>NC_065883.2:2716721-3449221 GCF_932274485.2 Patella vulgata
CAGTGGTGGATTATAAACAAGATACATCATTTTAATTATATTTATTTTATTTTTTATAGATCTGAGTTTATAATAATAATAATAATAATAATATCGTATATAAAATAGATATATATATAACACATATTAAAAAAACCATGGTATATACAAGTACAGACAGGTGTTCAAATATAGAAAACGTTTATTAAAACTATTTAATACATGGACTATTTACATTATTTTACAACCTTTAAATGTGTATCACATTCTACACCTTCTAAACTGTTTAAACCACATCTGATAGAGAAAACAACTTAATGGAGCAGGAAACGAGCATTATGTTACCACTGCCATATTGGACCTGTGATCGAAAAATGTTTAGATGACATCTATCTTTTAAACTGTTTATATAAGCTAAGTCTTTTAAACTATTCAAATGACGTCTATCTGTTTAAACTGTTCAAGTGACGTCTATCTTTTCAAACTGTTAAATTGACGTCTATCTTTTAAACTGTTTAATTGACGTCTATCTTTTAAACTGTTTAATTGACGTCTATCTTTTAAACTGTTTAATTGACGTCTATCTTTTAAACTGTTTTATTGACGTCTATCTTTTAAACTGTTTAATTGATGTCTATCTTTTAAACTGTTTAATTGATGTCTATCTTTTAAACTGTTTAATTGATGTCTATCTTTTAAACTGTTTAATAGATGTCTATCTTTTAAACTGTTTAATAGATGTCTATCTTTTAAACTGTTTTATTGACGTCTATCTTTTAAACTGTTTAAAGCGGTATCCTGGTAACCAAACAATGATTGCTCCCCTGTCAGAAAGGACTTGAATATACAAGTCTCTGGCGCTGAAATTAAATGAGTAAGCACCCCATCCCCCAAATTTTAACATCATACATCTTACACCCTTCTTTCTTGTTGGAGAGTATAGAAAGAGGGTGGCCTAATGAACCAGATACAGTTAGAGAAAGAAATGGGGTTTAACCTCCACTTGACATAAACTAGGTCATTTCGAGACTAACATATCATTTGATTTTATTTCAATAATTTTCTTGAACGTAGGTTTTTTTTTCAGTGTTGAATGAAACCAGAGAAAACCCACGGGGTTGGACAGGTGACCTCACTACTTGTCACGTACATACAGGGAATCAAAACCATTCCACATGACTCAATGACAGAGATTATGATCCAAAGTGCAAACGTTAGTCCATTCAACCACACAACCAGTGATGGGATTTCGCCTGTATATCCCGGACATGTCCGACACTATTTTAAAACGTCCTAAATTGTCCGACTAGGAATATGCCCAATCGGACATATGGTGAATAATAATCACCCCCTCCCCCACCCCATGGATTAATACCACACAACCAGTGATGGGATTTCGCCCGTATATTCCGGACATGTCCGACGCTATTTTAAAACGTCCTAAATTGTCCAACTAGGAATATGCCCAATCGAACATATGGTGAATAATATTCAAAATCCCCCCCCACCCCACCGATATAATAAGGAATGTAACTATACAAGTAAGTAATGAATGATCTAAGCACTATTTGGATTATACAATATCTACGAAATAATTATGACAAAACATAAAATATAGAAATATATATAAAAAAAAAAATCACAATTAAATGATACAAAGTAATGAAATATACTCAATACCCTTGTCACAACATAGGTCATTTATTGCCAATAAACACAACAAAATTAATATCAATTACTTGAGCATTTTATAAATATATGTTTTCATTGCTTTCAAATCAACAGGTATATGGATTCTGTTACAGGTGATCAAATCAACAGGTATAATGGATTCTATTACAGGTCAACAGGTGATCAAATGTTTAACTAAAACTTTCAATACAAAATATTTGTCAATCAGTTCATTTTTGACGTTTTTCAATCTGATTAGAATACAGATCTATATTTTGTTTCGTTTTTTTTTATACTTTCGATGGCCTCTAATACATGAAGATCTGACCAATATTAGTGGAAGGTCGCATTAGACCTCATACAAGTGGCTTTTGACCCTATGACATCAAGACATTGATTAATCAATCAGCGTTAATGTTTCTAGTGGTTTACCATGCACCGTAACAGATGCTAATCCCCGACTTCAACAAGAATGCAGAGTGGGAGAAAACCCATGAGGTTGGACAGGCGACCCTAATCCTTGTCACGTACATCTAGGGAATGTGAAGTTCTAAGACCCTTTGTTGATATAGTCAGTGTTAACCTTTTTAATTACCTACCAGGACTGATGGTATTATTATCTAGAACAGAAATAGACAGAAGAATCTGATAACTATGGTTACCAGTAGCCAAAAAACAATACCAGGTAAGTACAAATAAATTACAAAAATGATTTCTGATACATATATATATTTCTATGACCTTACGAACCGGACAACAATATGAATGGTATAGCCAAGTTTTGTCAAATGTTATTTTCTGTTATCAAACATGAATACAAATGATTACAAGGTGATATATATATTTATATATACATGATATTTTTTTTTGCTATTAATGATTGCTACACAATATTTTTTTTGCTATCAATGATTGCTACACAATATTTTTTTTTGCTATTAATGATTGCTACACAATATTTTTTTTGCTATCAATGATTGCTACACAATATTTTTTTTTGCTATTAATGATTGCTACACAATATTTTTTTTGCTATCAATGATTGCTACACAATATTTTTTTTTGCTATTAATGATTGCTACACAATATTTTTGCTATAAAAAATGAATTATGTAAGAGCTAAATCTTGCTACTGAAGTTCTTTTTCTGGTTTCAAATGTTGTATAAATTATCATTTAAACGTTTATTCCCATGAAATTGCATGACAAGTCCATACTCAACTTTCTGGACCATCAGATGGCTTAGGTATAGAATGGATTAGAACACCCTGTCCAAACACTCATAACTTCGTTCAGAATAAAGTAATTTGACTGAAATCTTCAATATATTAATTTTTCATTATCTATTTTTGAACTATTATAGCAGGAACATCCAGCTCTTTATCGAAATCTTATATAATGTATCTTTAAATTATTATAGCAAGAACGTCCAGTTCTTTATCTAAATCTTACATAATGTATCTTTAATGGCGGCTAAATGATAAGAATGTACACGATAAGATATTTTTGCTATAAATGATCGCTACGTGATATGAATGTACATGGTATATTTGTTATAAATTCAATAATGATTATAATATCTATACATATAAATCTCTGAAACTGTAAAAAATTTAATATGCTAAAAAATAAAATCACAATTCATTCTTATCGTTATATCTACCCATTTTTTATGCCTCATTCATACTTTATATACAGACGACCTCGACACCTGGTAGTAATTGTATGCTTTATATACAGGTGACCTCGACACCTGGTAGTACCTGTACCTTTTATATACAGACGACCATGACAGCTTGTAGCACCTATACCTTTATATACAGGTGACCTCGACAGCTAGTACCTGTATGCTTTATATACAGATGACCTTAACACCTCGTAGTACCTGTATGCTTTATATACAGATGACCTTGACACCTAGTAGTACCTGTACCCTTATATGCAGATGACCTTGACACCCCTTAGTACCTGTACCTTTACCCTTCACATACACGTACGTCGTACATACACATACTATACAGACGCTTTCGACACTTCATATAATATAGTACCTGTAGCATTCCCTTACCAACTAGCCTGATACATTGTACATTTGTAACCATCACATAGAGATGAGGGTGACCTGTAGCCTTCCCTTACAAGCAAGCCTGATACATCAAAGTATCTGTAGACTTTACATACAGGTACATCGAAGTAACTGTAGACTTTACATACAGATGAACCCGACATGTAGCCTACACATACCAGTGGGCCTGACACACCGTATACATGTACGCCTAGTCGTACAGACGAGCCTGACACATCGACGTATCTGTAGCCATCAAATACCCAACACACCATATTCTATGTATAAAAACATTTAGGAGTCTGAAGAGGATCTTCGGACAGCTACTCATAAAAGTCTTTCAGGCCTTCTGTATCATGAGGCCTCTTACAATTTGTTGAAGGCTTTTAGATGTCATAAAAGCTTTCTATTCCCGGCTATAAACAGCTGTAGTTTCAAACACCGATCCTATCCCTGTTGGCCACCCTATAAACTGATCATCTCAATCACCGTAGCGTTTCACATCTCAAGTAGACGTTTTTATTAAAATCAACTTGAATTATGTTCGCAAAGTAGCGTTTATTCTCAACAGAGTTCTCCCCCTTTGTTTCAGGTTCCGTCATAACCTTTTAATTTCATCTCTGTTCAAACATGTTCATGGCTTCGTACATGTGAAGATTGTTTTTCGTCTTTTATAACTTCAACATCTTTACGTCACTTGGAAGACTTGACAAAGGACGAAGATAAAAAAGTGGAAGACCAAATTATTGTGCCGAATTTATCGATTGCAAAATTCTCGATCATACGGACATCACCTACATTTATCAATTGTTATTTTGATATTATTTTTTTATAATATTTCAAAAACAACCATTTATACATATATTCCATTTCTGTCTTGCTCGTATTCCACAGTTGGTTAATGTGACACAAACACCATCTAAAGAAATCTATCTTCGAAACCTCTCATCTCACAGTTTTGTTTATTTAAAGTCTTGATTATTTTAAATTTTGATATTTTGTTGAAGTTGGATGTTTTCTGATTAAAAATGATCCACAACACTTTGGTTTGCTACAAGAATGGGTTTTAAGTAAGGGATATATGACGTCAACATTAATTTAGGATATAACAAATATGAACAACAAACTGAGGTGACGTTATCGTAGACATTTGAATTTCAACGCCAGATTAAAAAACTAAATCCGCCAATCAATGCGCAATTGTCTAAAGAACAAGGATGCCAAGTATCATGTCGATCATACTGGAATTGGTGGAGCCTTAGGCTTTTATTTGAAGTGCATCGTCCCAAGAAAAACCAGAAGATTATCAAGTGTATGCTACGTGTTCAAAATTCACAATTCTATCTTCAAGATTTTAATCTCTGTCTAAATATCGTCATAGTTTCACCATGTCTATCACACAACATTTATTACTCTGAAAATATAGTTTCCCACTTTAAACTCTCCATGAAAAACGCCTGTATTTTATTAACATTTTTTATTTGAATATATGGTTTCCAACGTTAAACACTCGTATAATGGAAGTTGTTGTTATTAACATAAATTCATTCATAAATCTCTTGTCATATGTTTACACTGATGATATGTTCGTAAATCATTAATCACGTGAAAATCATCTGCGACAAAGTTTTTAATTCGCTGAATGATTAAAATCCTGATCCATGGTTTATTACTCCTAAATATTGTCGTCTCCAGATTTTGGAAGTTGATTAAAAAATTAAGTCGATTTAATTTGTTCATAAATAATAAATTCTCCGTTCACTCGTCATATATTAACACTGGTTTATTTCTCCTTTGCATCGTCTCCAGATTTTGGAAGTTGATAAAAAAAATTACGCCGATTTAATTTTTCATAAATAATAAATTTTCCGATCACTCGTCATATATCAACGCCGTATAAATCTGTTCACATGAAATTATGCACCCATTCCTGTGGCACCCACTGTGGTTCCACCTCGATACGATTTATTTCCATCAATAATTCATCATAAGCCAGATCCATGTCTGTGTTGACTAAAACATAGTCGAAGTAATGGCCGTAAACTTCTTCCATTTCTCGGGCGTCGTCAATTATCTGTTTTAACTCATCATCCTATAAAACATACAAAATACAAATATTTAACTTTTATAAAGCTGCATTATGGGAGATTATTAACACAAAAACATAATATGGAACACAATTACTATTTTAATTAAAGCACCGTTTTGTTGATCACCTTTGCTTGAAAACATTGACAGAACCCGCAACGAAACGTCGCTTTAATTAAAACAGTAATTGTGTTCCATATTATGGTTTTGTGTTTATTACTTATGTTAATTGCTTAAAATAGATAATGTAAATAGAATTTTTAAAATTTCAGTCAAATTGCTCCACTCTGAACTGAGATATTAGCTTTTCAATTTTAGGCTAGCCTCGATCATCATTACTAGTCAGTACGATAAAAAACATAGTCTCGATTATCCATTTTCGCGTAAAATCATCCATCACAGAATGTATTCAAATCCAGTAAAGATCACAGGCTAGCGATGACATCAAGAGTTGATTATGGTCTGGATAAGTTAATTAATGTCTAATTAATAGTTTAGATAACATTTCAGGCCTAAAGAAAGACCTGCAACAGGCAGATTTAGCTCTTGAATAATATATGTTTAATCAATAAATTAATTTGTTTAAGTTTTAATTGTGGTGAGATGTGTGTGAGGGCAGGGGGGTGACCAGTTAGTGACTATAATCAACTCTCAATGCCATCGGATATTAAGTAGGTTTAGAACGGTTCAGCCAAGCTTCGAACAACCAGTACGTTGGTTACAATCAATGCAAACATCATGTGTAACCTTCAAAGACCAATATCTTTATTCGCAATACAGTAATTTGAATGAAATTTTCAATATATTCATTTTGAATTATCTATATTTGAACTACTGTAGGAAGAAGGGCTAGTTTTTTTTATCTAAATAATACATAATGCATGTTTAAGTTTAATGTTTTATTGAGATGGAGAGAGAGAGGTGGGTTTAACGTCAGCTCGACACAAACAAGGTCATTTCGGGACTAACATATGGTCCAATTTTATTTCAATAATACACTTGCATGCAGGGGTCTTTAGCAGTGGGAGGAATCTGAAGGACCCGGAGAAAACCGAGAAGGTTGTACAGGTGACCCTACTCCTTGTAACATACAACCAGGGGAATCGAAACCACGTCAGTTGACTCAATGACAGACCTTATGATTCAATCTGTTCTGTTCGAGCTAACTATTCGGTCATCCAACCCCCCTCGCCCAAACCATTAGTAGAATTACTTACAGTTGTTCGAGATTTACCCAGCTTGATGTGAATTTGTCGAAGTTTTTCGAGATTTCCTGGATGGACGGAAATCACATAGGGTTTTAAATCTGAACTTCTCATTATCTTTAACGACTGAAATAAATCAACAGGTAAACATACCAATATTCATCTAATTAAAATTACATCTCAACGAAAAATGAAGTTAAGGTACAGATATTGAAATGGATTCTGTGTTCAGATTTCAGAATCTGTCATTCTGTTTCCAGTGCATATATCCATGCCAAAGATTCCTTAGGGACATTTTGCCCAGACAGCAGCAATTTCCAACTATCAGGGGATGTTTAACGTGCACCCAATGGTATATACAAGACCAACTATCAGGGGATCTTTAACGTACACCCAATGGTATACACAATACCAACTATCAGGGGATCTTTAACGTACACCCAATGGTATACACAATACCAACTATCAGGAGATCTTTAACGTGCACTCAATGGTATACACAGGACCAACTATCAAGGGATCTTTAACGTGCACCCAATAGTGTACACAGGACCAGGGGATCTTTAACATGCACCCAATGGTATACACGAGACCTCAGTTTTCTTAACAACTAGATGCTTTTCCAGTCTGAAAAATACACAGAATCAAACCATTGACCCCCTGATTAAAACCATTGACCCCCTGATTATAGTAAGTCACCATTCCATCCCTGGGTCTCATATATACAGCCTGTGACAAAGTGACATCGGGTGTTCCAAAAAGAATAAACCTGTGAAATGTTTTAAGTTTTCTCACCTCGGGTTCCAGATTAAGTATGCATATTTTGCCCTGATGAATGACACGTCGTATAGCGGCCAGTGTTGTTCCGTAATAATTCTTCTCAAATTCTCCATACTCCACGAATTTACCCTCCTGTATATCTTGTTCGAATATTGCCCGGGAAATAAAATGATATTCCTTTCCGTTTGTTTCATCAGCTTTCTTAGGTCGACTCGTATCTACAAAAATACGATACAAAAATGTAACTAACTATAACACATACTTATGTAAAGGGAGAGAGAGAGAGAAATGGGGTTTAACGTCCAATCGACACAAACTAGGTCATTTCGGGACTAACATATGGTTTAATTTTATTTCAATAATTCGCTTGCGCGTAGGGGTCTTTAGCAGTGGGAGGAAACCGGAGGACCCGGAGAAAACCCACGAGGCTGGACAGACGACTCTACTCCTTGTCACGTACAACCGGGGATTCGAAACCACGCCAGTTGACTCAAATTATGTAAAGGGACTGTCCCGATTTTAACAGAGTCTCTGAAATAAAAGTCTGTGTACGTATGAAATTTAAGCGCCCAATTATAGATGAACGGTGTATTTACCTTTTCTCAAAATTTCAGCCTAAAATATTGGATCGTTTGGACGTGAACGTCAAGACCACTTATCGGGATACACGTGTTAGGTGACCTGATAGTATATTGACATTGCTTTAGGGGTCTATACAGTGCATGACCCGCGTGCTGTATTTGATAATGAAAGGTAGATTTCATCTACACGTTATTTTTATTAAAGAAAAGTATGATGCAGCTTGGGACACCGGTCTCAATTTCCAGATGAAGACTGACAGGATTAAGTGAAAATTTATCACAAATATTGAGTTAGTTGCTCGGCCCTAAGGAAGAGCATTTTACAGGATTTTAACACAAAATTAAACAGTTTTATTCTCCAAAATATAATCCAGATTGGCCCTTTATGCAAAACAGCTATTAATTTATTTAGGTGATCTCTCTCTCAAACAATCAGGTTGAGCAGACGACCCTAATCCTTGTCACGTACAAGCCTGGTATCAAAACCATGCCACTTTATGATCTAAAGTCAACACTTTAGACCACTGAACACTCCCACCCCACCTCCAGTTTAAAATGGTTTACATACGTGGAACTATGATGGAAAATCTGTCCATATCGGAATTAATTAACCGATCTCGTAATTCTTGACGACCAACATTTGCTGGTCCAATGAGAACAATTGGTCGTTTTCTGTTGGGTTGTGGGTAATATCTCATCACTTCTTCATACGTTAAATATTCCTCCGTATCTGAAATAAAAACAGAAAAAGAAAATTAAGAGATTTGTTAATTTGCCAGAATGTCTGGAACGTCATTTTGGGACTAACATATGGTTTATCTTTATTTCAATAATTTGCTAGTGCAGGGATCTTTAGCTGTATAAAGGAAGAGAAATGGGGTTTAAAGTCCTAATGTCCAATGGACACAAACAGAACAGTAGGACGTTAAACCCCATTTCATTTCCATTCACACCTCGATTTTTCAAAATTTCCTGCGTCCGACACATGGTTCAATTTTATTTCAATAATTCGCTTGCATGTAGGGGATCTTTAGCAGTGGGAGGAAACCGGAGGTCAAGAAGAAAACCTACAAGGGTGGACAGGCAACCCACTCCTTGTCCAGTACAACTGAGGAATCTAAACCACGCCAGTTGACTCTATGACAGACCTTATGATAGAACCCGTTCGCATAACAATTAGGCCATACGACCTGCCCACTCGATAACAGACCCTCTGATCTAAAGCCCACACACTAGACCATTCGGCCACTCCACCCAGCAGTGGGATAAAACCGGAGAACCATCAGAAACCCATGAGGTTGGGCAGATGACGCCATTAATGACAAAGACAATGAGAAAAATGAAGTTTAACATCCACTCCACACAAACTAGGTCATTTTGGGACTAACATATGATTCAATTTTATTTCAATAGTGGGATGAAACCAGAGGACCCATGAGGTTAGACAAGTGACCATTAATAACAGACCTTATGATCTAGCACATTACTCACCTTCACCACTACCGCTATATAAGGATTGTTTCTTCTTCTTCTTGCTCTTCTTTTTATCTTTTTTACCACAAGCGCACGATTTCCCTTTCTTCTTATTCTCCTTGCCATCTGGTGTTAACACGTGCATTGCAGCTTCACGTCTACAAATCAAAATACAACATAATAATATAACGATAATACAACATAATAATATAACGTAATCAATCAATCTGATTGAAACACAGATCCTATTTCATTTCGTTTTTTATAGTTCAAAATTTTGTTTTACTTGTCTTTACAACACTAGGATCTACAAGAGTTGTTATATAACCCAAGTTCTGGTTGATGTGAGGGATTAGCCAATAAAACTGTCTGTTGCATTGAGTTCCTGACGTGCTTTGCGCAGAACTGTGGCTATTCTACGAGAAAAATCAACACTGATCGGTTAATCAAATGTCTGACATCATGGGGTCAAAAGCCGCTCGTATGACCCATGACGTGACCTACCTGCCAGTTGACTCAATGACAGACCTGATGATACAGCACGCACATGCTAACCATTCGGTCACCCAACCCCCGTATCCGATAAAGAAAGGGTAGTTGTTGGTCAATGAATAACTTACTGTTCTTGAAATGTTTTACTGGGTATTAAACCAGCCAATGATTGTTGTTCTTGTTCTCCTTCACGATACGCCTGCCACCAATGTGGATCTTCCTGGTTAATTACGTGTAAAATATCACCTTTCATAAACGATATACCCAACTCAGGACATGGTATATACATATCATCTTCAGGATCATAATTAAACAACGCTCGTAGATGTACAGTCTGAAAATTAATAACCATAAACAAATAAAATTATACCATATATCCAAATACAATTATACTCATGTAACCAAATACAATTATACATGTACCATACAAACATGCACCATATAACCAAATAAAATTATACCATATAACAAAATAAAATTGTACCATACAGCATACGCCAAGCAGTGTTCTACAAGGAAATTTCGCCAGGACAGTGGCGCTACAGACTACTCTCATTCAGAATTCCAACTGTCAAGGTTCTTTTATGTGCATGCCAACGCATACACAAGACCTGTTTTTCTACCCATCCAACCGACTAGACACTGTTCCTGGCCAGGCCCTCAATACTCCACCAGTGACAAGTTGGCAACCATGCTAGATAATCCAGGGGATCTTTCTCGTCCAACACCAGCCGCTCGACCCTCGGATCTCCTGGTTAGCCAGCACCTTACTCACTGAGCCACCAGGGGATCTTTCTCGAACAACACCAGCCGCTTGACCCACAGATCTCCTGGTTAGCCAGCACCTTACTCACTGAGCCACCATGGCTTCCTAACAAATGATAATATTGTTAAAATACTTACTGGTGTTCGTTGGGGGGGAGAAGGGGGGATAACTTCTTGCGTAACTGGTATAACCATGAATGATATAGTACCACTCATATTAGCTAATATCTCGGAGACATCGTCAACGTTTTTACCTCTCATATCAATACCATTTACTTCAACTATTTCATCACCTTCATGTAATAACCCTACAAAACAAAAACAAAAAACAAATTCACTTTTTAATTTTATTTAATCAGTATATACTACTACGCATGCTTTTCTTTAATCCAATAACATAAACAGAGAGAGAAATGGGGTATAACTTTCACGCAACATAAAACTAGGAGATTTAGGGACTAACATATGGTTCAATTTTATTTCAATAATTCACTTGTGCGTAGGGTGTCATTAACAGTGGAAGGAAATCGGAGGACCCGGAGAAAACCCACGAGGCTCTACTTCTTGTCACATACATTTGGCCATCCACCCCCCACGGGAAATAAAAAAAGATCACCTAAAAAAAACTTTAATAAATATAAGAAAAACAACAAAATCATGAAAACACAACGTATATTTATGAAATGGAATCGTTTAAAAGAATGTGTATTTATAATGACATGAATGATTTTACTGTAAACATGAGTTATAACTGACTTGTAAACATGATTCAATTTGATTTAGTTTAAAACAATCACATAAAAACTAATGTTTAAACAGTTTCTTTCTAATTGGTCTTCTCTCTGTTTGACAGTAAATACACAGATTCAAACAATCTTGTTAGCTAAACGAAACTGTGTAAATATACATATTCTGCCTGGTATACGACACCCAATCACTTTTTATAGCTAACCAACACACGACACAATTATACATTGTATATGGAATACAAGAAATAAATAAAATGGGGTTGAACGTCCTACTGCTCCAAACTTATATGGAAAACAAGTTACTTGAAAGATTTATTTCAGTGACGTTTCAACGAGTGTTCTCTTGAAACATTGTCAGAAATAAATCTTTCAAGTAACTTGTATTCTATATAATTGTGTCTTGTTTGTTACTCTCATTAATAAAATGCCACTTAAACGACCAAGTGATATCAGGTGTTATAGGGAGGGTAAGTGACAGCAAGTGTTCTAGAGAGGGTAAGTGGTATCAGGTGTTATAGAGAGTATAAGTGATATCAGGTGTTCTAGAGAGAGCAAGTGATATCAGATGTTCTAGAGAGAGTAAGTGGTATCAGGTGTTATAGAGAGAGTAAGTGATATCAGGTGTTCTAGAGAAAGTAAGAGGTATCAGGTGTTTTAGAGAGAGAATAAGTTATATCAGGTGTTCTAGAGAGTAAGTGATATCAGGTGTTCTAGAAAGAATCAGTGGTATCAGGTGTTCTAGAGAGAGTAAATGGTATTAGGTGTTCTAGAGGTAGTAAGTGGTATCAGGTGTTCTAGAAAGAATAAGTGGTATCAGGTGTTCTAGGGAGAGCAAGTGGTATCGGCTGTTCTAGAGAGAGTAAGTGGTATCTCTTCATGTATCTATTTCTACATCATCTTACTATCCAGTTGTCACATGTGACTTACGACTAATTGGTTTATTCAACCTTTCTAGAAATATTTGGAAGGTAGTCCGATACATTTTTACCATAAGAAGGAGTCGTTCAATAATTGGTGTCAAGGTGTTACTACATAGAAATCTGTCTTTGTAGAGTTTTCACACCATATTGTGAAGACATATTTAGACTTGTTTTCAGTCATCAAGTAAGAGACAAGACATTGAAAGTGAAGGTCAATATTAGTTCTAAATGTTTGTATATGCTTTAAGCTAACGGGCCTTAAGATTATCTCCTTTAACAGCTTCAACTATTCTCTCGAAAAATTTCACCACAAATAATCCCACATTTTAACTATAACTACGCACAAATTCCTGACCTAAATTAAAATTGTGAACCTAAGTTCCGAATATTTAGAAACTATTGATATTTACATAGCATCTATTTGAGGTGTTTTCCAATAAATTTCTACATTCGAAGTGTTGACCAATTAAACATTAATTTGGTGACTTAAAATTTACACAACAAAATACTTGATTACTGTTCGTAACTTTTTTTTATGAAGTAGTATGCACAGAGAATTTAAACAAAGTATTGCCAAGCAACAAGTATACACACAAAAGAATCAGGTATATGTGAGTGCAGGGGGACCACACCACACACAAACAATTACACAAAATAACCCACAGACACGACACAAAATACAGACAGTGCAAACAACTACATGTAATACAAATATCAGATGAAGTGATTTTTAGAATGTTTACATCTTTTCAGAACCAGGAAAAGAAGGCAATGTGCAACTCCCGAATTTCTATATAGAATTCCTCTGTAGAACCAAGAGAAGAACGCATGTGCAACTCGGGATTTTATATAGAGTTCCTCTGTAGAACTAGGTGAATAAACATAGCCAGAATCAGATAGAAAAAATCTAAAAAAAAACTTGATGTATAGGAAGAATAAACTAGTTTTCCAAGTTGGATCACAATCACAATAATCAATTATGTGACTGAATTTTATAAACAATCGCAGTACATTTCAAAATCTCTCATCCGTAGAACAGATACACACACACACACACACAATGGCTTCAAATGTTATATAAATTTCTATTTAAACATTTATTCCCATGACACGCCCATAATCAACTCTTCGTCATTTAAAAGTTTAACCATAAAATAAATAAAAAAACAATCTACGCTACATTTTGTAAAAACCTTAAACATTCATAAATCACACAGAATAAAGTAATTTTACTCAAATTTTCAATATATTCATTTCTCACGATCTATTTTTAAACTATTAAAACAAGAATGGCCAGATCTTTATCTTATATAATGTATGTTTAAATCCAGAGACGGTTTACAAGGAATTTTGCCAAGGCAGTGGTAGTATATCCTACTCTTACTTCGAATTCCAACTGTGAAGGGTTCTTTTCGTGCCAACGTCCACATGGGACCTCAGTTTTTATTCCCCACTCAAACAGCTAGATGATGTACTTGTCAAGTCCCCTGCTGATATTATTAATACATGTTCAGCACTAAGTTGAAAATGTCAGGTACTACATTTATATCATTAGTGCCTGACATTTTGTCAGGTACATCTAAAAGTGTTATTTCCAGGCCTGAGGAAGCTCTATTTGAAGTATTATAAATAGGGTTTAAGGTCCTACTGTTAAGTATTATAGATATTTACATATTTCAGTAGATATTGATATGAACATATAGTTACTAAACCTTTGTTTGTGTTAAGGATGTACGCTTGAAAACTAAAATCAATTATTCCGATTACTTCAAGTAGAATGAGATAAGGTTAAAAAGATATTATCATAAATGAAATGAATTTTACGGCCCTACTGTTCTGCTCCAACTTATAAAATGAAATGAAATTGGGTTAATGTTCTATTTCTCTGGTCTGACATGGTTAATGAAAACGGGCAATGTATTGAATTCCAACTGTGCAAGTCAATGTGTACATGTACATAGGACCTCGACCTCAGTTTTGTTTTTTGTACCATCCAAAAGACAATACATTGTCCCTTGTCAAATCCTCTTTCCTTGACCACCGAAAAGGGCGACCCTACTCCTTGTCACGTACAACAAGGGAATCGAAACCACGTCAGTTGACTCAATGACAGACTTTATGATACAGCACGCACGTGCTAACCATTCGGCCATCCAACCCCCCATGAGGGATAGGGTTAATTGAGTGTGGTAGATAAATTATATAAGATTCAAGTTGTGTGTTTTAACTGTAGGTGTAACATAAACACAGTTTAAACACAGGATAGTTTTATTTACCTATCTACCTCTACAACATCAAAGGTGAAGAAGCAACCAGGTAACCCTATGATTTCAGGTTAAATTGACCTTCGATCAGGGAGAAATCAAAATGGGATTTAGTTTTTCCTCGACACAAACTAGGTCATTTCGAGAGTAACATGTTACAATTTTATTTCAATAATTCAATAGGGGTCTTTAGCTGCTGGAGGAATCAGCGGGGACCCGGTGAAAACCTACAAGATTGGACAATGGACAGGTGACCCTTCTTTGTGTTACATACAAGCGGGGAATTGAAACCAAGCCAGTTGAATCAATGACAGAACTTATGCGTTAAACCATTCATTCAACTCCCACGATCATATAATCAGGTAACCTATCATCTCAGGTTGAATTGACGAACACGACTGACATATATGTGACTTTATTCCATCTAAAGACTCTGATATCCTTTGGCATTTTTTTCGAATATAAAAAAGCCAGCACCACCTGTAAGTGTGAGGATCAAACATATTGAGAGGGAGACAAACCATATGGTTCAATTTTATTTCAATAATTTGCTTGCACATATAAGTCTTTAGCAGTGGGAGGAAACCCGAGTACCCGGAGAACGAGGTTGGACAGACGATTATTTTAGACAGGATTAAACTGTGACATTAGATATTGCACGAATAATGCACAGGATTGATGGCTTTAAGCGATCAAATGAAATTGAGGGGAATTTTGCCCAGACAGTGGCACTTCGGTCTACTCTTATATCGAATTCCAACTGTCAAGGGATCTTTTACGTGCACGCAAATTTGTACACAGGACCTCGGTTTTTCGTCAGATCCAAACGACTAGACAGCTGTCCTTGTCAGGCAATCCGTCCTGCATCACTGACATGGGCGAACTACGCCTGAAAATCTGGATGAACTTTCTCAGCCAATGCAGGGATCGAACACCCGACAACCAGTCAAGTGAGCCAAGGTCTTACCCACTTAGCCACCGTAGCCCCTCTTTAAGTGATCAATTTAAGTACATTTTACAATGAATTAAGCCCCAAAAATGAGACATTGTAGTAAAATGCACGATCGGGATCAACGACCTTATATGGAACTATTTACACGTACTACATAAATCAACAACAGGTCGTTACGAGATTTAATTGGTTAAAATTCTAGACATCAAAAAACCACAAGGTATGTTTGACTTCCGATTTGTTTAAAATATGAGTAAAAATATGTTGCCACGATTGATTTGATTTTCTCGAGCGTTTAAAATATGTTTGAGAGTAGCCACGGAAACCTGATGTAACACGTAATCCGTCTGATTAAAGGATAAACACAGCTTAACGAGGATTTCGCTTCAAAGACGCAAAACTTTATGTAAACCCGTTTTTCTATCTTCGTCTGGGTAACTTGTTTATTTAGAGAAGAGCTAAAGCAATCTGTTGACTTGATTGTGTGAACTCGTAAAAAACTTTGTTTCATTCTTTTAAAACGGATTTATCTGGAAGATTCTATAAGGTACAATGGTTTTATATAGCGTACTATAAGCGTGGTGGTAAAAAATATTAAATTCATTTCACTCTTTTAAATTAAAGGACTTGATATGTGATTTTTCTACACAAGGAATCCTTTCTAAACTTTGTTTTATTCTTTTAAAACAGATTTATTTGGAAGATTTGGCTCAATAACGCGTGCATTGTTTACATAAGACGTTACAGATTCGAGCAGAATGGCGTCTTTTACTCATTTTAATACCCATTTACACTAAAATAGGAAATAATTTTTACCTACAAACATCTTTATTTATTTTTCTAATACATAAAAGAAATGTTTTAGAATTTAATTTGTCGGGGGAAAAAAGTTAATATTTGTGACTCATTAAGTCGCATCGATGTCATCCTTATCAGTGATTGTCCCGGCCTAGCGAATATTCACTGTGGATCAGTGTGGTACAGTACATGTGGGATGGTTTTATATACTATCGTGTAGTGGCAAAACACAAATATCAATTTACACCTATTCAAAATTTCATTACGCAAAATTTACTCACAAAATTAAATTTTAATATTTGTTGATAAAATATTTCTAGAAAAAGTTAAATTGCAAATAAATCGAAAAAATATGGAAGTGAGAGAAATCTGCCGATGGCTCTGTGTACTGAAATCTCAAGTAACCTTTAATCTTTCTTCCATCTCAAGCAATAATAGATTCAACTTTTTGGTAAGGATAGTGTAAAAATATGTAGCGATATAAAACAGAGAGAGAAATGGGCTTTGAAGTCCACTCGACACAACTTAGGTCATTTCGGGACTAACATATCGTTCAATTTTATTTCAAATATTCTTGCGCGTAGGTGTCCATAGCAGTGGGTGGACAACACACTATAAAGGACAAATTATAACATATTAACCCTTTCAATGCTAGACGTAAATTTTGAGGAAAAAAAGGGGGGTTGGAACTGAAAGCCAAACAGTACTTATGGAAGCTTTTATGAAAAATCTTTTTGTCTGTTGGGATGGGCATGAGGTTGGGCTAAGAGGAAAAAATAGAATTTTGGAAATTTGCATAATAATGTAGTCACGTGACGTCATGGTGGCCATTTTGGTTTTCTCATTTCTCACTAAAGCTAACACGAAAACAAATTTTTCTCCATGAAATACTTATGAGATATTGTCTTTTTCACTGGATTTTGATAAAGATACATGTATATAAAATGAACAAAAATATCAATAGCAGCCATGAACAATGCCACCACGAACACGCGCATCACGTCTCCCGCTACCATGACCACGTGCGGATTGCAATACCTTGTTTTCACTTTCACTTTCATCCCCAAGTCCCATATCATTATCAATATAGTCAGTCAATAGATCTACACGTTCGGGACTCAGGAATTGCCTACGTCTTTTACAATCCAGCAGGCCAGCATTATTATCAACATCAGAATTATTGTCAGAATCTACTGCAGACACAGGGCTATCGTGTTCACATTGGGCTTGTTCATCATGCACGGGAGACATAGTCATAGGCGGAACATCCTGCAACAAATCACACACGACTTCATAATACCAATCACTGTCCTGACTACTATCATTATTAAGTAACTGGAAACGAATTATGTGTATCACCCACCTCGAAATTGTCCACGTGTTGGTCAGCAAGACGTCATTCATGACTTCGTCGAGAGTGCATCATATACGTTGTCACTATGCACTCCGCCATTTTATGGTTTGCCACTTTGAAACGCGTGGAAATATGTTCTAGTGTATAGAAAATACAATAGATGGATGGCACTTGCAGTTACGGTACTAATTTTAGCGAGGGCTTTACTGAGTACACGGTAATACCGGGTACGCGTATTTTAACGACATTTTATAATACCCGGTACTACCGGGTAGACGCAATGAAAGCGTTAAGGTGAACACACTTTATTGAACACTTGATACCACTTGCCAACTACAAACAACATGGTAGGTGACCAAAACTCAACCCTGTGGTAGTATAATTCTGTAGCTTCTGAAATCCAAGTCCAAACCAACCTTCCATATCTTAAAAATAAAATTAAAATCTTACCACTTTTTTCTGCCGCTCCACCTTTCACAATACGACCAATAATAACAGAATCACCTTCGTTTTTAACAGTAGCTCCCTGAAACATATCAAATCAACCATTTATTATCAAATGTTTAAATTTACTATTTCAATAGATTGTTAAGTTCTTGCAGACTACACGATTGTGAAAGTTGCATCTCGAAAAAGAATATCAGCTCCATAAATGGTTCACCATTCTGCATCCAGTACAGACAACATACATGTATACCCAATGTACCTGTACAATAGAATATATTCAGCTTATTCCAGCTCCACCTACTGTATGAGTTTCACTGAAATCATATTAATCTGACTGAGTCCAAGCTAGGCGGTTACATGTACATGTATCTACTTTTGATATCTGATTTTGTTTTCATCATTAAATAATCAATTTGGGTAGCATGGATTGATTGGGTCATTATGTACATGTATTATAGCAGGTCTGAGAATAAATAGATGGTTATGAAAAATGGGCGGACTCTGACTCATAAAATTTTGTCAATAAAATCCAAACACTGGGGGAAGATAGGCTAATACATAGGCTAATATATGAGAGAGAGAGAAAGAGAGAGAGAGAGAGAGAGAGTTAGTTTAATGTCCACTCAACACAAACCAGGTCATTTTGGGACTAACATATGATTCAATTTTACTTCAATAATTCGCTTGCGCGTAAGAGTCTTTAGCAGTGGAGGAAAGCGGACAGCCGGAGGAAACCCACGAGGTTAGACTGGCGACCCTACTCCTTGGGGCTTTGAACCATTTGACAACCCAACCCACTTGTAGTTAAATATTAATCTCCATCCTACATGGATGACATTAGTTGGACAGTTCGTCGGATTATATTGGAATAGATTTGACAGTTCGTGGATGTCGTTTAAAAGGCAGGATGGTATGAGAATAGATTTTGTGGGTGCTGTAGGAAATGTCAGGTTGTATGAGAATAGATTTTGTGACATTGATAAATGACTGACATATAGCTATGACAAATCGTTTTATACACAACGACAAAAAGTGTAGCTACAGAGATTTGGGTCATTAAAATGAAATGAAATAAGGCTTAAAGCATACTGTTCTACTCCCACTGGGCTAATGAAGATGGGCATACGCCATACAATGTGCTATGAGAGAAATTTTGCCAGGCAGCGGCACTATGGCCTACTCTTATATCAAATTCCAACTGCCAGAGGATCTTTTAGATCTGCCAGAGGATCTTTTACGTGAAGGTCAATAATACAAGGGACCTTGGTTTTTCATCCCATCTGAATGACTAGACAGCTTTCCTTGTCAGGCCCTGCATCATTGACAAGGGGAAACCATGTCGGGAAATCCTGATGAACTTTCTCGGCCAATGCAGGGACCGAACTCGCGACCCCCAGACTAGCGAGCCAGCATCTTACTCACTTAGACAAGATGGCTCCGGGGTCTCAAAGGACGTCAGTGATAATGCCAGTCAAGGAAATGACGAGGTTCACTAATCTATGGTATTATATACAACTACAAGACAGGGGGACATGGAATGCTCACTCTTTATTGAACATCTGATATCACTTCCTATTTAGCTATCAGTAGTGATCAATAAGGTGCATGAGGCATGATATACTCAATATTCTTTTTAGAACACATGATGCCACTTGTCAAATATTTCCCATTGTTTTTATTATTGTATTCAGTTAGGTATTATATTGTTGGTGAGAGAAGTCACATATTATATTGTAGGTGAGAGAAGTCACATATTATATTGTGTATCATATTGTAGGTAAGAGAAGTCACATAGGTAAGAGAAGTCACATATTATATTGTAGGTGAGAGAAGTCACATATTATATTGTAGGTGAAAGAAGTCACATATTATATTGTAGGTAAGAGAAGTCACATAGGTAAGAGAAGTCACATATTATATTGTAGGTGAGAGAAGTCACATATTATATTGTAGGTGAAAGAAGTCACATATTATATTGTAGGTAAGAGAAGTCACATAGGTAAGAGAAGTCACATATTATATTGTAGGTGAGAGAAGTTACATATTATATTGTTGGTGAGAGAAGTCACATATTATATTGTAGGTGAGAGAAGTCACATATTATATTGTTGGTGAGAGAAGTCACATATCATATTGTAGGTGAGAGAAGTCACATATCATATTGTAGGTGAGAGAAGTTACATATTATATTGTTGGTGAGAGAAGTCACATATCATATTGTAGGTGAGAGAAGTTACATATTATATTGTTGGTGAGAGAAGTCACATATTATATTGTTGGTGAGAGAAGTCACATATCATATTTTAGGTGAGAGAAGTTACATATTATATTGTTGGTGAGAGAAGTCACATATTATATTGTAGGTGAGAGAAGTCACATATTATATTGTTGGTGAGAGAAGTCACATATTATATTGTTGGTGAGAGAGAGAAGTCACATATTATATTGTTGGTGAGAGAAGTCACATGTTATATTGTTGGTGAGAGAAGTCACATATTATATTGTGTATCATATTGTTGGTGAGAGAAGTCACATATTATATTGTTGGTGAGAGAAGTCACATGTTATATTGTTGGTGAGAGAAGTCACATATTATATTGTGTATCATATTGTTGGTGAGAGAAGTCACATATTATATTGTTGGTTAGAGAAGTCACATATTATATTGTGTATTATATTTTAGGTAAGAGAGGGCACCTGTTTAGTTATATTTATATATAGGAGAGAAGACAGGTGTTATATATTATCTGATATCAGTAGTTAACTATGTAAAGAATGTTTCTACATTTAATTAATTAACCTCCTTATCTATCACACTCAACATTTTTAAACCCAGTTAACTCGTCATCATCTATTTCACTAGTTAGACATTTTAAACAGGTTATCAGCCATTTTATCATCACTTGTTACAATACAAAAAAAACAAAAGACTTGACAGTTCTGTTTACGTCCAAATATAGTTTGCTTAAAGTGACATTATGGGAGATTAGATAAAGAGCTGACAGTTCTCGCTATAATAGTTAAAACATAGATAATGAAAATGGAATATGTTGAAAATTTCAGTTAAATTAATTCACTCTGAGCTGCATTGGGGATACAATTACAGTGTAGCCTCCACTGTCATTGCTACCGTTGTTACGATAATAAACAAAGTCTTGATTATCCATTTTTTACAGTAAATCATCAACCGAAAAACATATTTGACAGTTGATTAAGGTCTTGGTACATGTAAGTTAATTAATGTCTAATAAATAATTTAGATAACATTTAAGGCCTAAAGAAAGACCTGCATGCAGTAGGAAGATTTAGTTCTTGCATAATGTATGTTTAAGGTATTTTAAGGTACAATTCGTCTTTTATTCAGCACAATGATCAATAGGTCAGGTAGTGCCCGATATTTTGTCAGGTACATGTACACCCAATATCAATATCTCCATGTCTGCAAGTTTATAACAGGTTGAATTTAAACATCAGAATTCTCACGCCATAGTTTCACCAAGACAGACATTAACCCGACCCTAACCCTGTCTCCATGATGAATCATACAAGATAATACCGGTACATTATAATGAATTAAAGTCCATACAAAACTTTAACCATTGTCTAAATATTGGAACAAATACAACGATAAGGGCAGACTAAATGTGTAACTATGACAACAATGTCGTCAGCCAGACACTGATTTTAACCATTTGGACAAATTGTAATTTATTTTAACAACACCATTTATGTTAAACAGAGTGCGACAGTTCGTCTATATTTGGTAAATGCACACATCACTTGACAGAATGGCGCAGTGATGTGGTTAACAAGTGCAAACGGTTCACTCACCATCATAACAGTGCACTATTTAAACAAACAAAAAACAAATTCAGTTTAAATACTTTCAACTCTAATTAAATTTAAACAAGTTTTAAAGAGGCGTTGAAGTTATATCTTTTCTAGGAATGTGCATAGATCTAATCATTCTGTCCTTTCTTTATGAGGTCTTGTCAGGTTTTTCGAGTGTGGTTTCCCCTTGTCAGTTGTTAAGGATGGAGGGCTAATGAAGATGGGCATGCAGTTGTCCCATCACACGACTGGCCACTGTTAGTTGCCAGGCTGGTCATCCTCCACCACTGACATGGTGGGCCGGAGATATACTAAACAATGCCCAACGTCTTTGATCTTTATTGAATTCTAAAAACAAAGCCAAACGTCCTTGACACAGGTAATTTTTAAGACTGGTTTCCAAATTGTCAAGATATAATATTGAACACAACGTTCTCTTGTATTGCATACAACTTAGATATCTACATTGTATGACATACCGCAGAGAGTCAGAGTTTTATTGAGACTGGAAAACTTTAATTGACATGTCAGTTTGTTGAAATTTATTCCACAGGCCACATTTAAACCCTTTGCAGGCCGGATCTGGCCCACGGACCACATGTTTTTGAGAGAGAGAGAGAGAGATGTGGTTTAACATCCACTCTACACAAACTAGGTCATTTTGGGACTAATACATGCTTCAATTTTATCTTATAAATTCGCTTATGCGTAGGGGTTTTTAGCAGTAGGAGGAAACCGGAGGACCCAGAGAAAACCCTTGAGGCTGGACAGGCGGCCCTACTTCTTGTCTCACATGTTTGAACGCCTGCCTTAGACTATCAACACATCAAATGGACCCACGCTACAGTAACAACCCAACTTATCAAATAAAGACACTGGTAAAAGAACCATAAAACATCAACTTGACCTGTCAACAATGTAGAGGTAATGTCAATATACATACCTGTACATACCTGTACAGGTAGAAACAAAGGAAAAGACATAATTAATTTTGTGTGAAATATGATAACAAACAAAGTAAATGGACTTTTGACAATTTCCTTGTCGGAGGACTGAATTACCAGGAAAGGCAATAAATGCATCACTGGAATTTTGTTAAAAATATGGACGACCGCAAAATGTCATTAGGACTACATGTACATGTAGCTACGTGTAACAGATCAAAAGGTAATTTAATTGTTGTGTACAGCGTGTAGTGGATGCTTATGGCTGCCCCCCAGATCCATTCACCTGAATTGATATTAATTCTTTAAATGACATCGAGAAGCACGGTTAACTATTCATAACAAAACACAACACAAGGTTAGTTTAGGTACTGCTAATTATGTTAATGGTTTCTTTCGGTTTTTGTAATTAAGTTGGTGTAAGCTAAAATATGTATAAATAGGCTGACTAGATGGATATTTATCATTAACTTGAAAACGTGACCTGTATGTGTTACGAAACGTGGTTATTAAATAATAGAGAAGTGGTTACATCCATATATACCGTGTGTTGTGTTTTGTCATGAATGAATTGGTATTTGTTTGTTGTTTATTTCTTGTAATGTATG
Source organism: Patella vulgata (assembly GCF_932274485.2). Classification (NCBI taxonomy): domain Eukaryota; kingdom Metazoa; phylum Mollusca; class Gastropoda; family Patellidae; genus Patella; species Patella vulgata. The sequence goes on from NC_065883.2 coordinate 2,740,687, forward strand.
TGTAGTTAGTGTATCTCTGGTGCACATGTTTGTATTATGATGTTTGTGTATGGAGCAGTCTTCCTGCAATTACTATTATAAATATACAGTGGAAGAGAGAATGAACTACAATGTACATGTACAAGTAGAGTTTACAATGAAATGAGGTTTAACATTGCTACTGTTCTGCTCCAACTAGTTTAATAAAGACGGGCATACGCCATACAGTGTGCAATGAGGGAAATTTTGCTTGAGCAGTGTCACTATGGCCTACTCTTATATCAAATTCTAACTGCCAAGTGATCTTTATGTGCACGCTAATGCGTACATGTCAAAATTTTATTTAAATATTTTGCTTGAGTGTGGGGCTCTTCAGCTGTGGGAGGAAACCGAAAGACCAGCAGAAAAACCCACTAGGTTGGACACGTACAAGCGGGGAATCGAAACCACGCCACTTGACTCAATTTCAGACCTTATGATCTAAAGTGCACAGGTTAAACCATTCGACCACCCAATTCTCCACCTATGTACAAATACTTACCAAAGGTTCGTTAGATTTCTCTAGACGGATTATCTTCACGCTGTCCTCGCCATATTGAAGTAACGGATAATCCAACGCATCCTCTCGTAAGACATCCTCCGTGATTGGGTCGGCCTGGAAACCTGCGATTTCATCATGGGCATGTAATAATCCCTGTAAATAAATAAACAGGTTTATTTTTAAAATGTGGTCAAATAATATTCCTGCTATATCAAGGCAATCTAAAAAATAGGTTTCCAGGAGATCTTTAATGACACACAAAGGATCACACGGCATCAAAAAATAGGACAAAATTAAAAGATGTGCTACGGCCTAAACTTTATTTTGATTTCAGGGACCACAATTTTGTCATTCCATTGGACAAAATCGAAGAGAGAGAGAGAGAGAGAGAGGGAGAGAGAGAGAGAGAGAGAGAGAGATGGGGTTTAACGTCCACTCCACACAAACTAGGTAATTTTGGGACTAACATATTGTTCAATTTTATTTCAATAATCAACTTGTACGTAGGTGTCTAGCAGTGGGAGAAAATTGGAGGACCTTGAGAAAACCCACAAGGTTGGACAGGCGACACTACTCCTTGTCAAGTACAACTAGGGAATTGATGACAAACCTTACATGTATGATACAGCGCGCATGTGCTAACCATTCAGCCATCCAACCCCCCTCGTTCCAATCGGATGGGGGATCACGTGGCTAAGTGGGTAGACGCTAGCTCGCTAGCCTGGAGGTCGGGTGTTCGATCCCTGCATTGGCCGAGAAAGTTCATCCAGATTTTCCGGCGTGGTTCTCCCTTGTCAGTGATGCAGGACGGAGGGGCTCACAAGGAAAGCTGTCTAGTCGTTCGGATAGGACGAAAAACCGAGGTCCCGTGTACACATTGGCGTGCCCGTAAAAGATCCCTTGGCAGTTGGAATTCGATATAAGAGTAGGCCGTAGTGCCGCTGTCCGGGCAAAATTTCCCCCATAGCACACTGTATGGCGTATGCCCGTCTTCATTAGCCCAGGTTAGGAGCAGAACAGTAGGACGTTAAACTCCATTTCATTTCATTTCATTTCCAATCGGATGATACGAAGAAGTAGATGGCATCTGGTTTTGACATCTTAATTCCAAGATAATTTAAACATCTCCGGTATTCTACAGGATCAATGTCTATATAATTTCCAGTTCATATATCCACGGGGAGTTTTAATAGAGATTTAACAAACCTCATCACTTCCTGACAGCTGAGGGGACCTGGTAGGGAGACAGCAATATGAAAATCAATATTCCATCAAATTCATGAAAGAATTAATCTTATTTTTAGAATATGTACATGTACAGTATACACTGTAACCTGAGTATCATTTAATCTTGTGTATCTGGCACTAATTTCTTTCACATTCATTTATTATCAAACCTTTGTTTAAAAATTAATTATCAAAATTAATCAGTCAGCTTTAAACTGGACACAAGTACAAATTAAAAGATTTTTGGTGATTTTAAACAGTTTTTACGAATTTTTAAACAAAGATTTGATATTAAACGAATGTGAAAGAAATTAGTGCTAGATATACTGTGAATCGAGAGAGACAAATTGAGTTTAATGTCCACTCTACAAAAACCAGGTCATTTTGGGGTCTAACAGTAACATGGTTCAGTTTTTGTTCAATAATTCGCTTGCACGTAGGTGTCTTGAAAGAGAGAGAAATGGGGTTTAACATCCACGACACAAACTTGGTTATTTCGGGACTAACATGGTTCAATTTTATTTCACTAATTTGCTTAGGAGTCTTTAACTGTTGGAGGAAACCGGAGGACCCGGAGAAAACCCACGAGGTTGGACAGGCGACCCTACTCCTTGTCACGTACAACAGGGGATTCGAAACCACGCCAGTTGACTCAATGACAGGCCTAATGATACAGCGCACACATGCTAACCATTCGGCCATCCAACCCCCCTAGGAGGCTTGAAGCAGTCGAAAGAAATCAGAGGATCCACAGAAAACCCACAAAGGTAGGCAGGCGACTCTACTCCTTGTCATCTATAATAGATGTCAAAAGAATATACATGTAAAGTTATCTAATAAAAGAATTATTTAGTTGGCACATATATGTAATATTACACCATTTTGAGACTCATTTTAAAATTTTCCTTTGTAGAAACCTTTGTTGTTTGGAGCTTAAGGATGAAAAGTTTTAATAAAGGTTTACTTTGGCAATCAAAACAATTTCAGAAATATAAAAATAAAGCTCCACCGGAAAAATAATCAATATACGACAACGAGCGGAAATAAAAATGGGAAAAACTTTCCAAAAACAAAACAAAACTGTGTTATAAATAGACTGTTACTATGGTGATGGGGCTGCTATCTAGTGTCCGAGACAAAGTCTTGGATTAACAGAGTTTGAGAAGGATAATCTATAATCCCTTTGACTGACCAGAGAGTGGACTGAGAGAATGTGCAACTGGTCGAGAAGGATTGAGATATTTTTATTGTGCTCACGAAATCTTGGCCACACGTGTTGACAGAGGGACGGCATATACTTTAATCAAATAAACCAAATTCTCCCCTTTTGTTCAGAGAAATAAAATGAAATGGTAGAGAGAGAGAGAAATGGGGTTTAACGTCCACTTGACGCAGACTAGGTCATTTCGGAACTAACATATGGTTTAATTTTATTTCAATAATTCACTTGCGCGTAGGGGTCTTTAGCAGTGGAAGGAAACCGGAGGACCTGGAGAAAACCCACGAGGTTGGACAGGCAACCCTACTCCTTGTCACGTACAAGCGGGGAATCGAAACCACGCCAGTTGAGTCAATGGCAGACCTTATGATACAACGAGCGCACACTAACCATTTGGCCATCCACCCCCAGGCAAAAATAAACCAGTTTAAAAAGAAAGCTCACTACAAGTTTTCGAGCAAACTTTTGTTAAAAGCTGTCTTATTTTACATTTTGAACTTCTTCCATACATACATGTCATATCAATAGTTGAAACAAACAATAACATTATCTGTTATAGTTTAGCTATGGGTTATAAAGTTGACAAACACCAGAGACTGGCTGCATATCTAGATGTTTGTTGATATAAGACAAGAGTTTGTGACTGGTTGTTCAAGATAAAAACCAGATGACCACTACAATATACATGCTGATGTTTCTAGATATGTTTGTGACTGGTTGTTCATGATAAAATAAATAAACCGATTATATAAAGTAGAGCTGTTTCTTTAACCTTCCTGTAATCACAGTAAATACAAAACTTATCTACAGTACACAAATAACTTTTCCTAAAAGATTAGGTTAATTTTGCCTGGAGAGAGAGAGAGAGAGAGAGAGAGAGAGAAATGGGGTTTAACGTCCACTCGACACAAACTAAGTCATTTCAGGACTAACCCATGGTTTAATTTTATTTCAATAATTTGCTTGCACGTCAGGGTCTTTAGCAGTGGGAGGAAACCGGAGGACCCACAGAAAACCCATGAGGTTGGTAAAAGGACACAAACTAAGTCATTTCAGCACTAACACATGGTTCAATTTTATTTCAATTATTCGCTTGCACATTAGGGGTCTTTAGCAGTGGGAAGAAACCGGAGGACCCACAGAAAACCCACAAGGTTGGAAAAAGGAAGCCAATTTTGTCTGGACAGCATCATTGTGGTCTACTGTTATTCTGAATTCCAACTGTCCAGAGTTGTTTTACGTGAATGTCAATATGTACACGGGACCTCAGTAAACATTGTTCCGTGCCAGCACCTCCGTCCTATATAACTGACAAGTGGAAACTACCCTCCGAAAATCCTGAATAATTTTCTCTGTCAACACGGAGAGAGAACCAGAGCCTCACTCATTTATTCAGTACAATGTATGGAAACTTCCCACAAATGAAGTGGTATAAGGCACTCCATTTGACTCAACTGTACCACTGTGATCTATTTTTGTCAGCGATGTCAAGGTCACTACTCTGACAGTACATGTAAATCACTGAAAATGAATAGGATTCTTTGTCTCCTTAACATAAACAATGTGTATCAATGTAAAGAGGAGGCAGAAAAGGTAACAAATGAAATGAAATGAAATGGGGTTTAACGTCCTACTGTTCTGCTCCTAACCTGGGCTAATGAAGATGGGCATACGCCATACAGTGTGCTATGAGGGAAATTTTGCCCGGACAGCGGCACTACAGCCTACTCTTATATCGAATTCCAACTGCCAAGGGATCTTTTACGTGCACGCAAATGTGTACACGGGACCTTGGTTTTTCGTCCCATCCGAACGACTAGACAGCTTTCCTTGTCAGCCCCTCCGTCATGCATCACTGACAAGGGAGAACCACGCAGGAAAATCTGGATGAACTTTCTCGGCCAATGCAGGGATCGAACACCCAACCTCCAGGCTAGGAAAAGGTAACAACAATATACAACCACATTTGAATGTGGGCCTATATACATGCATGTGAGAGAGAAAGAGATGGGATTTACATGTAAGGTCCACTGACACAAGACACAAACTTGGTCAAATGGTTTTCAATTTTATTTCAATAATTTGCTTGTGCGTAGGGGTCTTTAGGACTGGGAGGAAAACAAAGAACCTGGAGATATCCCACAAGGTTGGACAGGCGACCCTACTCCTTGTCATGTACAACTGGGAAATCAAAACCACGGGAGTTGACTCAATGACAAACCTTATGATACAGCGTGCATGCGCTAACCATTCCGCCATCCAACCCCCACCTAATTTGAATGTGGGCGCATACACAAGTAAGAATAGCAATATCTAACATTAAGTCTGACAAAATTACGACCATTTGACTCCCCACTGACGATATTCTTATTCTAAGGAAATTTTTTTTTTTTTTTATGAAATAAATTGTATTCACATCACGTTAGTAAATCGTTATATTTACCTCACGCTAGTAAATTATTGTATTCACATCACGTCAGTAAATTATTTTCTTATAAAAACAATTCTGGTACGAGACAGGCTAAAATCAATATGAATTAACTAATTTGTCATACCGGTTCACTAAAACTAACGAGAAGTGACACATCCTTGGGTTTTTGTTTTATCAAATCAACATCAGAATTCCCCAGGTTAAACAAAACTGATCAACTATAAACAATATGAAAATACCACAGAAACCAACCTATGTTAAGTTACAATGTACATGTATATAGATTTTAATGTCCGCTTGTTTGACACTTTCCTGTAACTGTTACAATTCACATTTGACAATTTTTGTTCATATTCCAAAACTAGGGCAATCTGATTAGAACACAGATCCTATTTTGTTTCGTTTTTTTATAGTTCAAAATTTCATTTTACTTGTCTTTACTACACTAGGATCTGGAAGAATTGTTATATAACCTGCGTTCTGGATGGCACGAGGGATTAGCCAATGAAATCATCTGTTACGGCAACTTCTTGGCGCGCAATGTATGGAACTGTGGGTGAACCACTAGAAACGTCAACGCTGATTAATTAATCAATGTCTGATGTCATAGGGTCAAAAGTCGTTTGTACGACCTCTGACACGACCTTTTACTAGAACCGGTGAGATCTTCATGTAGTGTAGGCCATCGAAAGTATAAAAACGCAAGGAAATATAGATTTGTATTTTAATCAGATAAAAACTAAGGCAGAGATTGATTCTCACAGTAGACGTTCCATGCCTGAAATCAACGGTTTTAGATATACCTGACAAAATGTCCTGGGCCTTTATTCACAAAAACTTAAACTAAAATACAATCAAAATTTTAAGAAATACTGCAATTCGATTGGCTGACAAGTTAAATCAATTTGCATATATCCAATGAAGTTGCAGTATTTCTTAAAATTTCGGTTGTAACTTAGTTTAAGTTTTCGTGAATAAGGGTCCAGCACTAATGAAATAGTACCTGACATTTTCAACTTGTATTAATAATATCAATTAATAAGACAAATTAGTGCCGGACAAAATGACAGCCACCAGAGGTTTTGTGCCAGACAAAGCCTGAATCTGTGTTTGACATTGTCTGTGACAGGTGCCTTATTTCAAGGCTTTGGTTCAAATTTGAGAAAACAATTTAGCTCATAATCTAGAACCATTCCCATAGTTCTCTGTTCGCAGAATGTAAATTGTTTATATTAGAGATTTGTATCGAATAAGAAAACCTAGAAAAATGTAACCAAGCGGTACTAATAACTGGTAAACGATGGATTCTGTCCTGACTATTGGTTCAGACAATTTATTAACGTCACCTATCGCTGTTTAACCGGGCGTGAGACATCCTATTTGTCCAATCAAATAATCAATATTTGGGTCATGTGATGAGAATGGTATTCTATCAGGTTTACAGAAAGAGAAAGCCATTCGTCAATAAAATCCAAACACTGTCAAGATCCGACAACATTTAATATATAAATACTTTCATTAGTTAAAACTACATCATAATGAGACAAACTGTCTCGTAAAATGAAATGGGGGAAGAGAGAGAGAGAGAAATGGGGTTTAACGTCCACTCGACACAAACTAGGTCATTTCGGGACTAACATATGGTTTAATTTTATTTCAATAATTCGCTTGCGCGTAGGGGTCTTTAGCAGTGGGAGGAAACCGGAGGACCCGGAGAAAACCCACGAGGTTGGACAGGCAACCCTACTCCTTGTCACGTACAACCGGGTATTCAAAACCACGCCAGTTGACTCAATGACAGGCTGTATGATACAGCACGCACATGCTAACCATTCGGTCACCCAACCCCCCGAAATGGGGGAAGGTACATGTAGCTAATAGTGAGAGAGAAAGAGAAATGGGGTTTAACGTCCACTCAACACAAACCAGGTCATTTTGGGACTAACATATGATTGATTCAATTTTATTTCAATAATTTGATTGTGCAAAGGGGTCTTTAGCAGTGGGAGGAAACCAGAGGACCAAGATAAAACCTACAAGGTTGGAAGTTCAAATAGCTATCAACATGCTGACGATAGTTGCAGTAATTTGGTTGCGTGTAATTTGATTTGTGGGAAGTGCAGAACGGAAGGCCTGACAAGGACAGCTGTCTAGTCCTTCGGATGAGACGAAAAACCGAGGTCCCGTGTATATATTGGAATGCACGTAAAAGATCCCCTGGCAGTTGGAATTCGATATAAGAGTAGGCGATAGTGCCGCTGCCCGGGCAAAATTTCCCTCATAGCACACTGTATGGCGTATGCCCGTCTTCATTAGCCCAGTATAGGAGCAGAACAGTAGGACGTTAAACTCCATTTCATTTCATTTCATTTGTGGAAAGTTCAAACAGCTTTCAAAATGGAATATGGAAGTTAACGACGCATGAGAGTTAATATGGTGTTACAATACAATTAGCCAATAATAACAAGATGCTGGGAGAAGAAAATGAGAAAATTATTCCACTATATTAGTTTACGTCTGCTACAGGTCAATAAAATTAACAAGGCTCTGATTGAGTTATAACTTTCTTCATTTAATTACATTCTATATATGGTATTGTTGTTTCTATCACGGTCATGACTTAAACGCACTTCACTTATTTATTCAATACATGGTATGCTAGATTTTATTGACCTAAACTTAAACATACAAACTAGAAAATTTCAGGCCTAACATGGTACAATTGTATTTAATAATTCACTTGCAGCCGTCAATGCAATCTGTTTCACAGAGTATTACGAAAATCTTCTAATATCTCTGTAAAAGATGACTGCCTTTAACACATGACGTCATATCACGCGGCGTCAATCATTGGCTCAATGGCGTGTGCATTGTTTACATAAGACGTTACTGCTTCGGGCAAAATGTTGCCTTTTAGTCATTTTAATACCCATTTACACTAAAATAGGAAATAATTTTTACCTACAAATACTTCAAACGTCTTTATTTATTTTTCTAATACTTAAAAAACATGTTTTAGAATTTAATTTGTCGGAGGAACTCAGGAACAAACATCGATACTCACAGAGGTACATGTAAATTTGGCCGTCGCTGAAACTCGCTATTGGAATAAAAATTCTTTTGACTCAAATCTCCGATATAAATTCTATAAAGGTGTACCACTGATTACTGCCTACCTTTAAATATTTACATACAGAACAGTATTTATCTAGCCTAAAATATACTTATCTATTTTTATTTTTATTTTTAACTCAAAAGTAAACATAAAGGTACAATATGGGCTTTAGAAAGTAGAAGAGATTTGATTATAGGCTGTTAATAGAATCACTGTATATGTGTATTCAACAGGAAATAAAGTTAAAACCCATGTAGTTTCCACTGACATCGTTTTTTTTTTTAAGATCCAGCTAGGAGATTTATTACTACATTATCTTTGTCCTTTCTCTGTAATTTAATTTATTAACCTATTATCTCAAACCTACATGTGATAATCTTATCTTATGTGTGGATATACATCTTTCTTATCCCCATTTTCCTTTTTTTTATGGAAGTAATGTCTTAAATTATTGATTGGGAAAATGTAAGGAGGTTTAACTTCTAATGTCCTACTTTCCTGCTCCGACAGGCTAATGAAGATGGGATGAAATGGGTTTAATGTCTTACTGTTCGGCTCCGACTGGGCTAACGAAGATGGGATGAAATGGGGTTTATTGTCCTACTATTCTGCTTCGACTGGGCTAACGAAGATGGGATGAAATGGGGTTTAATGTCCTACTATTCTGCTTCGACTGGGCTAACGAAGATGTGAAATCTTAAAACAGTGTGCTATGATGGAACTTTTGCCAAAACAACAGCGCTACGGCCTACTCATATCAAATTCCAAATACCACGGGTTCTTTTACATACACAGGACCTTGTTTTCCATCCCCTTCGAACGACTATGCACATTGTCCCTTGCTAGGCCCTCTGACCTGCACCACTGACAAGGGGTTAACCACGCTGGAAAATCATTATGAACTTTCTCAAGGCAAGGATCGACTACAGGACGTCCATTTTAGAGAGCCAATATGTTTATCAAAATGTCTGCAATTCATGATGAAGAATAGTCTGGTAAAACAAAAAACATTTGTGTCTAAAAAAGAAATATACAGAATACAAGAAAATCATGTCCCAATGAGCTGGCCGGATTCAAATATTTGTTAGCTACAGGCCAAACACATCAGCTGCCCCAAAAATTTATAGAAATATTGGCATGCTCCAGTCTCCAATATAAATATTTCTTTTGCAATGGCCAAATGTCAACAAATATTACAATGTAAGAAATGATTTTGAATATATTATAAAACGAAATACTCTCAGTACTGTGCAACAATCTGATTAAAACACAGATCCATTTTCGTTTTTTATATAGTTCAAAATTTCATTTTACTTGTCTTTACTATATAACCTGTGTTCTGGATGATGATAGGGATTAGCCAATGAAACGGGCTGTTACCACGAGGTGCATGAACTTTGGGTAAACTACTAGAAAAGTAAATGTTGATTGATTAATCAATGTCTGACGTCATAAGGTCCATAACTGCTTGAAATGACCCCTGACACAACCTTCCACTACAACTGGTCAGATCTTCATGTACATGTAGTGTAGGCCATCGAAAGTATAAAATAACAAAACGAAAAATAGATTTGTATTTGAATCAGATTGGCAGTGCCATTAATTAGTTGCAGTGGGCTCTAGGATGAATCCTATTGGTAAAACCGACCTTATCAATGAGAGGATATTTGAGGGGATATTTTATCTGGTATTTCAGATGATGAGAAATACGATAATATCTGTATCTATTGTCAAGAAGTAATAGAGACAGAATTGATTTCCATCATACATGTTGCTCCCGGCAACGACTTGAATTTCAATAGAATTCTTCGACATTTGTCTCAAACATCTTGCAACCACAGAAATATGTGTAGAGCCATCAATAATCCTAACTTGAGTAACCAAGTCACATCAACACATTAAATAAAATCATTTCAGAGAGAGAGAGAGAGAGAGAGAGAGAGAGGGTTTATCATCCACTCAACACAAACTAGGTCATTTCGGGGCAAACAAGTGGTTAAATTTTATTTCAATAATTTCAATAATCCACTGGACACTAACTAGGTCATTTTGGGACTAACAAATGGTTCAATTTATTTCAATAATTTGCTTGCATATCGGGGTCTTTAGCAGTGTGAGGAAACCAGAGGACCTGGAGAAAACCCACAAGGTTGGACAGACGACCCTACTCCTTGCCATGTACAACCAGGGAATCGAAACCACACCAGTTGACAATATTTTTAAGAGACTTACCTTAATATTAGGTTTATTAAGTATGGTTAATAATTCCACGACATATGGCTCCCTCGTGTCGCCACACAGCGTAAAAACATCATTAACGTTATCTTGACTGTGACCAGACACCGCATAGAGTGGTGGACTCCGTGACGACACTTCAACAACTTTATTGTGTATTACGACAGCCTGTTGAAACTGACTATTGTGAAATAATGTGCGTAAGAACGTAATGTCATCTTTATTTTCCACCGTGTTTATTCGACTTCTGATGTGATTCAACGACGAAAATAATTCTTCAATACCTGAAATATTCAATTAGCCAATAAAATAAAAGGATGTCATGGTCGTCATATTGCATGCACAATAGTGAATTCAATTTTAAAGATGCATTATGTAAGATTTAGATAAAGAGAGAGAGAGAGAAATGAGGTTTAACGTAAACTCGCCACAAACTAGGTCATTTCGTGACTAACACATGGTTTAATTTTATTTCAATAATTCGCTTGCGCGTAGGAGTCTTTAGCAGTGGGAGGAAACCGGAAGACCCAAAGAAAACCCACAAGGTTGGACAGGCAACCCTACTCCTTGTCACGTACAACCGGGGATTCGAAACCACGCCAGTTGACTCAATAACAGGCCTTATGATACAGCACGCACGCGCTAACCATTCGGCAATCCAACCCCCCAGATCTAGATATAGAGTTGGCCTTTGCTATGATAGTTCAAAAATAGATAATGAAAAATAAATATATTGAAACGTTCAGTCAAAATACATTATTCTGAAACTTTGGAAACATAGTCTTGATTGTTAAGTATCATTGTTACGGAAATTAAAGTCTTGATTATCCATTTAAACTTTAAAATCATTATACATGTACATGTATGGCGAAAGAGTTTTATTCATTGGCATGATGTACATGTAATACCACAAACATTCAAATAAATAAAATGGATATTACTCGTGCAAAATGTTTTTCATATTTAGATTGATTATCTGAATCACAGAACATGTAGTACGTGCTCAGCTTCCTTATCTTGTGACTGACTCCCTAATTATGTGCTCAGGTCCCTAATTTTGTGCCCAGGTCCCTTCTCTTGTGCCCTGGTCCCTAATCCTGTGACTACACCCCTGATCTTGTGACTAGCTCACCGAGCTTGTGACCAACTCCCTAATCTTGTGAACAATATCCTATTCTAGTCCCTACATGTACCTCCCTATTCTTGTGCCAGTCTCCCTATTCTTGTGCCATCTCCCTATTCTTGTGCCAGTCTCCCTATTCTTGTGCCATCTCCCTATTCTAGTCCCCATCTCCCTATTCTAGTCATCATCTCCCTATTCTTGTGCCAGTCTCCCTATTCTTGTGCCCATCTCCCTATTCTAGTCCCCATCTCCATATTCTTGTGTCCATCTCCCTATTTTTGTGCCAGTCTCCCTATTCTTGTGCCCATCTCCCTATTCTAGTCCCCATCCCCCTATTCTTGTGCCAATCTCCCTATCCTTGTACTAATCTCCCTATTCTACATGTAGTCCCTGTCTCCCAATTCTAGTACCCATCACCCTATTGTTATGATAGCTCCCTATTTTTGTGACAAGATCCCTAATCTCATGCCCACTTCACACAACTACATGTACACAAGAATCACTTACTTACCGATGTTTTTCTTCATATATCTGTTATCTGTCAGAGCAATTTTAGCGGGGGATACACCATCTGGACTGTCGTCATCGGCAACCATGAATGCTGAATTATCTATACCAATAGGTGGCTGCTGTCGTTTCTCTAACACTTGCAGCTTTTTAGATCCCCGTAGTGATGTCCGTAAAAATTCTTCCTCTTTTAAATGTTTCGTCTCCTCTTCCTTCCGTTTGCGTAGTTCTTCCTGATGTCTGCGTATTCTATCCAACTGGTCGTTACTTGGTTGCGTTGACGATTTGTGAATATTTTGTAAGGAGTCCGTATTTTTCATCGCATTATGATTTTTATTATGTTTTGTGTGGGGAAGACTGTTATAAGTTTGGGGAGGAGGATAAACGGGTGGAACCTTCGCGGTCCCCACAAAACTATCCGGACAGTCTATAGCCATTTCTCGATGGGGACCCGAATTATTCATTTCAAACGAGTTTTCGGCACTATGCATTATGTTGTCACTATCGTACATATTGTCTTTGGCCAAATTTAACGAATTATTGCTGTCCATTCGTCCTTGACCATTGGTCAAACCTTGCTTCACGATATTCTCGATCAACAACGTATCCGGGTTGCTGACAGCTTTCTGATTTTTTTCCTTTTTATTTTTTGATTTGCCTTTTAAGGGCATGTTATCTGTTTCTGAATATCCATTCATTTCGATATATTCTGACGAGCCGTTTACATCACCATTACGCGTATGACCGTTGACATATTTACGCGGTTTTTCTAACGAAGCCATGTAGACAGGATTATCCACTAACACTAATTCAGAGTTTATCGTAGCTGTTTTATCGTGATGATTCAGTGAATGTTTTGCGTCATCAACTTTGGTCATATCCACTGGGTCAATAACGTGTTGCGTTGTGGAGAATTTTTCCAATTTTCTCTTGGTTCCTGGATCAGACGCGATGATATACGCATCATGAATTCTGTCAATATCAGCAACTGGAAGAAGAGAAAAAAAAAGATGAAGTGAGAAAGAAATTAAACTGTAGGAGACGACATACAAATTGTTTATTTTTTTTAACATGTACATAGTTGAAGACAGAATCAATTTACCATTTAGCCGAGAAACAGAAGATAATTGGATTGAGCGGAGGTGACTTACGAGGAGTTCTCATGCTGAAGGAAGTAGAAACATTATGTGGTATTTACCACGTGTAAGTGTAATACAAAATACATTTAAACTAATCTTGTGAAAAACCAATGAAGAAAGGTTGCCAGGCAATTAAATGAAATGGGGTTTAATGTCCTACTGATCTGCCCCTAACCTGGGCTAATGAAGACGGGCATACGCCATACAGTGTGCTATGAGGGGAATTTTGCCCGGACAGCTGCACTATGGTCTACTCTTATATCGAATTCCAACTGCCAAAGGATCTTTTAGTAGGAGGTTAAACCCCATTCCATTTCATTTCTATTTCTCTAAGAGTAACGCTTAACTGTCATTTTTATCATCAAAGCCATGAACCAAAGGTCTCAAAATTTAGTCAAATTGTCATTTTAAAAAAATTAATAATGTGAACAAGCCACAACTTTTATACATTATATTATTATACAGCTAAAAGATTATTATTTTTGGGTTTTTTAGTTTAAGGCCTTTTCGACCACATTCCCCCAAAAAGATAGAAACAATGACTGGGCCTACTGGAAGTAAATCAATATTGAGACAAAATACATGTATCTCTAACCAGTCCTCGGAGATAAAATAACTCCAACCAATACTATGAGATAAAATCGTGGTTGTATTTCCTTGCTCATGGTGGGTTCTTTTTGTACAGCAATTCATCAGATTGTCAGTTAAAACCGGAGCAATCATTTATCACTAGTCTCGTGTACATATAAAACTAAAATACATTGTGTCTGTATTCTCTCAGTCATTTAATGTACCATGGACTATAAAACTATAGGGGCTGTATTCTCTCATAGTCATTTAATGTACCATGGACTATAAAACTATAGGGGAAACAATGTGTTGTATAATGTTCAGGAAACCTTTTCCTCGTTTTTTTTTTATCTGGGATAGAATGTGTTGTAATGTTCAGACAACCTTTTCCTCGTTTTTTTTTTATTAGGGATAGAATGTGTTGTAATGTTCAGGCAACCTTCTCGTTTTTTTATCTGGGACAGAATGTGTTGTAATGTTCAGGCAACCCTTTCCTCGTTTTTTTTTTTATCTGGGATAGAATGTGTTGTAATGTTCAGACAACCCTTTTCTCGTTTTTTTTTATCTGGGATAGAATGTGTTGTAATGTTCAGACAACCCTTTTCTCGTTTTTTTTTTATCTGGGATAGAATGTGTTGTATACATTGTAATGTTCAGACAACATTTGTTTTTTTTTTATCTGAACATGTGCCATTTGAGAAGACTATAAAACTATAGGGGAAAGAATGTATGGTATAATGTTCTGGCAATCTTTTCCTCGTTTTTTATCTGGGAAAGAATGTGTTGTATATACATGTATACATGTACATGTATATATAATGTTCAGACAACCTTTTCGTTGTTTTTATCTGAACATGGGTCATTTGAGAAGTTGTGAATTAATTATCATGTATCAAAAGATGCTGGTAGTGTTTCCATCACAAGATAGATTTTACAAGTCTAATTAATGAAGGTTCAGGAGTTTAACCATTTAAAGCAGATATAACTTCATTTACTTTGGCATTTTGTATATACAATGTACATGTATTTTAACAGACAACCCTTCATCTGTCTGACATGATTCAACCATATCCAGCAGATATACATGTAACTTCATTTACTTTCACATTTTGTATGTACATGTACATATATTTTAACAGACAAACCTTTATATGTCTGACATGATTTATAAAGGAAAGGACAGACATGATGGTAAACAGATCGTCAACCTGATTTTGAGGTTGATTCACCTGTATGATTCACACAAAGAGAAATGATAAGCAGGTAAAACTGTCAACACCATCATACGTTGTTATAGGCTTGACCTTTTAAATCTGACCCCTGGCTGAACCCTCAGGGGGGATATAGTTGAATACCTGAATGACTCGGTCACCACACCTGTGTAGTATATGTACCTGTGTCGTACACACCCACTCTAATCATGTTGTTCACAGGTAATTAACAAGGTTGTGATTGACAGGTACTGAGGTAGTGTAGAACATGTGACCACACCTGATCTATTTACCTGTACAATGTATATACAACAAGGTATTACATACAGGTACAAATAACTACATGTAATTACAGACAGGGCTCGTGACTGACTTTTCTTCAAGGAGACTAATCAATGAATGAAATGGGGTTTAACATCCTACTTTTCTGCACCAACTGGGCCCTGTTTCTCGAAATCTAAACTAAAGATAAAATCCAAATTTTAGTAGATACCCTAAGTTTGATTGGCTAAGCACTAAAATCAATCTAATATTATCCAATCAAATTACTCAAATTTGGATTTTATCTTAGTTAAAATTTTGTGAAACAGGCTCCAGGGCTAATGAAGACAGACATACAACATACATGTACAGCGTGCTATGAGGGTTATCTGGCCTGGACGGCAAACTAGACGTAGTTCCAACGACACTTCTTTTATGCACACACAGGTCCTTGTTTTTTCGTTCCATACAAATTACCCTTTTCCTTGCGCCCTATGACAACGGGATCCAACTCCGGAAAATCCTGAGACTTTCAGGACCAATACTGGAATCCTCCTAGGAGAGATACATGTAGCACCCTACTATACTGTAGACAAGGCATCAATAAACAAATTAATGGCCACAGATCACAAATGATTTCCCTATTGACTTTAATGTTAATTCTCGTCTTTTAGACCGGCTCTAACTTTTTCCCAAATTTTTGTTGAGTAGAACGCTTTCAACCACAGATGGAGCAACATGTGGCAAACTCTTGCCCAAAAGCACGTATGAGGTTCACCATGGAAAACTTGAGATACACAAGCTGGAAGTAGAGACAAGTAAATATGCAATTTTTGGCCCTACATTTCAACCTAACCAACCTCTCAACTCTTGTATCCTTCCGACTCAAAATCATGAATATTCACCAAAATCTGGCAGAAAATGTATTTTCAAACCCTTTTCTTCGATTCTACACCAAAAAGTCAACAAAAATCGCCATGCAAAAGGGGGAAAAAGGAAAGACTAAAGACTAAAAATAACTTTGACCCTTGTTTCGTGGGTGACAGCGTAGGAATATTTGGTGAGCTGTGTCCTATATGACATTGAACATTACAATTAAAGAGATACATGTACTATTATTTTTGACACGATACATGTACAGCATAATTCAAAACAACTCTTCACTAACATAATTATTGACATTGAACATAACAATTATTTTTGACACCATACATGTACCATAATTTAAAACAACCCTTCCCTAACATAATTAATAAGCATTTAAATGTAAGTCAACTTTAACAGAGCAATACATGTATCTGTTGAACATGACCAATTTCCAACCCTCAATGGATCTCTAAAGTTCCACCAACGGTTTCTTTAATTATTCATCCCAGCCAGATGATTCAAAACACTTTTCCTCGCCATACTTTGAAGTGTATGTCGTATTCAAATCACTGTGGTTCCTTGCATTAAAGATACAATGTACATTTGGTAAGAGCTAAATCTGCTTATTGTAGGGGTAAGGGGTGGATGGCTGAATGGTTAGTGCGTGCATGCTGTATCATTAGGTCTGTCATTGAGTCAACTGGCGTGGTTTCGATTCCCCGGTTGTACGTGACAAGGAGTAGGGTCGCCTGTCCAACCTAGTGGGTTTTCTCCAGTTTCCTCCCACTGATAAAGACACCTACGCGCAAACGAATTATTGAAATAAAATTGAACGATATGTTTGTGTTAATTGAAGTTAAACCCCATCCCCCTCTAGATCATCAGATGGCTTAGATATTTAATAAATTAGAACACTTGTGCCATTTAATAATTTAAAGTTAAAATGGTTGCCAGAGACTTTGTTTATTACGGTAGCAATGATACAACTGTATGTGACAATCAAGACTATATTCTCCAACTTCAAATACTCATAACTTCATTCCGAACAAAGTTATTGGATTGAAATTTTCAATATATTCATGCTTCATTATCTATTTTTGAACTATTATAGCAACAAATTAACATATCTAAATTAAGCAGTGAGTTGAACATCAAAAGGTGCTATATAATGTTAAAAGGTGTTACATTGTCTCACCTGTATAATTTATACATGTATATAGGTTACCTCTGTCAGAAAAGTTAGCTGTTAAAGGTGGATCGACACCAGAAATTCTTCTTCCAACTAAACAAATAAACATTTGGTTTGTCTCAGAAACAACAACCAACTAATCTGTGGACATTGCAGATAGGAGACTGAGCAACAAGGGTGAAGGTCACTAGCCTTGGTGTGAAGCTTATCACTATAAGATAGCAGACAACCAATGACCATTGACAGGTACTAGACTAACTCGGTAATTATTCCAACACGACTATCTGTATCTTTAATAAAGAATTGGGACTTGTAGAAAGTTGAATCAGGACAGATTATCTTCCGTTACATGTATTCCGACTCTCATCAGAGCAAATGACGAATTCCTTGCGAACTATATTGTGGAAGTTGAATCTCCAAAATGGTTCAAATTCAAATCAGTTCATAGTTTCAAAACAGGAAAAAATTTCTTCAGCTCTCAAATTTCGTTTGACGAACTGAGGAATTCCTTTCCAACTATAATATTGTGAATGTTGAAAGTTTGTACCTAGAACAATTATAATTTGCTGCACAGCAGTCGAGACATTACAATGTAGATGAATATTTCCAGGAAACGAGATGATCAGTCGTTTAAAATACAATATTTGAGCCACATAGACGAAGATTCACATGATGATCAGCAACTTGGATACTCTACGATATTCAACGATAGAGACAAATTAATTGGACGAATATTCCACCAAACTTGACAGCAGAGACCAATTAACTTGTTCCACCAAAACACAACAATTGACGGCTTCCAATCAGTTCAATATCTGAATGCACAGATGACACAGTCGAGAAAGTAGTATTGCATAACCCAGTGTCAAATCCGAACGAGTAAAACAGTTGAGACAGTAATATTAGACATAAATCAATCCGTAATTAAACTGCATGCCTGTATGCATTATTCAAGCCGTTCATGTGGGTGATTGAAATCTATTGAATATGATGAAATGCCTGGAGTTAAACCTATCAATCATTGAGGTTTGATTGATGGCTTTCAGTGTAAGTTTACCACGCTTTACGAATACGATCAATTAAAACAATTCGTACAACATAAAATAATTATGAATATATTTACACTTTTCACATTCATTACATATATCAGTTTGTGTCCGCATACCTTTTATCTTTAGCATTGGGAGGAAACTGGAGGACCCGGAGTAAACCCACAAGGTTGAACAGGTGACCCTAATTCTTGTCACGTACAACTAGGGAGACGAAACCACGCCAGTTGACTCAATGACAGACCTTTTGACACAGCATGCACACACGCACTAACCATTCAGCCATCCTCTTTCTAATCTAATTGAATATAAACCCGGTCATTATCTAGTGCTGACATTCTGATTTTGTTTTCTTGATTAAATGTTTAATTATCAATTTAGGTACAATGTAGTATATTTATCATTTTGAAAACTCCCCCACTTGTTTATCTTTCTCTGTTTAAATGGCATGTTTCAGATCATAATTATATAAACTTGTATGTGTACTGTAGCGTAGACACACTCCCTCAAAAGCTCAAGTATCAGAAGCCAATCCAGCAATGGGCAGCTAGAGAGGGATTTCTCGGACCGTTGCTTCGGGAATATACAGGTTATATATGTATATAATGGGTTTGGATTCAGCACTATGATTAGAAGCATGATGTTATTTGAGTAATTGCTTATAAGTTCTCAAAGCACCCTAGCAAGGACAGTTTCTAGTTGTTTGGATGGGATACAATTAAGTGTAGGCTGTAGCACTGCTGTCTAGGCAAAATTTCCTTCATGACTCATAGCACACTGTATGGCGTATGCCCATATTCATTCGTAGCAGAACAGTAGGACTTTAAACCCCATAATAAGCACATATCTTTAATGCAATCCAACAATTGTTTAATTACGCTCAGAACCCAAGCTTAATAGTATTTTAATAAGAGGGAGAGAGAAATGGGGTTTAAGGTCCACTCGACACAAACTACATGTAGGTCATTTCGAGGCTAACACATGGTTTTTAATTTTATTTCAATAATTCGCAGTGGGAGGAGTATTTTAATAATGACATATCTATAATGAAATCTTTAATTACTGTTAGAACCTATTCTTCAGTCATTATTTAATAAATAACATTTTATACTGATCATTTTGTGATTGTTTCCATGTTTCTAGAACAAAGAGTACAATGTGGTTTATATACAATGTACTTGTTTTTATCTATGTTATAACCTTTAATCTAACTAATGGCCAGTTGATATATTATCTTTATCTTTAACTGGGTGTGTTTCTATTGTCTCATACATACAGCCTTACATATAAACAACTTGTAATTAGAGACTACATCCAGATTGTCAGGTCATCTTTTAAGATACTTTCCCACAAAAGTATGTATCGGGGATGGTAATATACATGTACACATGTATTTCCAATGAATGTATGGCAATTTTGGTATACATGTATATATGGATTTCAAGTAGAAACATCCAATTTTATTTCATTTCTTGTCATAGTATATTAGCTCCGGACCTGCTGATTGGTGAACCAATGCCTTACAAACTGAACCACTTCGGCTCCCCTATTTTTCATGGCAGTCTTCATTAGTCTAGTCAGAAAAGTTAGGCTGTTAAATACTATTTCATTTTATTTCCAAAAAAATATTTCAGTAACAAGATAATAAACCCCTTTTACTTCCCTTCTAAATTCTTTGTCCTACCCGAAAACCCAATCTGATTAAAATACAGATCTATATTTCGTTTCATTTTTTATACTTTCGATGGCTTCTACTACATGAAGATCTGACAAGTTATAGTGGGAATTCACGTCAGGGGTCAAACGAGCGGCTTTTGATCCTATGACGTCAGACATTGATTAATCAATCAGCGTTGACTTTTCTAGTGGTTTACCCACAGTTCCGTGCAATAAAAGGCCAAGAACTCGCAGTAACAGACCGTTTCATTGGCTAATCAGAACACTGGTTATATAACAACTCTTCCAGATCCTATTGTATTAAATACAAGTAAAACGAAATTTTGAACTATAAAAAACTAAACGAACTAGGATCTGTGTTTTAACCAGATTGCTGAACACTAAAAGCTTTCAGTGAAGTCGTAAAAAATACATAATAATCGTAATTCTAAGTGAGTTATTTCAACTACGTTACACGTATATTAACATAAAAACTTAATAAAAGCTAAATAGATTCAATTTGGCAGAGTTAACTTGTAGGCCAAATAGTTGATGGGTTGCCAGTTTCTATACTCAGTTGTTGTTTTATCAAATAATCAAATTCTATTTCTATCCGCTGGTATTTGCATCAATTTCAAAATCAAGAAAAACATGAACATCTGAATTTAAAATATTTACAAGAGATTCAATGAAATCTAAATTAATAACAGTTCTGTCAACTTGCATCAACTAAAAAAAATGAAAACCAACAAAAAACCATCCAAATCTAAATTTATAATATTTCTGTCTCCAAAGTTTTGACAAATTTTTGTCATAATATGAGTAATATGATTCATAATACAATATTAACTTTTGTACAACCTTTGACTTCAACCTCTACCAGTGACAATATAATGAAATAGAATGGGGTTTAACGTCCTACTTTTCTGCACCAACTGGGCTAATAAACAGAGAGAGAGAGAAATGGGTTTAACATCCACTCAACACAGACTAGGTCATTTCGGGACTAACATATGATTTAATTTTATTTCAATAATTCGCTTGCGCGTAGGGGTCTTTAGCAATGGGAGGAAACCGGAGAACCCGGAGAAAACCCACGAAGTTGGACATGCAACCCTACTCCTTGTCACGTAGAACCGGGGATTCGAAACCACACCAGTTGACTGAATAACAGGCCTTATGATAAAGCGCGCACGATGGAACATTTTAGCCGAACATTCACGAAAACATTGTTTCTATTAATTAGATCACGTTTTCAAGTTAAACATTGCGAACAAAAAATTTTCCAACAAAATGTTAGATATTCTCATCGTCTGTGTTAAAGCCGAAATATGTGGCGGTCCTGAAATCTGATTAAAACACAGATCTTATTTTGTTTCATTTTTTATAGTTCAAAATTTTGTTTTCCCTGTCTTTACTACACTAGGATCTGGAAAAGTTGTTATCAAACCCGCCCTCTGGATGATGTGAGGGATTAGCCTTCGAAGCAGTCTGTTATGTCAAGTTTTTGGCGTGAGATGCACGTAACTACATACATGTATGGGTAACCCACTAGAAACATCAACGCTGATTGGTTAATAAAATGTCTGACGTCATAGGGTCAAAAGCCGTTGATACATGTATGACATCTGACTCGACTTATCACTACAACCGGTCAGATCTTCATGTACAGTGTAGGCCATCGAACGTATAAAATAACGAAACGAAATATAGATCTGTATTTTAATCAGATTTGAGGTCATGTGTTAACGTACACTCGACACAAACTAGGTCATTTTGGGACTAACATAGACTTCAATTTAAATTCAACAATTCACTTGCACAGTGAGAGAAAACCTGAGAGCCCGGAGAAAACCCACAAGTTTGTACAGTTGACTCTCCAAGTGAACTAAAGCGATAGGTCTCATGATTTAGGCAGGGTATGCTAAATCTCTATCGAACACCGTATACCCAATCTCCCTTGAGGAGTTTACATAGAGAACACAATTTATGTTTCAATAGGTAAACCGTGGCTAAACCTTTAGAACACAAAACAAACAAGACACCGGTCACCAACATTCCAGTGTCTCCTGTATTGTACCAAAAACTACATATAAGTCAATTTTGTTTCCATGGAAACATGAAAATGAATCAATCTGAGAACAAGTATAATATTCTATACATGTATGTAGGTTGATCAGTGTTTAAAATTCTATATTTTTCACTGATAATGAAAATGAAATGAAATGGAGTTTACCGTCCTACTTTTCTGCTCCAAACTGGGCTAATGAAGACGGGCATATGAGGGAAATTTTGCCCGGACAGCGGCAATACGGCCTACTCTTATATTGAATTCCAACTGTCAAGGGATCTTTTACGTGCACACCAATGTGTACACAGGACCTCGGTTTTTTTGCCACATCCAAACGACTAGACAGCTGCCCTTGTTCACTGATAATGAATAATCTACGTGTCTACGAAACGATCGGTGAAGTGAATGGCAAAAGAAAGAGAAATGGGGTTTAACGTCCACTCGACACAAACTAGGTCATTTCGGGACTAACATATGGTTTAATTTTATTTCATTAATTCGCTTGCGTGTTGGGAAGAAAACCCATGAGGTTTTGGACAGGTGACCCTTCTTTTTGTCACATACAAGTGGGGAATTGAAACCACCCCACTTGACTCAATTACAGACCTTTTGATGCAACATGCACGTGTTAACCATTTCAGCCCCCCTCCCCAACCCCTCCCTTAAAAGGGTAGTCGAGGCTGTACAGCCCGGTATATATGTATCGCTGATGGATTCAACAATGACGTCGGAGAGAGTTGACATTAATAGATATTCAAAATATAGAATATAATATACATGCATCTAATATGTCACAAAATAATACCTTAAAACTGTACTGGTAACACACTTTTCATAAAGTTCTTATTGTTGTAGACAATTCATCCTACTTACATATATAATTACAAGGTCCTGACAGACCGTGGGTGACAAAGAAGACTTACTAGAAATTATAAAATTTATCCAGAAATATGTGACTTAAACATTGTCTTAAATACTTCTACCGGTAATAAAAACCACATGGTATGTTTTAACAGGTCATATCACATAATAACACATTATTATTCTGTTCTCTAGTCTGGACATAAAGCACCTGTTACAGATATTGTACCAATTATTACACAATGTGTATGTTTTATAAAAAAACCAATGTAATCCTGTACGATTACCCTGACACTGGTATTAAATACGATTGTATACACGGCTGCCTATCATGTCCTTCCACCACATGGTCCGCGGTCCGTGTTACGATTACTCTGACAATGGTATTAAATACATTTGTACATTATATACACTAGAAATGTGATTTAAATGCTGTGTCTTGTGTACTTCCACCACATGGTCCACGGTCCTGTTAGGATTACCCTGACACTGGTATTAAATATAATGTACACTAGAAATATATGATTTACATGTAAATGCTATGTCTCGTACACTGCGGTCCTGTTACAATTACCCTGACAATGGTATCAAATACATTGTATACACTAGAAATATGTGATTTAAACGCTGAGTCTCGTGTACTTCCACCACATGGTCCACGGTCCGTGCTACGATAAAGAGAATAATGCAGCAGAGTAATAGGCCATGTAGAGAAGAGCGTAAAGACAATGTGACAACCGCAGTCGACAAGACATGTAAAACTTTACAAGATTGGAGAGCGGAGATATTGATTACTGTATAAATACCCTAGTGGTTTTACTATAATAATCTTTACAGTTTAAAACTTGATGATCTTAATGGCGCAATTTTATCAGAAAATAAAATGCAATGGGGTTTAACCATTAACGTCCTATACAGTTTACCGGTAGTTCTCCTCCGACTGTGCTAATGAAAAAAGACATATGCCATACATGTACAATGGGCTAAAAGGGCAGTATGGCCTATCGCAGTGGTTCTCAACCTTTTCTTGCCAACGGCACACCTTGGAACATATGAAAAAATAGCGGCACACCTGGCTAAATATATATGAAAAATATCTGAATTTTGCAAAATAAAAACATTTTAAGTCAGACGGAATACAACCGTACACAGAGACTATAGTCATAGACACATAGAATGACTCAAACTAAATAAAGAAAAACACAGCTATGAACTTATCAGTAGACACCTGTGAATAGTCAATTGGGATCACATGGTGTTTCACATTTTCTTGGTGTGCTGGTTGAGAATCACTGGCCTATCGAATTCCAACTGCCAAGGGATATTTAACGTGCACGCCAATGTGTACACATGATCTCAGTTTTTGTCCCATCCGAATGACTAGACAGCTGTCCTTGTCAGGCCCACCGTGCTGCACCACTGACAAGGAGAAACCACACCAGAAATTCCTGATGAACTTTCTCCGTCAATGCAGGTATCGAACATGGCTTTTTATCAGGGTAAATACAGTGGTTATTATAATACATGTAATTACATGTACATATCTTTAGAGTTTAAAGTTGTCGATCAAT
Source organism: Patella vulgata (assembly GCF_932274485.2). Lineage (NCBI taxonomy): Eukaryota > Metazoa > Mollusca > Gastropoda > Patellidae > Patella > Patella vulgata. The sequence goes on from NC_065883.2 coordinate 2,765,509, forward strand.
CGTAAGTACAGTGTACAGGTTTTATAAATACTGTTGTACTGATACGATAATTATAATCTTCAGAGTTTAGAGATGCTGATGCCAATTTATCATGGTAAATACAGGTTTTCTAAAGAAACCCTGGTGGCAACATGTATTATCTCCAGAGTTATAATACATAACTAAGATGTTTTATTGTTATCTTGTTAGGAGTTGGACAGACAAGGTCTGTCTGTTTGGGGTTGGCGGCTACACTAGGTCTGCCCCGAGTCTGAAATTTGGGGTATAGGGGTAGCTCGGACCGGGGAGTAACATACATGTAGGCCAGGTGGCATTAGTCTACCACTTCCAGTTTCGGGGTTATGACCCCTGAGCGAAGCCGGCATTCTGCTAGTCTATCTATAAAATTACACCACAATGAATATGTATATATGTATATAATTACACCAGAATACATTATATATATATATATATACATACATCATTCTTACACTTTTGAAGTTGAGACGAACAAAAAATTTAGTGAAATAAATTTATTGTTGTAGAACATTGAACCAGGATATCTAATCTTTTATCACGAGATATGGATGTTGAACAATGAAATGGGGTTTAATATCCAACTGTTCTGCATCGACTGGGCTAATAAAGACGCATATACACCATACGAATTCCAACTTTTAAGGGTTCCTTTTCGTGCAGTGAAATGTTTACAATGTACACTGGACCTCTGAAATCGTCCCATCTGAACGATTATACGTTGTCCCGATGAACTTTCTCGACAACCACAAGGATCTAACATGGGACTTCCAGGTTATAGTGTAGGCTCATTTGTCATGAAATAAATATTTGTGTCATTTTTTGGGTAAAAGCAAAAACTCAATTGATTCTGAAAGAAGGTATCATATGTTTTAAAAGTTTAATGAGCCAATGTCTTCCTCACTAAATAACCACTGCTCACTATAGGACAATGAACCAATATATCAGTAAAACAATCGCTGACTTACTTCTACTTTACAAACCGGGGGGGATGATGGATCGCTGAATGGTTAAAGTGTACACAAGGTCTGTTATTGAGTCAACTGGCGTGGTTTCGACTCCCCGGTTGTACATGACAAGGGGTATGGTCGTCTGTCCAACCCCATGGGTTTTCTACCACTGCTAAAGACGGTATACAACCAAGCAAATTATTGAAATAAAATTGATCTCTCTCTCTCTGGCTCTCTCTCCCTTTTGTCAAATTCCAACTGCAAAGGGTTCTTTTACGTTCACACTTGTACATGGGCCCTGGTTTATCGTACCATCCAAAGGACCTGGCACATCCTGGTTAGTGAGTTACATGTAGCACCACACTCCCTGAGCCACTGTGATTTATAAAGTCACAAGATTACCACTACCTTTATTCCATTTCAATAAAAAATATTAGAGCACTATTATTACACATACCTGTATATAATACAAATTGACATACACCTGTATCTACCTGTAGCAAACAACTCCAGGCTATATACTATTTAAACTGTCTGGGTACAGGTAAAAAAACCCTAACTAGCAGGTACACCTATCTATTGTGACTGTCTGTGACAACAGTAGGAACAGGTAGTACAGGTACAAATGTAACAAGACGACCAGGTACATTTATCTATTGTACAGGTAAATGTCAAGGAACTGGACGAGCAAGTTATAAACAATGTTTAATATACAAAGATGTACATTAAGATAGCAGATGACAGACAAAAAAAAAAAAATCAGTTTGCGGTTTGTTCTACATGTAAGTTCTGGCAGTTCAGTGAATTTTAAACATATAACACTGTTCACCTTTCACAAAATGTAGGTAGATCGTCGATGTATGTTCCCTTTTATTTCTGTTATCCTTGTAATTTTATCAACATCAAAGAATATTGTACATGTATATACATATATATATTTCTAAGATTTTTAAATATGGGAGATACATGTAAGATAAAGAGTTGACATTCTCAATATAATAGCTAAAAAAAAGATAACGTAAATAGAACCACTCTGAACCAAGATATTAGCTTTTGAATTTTAGGCTAGTCTCGATCATCATTTATACTAAAGTCGGTACAATAAAAAACAAAGTCGAGATTATCCATTTTTATATGTTTACTTATTTTTTAAAAAATGTATTCCAATCCGCTAAATATCACAGGCTAGCGATGGCATCACGAGTTGATTGTGGTCTAGATAATTAATAATTTAGATAATATTTCAGGCCTAAAGAAAGACCTGCAATACATGTAGGCAGATTTAGCTCTTGCAAATGTATGTTTAATAAAATTATTTACATGTCTGTGTACATGTATGGGGAAAAGAAAATATACAATAAATACGACAATGTCACCAGGTACATGTAAGATTTAAGAACTAAATATAAACCTGCTAGCGTTCATGCAGAACGTACAGGTAAATGTACCTTTTACCCTCTGGCTATAATTAAACAACATATTCACACAGTGAGAAAACAGACCGGACGAATAATATAATACAAATATATACATGTACATGTACAATGTACATGTATATACAGGTAGATTTATACAGGTACAGGTAGATTTAGAGAGAACGAGAAGTGGGGTTTAACATCCCTTTGACACAACCTAGGTCATTTAGAGACTAGCATATGGTTCAATTTTATTACAATAATTTGCTTGCCTGTAGGGACGTCTTTAGCAGTGGGAGGAAACCGGAGGACCCGGAGAAAACACACAAAGTTGGATAGGTTTTCTTTGTCACGTAAAGAGAAGAATCAAAAGCATGCCACTTGACTCTACATGAACACATGTATGACTAACCTTATGATCCAACGGCCACGTATTAAACCATTACATGTACATGTAGAATTTCTAACTACATGTACAGTATAATACATCTTGTACATGTATACATATCTTTAAAAGAATATTGTGTAATTCCTTCTTTGATTGGCATTGAGTAATTGAACATAAATGTACATGTATTAACACAAGATACATATTTATAGATACACAATTAGTGAGTTTAATACTAAGCGACATTTCGACGAGGATACAAGAGGAAATGTCGGTTAGTATTTGTATCCTCATCGAAGCGTCGGTTAGTATTAAACTCAGTAATTGTGTATCCATAAAATTGTACCTTGTGTTATTGTGTAATATGTTTATTAAAGAATCAAATAAAGATATTTGAGATTCAGGTAGCTGTGTGTATAATAATATTAAGTCAAGTGTAACCAGTAATGACTAGTAATGAGATAAAAATGTCTATCAAATAGTAATGTACATGTACATGGTCGTATTTCCCAGGATAATGAGATTAGTATCTGTAACTTGATCAGAACAAGTTAATAATGTATATTATCAATTAAATGGTTTTAATGTATATAACCAGATTGTGTAACAAGTGGAGTATCAATAAACTAGATGTAGATGTATAACATAATTATGAGAGAAAGAGAGAGAGAGAGAGAGAGAGAGAGAGGAGGGCTGAATGTCCACTCGCCACAAACTAGGTCATTTCGGGACTAACACACGATTCAACTTTATTTCAATAATTCGCTTGCGCGTAGACGACCCTACTCCATGTCACATACATGTACAACCGGGGAATTGAAACCCCGCCAGTTGACTCAATGACAGATCGTTTGATACAGCGCGCAGGTGCTAAACATCCCCCACCCCACCCCCTTCCGACATACTTATGAAAAACAGCTACTAATTATTTGGACGACATTTCAAAGAGTTGTCTCTCAATGTCTGACATCAAATATAATTATCTGTTTTAGTGTTATATCCAGTTACTAAAAGCCTCTAAAAGATTAAAGTTAATCATCCATATTGTACTGTCGTTAAACATTTATTAGGACACTAGCTGGTCTATTTGATCATTCATATTGTACGGTCGTTAAACATTCATTAGAACATTAGCTTGTCTATTTAATCCTCAAAACATAAATTGATCAGACAATGTAATTACTGTCTGAGCCACACTATATTGTAATTAAACAGGTTATATCCAGGTACATGTACTGTGTCAGGTAAAAATTACCTGAAGAATACCTTTTAATTAGATCCCTTTTAAGACCTGCGATTGATTAATTAATTGATGTATTTAACCAGATTATCTGTATTGTCTGTCTGTCTTTTTTTGTCTGCGATATCCTTTCTGTGGAAGCTACATGTACATGTATTTCACACACCTTGTCTAAATTAAATTATCCCGTTGTACTTGGAGTTGAATGCAAGTTTCTATAGCGGTCATATCATCCACACTGTGCTGTATGTTTTAATGGGACATTTTTATATACATGTACAAGAACATTGTGTGTAAGCATTACCTTAAAAATAACATATGAATTAAGTCCCTTTTACAACCTGTCATTAATTAATTTATTTATTTTAGTAGATAATGTATATTGAGCAAATTAAATTATCCAGCTGTGTTTGTTTTGAGTTTAATGTTTGGGTGATATAACAGATATTGGGGCTGTAGATACATGTACATGTACACGTATTGTGCTGCAGTTCGTTAGTTCCTAGAGTTTTACGTCCACTTCAACCATAGGTGATATAGTAGACAGGTGTTTCCTAAGAAACTTACCAGAGGAAGCCATAGGAGATAGGCCTGATCCAGTTTGATTTGTATTAACAGGTAGTGAATGGGATCTAATTAGGATATATTTATACAGGTACAATGTAATTATTGCTATAAATATACATATAGGTTTTTTATTGTGCAGTCATTAAAACCTATATTTATAGCAACTATTACCTGTATAAATATATCCTAATTAAATCTCATTCACTACCTGTTAATGACATTAATTAATTGATACAGGACTTCATTTATACATGTATTTATTAATTAGTTTCCTGAATAAACAACAATTTTATTGATCACTGAATTACAACCAGATCGTTTAACTGTTGAATTAATTAATTCTTTGGTGTATATCTTGTTTTTGTTCAATTGTTTTACCTTTAATCTTTAGGCGGCATTTAGTGAAAGAGGAACACATTAAACATAACACAATTTTTATGATGTTTAGTCAACTTCAGGTCAATATACTAAAAACAATAAAGAATAGAAAACAAAACCAGTGATTGATTTCCTATAAAAATTGTGGTGTGTTAAATTATGTCATACATGTACATGTATAATAAATGCTGATAAATGAAATGTTTAAATATCAACATTAAACAAGGCCTAATATACATGTACCTTACAACAGTATAAATATAATTTAATATTATTATACTTTTTTGGGGGGGGGGGGCGGCTAGAACATGCGCATTGTATCATAAGGTCTGTCATTGATTCCCTGATCGGCTGTCCAACCTCATGGGTTTTCTCCAGGTACTACGGTTTCCTAATAACCCCTAAAGCGCAAGCAAATTATTGAAATAAAATTGGACCATATGTTAGTCCCGAAATGATCTAGTTTGTGTAGATTAGACTTTAAACCCTATCTCTCTCTCTACATGTATACCTGTAGAAATCTATGTAATCTTATTTCTTGTTTTTTATTGTAATGTAATGTATACTTTACCATACTCTTGTATTTAACATTCAACTGTGTAATAAAGCATTATCTAGCTCAGTTGGTGTAGAGAAACCGGATAAGATTATTACGTACATATAGCTCAGTTGGTACGAAGAAACAGGACAAGATTATTGTTTATCTACTGTTTTCTTGAGTAATAAATAATAAATGTTATCAAAAATCAATTATGTGTGAAGAATAGCATGTGTTACATTTACTTTTGTATTATGGTAATCCTACCTGTATCCTACCTGTCTGTATTATGTAAACAGGTAAACAGATATAAATACACTCATGACTGAACACCGAATACACAAAAGGAACAACATTGTAATGCAGAATAAAATTCAAATTACATGTAAATTAATAGGCTACAATATAATACCCGGATCTTGTGTGGGGTATTTTTTTGATTTTATATAATTTAACGGAGAAGGAAGAATATAAACGATAATTATCTTTCCTATAATTATAAAAACAATCAACAGGTACAGGTGTGTATTTTTATAAAATTTATAGATGCAGTTATCAACTAGGTTTTAAATATATATTTTTTTAAAATGTTCAAATCAAATATTATTTATTAGACCTCAGGCCTAAGAATATAATTTTAAATAACTCTTATATTTATGTAAATTTTATTTTATTTTATATGTATAGCAAATGTATTTGTTCTATCCTTGAGTGACGTTTAGAATTAGAGGTACGTGTATAAGATTTGTTTGTCAGGTTTCAATACTCATAAAGGTACATGAATCTTATCAACCGAGAAAAAGAGAGAGAGAGAGAAATGGGGTTTACCATCCACTCAACACAAAATAGGTCATTTCGGGACTAACATATGGTTCAATTTTATTTCAATAATTCGCTTGGACATAGTGGTCTTTAACAGTGGGAGGAAACCAGAGGACACAGAGAAACCCCACGAGGTTGGACAGGTGTATCTTATCAAGCAAACTGATAAAGATACAGGTACCTACTAGGTAGCTGTAAGAATATTGAATCATTGTCTGTAATATTAACCATGAAGTAGTAAATCCATAAGGTGGTGTTATTCATGTTTGTTACCATTATCACACTCCTGTCCCCTATTTACAAAGGTCTGACAGTAGCAATTTATGGGAAATTTTTTGAGAGAGAGAGAGAGGAGAGAGATGATGGGGTTTACCATCCACTCAACACAAACTAGGTCATTTCGGGACCAACATATGATTTTAATTTTATTTCAATAATTCGCTTGCGCGTAGGGGTCTTTAGCAGTGGGAGGAAACCGGAGGACCTGGAGAAAAACCATGAGGTTGGACAGGCCACCCTACTCCTTATCACGTACAACCAGGGATGGGAAATTTTGACACAAAAATGTTACAATTTTAAATCAAAAAAATGACAAATTGGATTAAAGAGCAGTATATTTTCAAATATTGATATAAATTATTGTCATATGAGTTGAAAAAAAATATTGAAATAATGGTTGATTTGGGTCCATGGAATAGTTGAGTTGTGTAAAGCATTAATTACCTCTATACAAGTCAAAGTTCAAACTCTGCCTAACTGTAAATCAGGACATCGGAGTTTGAGTCATCTTTCGTTGTCAACTAAGTTATCTTCAAGTTCAAGATAAAAACAAAAAAAATAGAAAAATAAAATATCAATATTTACCTTTCTTACCTTTTCTTCTTCGTTTTACTCTCAGACATATAGCCTTAGATTTTATACACTGAAAATAAATAAATTGAAATCACACAAAGTAATCCTTATTCTTGTCAAATATACTGTTAGATACAGGTAGCTATAGATTACTTCACTTGTTCAGGTAAGTTGAATGTCACCTACACACCTTGATTGAGCTGAACACCTTTACTTTACAACACACCTGAACTAATCAACTAAATATAGAATCACACAGGTAAAAATATCCACAATCATTAAAACCGGGAATAAAATCCACTCAAACAGTTAAAATCCACAATTTAAATTAATTTGGAGTCTTCAGGTTGTACGACTCGAGCTGATCCAGTCTCGACAACCACTGACTGCAACTCCTTTCATTTAGTCAACTATGCCAGTAATTCAACATGGCCGCTTTAACTGTATCTAGGTCAACTTTGAAGGCCCCCTGAGCCATTGACAAATGTAAACAAACCTGGCTTGTTTTTAACCACATGGGGAGAAGCTTAGCAGGTGCTATAGAGGTTGAATAACAGTTTCATATATATTTTTTTTTTTTAAACAATAAATATGTTTATATCACAACCACTGAAAGATTCGTTTGTTAATATTCCTACATCAATCAATTCTTTGTTATACCTTTATTAATTAATAAAAAATAAATTTTATCTTATTCAATTAAAAAAGAGAGAGAGAAATGGGGTTTAACATCCACTCGAGACAGACTAGGTCATTTCGGGACTAACATATGGTTTAATTTTATTTCAATAATTTACTTGCGCGTAGGGGCCTTTAGCAGTGGGAGGAAACCGGAGGACCCGGAGAAAACCCACGAGGTTGGACAGGTAACCCTACTCTTGTCATGTACAACCGGGGATTCGAAACCAGGCCAGTTGACTCAATGACAGTACTGGTTTTATGATACAGCGTGCATATGCTAACCATTTGGCCATCCAAACCCCCCATTTGGCCATCCAACGCCCATATTCAATTAAAAAATCCCAAACAAATATTCCATTAAATAAAATAACTGATTCGTTCTCATAAATCACCTACAAAATTTTAAAAATAAATTTATTAAATTATCGGTACCTAGATTTTAAAATTCAAACTGACAAATGTTTCATCAGGCTTTTGACATTTTGGTTGTTTTTTTTGTTTTTTTCTCGGCATGTTTTAAATGTTAAAGAGTAAAAATTTGCATGTTTTAGTTGAAGATTTAGATTGTTCAAAGAGTTTGTTTACATGGCGACGAGGTTGGGAAGAATTTGAATAATCATTACTCATTTAGTAACAATTCTACACCATGTTTTTCTTTGTATTTCAACAAACCATGTACTCATACTACACAGGTAGTGTCATACCTGCCCTTAATGTTAATTACTTCTTCGTTAAAGGGGCACTACCCGTCTTCATTATCCCAGTCTGTGCAGGTAAGTAGGATGTTAATTTCATATTAAAGGGGTAGAGAGGTTGGGAGGGGGGGGGGAGTGATAGAGGGTTTAACGTCCACTTGACACAAACTAGGTCATTTCGGGATTAACATATGGTTCAATTTTATTTCAATACTTTGCTTGCGCGTAGGGGTCTTTAGCAGTGGGAGGAAACCAGAGGACCAGGAGAAAACCCACAAGGTTGAAGAGAGAGAGAAATGGGGTTTAACGTCCAACCAACACAAACTAGGTCATTTTGGGATTAACATATGGTTCAATTTTATTTCAATACTTTACTTGCGCGTAGGGGTCTCTTTAGCAGTGGGAGGAAAAACCGGATGACCCGGATAAAACCCACAAGGTTGAAGAGAGAGAGAAATGGGGTTTAACGTCCACTCGACACAAACTAGGTCATTTTGGGATTAACATATGGTTCAATTTTATTTCAATACTTTGCTTGCGCGTAGGGGTCTTTAGCATTGGGAGGAAACCAGAGGACCAGGAGAAAACCCACAAGGTTGAAGAGAGAGAGAAATGGGGTTTAACGTCCACTCGACACAAACTAGGTCATTTTGGGATTAACATATGGTTCAATTTTATTTCAATACTTTGCATGCGCGTAGGGGTCTTTAGCAGTGGGAGGAAACCAGAGGACCAGGAGAAAACCTACGAGGTTGGACAGCAGACTCTACTCCTTCTCACTCCAAGGAATAGAAACCACGCCAGTTGACTCAATGACAGACCTTATGATACAACGAGCACGCACTAACAATTCAGCCATCCAACTCCCCTCATATCAAAGGGGGACTGATACTTTTAGTGAGATAATAATTGTACTATGTTCAAGAAAGAGAGAGAGAAATGGGGTCCTACATCCTCTCAGTTCAGACTAGGTCATTTTGAGACTAACACATCATATACTAATGTCCAAAAGAAAGTATACGCACTAAAAATATGACTAAGTTTTGTTTAAATCAACAAAATGTGATAAAACTACACTGAACATGTCTCGTGCGTCCAAACTCAATATTTCTAAGCAAATAAAAGGCAAAACAAATGGACATTGTACCCAAATACCGCATACAATGAAAAAATGACTTTGTTTGAATGCACAGTGTATACTTTCTTTTGGTCATTAGTATATAATTTTAATTCCGAGTTAAATTGTTATTTTATTGGTAAGAATATAACTTGATGCAAATAATCTAGCTGCATAAATTTTAAAAAATTTCCACAAACTCCCCATTAAACACAATCTGATTAAAACATAGATCATATTACGTTTTTAAAGTTCAAAATTTCGTTTTACTTGTATTTACAAAACTAGGATCTATCTGGAAAAGTTGTTATATAACCTGCGTTCTGGTTAATGTGAGGGACTAGCCAATGAAACATTCTGTTATGGCAACTTCTTGGCGTGCTGTGCACGCAACTGTGGGTATCCCATTAAAAATATTAGCACTGATTGGTTAATCAGAAATCGCTCGTATGACCCCTGATGCGACCTCCCACTACAACTGCTCAGATCTTGATGTTGTAGAAGGCATCAAAATTATAAAAAAACGAAACGAAATATAGATCTGTATTTTAATAAGATTGAGCATAAAAAGATATCAATAATTGGAGCTAGCCCTGAGAGTTGAAAGAAAGCAAGATATCAAAACATTTGGTGGTATCGCTACCCATACAATTTAGAAATTGCTTTAAACAAATTTCTCCAAACAGCCCTTTAAACTAACGAGTGATAACAGACAACCTGTGTAGAAAGTGTAGTTCAGTTTGACATGGATAATTACTAGCTGGCTCAGATTTTATTTTTTTTTACTGACAACAAAATGAAAACTATTATGTGACTAATGGTGGAAAGAGTTGTTGAACTGTTGAACTCCTCTCACCACACACAATCTGTTCTCGGCCTAAAAACAAGTACAAGCTTATGGAACAGAAACCAAGTCTGTCAATTGATGTGCAATTTCCAAGGAACATGCATGCCAAGTTTCATGTCGAACTGGTAGAGCCTTGGCCTTTTTTCAAAGAGCATCACCCCAAAAATGAAAATGAAAAAGAGGAGAGAGAGAGAGAGAGAGAGAAATGCGGTTTAACGTCCACTCGACACAAATTAGGTCATTTCGGGACTAACATATGGTTCAATTTTATTTCAAATCAATAATTCGCTATCACGTAGGGGTCTTTAGCAGTGTCAGGAAACCAGAGGACCCGGAGAAAACCCACGAGGTTGAACAGACGACCCTACCCCTTGTCACGTACAAACGGGGAATCGAAACCTGTGACTCAATGACAGCTTATGATACAGCGCACACGCGCTAACCATTCGGCCATCCCCCCCCCAGCGAATTAAAATGTACGGTAATAAGTACAAGTACAATAATAACAATCTATGAATCATCTGGTCAAAACTTCAAACAGTGATAAATTCGCTCAGAATAAAGTAATCTGAATGGATTTTTCAATATATTCATTTTGAATTATCTATTTTTGAACCAGTATAGCAAGAATGTTCAGCTCTTTATCTAAATCTTACATAATGTATCTTTAAAATGAATATTCCTTATATTCCTTCTCATTTTAAGAAATAAAATACCAACATCCTAAATTTGAGATAAGAGTAGGCAGTGGTGCCGCTGTCCGGGCAAATATTCCCTCATAGCACACTGTATGGCGTATGCCCGTCTTCATTAGCCCAGTCGGAGCAGAACAGTAGAACGTTAAATCCCATTTTATTTTGGACCAACTGTAATAAAATGGGATTTAACGTCCTACTGTTTAGCTCCGACTGAGCTAATGAAGACGGGCATACACCATACAGTGTGCTATGAGAGAAATTTTGCCCGGACAGCAGCACTACGGCCTACTCTTATATCGAATTCCAACTGTCAAGGGATCCTTTATGTGCATGCCAATGTGTACACGGGACCTTGTTTTTTTGTCCCATCCAAACGACTAGACAGCTGTCTTTGTCAGGCCCTCCCTTCTGCATCAGTGACAAGGGGGAATCACGCTGGAAAATCTGGAGGAACTTTCTCAGCCAATGCAGGGATCAAACACCCGACCTCCAGGCTAGCGAGCAACTGTAATAGTTAGAAAAGAGTAATCTTACCTTATGTATTTGAGCGATAACTTCAGCATGGGAACATTTTTCAACAGACATACCGTTAACTTCCACAATTTCATCTCCAACAGATAACTCCACTTTATCAGCTGGGGAACCTGAAACAATAATTATCTAGGGAATAACAAGTTGTCTCCCTTTAATTTAAACCAAAAATACAGGGGGAAATGAAATATGAAATACAATTTAACATGCTACTGTTCTGCTCAAACTGGGCTAATGAAGACGAGCATACGCCATATAGTTTGCTATGAGGAAAATTTTGCCCAGACAGTGGGCTTTGAATGATTCTTTTATGTGCATGCCAATGCGTACCCAGGACCTTAGTTTTTTTTCGTTCCATCCAAACAACCAGCTGCACCACTTACAAAGAAAGAGAGAAAGAGAAATGACATTTAACATCCACTCGACACAAACTAGGTAATTTCAGGACTAACACATAGTTCAATTTTATTTCAATAATTCGCTTGCACGTAGGGCTCTTGAGCAGTGGGAGGAAACCGGAGGACCCAGAGAAAACCCAAAAGGTTGGACAGGCGACCCTACTCCTTGTCACGTACAACCGGGGAATCAAAACCACGAAAGTTGATTCAATGACAGACCTTACGATACAGCGCGCATGCGCTAACCATTTGGCCGACCGAAGATGATCAAGATTATTATATTATTATAAATTTATTTATATAGCGCACACTTTCACAACAAGGAGTTGCCGTGCAAAATACGCCCACATTTTGCAAGAGATAGACAGAGACCGAGCTAAGTTTCGTCAAAATCAGATAAGAATTGTGATGTGTAGATTGTCCACAAAACCAATTGTGGAAGAACGGACAATGGAAAGGGGCGACGACAATATACATCCACATAAAAATATGAGCATACAAAAAAAGAATTTAAAAGGAAAAAAAAATCTTTAAAAATAAAAACATATATTTAAGAAAAGTTGTATAAATAAAAACATAAATTCAGAATTTATAATAATTAAACAAGCTGTTGCCAAGCAAGACACACACATTTAGCAAGAGATGGACGATCAGAGGCCATAATCCAGGAAGTATCGAAAAGAACCCAGATCTTTGGGATATAAACATAAATTTTAAGTTTCATCAAAATCAGATAAAACTTGTAACCTCTAGAGGGTCCAAAAGCTAAAGATGATTTTTGGTACAATCATGAGCCATAATTCATGAAGTTACGATCCAATATGAAAATGTGGGCGTATAAAAATAAATCTTTATATCAAGAGCTTGTCTAAATAAAAATGTTTTCAATTGTGATTTAAAACTCAATAAGGAAGAAACTGCTCAGAACAAATACACTTTCTGTGTAGGATGAAGCCCACCTAACAAACATGTTTACAGATAAAAGCTTTCCTTTTATTTGGTTTTTATTTTGATGAATCTCAGGTTTTTTATAGAGTTATAAATGAAATGAAATTAGGTTTAACGTCCTACTGTTCTGCTCCAACTGGGCTTATAAAGTGTGCTATGAGGGGAATTTCGCCCGGACATCAGCAAGGTCTACTCTTACATCGAATTCCAACTGCCAAGGGATCTTTAGATGCATACCAAGTCGCCAATGTAGACCTATATACAGGAACTTGTTTTTTTGTACAATCTGAACGACTAGACAGCTGTCGAATTCCACCTGCCAAGGGATCTTTTACGTGCACGCTAACGAGTATATCAGAGCCAGAATAGGGTCTATCATCCTTTCCTGAACTCCATACTTCAATCATTCATAGAGATTTTTTTTGCAAGGAGAATTTGGCCTGAGCAGTGGCATTTCTACCCATATTCATCAAATTCCAATTGTTAAACACTTTGATTGGTATCCCAATGAGATAAAAATATTCACTTACCAAAAAGTTTGACACATTTTTCAGCTGTCTCCACAATTAATATGATATATCCTGATAAATCCATCGTAGGATTCTTATAGTTTTAGATTTTTTTACACAAGCTTTAAATTCTCGACATAATCATACTCGTCATCAAAAAAACCCCCATCAACTTTCAAAACTGGAAATATCATTAACACGTAAAATTGACATTTCAACAACTGTTAGCAAATGTTTCAATTTGAACACTGAAAATTGACTAGAGACATTTCAACAACTGTCAACAAATATGTTTCATTTTTAACATTGAAAATCGTTTGTATGTCTGATTCCGACCTTGGATTTTGAATCCTCAAAACTCATATAACACCTTCAATCTGATTTAAGAAAACACACAGATCCTATTTCGTTTCGTTTTTTATAGTTCAAAATTTTGTTTTATTTGTCTTTACTACACTAGGATCTGGTAGAGTTGTTATATAACCCGCGTTCTGGATGATGTGAGGGATTAGTTAATGAAACGGTATGTTACGGTGAGTTTTTTGCGTGAGGTGCATGGAGCTGTTGGATAAACCACTAGAAATATCAACGCTAATTGATAAATCAAATGTCTGACGTCATTGGATTAAAAGCCGCTCGTATGACCCCTGACCCGACCTTCCACTACAACCGGTTGGATCTTCATGTAGTGTAGGCCATCGAAAGTATAAAAAACGAAACGAAATATAGATCTGTATTGTAATCAGATTGTGTACCATCTTATAAAGTACACAGGACAAGTGTCTATATCCTTCAATCAATGGTTAAAACTATGAAATACCGGTCAGATCCAAATAAACACAATAGGTTTCTACGATAATAATTAGCCAATGTTTTTAATGCTGGAAATACTTCAACTAATGAACTAGTCTTAAAATCTGGAATCGAGAGTCTGAACTCGTACCAATTATAAGATACAAGAGGCAACTCAACAACAGCAAAACACCAGATCGACACTGTACTATACCATAACAACAGATCAACCCTGTACTATACCAAAACACCAGATCGACCCTGTACTATACCAAAACACCAGATCAACCCTGTACTATACTAGAACAACTCTGTACCAGAACAATGGAATGGTCCTTTACTATACCAAAACACCGAATGGTTTTGGACTATAATAGAACAAAACAATGGAAGTTGGAACAGTCCTATTCAATACCAAACTACAGGAACAGTCACAATACTGGAATAGTCCTATTCAATACCAGAACATCTGAACGATCCTGCACTATACCAGATCAATGGAACAATTCTATACTATACCAGAACAATGCAACGATCCTATACTATACCAGAACAATGGAACGTTCCTATACAATACCTGAACAATGGAATCATCCTATACTATACCAGAACACCACAAAACAATTAAATGTCCAGACCACAATTTACTTATCTTCAATCGAATTAAAAAAAACTTCTATCTCTTCTATTTATTTAATGGGAATATTCCCATTTTCCCTCCTTGATTCTCAAATTAAAAAAAAAACCTTTTTTACTCTTAAACGGGAGTGTTACCATCCCTCGCTTCTTGAATTAAAAATACAATTAGGAGCTAAAAGAGAAGACATAACAATACGAGAAAACGCTAGAAATCTTCTGCTAAATTAATCTACCAGTTAAAAGCTAAGAGAGCAAACACCATAACAACTGCACAATATGTGGCAATCTGTTTTTCATCATTTTTTTGTATTTAAGCAATAAAATGTCACAATCAAATAAATCTGCAACAGGCCACATCAGTTGGATTTTCTGTTTAACAGGTCCGTGATAAATAAATAACGAGAGAGAGAGAGAGAGAGAGAGAGAGAGAGAGGGTTTAACGTCCACTCGACACAAATTAGGTCATTTTGGGACTAACATGTGGTTCAATTTTATTTCAACAATTCTCTTGCACATAGGGGTCTTTAGCAGTGGGAGGAATGAAGATGAAGATGGGCATACACCATACAGAGTGCTATGAGGGAAACCTTGCCAGACAACGGCGCTAATGCCTACTCTTATATTGAATTCCAACTGCCCAGGGATCTTTTACGTGCATGTCAATGTGTACACAGGACCTCCGTTTTTTGTACCATCCGAATGACTAGACAACTGTCCTTGTCAGGCCCCCTATCCTGCACCACCGACCAGGGCTCACACTGGCTTTCAATTTTTTTCTAACAAAATGGATGATAATTTTTATCTACAAAAATGTTCATATTTTTCTCCCGCCAACTAGAATATTCTATCTGCCAAACATGTGTGATAAAAAAGACAATATGCAACAATTTTATTTCCCAAGTGAGCCTATTATAAAACAATTAACGATATATACTATTCAAAAAAAGTAGGGGATATTTGATTTTTAAGTGTTATTAAAGTCACCTAATGAAACTGACGAAGAAACAAATGACAAAATGAAATGAAGTTCACATTCATCGATTTATTCCAAATGATCGTTAGACTAAATAAGGCACAGACTGACCATTATAAGGGTAAAATGATACCCGGGGTCAAACAGCAAAGTTACCACAGCATCACAACCAAGTCAGTAACGGGTAAATCCTCCTCTGTTTGCCAAACAAGCATTGCTCCGACGTGGCATACTCCTAATGAGACGTCTAAGGTCATTTTGGTCCAGATTGTCCCATACCTGTTGCAACGCAGCTGCAAGTTCTTGGACATTGGCAGGACGTTGTTGACGTTGACGTAACCTCTGTCTAAGGTCATTTTGGTCCAGATTGTCCCATACCTGTTGCAACGCAGCTGCAAGTTCTTGGACATTGGCAGGACGTTGTTGACGTTGACGTAACCTCTGTCCAAGCATGTCCCAGACATGCTCGATGGGGGAGAGGTCGGGACTCAGTGCTGGCCAAGGTAATGTGGTGATGTTCTGTTGTTGGAGGTAACCTGTAACGATCCTGGTCCTGTAACATCTTGCTTTGTCATCCTGGAAGATGAAACGGCGGCCATGACGTCGTGCGAACGGCACAACATGGACTGCCAAGATGTTGTCCCGGTAGTACTGGCCTGTAACACGCCCTGCAACAACATGTAAAGCCGTTCTTCCAGCAACAGTGATGCCTCCCCACACCATAACAGAACCACCCCCAAATCGATCATGTCTGATGACGTTAACGTCTTGGAAGCGCTCGTTTCGACGACGCCACACCCTCCTACGTCTGTCCAAAAAATCAACAGTGAACCTTGACTCATCTGAAAACATCACATTGCTCCAGCGTCGATTATCCCAGTGTTGACGATCCCTACACCAACGACGTCTTGCCTGAATGTGATGATCTCTCAAACAAGGGATCACGCGAGGACGTCGGGCGCGAAGGTGACCCCTATGCAGTCGATTCCGAATCGTCTGGCCACTCACTCTCACACCAGTGTCTGTTTGAAGACGAGCGCTGATCTGATTTGCTGTGATGACACGATTTCTCAAGGCCAAGGTACAGATAAATCGATCCTGGGCTTGAGTTGTCGCCCATGGTCGACCTGAGCGTGGTCTGTCCTGTACAGATTGTGTATCACGGTATCTGGACCATAGCCTGCTTATGACAGACTGAGAAACATTCATCGTCCGCGCCACAACCGCCTGTGTTGTGCCGATCTGTAGCATGCCAAGGGCACGTAACCTTTCATTTTGGGTAAGCCGACGCATATCAAAATTTGTTTTCTGGTCACTAAAACAATTAAACTGATGTTTCCACCCTGGAATTCAATGCCACAATGACTGTAACATTCAAAGTCAGAGTCGTGCAAATCTTGGGTTGGACCCCCATGATGATCCCAAGCATCACCTGCATTCCATGCGGTAGCTATTGGTGCGTTTGGGCGTCACATGTAACTGGAAATGTTTCTTATGTAGGTTCTATAGTGACTTTTTTCGTAGTCATTTGTCATTTGCATATTTTAGTATTATGCCCCCAAAATCAAATATCCCCTACTTTTTTTGAATAGTATAAATACAATATGCAACAACTTAAAAAATCTGTCTTTACATAATACATTAGCCCAGTATTCAGATGATCACATTTTATTTTTGGTGACTTTAGTCTATTTGCACACCGTATTGCACAATATATTTTCAGTATTTACACATCAATTCTCATCCTAGGATAGCCAATCTTCTATAACTTTATTGTTTGCATGTATAATAGGTCTACTGTTATTTTCAGGTATCATAAAGGTATCAGAATCGGAATCCCTGATAGAAATTTCAATTCTGGCAATTATACTCGTCGTTCACTTTAGAGCATTTTGGCGGCAGTAATATGAAGCAAGTGATGGACCGTTTTCTCACACGACTCGTACTTACTTTTTAAACCAATGGTGATAATATAATTTGAAATAAAAATATCCGATTAGGCACACCTGTATATTTTACACGCCATATGAAACCACAGTAAACGGAATTCCGTTCACGTCCAAACGACTTAATAATTTGAGCTGAAATTTTGAGACAGGCTAAATACACCATTCCTCTATATTTTGGCGCTTAAATTTTATAGGTACTCAGATTTTTATTTTTTGAGACTCTGTTCAAATCGGGATAGTCCCTTTAAATAAGAAATAAGAAGAAAATATTTAACAATTGTTTCCAAAGAACAGACAATAAATTTGTTGTATCCTAAATTGAAGAAAAATACATCTGGAGAATATTTTCCAGACCGACTGAAGAATAACAAAGCTTGCTTTAGTAACACGCAAATTATGTCTGAAAATAGACGAATAAATAATCTCCATATTTAACCTTAATACATCCAGTACTTGACAAAAAACGTAGGTCTGCTGTAATTAATTATTTACTACTCAATATAACTCATATTACGAGGATAAGTAACGCGAAATCGCACTCAACAACAACCATATTCTAAAAGAAGCTGTTATATTTTTTTCTATATTCCTTATAATTATGACCAGTGAAGCCATTCCCATTATGACAAGTTCATGGTATTTCTAAGTCACGTTATTTGTACAATGAAATTCCACACAGTGTTATAAACCAATCTGATTCAAAAAGGATTCTTCTTCTAGATAGTCATTTAACAATCCTACTAGTGACTCATCTTAAAATAAAAATATTATTCGCAGTCACGTAAACAGAATATCGAACATTTAGCAATATTTTCCTACCAGCGTCCCATCTAATATTATTCGCAGTCACACACAGAAACAGAATATCAAACATCTAGCAATATTTTTCCTATATACATATTTCATGTCAGATGTCAATTTACTAAACATACATTATTCAAGAGCTAAATCTACCTATTGCAGGTCTTTCTTTAGGCCTGAAACTTTATCTAAATTATTAATTAGACATTAATTACTTCATCCAAACCATAATCAACTCTAGATGGCATCGCTGGCCTGCGATGTATACTGGATTAAGACCCGATTTGCTGCTCAACTTTCATTCATGATTAAATCATGAAATGGATAATTGAGACTATGTTTTTTATCGTACCGAATTTAGTAATGATGATCGAGGCTAGGCTGAAACTCAATCGCTGAAATTTTCAGCTAATTTCCTTTACATTATCTAGTTTTTAACTATTATAGTGAGAACTGCCAGCTCTTTATCTAATCTCCCAAACTGAATTTTTAAACTATATTTTCATGATATGGGGGAAGTTAAGCCTTAATTTATAATACCAGTACATTTAATAATATTTCACTATACTTATCAAATCCTGTTAACGAAACCAATGAATGCATATACACGGCCACAACTTGTAGAGAGAATGCAACAAACCAACTTAAGAAGAAAAAAAATTGGTACTTGTGTCAATTTTTTTCCCCTGGTTTTAAATCACCTTTTCTCCTTCAATGACAACTTCCGTTAATGACACGTAAATTATTCCACATGGACTTCAATTTCCCGCGTTATAAAAACTTTACCATAATTCGATGACACTTTAACATGCGATTCCTCGTCGTCTCGCTGAAACCTTTTAATTCTTGATTTTATCACGAAAAGGCAAGCTAGTTCACTCTAGACAATTTATTCAAAATAGTGTAAATTCAAAATTCCAGAAATAAGACATGATCACCTTGGACCGAAATTTGTTTTTTATTCATTTTTTTATAAGACAATTTATTCAAAATAGTGTAAATTCAAAATTCCAGAAATAAGACATGATCACCTTGGACCGAAATTTGTTTTTTATTCATTTTTTTAAAAAAAAAACTGAAGATTTCTTAAATACATAATTTTGATATTAAAATTACTTAAAATTATTATATAAAACTCCAACATAGACACCAAAATGTTCACTCGCCACAAACTAGGTAATTCCGGGACTAAAATTAACATATGGTTCAATTTTATTTCAATAATTTGCTTGCACGAAGCGGTCTTTAACAGTGGGAGGAAACCAGAGAACCCAAAGAAAACCAATGAGGTTGGAAAGGCAACCCCCCCCTACTCCTTATACTGTACAACCAGGAAATCGAAACCACGTCAGTTGACTCAATGACAGACCTTATGATACGACGCACACACACAACCCATTCGGCCATCCAACCCCCCAAACATCAAAAGAGAGAGAGAGAGAGAAATGGGGTTTAACGAGCACTCGATACAAACTAGGTCATTTCGGGACTAACATATGGTTTAATTTTATTTAGATAATTCGCTTGCGTGTAGGGGTCTTTAGCAGTGGGAGGAAACCGGAGGACCCGGAGAAAACCCACGAGGTTGGACAGGCGACCCTACTCCTTGCCACATACAACCAGGGATTCGAAACCACACCAGTCGACTCAATGACAGACTTTATGACACAGCGCGCGCACGCTAACCATTCAGCCATCCAACCCCCCAAACATCAAAAGGATCAGATGCAAGTTCCAAAAACTTAGAGTAACCCTTTCCATACAAACTGTTATAAACATTACAATTTTAAGCAAGACTTAAATACGTGAAATTTAAATTCGTAGATTCATAACAGGCAATAAATAAAATATAAATCATATCAAAGTAGTTTTGAATATGTGCAAAATGGATCTTGACAGGACGCTTTGGTCCAATTTCACCCACAATCAATTTCTGTGTAATAAATATGTATATCAAGTTTCAGCAAAGTGGAATAAATATTGTCACCTCTAGGTGGTCCACAAGCTATGTAGTTGATTTCCGTAGAATCTAGTGCAATAATCCACTGCAAAATCGAACCCATTTGAGATCTCTGGGATACACCTATTCACCAAAATCCATTAAAACATTGTGACGTCTACAGTGTCTGGAAACAATGCCAAGGACATCCAGACCAACTGATGTCCACCTAGACAGACATGGGCGACAACATAATACATCCATATGAGAGAGAGAGAGAGAGAGATAGAGAGAGAGAGAGAAATGGGGTTTAACGTCCACTCGACACAAGCTAGGTGATTTTGGGACTAACACATGGTTCAATTATTTTATTTCAATCATTCGCTTACACGTAGGGGTCTTTAGCAGTGGGAGGAAACCGGAGGACCCGGAGAAAACCCACGAAGTAGGACAGGCGACTCTACTCCTTGTCACGTACAACCAGTGAATAGAAACCCCCGCCAGTTGACTCAATGACAGACCGTATGATACAGCGCGCACGTGCTAACCATTCCGCCATCCCTCCCCCCACATCCATATGAGAATGTGAATTCAAATTAAGATAGAAAGAGAGTAATCCAAAACTTTGATGGGATACAATTCATAATAAACTTGATAAAGTAACATCAGGAGTAAGCGCGGTCGTATAAAAAGCTATTCACTATTCCAATTCTCCAATAAACCTCAAGGACATCCCTATTAATTACCAGTTGAACATCAAAGTAAAATGGTTAATTACCTACAAGAAGATTTACGAGTAATTTACATCACTCCCTGATTGTCATGTATTCGCCACCCTTCATAATCAAATACCCATAAATTTACGTACAAAACAAGGGGACCTTTAACTGTAGACTCTCACACAAAAAAAAGATCAATTCTATCGACTGGATCGCAATCATCTCTTTCCGTCGGTGAAATTCAGCACCACACGTCGTCATTGCCGTTTAATTACGAATAAAACTAAATCAGACAAAACCGAATCAATAACTTGCCCGAAAATTTTGAGAGAGAGAAAAAAAACGCTTGGGATTTTATCTAATAGACTGATTTAGCATGTCAACATCTTGTGGCCCATGTTATCAATTTCATTTCTTTTAAAACAAATTTACTTCTGGATGTTCCTCTTGTCAAAATTCCAATATCCATGGGCGGATCTAGGAATTTTGAAAAGAAGGGGCGCTGCGAAATGAAGGCATTGACCGCGGAGACGGGGCACGCCGCTGTGGGGGGGGGGGGGGGGTCCCAAGAAAATTATCAGTCATTTCCTTGCATCTGTAGCCATTCCAAGAGCTATTTCCCAGACTGGTGTGTTTGAGTCGATGGTTTGAGTCATTTGGGATCCCTACAACGGGTTGGGAATGGACATATTTGAGTCTGAGAAAAGGCACTTTCAGCAGTAAAAAGGGGCACTGTTGAAAACTAGAGGGGGTGCGCGCCCCTCCCGCCCTCCATTGAGTCCGCCTCTGATATCTGTCAAAATAAATGATTTAATCTAGAGGTACAAATGTATGAATCGCATCTTTGACATAGCAATATAATATATCCTATTTCGTTTCTTTATTTTATAGTTCAAAATTTCGTTTTTCTTGTCTTTACTACACTAGGATCTGGAAGAGTTGTTAGTTTTCGGAGAAATTGTTTGAAATTCTATTGCATGCAAATTTTACTGTCAGATCTATATAATTAAGTAAAATTTAGACAAATACCCTAAAGTATCCTTCCTAATTACACAATACGAGAGACAGAGAGAAATGGTGTTAAACGTCCACTTGACACAAACTAGGTCATTTCCGGACTAACATATGGTTCAATTTTATTTCAATAATTTGCTTGCTTGTAGGGGTCTTTAGCAGTGAGGACCCAGAGAAAACCCCCTAGGTTGTACAGGCGACCCTACTCCTTTTCATGTACAAGTGGGGAATTGAAACCATGCCACTTTATGATACAAGCATGTGCTAACCATTCGGCCACCCAACCCCCCTAATGACACAATAAAATGAAATGAAATGAAATGGGGTTTAACGTCCTACTGTTCTGCTCCTATACTGGGCTAATGAAGACGGGAGTCACAATAAAATAGTGGAGAACAAATGAAATGGGGTCTAACATCCCAGTGTTCTGCTACTGATGACCTGTGTACAACATACAGTGTACTATGAGGAAAACATTGCCCACACAGCGGTGCTACTCTTATATCAAATTCCAACGGCCAAGGGATCTTTAACGTGCACACAGGAGGACCTTCATTTTGCATCCCATCCAAACGACTATACATTGTCCTTTGCCAGATCCTCAATCCCACAACATTTACAAGTTAGAACCACGCGGAGAAATCCAAAACAGGGATCCGACACAGCATTATGATTGTACAGACAATTTAAGATGGCTACCACTACGAATAAACTAAGTTATAGCTGGTCTACTTCATATCAGTAATTCTATAGAAGATTCAAGACCATGAAAGAAAATGTTGAAAACCTGACAAATATGTCCATCATAATTATCATATTTAATCAAATTATCCAAACCCACATTGACAATTGAGATATTGGAAAATTTATTAGATAACTCTCTCCCCCTCTGGCAAGTCTACAAATATTCCAATTCCACAAATGGTGTATTTGTTATTAGTGAAGAGTTCAGTCTTTGAAATGTCGCCCAAATAAATTAGTTATATATTCTTCTATGCTACTTCTAACAGTAAGTGAAGGGGGACTACACAACACACTAATAATTACTATATGAGAGAGAGAGAGAGAGAGAGGGAGAGAGAGAGAGAGAGGGAGAGACTTTAACTCCACTCACACATTGTATTGTATTTATTTTACATAGAAACTGGTTGATCAATATTATTAAAACAGGTCTTTCCTACAAGTGAGAGAGAGAGAAATGGGGTTTAACGTCCACTCGACACAAACTAGGTCATTTCGGGACTAACATATGGTTTAATTTTATGTCAATAATTCACTTGCGCGTAGGGGTCTTTAGCAGTGGAAGGAAACCGGAGGACCCGGAGAAAACCCACCAGGTTGGACAGACGACCCTACTCCTTGTCACGTACAACCGGGGATTCGAAACCACGCCAGTTGACTCAATGACAGGCTTTATGATACGGCACGCACGTGCTAACCATTCGGCCATCCACCCCCCCCCCTTTCCTACAAGTACTTATTAGCATTTCATGATAGATATAAAACAGTACATCACATTTTCATCGAGAGAGAGAGAGAGAGAGATTATCTAAATCTTATATAATGTATGTTAATAAAGGTATCAATCTATAAAAACACTTGTTTATACAAATCCATTAAATCAGTACTGTAAATTATCATGTCATAGACTCCTACTCCAAATAAAATATAATGTATAAACCAATAAAATCACTCAAAATGATAGACACAAGTGAGGATGTACCTCTCACACAGTCTGTAACAGTTGCACCTTTCCAAAAACTACAATATCATAATTCTATTTCCACCACAGCTTCAACTCACCACCATGAATATAAACAAAGTTACAAATATAACCAACTTAAAAATATGTCGACTTCCTTTTTTCTTCTGATTGATTCTGTAAAAGGTTCCCACAACATTTTAATCCTCCAATAGCAGGAATTACGTCTGGTAATAGTCGAAAGCACCAGTATTGGAATTTTCAGACAATTTCTACTTCCCCAATCCACTCAGCTTCAGTTGGCCATGAATTGCAAACATGCCTAAGGTGGTATTCTAACGAGAAATCCTAGATTTACGAAAATCATATCCGGAAAATGGAGGTTGATATTTATCAAATTGGACGGTGATTATTGCGGGGGCTCCAGGTGGATATCAATAGAAATAATATCTTTTTACAAGAGTAACGGAGCTAATTTTCTTATGAAAACGAACAGCCATATTTTCTTATTGTAATAGCAAATACAGGAAGATAGAGAGAGAGAGAGAGATGGGGTTTAAGGTCCACTCCCTCGACACAAACTATACTGATGTCCAAAAGAAAGTATACACACTAAAAGTATGACTAAGTTTTGTTTAGATTAAAAACATTTGATAAAGCATTACTGAGTTTGTCTCTTGCGTCCAAACTCAACATTTCTAAACAAAATAAAAATGTGAAACAAATTGACATTCTACCCAAATACCGTATACCATGGAAAAACGACTTTGGTTGATGCAGCAGAAAATGCACAGTGTACACTTTCTTTTGGACATTAGTATAGGTATTTTCGGGACTAACATGTGGTTCAAATTCATTACAATAATTCGCTTGCGCATAGGATTTTTTAGCTGTGAGAGGAAACCAAAGGACCTGCAGAAAACCCACAAGGTTGAAATGGAATAAAATAAAATGGTGTTTATGCTGGGATAATGAAACCATGCCACACGATTCAATGACAAAGCGTATGATATAAAGCAAATGTGATTATATAATTCATTCGGCCACACAACCCATCCTAATTACACAATAAAATAGAGGAGAACAAATGAAATGAAATGGTGTT
Source organism: Patella vulgata (assembly GCF_932274485.2). Taxonomy (NCBI): domain Eukaryota; kingdom Metazoa; phylum Mollusca; class Gastropoda; family Patellidae; genus Patella; species Patella vulgata. The sequence continues at coordinate 2,790,731 of NC_065883.2, forward strand.
AACATCTTAATGTTCCGCTCAGACTATAGGCTAATGACAATGAGGCATGTGCCATACAGCAGCGGTACAGCCTACTCTTATACTGAATTCCAAGGGATCTTTTACATGCACTCCAACTCCAATGTGTACACAGGACCTTGTTTTTTTCATCCCATCTGAACGACTATACATTGTTCCTTGCCAGGCCCTCGATCTTGCACCACTGACAAGGGGGGGGAACCACAGTGGAAAATCTCAATGAACTTTCTCGGTAAATGCAGGAAATCGAACATAGGACCTCCAGGTTAGCAAGCCAACGTCAGAATTTATTTTACTTGTCTTTACTACACTAGAATCTGGAAGAGTTGTTATCATTGACGAGTTCTGGATGATGTGAGGGATAGGCCAATGAAACGGTCCGTTACGGCGACTTCTTGGCATGCCATGCACAGAACTGTAGGTAAACCACTAGAAATGCCAACACTGATTGATTAATCAATGTCTGACATCTTAGGGTCAAAAGAAGCTCGTACGACCCCTGACACAACCTTCGAGTACAACTTTTAGTGAGAACTGCCAGCTCTTTATCTGATCTCCCATAATGTATCTTTAATCTAAAAGGAATATTCGACCAAAAATGGTTCAGTTCCGTTCCGTATAAATTTACAGAAATATCATGAACTGAAAATTTAGCAACAATGTGTTTTGCTCAAATTATTTTCTGGTCGATAAATCTTGGGTTTGTTCTTGATTCTGGATTAGAAAACTATATCAAATTATATCTGCAAAGTCAGCAATTTCCACTGGTGTTAAAAAATCAATCACAATCAATCTGAGTACATTGAAGCGTGAATTAAAGATACATTATGGGAGATAAGATAAAGAGATGGCAGTTCTCGCTATAATAGTTAAAAACTAGATAGTGTAAAGGTAATTTGCTGAAAATTTCAGTCAAATTCATCCACCATGAGCCGAGAAAGAAGCGGGTGAAATTTTTGCATAGTCTCGGTCATCATTACTAAAATCATTAATATAAACAGCATAGTCTCCATGATCCACTTTTTTGATTTAATTATCAACGGCCGTTAGCGGCATGTAAGAATCTAATCCAGCCAATATCGAAGGCTAGCCTTGACATCGAGAGTTTATTATGGTCTGGATAAGTTAATTAATGTCTAATTGATAATTTAGATAACATTTCAGGCCTAAAGAAAGACTTGTAATAAGCAGATTTTGCTCTTGCATAATGCATGTTTAAGCAGAGTAAAAAATTAGATATATTCTCCATAATGTGCACAATTGTTATCGATGACTTTAAATAATGTTACTTTACAGTACCAGTGCAGTATTAGCCTTCTATTTATCAGAGAATTATCAAATTAAGTTAATAAATCTAAGACCCAGAAGCATCCTGTGTAATATTGTATTACCCTTTTATTTATCAGAGAATGGTTGAATCAAGAGAATGTCCCAGAAGCATATTGTATAATATTGTTTATGAGAATAGCCAATCATATGTTTTATATTACACAAGTGAGAGAGAGAGAGAGAGAGAGAGAGAGAGAGAGAAATATATAGTTATACATAAAAAACAGTGATATTTTGGTTAAATCATAATCATTGTCAAAATATCCATCAAATTCTGACTGTTGATTGACCTATGGAAATTAACGTCAAGGTTATCGAAGACCTGCAGAAATTAGGGGGTATAAATTAGAGTCTAGGGCAAGTTGGATCAGAACTCATTCAGAAATTCCTAGCAGCTATTATTATTTAGAATGAGGAACCTGCAAAGCCATTACAGCTTAGCAATAAAGATGTAAAACTATTTTATGCTGTAGTCTTGTTACGATCACGAAGAAACAAATACAACACGAAAGAGGTCCTATAGTACTACAGGAGAAAACCCACCGAGGAATCGAAACCACGCCAGTTGACTCAATGATAGACTTTATGATACAGCGCCCATGTGCTAACCATTAAGCCATCCAACCCCCCACTAAACAAGATAATAATATCTGAAATAATCAATTATAACAACATAATGAAATAAGACAGATGTCAAGGTTGGTTAAATAACAATTAATCTTAATAATAGATCTTAAGTTTTTGTGCCTAATACATTTACAGTTATTTAATATCTTTCTGATAATTCACTCAGTATACCTTATGGCATGGGGGGGTTGGATGGCCAAATGGTTAGTATGTGCGCGCTGTATCATAAAGCCTGTCATTGAGTAAACTGGCGTGGTTTCGGTTCCCTGGTTGTACGTGACAAGGACTAAGGTCACCTGTCCAACCTCTTGGGTTTTCCCTGGGTCCTCTGTTTTCCTCCTATTGCTAAAGACATGAACGCTCAAGCAAATTATTGAAATAAAACTGAACAATGTGTTAGTCCGGAAATGACCTAGTTTGTGTCAAGTGAACATTAACTCTCTCTCTCTCTCTCTCTCTCTCTCTTTCTCTCTCTCTCTCTTCTCTTTCCCTCTCTTTCTCTCTCTCTCTCTTCTCTTTCCCTCTCTTTCTCTCTCTCTCTCTTCTCTTTCCCTCTCTTTCTCTCTCTCTCTTCTCTTTCTCTCTCCCCCTCTCTCTCTCTCTCTCTCCTCTCTCTCTTTCTCTCTCTCTCTCTTCTCTTTCCCTCTCTTTCTCTCTCTCTCTCTTCTCTTTCCCTCTCTTTCTCTCTCTCTCTTCTCTTTCTCTCTCCCCCTCTCTCTCTCTCTCTCTCCTCTCTCTCTCTCTCTCTCTCTTCCTCTCTCTCTCTCTCTCTCTCTCTCTCATTTACAACCTAATTTGAAACTTACTGATATCATGAATGGAGATCTCCCAATCACTAATTGCTATTAAAACTTTTTACATCTGAAATGCAAACTTCCATCTTTAAAAAAGACATTATATTTCCTCAAGGACTGTCACTAAAACATCCAATATTTCAGTTCCTGTTATTTAAATATTTTTATGTACGAACCATAAATTCCATTAACAATTTAGGTTTAAAAAAACATGTAAGTCTACTGTCTAATAATCCGACTCACAAACTTTCTCTACAAACTTTAATCCCATTAACAATTTAGGTTTTAAAAAACATGTAAGTCTACTATCTAATAATCCGACTCACAAACTTTCTCTACAAACTTTAATCCCATTAACAATTTAGGTTTTAAAAAACATGTAAGTCTACTATCTAATAATCCGACTCACAAACTTTCTCTACAAACTTTAATTCCATTAACAATTTAGGTTTAAAAAAAACATGTAAGTCTACTGTCTAATAATCCGACTCACAAACTTTCTCTACAAACTTTAATCCCATTAACAATTTAGGTTTTAAAAAACATGTAAGTCTACTATCTAATAATCCGACTCACAAACTTTCTCTACAAACTTTAATTCCATTAACAATTTAGGTTTAAAAAAACATGTAAGTCTACTGTCTAATAATCCGACTCACAAACTTTCTCTACAAACTTTAATCCCATTAACAATTTAGCTTTAAAAAAACATGTAAGTCTACTGTCTAATAATCCGACTCACAAACTTTCTCTACAAACTTTAATCCCATTAACAATTTAGGTTTAAAAAAACATGTAAGTCTACTGTCTAATAATCCGACTCCCAAACGTTCTCTACAAACTTTAATCCCATAAACAATTTAAGAAGAAATGAAAACATGTATAATTCTCCATTAAGAAACATTTGATCCATTCTAATCCAAATCCTCGTTCATTAAAATACATTCTCACAGAAGTATTTATAGGGTAGTTATTTCCAATAAAAGTTTGGCAAATATGGTATAAATGGGAGTAGAGATGCCCTCCCTCAATTAAATTACATGACAAACATGGCTTCTAAAAATAGATTTTTGATATCTTGGGGTATTTCCTCATGAATACAATGTTTTGAGAGGGATTTAATGCAAATTTTAGAAAGATTAATTAGTTTGAATATGTTCTTAGTCCAAATATACCTTCAAATCACCCGGTTTGTACTCAGGAAAGTATCTTTAAGCAAGAAATCTCCTTTTAAATAAAAAATTTAAAAACAATATTTCAGAAACAAATAACCCATAGCAACAGAAGTTATTTAAATAAGTTTTCTCTGTATCAATTTTAACTACAAGCCACTGTTATTTCTCAAACAATATTTCACGCCAAATAACCCATAGCAACAGATCAGGCGTCATTTAAATAAGTTTTCTGTCATTTCTCAAACAATATTTCATCCGAATAACAAAAAAAACCATAGCAACAGAAATAAATATTCTCAATTTAAACTCCTGTCTTTAAATTCAAGGCACTGTCATTCCTCAAACAATATTTCACGCCAAACAACAAAAAGCCCATAGCAACAGAAGTCCAGTTTCATTTACAGAAATATTTTTATAAATAATTAAAACCTTTTCCCTATAAACAAGTCTTTTCACTTTATCCTCTCTTAATGATCATCGTCACTTCACTTTGCCGTTGAAAACAATCCAAGGTTCAAACAAGGTTGTGTTTCCTGTTCATTTTATACATACAGAATACTGACCAAATCTTTCCTATATGTCTATCAAGTGGTCACAAATCCATAAACCTGACATATGGCTGTGAAAAGACTCGTGCTATCGTATAAAATCCGTCAATTAACAGACGACACCCAACTCAACAGATACCAACCGATTATTCCAAACTTTTGTCAATTTCTCCTGTGAAATGAAACTGATCAATAACTGGTGTTTGATTCTACGCAAGTTTTCGTTTAGTTTTATTCTCCCAGTGGAGAAAATATCTGATAACAATTCCTTTGTTACAAGACATAATTTCTTCTTTTTTTTTTTATTCAATTTAAAACCACTTCTTTTATCAACAATACATGTATTTACAAATTGACAATTTATTTTCCGAATAGAGACCATTTTTTTTTATGGATTCTCTTCTGTTTTGCAAAAAACACACAATTTTTGTTACAAGACATACACATAATTTCTTCTTTTTTTTTTTTATTTATTTGATTTTAAAACCACTTGTTTTATTAACATTCTTTGCAAATTGACAATATATTTTATGAATTCTCTTTTGTTTTGCAAAAATAACAGACAACTAATTTAAAAATATTTGTGACTAATTTTTTGAAAGTTTTGATGTGGAAAAGAATTCGTTCCATCACTGTCACTTAAACTTGCAAATTGAAAAAAATCTATCTATTCTCTATATGGAGACATCGTTGATATGAATTCTCTTTTTTTTTTGCAAAATACATTCTTAAAGAGAGAGTGAGAGAGAGAGAGAGAGAGAGAAAAATGGGGCTTAACATCCACTTGACACAAACATGGTTCAAATCTATTTCAATAATTCGCTTGCGTGTAGGGGTCTTTAGCAGTGGGAGGAAACCAGAGGACCCAGATGATGTTAAGAAAACCCTCAACAAAACAGTCGTTTTAATTAAAACAGTAATTGTGTTCTATATTAAAGATAAATTATGTAAGATTTAGATAAAAAGCCAGTCGTTCTTGCTAGAATAGCTCAAAAATAAATAATGTAAAATGAATAATTTGAAAATTTCATTCAAATTACTCTATTGCGAGCAAAGATATTAGCCTTTGAAGGTTTGACAAGACGTGTGCAATAATTTCAACCACCATACTGGTTGTTCAAACTATGGTTGAACTGTTCTAATCTATTTAATATCGGAGAATTCCAATGCCATCAAGAGTTGATTATACTATAGCCTGGATAAGTTAATTAATGTCTTATTAATAGTTTATATAACATTTCAGACCTAAAGAAAGACCCACAATCGGCAGATTTAGCTCTTGCATAATGTAAGTTAATGTTTTTGCGTTTATCACGTCTGTCAATTGCTAAATGCCGCTCAAAGAAGAAAGTTCAAAAATATATGATGTTGACTCTGAACTACTTCAGTAATGGCATGAACCCTTTGTAAATGAAATGAAATTAAATGAAATGAAATGGGGTCTAACGCCCTACTGTTCTGCTCCGACTGTGAACCCTTTGTACTAAAACTGTTTGTGAAAAGTTATCCTTTGACAATAGAGATAGCGTGAACCCTTTGGACTAAAATTGTTTACAGCTTTCAAATAATCAGCCTCATAAAACCTCTGGCAATATAATTTACACAAAAAGAGCTGTCAACCTAAATAACGAAATCGTTTCATGAAATCCGGACGTCATAACAAGATTATAAGTCTTCTGCTAACGAGATCACATCAGAAATATCCAGCGAGTTCTATTCATCATCACACGTCCACCAATCATAAACATCAATATACTTATCACGTTCTCTACGACTAATCATTATACCGACCACTCGTCAGATGGAGTTTCTTTCGTTCAGCAGGTTTTTCTTAGGATTAACAGAAATCCTTTAAGATTATTTGTTTCTCGAGAAACTCCCCTAGCTTCTAATCAACATCGTGTTAATATTTGAATAATATGGGGGACGTATCGAATGAAGATGATGAATACGTGAATCACCCTAATGGATTGAAGCGGACAATCTTACTCTTAGATAATTGGATTAATTTTCTACTTCCATCAGAAGAAACAAGGGCCCTTAGGGAATTCTTAGGAGAGAAAGAAATACGAGCGTAGGATTATAGTTCAGTCAACAAAATAGAAAAATGAAAATGAAATGGGGTTTAACATCCTACTGGGCTAATGAAGATGGGCATATGCCATACAGTATGCTATGAGGGAAATTTTGCCTGGCCTACTCTTATTTCAAATTCCAACTGTCAAGGGTTCTTTTATGTGCATGCCAATGTGTACCCGGGACCTCGGTTTTCGTCCCATCCTAGCGGCTATACGTTATCCCTTGCCAGGCCATCCGTACTACACCACTGACAAGAAAGGAATCATGCCCGATGAACTTTCTCAGCCAACCCAGGGATCAACATAGTAGAGAGAAATGGGGTTTAACGTCCACTCGACACAAACTAGGTCATTTCGGGACTAACATATGGTTTAATTTTATTTCAATAATTCGCTTGCGCATAGGGGTCTTTAGCAGTGAGAGGAAACCGGAGGACCCGGAGGAAACCCACGAGGTTGGACAGGCGACCCTACTCCTTGTCACGTACAACCGGGGATTCGAAACCACGCCAGTCGACTCAATGACAGACTTTATGATACAGCGCGCGCACGCTAACCATTCAGCCATCCACCCCCCTCAACATAGGAGAGAGAGAGACTTGGAATTAAGGCAACTATCACAGACAATGTCAGGCACAATCTTAAAGGGTCATTATGGGAGATTAGATAAAGAGTAGACATGGAGTTGGGTCGCCTGTCCAACCTCGTGGGTTTTCTCCGGGTCCTACGATTTCCTCCATATGTTAGTCCCGAAATGACCTAGTTTGTGTTGAGTGGATATTATACTCTCTCTCTCTCTGGCTGCTGAAATTTTTCTCTCTCTCTCTGGCTGCTGAAATTTTTCTCTCTCTCTCTGGCTGCTGACATTTTTTTGGCTATACTATATACCGGAAAACATCGGAAAACTACCGGAAAACACCATGTTATACTGAATACCGGAAAACACCGGAAAAACACTAAATACCGGAAAACATACTAAATACCGGAAAACACCCTAAATAGGTAACCCGGAGAAGGACTATACTATCAACCGGAAACTAACCCTAACCCTAACCCAGGCACACAGAGGACCAGACTCTGGGTTACATATTTAGGGTGCCAGTCTCCGGGTTACCTATTTAGGGTATTGTCCGGTATTTAGTGTGTTTTCCGGTATTTAGTGTTTTTCCTGTGTTTTCCGGTATTCAGTATAACATGGTGTTTTCCGGTAGTTTTCCGGTGTTTTTTGGGTATATAGTATTGTCAACATTTTTTCTCAAGTACAGCTAAAATCAATACAACCCTACTCCTTGTCACGTACAACCATAGAATAAAAACCTCACCTTCGACTCAATGATAGACGTTTGAGTGGTTGTTAATCTCTTACAAACTAACATATTGTCATCTCCTAAAGAAATATCAGTTCAGAAAACGGTTTCGATTCCGTTCCTGTATTTCCAATGATGATGAATTCAAAATTTCTTAATATTAAAGTAGCTAAGTCTCTAAATCAGTATCATCCAAAGTCTTTGACTTTGAAAACACGAATTATTTGTCAATTTAAATCAACATTGATGTTGTGATCTTGCCGGGAAAAGATGGGTTTCTGATATCCAATATTTAAGACAAAATAAACATTTTACCATTGGTACACGAATCGTGTACCATAATGCATTTCAGCGCCATTTGTAACAAGGGACTCAAAAAACGATGATTGACATATTCCACAAGTCATTTTAAACGGAGGTGCCATATTCTTATCTGGAGTATTTCACCAAACATAACTGATTTGAAATTTTTGTCAAAACGAAAACTATTGAATGTAAATCAGTTTATATATATTCATATTACATTATAATATGCGTTGCGACCAATTTGTGTCAATTTCTAGGTTGCAAATATCAGCGATTTAGCCCCTTTAAGCATACATGAAATGGGGTTTAACGTCCTACTGTTCTGCTCCTATGCTGGGCTAATGAAGATGGGCATACGCCATACAGTGTGCTATGAGGGAAATTTTGCCCGGGCAGCGGCACTATCGCCTACTCTTATATCGAATTCGAACTGCCAAGGAATCTTTTATGTGCATTCAAATCTATACACGGGACCTCGGTTTTTCGTCTCATCCGAAGGACTAGACAGGCCCTACGTCCTGCATCACTGACAAGGGGGAATCACGCCACAAAATCTGGTTGAATTTTCTCGGCCAATGCAGGGATCGAACACCCGACCTCCAGGCTAGTGAGCCAGCATCTTACCCACTTAGCCACGTGATCCCCTGTTCGCCTTATTTTAACTAAAATATAGCCCTTTATAAAACTTTTGTTGTATTAATGTATCAAATACATCAATGAGAAACTATGTGCAAAGTTTTGTCTTTCTGGATCAAAGATATTTCTCATAAACAATGATTGAAAGTTGCATAAATTTAAAGTTTTGTGTTTCTGGGTGAAAGATATTCCTCGTAAACATTGACTGAAAGTTGAATAAATCCTTAACTTACTTAAGTCTTGAGAATGCTTTGTGAAACCAGGACCTAGTCTTCAGGATCAGAAATTTTAAACTTTTATACCTAAATCAGTTTACTTGAGGAAGTGTGAAGAGCAACAAAATAAATACAGACAATATGGGGAGTAGGCCTACTGAGCTGTGTCTGGCCGGATGGGCTTTCATTCACTTGGATAATAGCTTCATAGTTCTAATAAGCACAAATCTTAAATGCAATCTAATGATGTTAAAATTACTGTCAAAAACCCTGCAAGAGCTAAATCTGCCTATTGTAAGTCTTTTTGAGGCCTTAAATGTTATATAAACTATTAATTAGACATTTATTAACATGACAAGACCATAATCAACTCTCAATGCCATCTGATGGGTATGATTTTCAACAGATTAGAATCCGATCTAGGGTTTAACAGCTGTTGATGATTAACCGTAAAAAAGTGAAATGATCAAGACTTTTTTTATTATTGTAACAACAAACAACGATGGCAATCAAGGCTACAGTGTCGTTAAAATGAGGATTTCTCGGCAAAGAGTGAAGTAATTTGTCTGAAATTTTCACCTTATTCCCTTTACATTATCTTTTTTTTAAAAACTAATATAGCAAGAACTGTCAGTTCTTTATTTAATCTTCCATAATACCGCTTTGATAAATAACATTTCAGTGATTTCACACCAATCATCTTATTTGTTTATTTATTTCAGGGATTATGTTCTCTAGGGCAAAGAGAAAGAAAACAGTTCAAAGTTTAATCATGCGGAGATAATTTCTATCTTTTGCCTACAGAATGAAGAGAATAAATATTATTATTATTTTAAACTCGGTATTAAATTGGCCCCAGTAATGCTATAACTACAGAATCAATACCCTGTCAAATTACATGTATTCTGGACAGACTTCAGATAAAATACCCAACTCATTATTAGATTATTGGCAAATGTAGCATGTTATACTGTCATTATTCCATTAGCAGTGAGAGGGAGAGAGAGAGAGAGAGAGAGAGAGAGAGAGACTTATCCTAACTAGGTATTAAGAGAAAGAAGGAGAAAAATGTCCACTAAACACGAAATAGGTAATTTAGGAACTAATACATCGTTATGCTTGTGTTCAGAGCTGTTTATAACTGTGATAAAGCGAAAGAGAGAGAGAAATGGGGTTTAACATCCACTCGACACAAACTAGGTCATTTTGGGACTAACACATGGATCAATTTTATTATAATAATTCGCAGTGGGAGGAAACAGGCGGACCCAGAGAAAACCCACGAGGTTGGACAGGCGACCCTACTCCTTGTCACGTACGTATGAATAGTTATACCTGTCTTCAGAAATGTTGTGTTCGACGTCTGCTTCCACCGAAGCTGATATGGCAGATTAGTTGTCTTATTTTCATTTATATTATCTTAGCCCACGCGCAGGAGTCTTTCTTGTAGGAGGAAACTGTAGTAAACCCACGAGGTTGAGAAGGCACCCCTAATCTCCAAGCCACATATGCTCACAGAGGGATCAAAATCACAACTGCAAGCCACAGGTGACTGGCAAGCTAGAGGTTGAAGCGTGTCACTCTAGACCACTAAGCCATCCCCCCCCCTTCAGAAATAAGAGAGAGAAATGGGGTTTAACGTCCACTTGACACAAACTAGGTCATTTCGGGACTAACATATGGTTTAATTTTATTTCAATAATTCGCTTGAGCAGTAGGAGGAAACCGGAGGACCTGGAGAAAACCCACGAGGTTGGACAGGCGACCCTACTCCTTGTCACGTACAACCGGGGAATCGAAACCATGCTAGTTGACTCAATGACAGGCCTTATGATACAGCACGCACGTGCTAACCATTCGGCCATCCAACCCCCTCCTTCAGAAATACTGGTATCATCAAGCCTGCATGAGTAGTTACACCTAGCTTTAGAAAAATCAACAAGCCTGTATAATCAGTTACACTTACCTTTAGAAATATCAACAAGCCTGTATAATCAGTTATACTTACCTTTAGAAATATCATCAAGTTTTACCTACCTTTAGAAATATCATCAAGCCCGTATATTCAGGTACACCTACCTTTAGAAATATCATCAATTCTGGGGTTAAAACCCTCATCAACCCCGCCCATCACAGAAAAACCAAATCTTCGTTCATGTCGTGTTAAATACATTGTCACATCCCATTCGTTAACAACAACATTTGGATCCTGTAAAACATCAAATATTGTAGATCATTATAGGGAGATACGGTGGCTAAGTGGGTAAGACGCTGCTTCGATCAATGCATAGGCCGAGAAAGTTATTCGGGATTTTCCGATGTGGTTTCCCCATTGTAAGTGGTGCAGGATGGAGGGCCTGACAAGGACAGCTGTCTAGTTGTTCGGGTCTGACGAAAAAGGAGGTTCCATTTATACATTGGTATGCACGTAAAAGATCCCTTGGCAGTTGGAATTTGATATAAGAGTAGGCCATAGTGCCACTGCCCGGGAAAAATTTCCCTAATAGCACACTGTATGGCATATGCCCATCTTCATTAGCCCAGTATAGGAGCAGAACAGTAGGACGTTAAACCCCATTTCAATTCATTTCTTTATATCATTGTTTAACATATTTTCATAATGACCAAAGTCCAGTCATGAAATTCATCTAAATCACCTCAAATGAAATGAAATGGGGGGGTTTAACGTCCCACTTTTCTGCACTGCCATAAGAATGAGCTATGAGATAAATTTTGTCTACTCTTTCTTGAATTTCAACTGCCAAGGGTTCTTTTAAGTTCACATGAACACGTACACAGGACCTCAGGTTGTTGTCCCATCCGAAGGACTAATACTTTTTTCTTTGTCTGGGTTTCCATCTTCACTAATGACTCTGCTTGAAAATTCTGAGTAACTCTCCTGGTCAGCATCGAACCAATCTGGTTAAAACACAGATCATATTTCGTTTCATTTTTTATAGTTCAAAATTTTGTTTTACTTGTTTTTACTGCACTAGGATAGGAGTTGTTATATTACCTGTGTTTTGGTTGAAGTGAGGGATAAACCAATGAAATGGCATAGGGTCAAAAGCCGCTTGTACAACCCCTGACGTGACCTTCCAGTACAACTTGTCAGATCTTCATCTAGTGTAGGCCATCAAAAGTATAAAATATAGATCTGTATTTTAATCAGATCGGGATCGAACATGTGATCTCCCATTTAGTGAGCAAGCCCATCATTCACTGTGCCACTGATCTCAATAATATACTAATTATTATCCTGATATAAAACTTAACACAAGGACCCACTTGATTATATTTATATGGATGCCATTTAATGACCAAGCGCACCATTCACTGTGCCACTAATTATTATCCTGGTATAAAACTTTACACAAGAACCCACCTGACTATATTTATATGGATGCCATTTTAATTTTCCAAGTTGATGCTCCAACTGGAATTCGTCAAATTCATTCATCTGGTTGAGATTTTTCATTGCATATATTTCCATTTTTATACTGACGACACCAAAATTCTGAAAAATATTTTTGATGACCATTATAAAATAACAATTGACTTCAGTAAGTTGGTTCTATAGCCAATTTTCTTCCTTCATTAAAATAACATAAATTTAATTTTAAACCCTTTTATCTTTTAGCCCTACTTCATTTCACCAATATATTATTAGAATGGCCTATAATGGGCTAAAAGAGAGAGGGAGAGAAATGGGGTTTAACGTCCCCTCAACACAAACTAGGTCATTTCGGGACTAACACATGGTTAAATTCTATTTCAATAATTCACCCTGAGAAAACCCATGAGGTTTGACAGACAACCCTATTCCTTGTCACATACAACCGGGGAATCAAAACCATGGCAGTCGACTCAATGACAGACCTTATGAGACTATGCGCACATGCTAACCATTCAGCCATCCAACCTCCCAGCAAGGGGAAACCACGCTCGAAAATTCTGATGAACTTTCTCCGCCAACACTGTGATTGAACCTACGACCTCCAGGGTAGCGAGTCGGCATCTTACTCGTTTAGCCACCGTGGCTCCCTGAGAGGATAAAACAGAAAAATATCTTTATCTGGCATAGAATCAGTGGAGGAGTGAAAGTAGGAGGTTTTAACTTACAATCTATAGTAAAGTATCCATTCAAATCTCCATATTCTTTACAAAGCCATCTTCTCCTTCAACAAAGCTTAAATCGGCTCCAGAAAATGTTTGATTACATTCCTGATTGACATCTACGAAAATATTCTTACTACAAGTCAACAAACAATAAAGTTCACATTAAAAACAAAACAAGAGAACACGTAATAATCCTTTAACTATATACTTGTACGCAGTAGTTCCACATGTAGGCCTTCCACGCACAGAACATTAGTTATAGGCCTTACACGCACAAAACACTAGTTATAGGCCTTACACGCACAAAACACTAGTTACAGGCCTTACACTTATACCACAACAACACTAGGCCTTATACCAAAATAACATTAGGCCATATACCACTAACAATGAAAAAACTTTATTTCATTCCTTCACCCATCCGTCCGTCTACAAAATATTAACACTAGGTTGACTATCCCAAACCTCCACAAAAAGCAGCGAGTATTAACCCTTCATCCATGTGTCAATGGACCTTTAACTATAATCCAGCGCACAGTAGTTTCACAAGAATAAACCAGCAACAAAGGGTCTGATATCACCCCCTGTGGAAGCAGAGACAAAGTTGACGTTAACCCTGATGAATGAACAAACCGTATTACACAATTGTCTAACAAACAGTAATTTAGATGGATCTACAACTGTGTCTCTGATATCACCCCCTGTGGAAGCTGAGATTAAGTTAAAGTTAACCCTGATGAATGAACAAACTGTATTCCACAATTGTCTAACAAATAGTTATGTAGATGGATCTACCACTGCGTCAGCGATAACACCATTGGTGGAAGCGAACGTTAATATCCTACAAACGAACAAACCGTATTCCACAATTGTCTAACAAATAGTAATGTAGGATCTACCACTTTGTCTGCAATATAAACCTTTGTGAAAGTGGACCTTCAGCGCCTTATACTTATACGACTTTCTCTGCAATATCACCCACGGCTGAAGTTGACGTCAAGTCTTACAAAAGAATGAATTGTATTCCACAAAACTACAACAAAGAGTAATTTAGATGGATCTACCACTTTGTTCAACCTCGGCTGAAGCAGACGTTAAGCCCAACAAACGAACATTTACCGTATTCCACAAATGAACAATAAGCAAGTACAAAGTCCCACTTGGTCTGCAATTTTACCCTCGGTTGAAGTGGATGTGCCAAACGATCAAACTAATTGTATACCACAAAGGTAGAATAATCAGTTATGTAGATGGATCCACCACTTGTCTTAGATATCACCCACGATTGAAATGGATGTTAAACCACAGTTACGTAGATGAATCCACCACTTGTCTGCGATGTCACGCTCGGTGGAGGTGGATTTTAAACCAAATGAGTGACCGAACCGTATACAACAGTTACGTAGATGAATCCACCACTTGTCTGCGATATAACCCTTGACTGAAATGGATGTTAAGCCAAATGAGTGACCGAACCGTACACCCCAGTTATGTAGATGGATCTACCACTAGTCTTCGATATCACCCTCGATTGAAGCAGACGTTAAGAAAAGTCCAACAAGCAAGTAGGCCTACAAATAGTAACGCAGGGCCTAACACCATAAACAACGAGTATTAATCTTGTATCCGTGCGTCGCTGAATCAACTGTAGAAAAACATCTCCACCATATATAATACGGTAATAATATCTTACTTCAGAATGTATCAAACTCCATCTTCACTAGCAACTCAATTCTAAAAAAAAAAAGGAAAAATATTCTAGTTAATGAAATGAAAAAGAAATCTCCCGTCAAAAGGCAAAACCTAGTAACTCACTTTTTTCTTATTTTGAGAAAACAAAGGAAAAAGTAATGAATGAATATTAAACCCCAACTCATCCATTGATTTGACTATTGAGTTACTAGGTTTTGCTGTGGTATACTAGGCAAATGAAGGAAGTTGCTAGGTTCTGTCATGGGTGTAACTGCTTACAAAATCATAAGATTGGAATATCTAGTACAAAAACAGGAAGCACATACTGTTCTGCTCCGACAGAGCTAATGAAGATGTATTTGAATCCACTAAATATCTGGTACTACATGTTGTTAAACATGCATTATGCGAGAGCAAAATCTGCTTATTACAAGTCTTTCTTTAGGCCTGAAATGTTTTCTAAATTATCAATTAGACATTAATTAACTTATCCAGACCATAATAAACTCTCGATGTCAAGTCTAGCCTTCGATGTTGGCTGGATTAGATTCCTATATGCCGCTAACGGCCGTTGATAATTAAATCAATAAAAGTGGATAATCGAGACTAAGCTGTTTATATTAATGATTTTAGTAACGATGACCAAGACTATGCCAAAATTTCACCCGCTTCTTTCTCGGCTCATAGTGGATCAATTTGACTGAAATTTTCAGCAAATTACCTTTACACTATCTAGTTTTTAACTATTATAGTGAGAACTGCCATCTCGTAATCTTATCTCCCATAATGTATCTTTAAGTTGTGACTGCAATTTTGTTAGGTCGACTAAAACTGATAGTTCCAGGTCTGTATTTACAGAAAAATTGCTGGGTTTTAATAAATGTTTGAACATACATTATGCAAGGGCTAATCAGCCTATTGCAGGTCTTTCTTTAGACATTCATTAACATGTAAAGACCTTAATCAACTCTCGATGCCATCTTACGTGTCGGATTTTCACTGGATTTGAATCTGATATGCTGTTCAAAGCCCACTGGTGATTAAATCAAAAAATGGATAATTGAGACTATGCTTCTTATCGTACCACCTTTAGTAATGATAACCGAGGCTAGGTTGAAAAATCAATCGCTAATTTCTTGGCTCAGAGTGGAGAAATTTGAGTGAAATTTTCAACATATTCCCTTTACATTATCTAGTTTTTAACTATTATAGCGAGAACTGCAAGCTCTTTATCTAATCTCTTATAATATATCTTTAAGATGTGACCTGCCGTTTTGTCAGGTCGACTAAAACTGATAAGATCCCGGCCTGTTTTGAGACAAATTGCTGGATTTTAATAAACATTGAATTGTAAAAAAAAAACAAAAAAAAAACAACAATTTATACAGAATGAAATCTTAAGCAGATCCCCCTCAAAATCTAATTACAAACAAATCACAGCAAAATTTATCTTTATTGCATAAAAAACTTTTCTTATATTCTGTGAAACATGTTTTTGATACTAGTTAAAAATTTACACAATTAAATGATTTACCTTTCATATAAGCAGATGAACACAACTACATATAAACATGTTACAGCCTAAATTGAAACCAGGAAAATTACCTCGACATGTTCTGTTGGTAAACACAGACTCATGTTATAGCCTAGACAGAAACCAGGTAAATTATCGCAAAATATTCTGTTGGTGAACACACATGTTAAATCTTAATTGTATAAATAACTTTTCTTGTATTCTATAAAACATTTTCTTCAATCCCATATATTACACACCAAGAGTCCTCGAGCCGTTTTCTTCAATCCCGTATTGTACACTTAAAGTCCTGGAGTCATGTTAAATCACAACAAACTTTCTTTTTGTTGTTTATGTACCTTTCATATTCAGACCCACACAACCACTTACGGACATGTTACAACTTATATTAGATTAAATTCTACTTACAAACAAACCAACATGTTGTTGTATACAATAAACAAGCACCTGTTAGTGAATATATACCTATATATATAGTTTAAATAGGTTTTCTTGTATAAATTATTTGATTTAAACAAACCAACATGTTGTTGTATACTATATACAAGCACCTGTTAGTGAATATACACCTATATATATAGTTTAAATAGGTTTTCTTGTATAAATTATTTGATTTAAACAAACCAACATGTTTTATACTATGCAAGCACCTGTTAGTGAATATACACCAATATCAAACTGTCTTTATATTGTTTAAATAGGTTTTCTTGTATGTTGGTACTAAAATATAACTGATGATAAATTATTTCATTTAAACTATAACCTGTTTATAAGCCAGTATTCTTTAGAAGAAAAACAAATTTCAATATTATATTATACACCAACTTAAAAATATACACAATTAAATCATTACCTTTAATAACTTACTTACAAACATGTTGTATACTAATTATATCAGGTAAATTATCTACCTGTTGATGAATACAGACATCGTGGGTTTTCTCTGGGTCCTTCATTTTCCTCCCACTGCTAAAGACCCCTACGCGCAAGCGAATTATTGAAATAAAATTGAACCATATGTTAGTCCCGAAATGACCTAGTTTGTGTAGTGTGGACCTTAAAACCCATCTCTTTCTCTCTCCTCAAACTCTATAGACAATGTGAATTGTAGCAATAATAATCTCTCTCCCTCTCAAAAAAACAATTTTCAATATTATACCCCACCAATAAATGATTACCTTTAATATAAGCCAGTGCATATTGTATAGTAAATTCTGTGATATAGAACAAGTACCTGCTAGTGAATATAGACCAGTGTATATAAAGTTGGGTGATATATTTAAGGACATGAGACAGTAATTTGATCATGTTTGTTGTTAATGAGATAAAGATAGTCAAAGTTTATCTTTTAACATGATACAGAGATAGTATACTAAACATTTTATATCTTTATTTACTTATCTAGTACAATGACCATTTTAACAAGTACCAGTAAAGAACAGTAACAATGTCTAGTTGTTTGAATGGGACGATAAAGATAGTTGAAGTTCATCTATAAACATAATATACTAAACATTTTATATCTTTATATGTATTTACTCATCTAGTACACTGACCATTTTAACAGTAAGGAACTGTAACAGTGTCTAGTCGTTTGGATGGGATGACAAAGACAAAGATAGTTTATCTATTAACATGGTACACTGACTTACTTGTCTCATACACTGACTATTTTAACAGTTGGAATTCAACAAAAGAATAGGTTGTAGCGCTACTGTCTGGGCAAAATGTTCCTCCTAGCACACTGCACTGACCTGACCAAGAGATTATAAAAATCATGATACAAGGATTGTATATAGACCTAAACATTTTGTATCTTTATAATTTATTTATCCAGTACACTGATCATTTTAAGAAGTATGAGTGGTGCGGGATGGAGGGTCTGCTCAGGAACAGTATCTATATAGTTGTTTGGATGAGATGACAAACAGAGAGAGAGAGGGAGAGAGAGAGAGTTTAACTTCACTCACACATTGTAATGTATTTTACAGCCAGTGGGTTACATAAAAACTGTGGTTGATCAATATTATTAAAACAGGTAGGGGATCACGTGGCTAAGTGGGTAAGGCGCTGGCTCGCTAGGCTGGAGGTCGGGTGTTCGATCCCTGCATTGGCCGAGAAAGTTCATCTCGATTTTCCGGCCTGGTTTCCCCTTGTCAGTGATGCAGAACGGAGGGCCTGACAAGGACAGCTGCCTAGTTGTTCGGATGGGACGAAAAACCGAGGTCCCGTGTACACATTGGCGTGCACGTAAAAGATCCCTTGGCAGTTGGAATTCGATATAAGAGTAGGCTTTAACCTCCACTTGACACAAACTAGGTCATTTTGGGACTAACATATGGTTCAATATTATTTCAATAATTCGCTTGCGCGTAGGGATCTTTAGCAGTGGGAGGAAACCGGAGGACCCAGAGAAAACCCACAAGGTTGGACAGGCGACCCTACTCCATTTCAGGGAATCGAAACCATGCCATTTGATCAATAACACACTTATGATACAGCGCGCACATGCTAACCATTCGGCCATCCAAACCCCCACACTCATTAAGGAGGTTGTTGTTTACAACTGCATCAGCATCACTCTTGTTCACTCATACTCCCATACATACACACTTCTCTTTATATTTTTGTTTATCTATAGCTCAGGTTAATTGGTTTCCCATTAATAGTGTTAATACATTTATCTTTATAAATAATAGGATTCTCCTTTTTTAATCCCTGTAAGAGTTTCTGTTGTGTAGGTTTTGTTTAAATGGCCCCTAACCAAAGGTGTTAAGATTTAATTGTATTTGATTCTTATTTTTGTTGCATATTCTGTATATACAGTGCAGGAGTAAGGCTCTGCTGGCCCTAAGGCACATTTTGATAGGTGGCCTGAAAATACAGATATGTTGGGCTCATTGACAAAAGGAATTAAGTTAAATTTAGCAACAGAAAATTTATTACAAACAAATTCAGAACATTGACAGTACTGTATTTACTATAAGTAGCCTACATATTCCCATTCACTGCCTAGCTAGATTACGACAAACGCGTAGATGAAGAAGGATGCAATTTATTTACATAAAAATAAAGGCAAGCATTTTTGTCACCACCTGATAATTATCAAAAAAGTTTTACTTTATTATTTTTGTGGCCTGGATTTTTGGCTGGCCCTAGGCACGTGCCTTATTTGCCTTATGGTTAATCCAGCACTGTGTATATATTTGCCTACTATTCACATACCTGTACATCATTTGCTTGATAAAGACGAGAGGGGATCCTCGTCAAAACGTCGCTTAGTATTAAACTCAGTAATTGTGTATCCATAAAATTGTACCTTGTGTTAAGACTGTAAGAGCCAAACTACTTTACCTTTATTAGCTTGATAACAACTCTTCGAAACGTCGCCTTAAAATACACTAGTACCTGTTCTCCATGTACCTGTTTTACTTGTTTATCCATAGAATGATTTTCATAATAATATCTAATAATATCTAAAATTAACCCTGATTTTACAATAAAATCTAAAACTAACCTTGATTGTACATACTACAGTAAGAGAGCAGATAAAGAGTTTAGCCACAATTGTATTTTACAATAAAAGAAAATTCTAGGCAAACTGCATATCAATCAATGAACAATTGTAGATTGATAATATTATAAAAGATATAATAATGATTGATTATTCCACCTTTATAAGAATCATGCACCTGTTGGCTATTACAAGCTGTTAACTCACCTATTCTTATTTATAAATGGCACTGACTTAAACAGGCATTATGAAAAATTAGAGAAAAAGGTCAAAAATAGATAATGAAAATTGAATATGTATTGAATATTCAGTCAAATTACGTTTATTTTGAGCGAGTTTATGAATGGGCAGTTGAAAAAATCAGATGAAAAATGCACAATTATGACTGAAATTTTTAACTCAGAAAATATATATTTATGCAGTAGCGGATCAAGAAGCTGAGATTAAGAGGGGGATACAAATCTAGGGCACCATCCATAATCCCATCGACAGTGAATGTCAACAAAATATTGGCTATAGTACACTGAACGCCCCAGTAGAACATAGATAGATCGTATTGCCTATATATAGTTGTTCGCGGCTCGTTATTTTGCCTGTTTTATTCGAGTTGACATAAAGTTCATGTCATATATGATTGTTACTGAATTTGTTATTAAATTTTTGTGAACCTTAGGGGCAGTGGCTATAACACTGAGCAGCCTGAAGGGGGGAGTGGTCTCCCCCTGAGAATATTCTGTCAGATTTTGATCAATAATTCAAGCAGAACAATGAAATCTGATGTTTGACTTCAGGGGCTGTTTTCAACTTCAGGGGCTGTTTTCAAATTTTTCTCTTAAAATCTGAAAGCAAAAACGTTAATTTGCTACCCCGTAAAGTAAGTAGATCTAATGAATTTATAAATAAAATTCTGTTGTTGACATTTTCAACAAGACAAAATTGACAAACTCTGCCTACCTGAGATCAAGATGAAAGAATTTATCATAAAAATAATACACAGTAAAGATATAAAAACGTTACCCTTTGACATCATTGCACTTACTCATAGACTAACAATTAAATAACAACCAAGAAATCCGAAATGTCTCCAATGACAACTTTCTGACACAACTTCAATAACACCGCCATCTTGACTTGCCAGATTGAACCACGTGCCTTATGTCCTCACGTGACTTGCAGATTCCCAACTTCAAACTCAAATATTCAAATGTTCGAAAAGAAAAAAAAAGATACCGTAGATATTGCCGAACTTTTTTTTAGTATTTGAAATATGAATGTATTGAATTACATTAATCTAAGACTTTGCGCCAACATGAACACCTAGGTCCCGGTTTCACGAAACATTCTCGAACTTAAATATACCGGTACATTGCCAATTGCTATTGCTCTGGTCTATCTTTAGATTTAACTATTATAGTGAGAACTTCCAGCTCTTTATCTCATCTCCAATAATGTATCTTTAAGCCTGAGACTGTTTTGTGAAACTGGTGTATTTGATAGATTACAACAACAAAAGTTTTATAAAGGGCTATATTTTAGTTAAAATAATTAGGCAAACAATTTTGAGTAAATTCTTAACTTAAGGCTGAGAATGCTTTGTGAAACTATTAGGACCTGATCTTTAAAGAATTTGTGGCGGGTGTTGCACACGGGGCTAAGTGAATGGAATTGCAGTTTTTGCGCCACGCTCAACTGGAAAAAACACATTGTTTCTGCAGGAATAATAACAGGGGAGATTCCAGGGTGGAGACAATGTCAAGTTTGGTGTGAGATCTGGGAATCACCCCAGAAGTATATAAAACGGAAGCCCCGGGACAATATTTCTGCCCATTTAGGTCCATGTATAGCACTATAGAGAAGAGTGAGACCAAAACGACAGCCCAGAAAATCTTTCTCTAGCGCACTCTGAACAATGAACATTTTGGAACTATGATCGGCAACTTCTTTTTTCGGAAGGGGGGAGGGGTCAAATCATTTGTTGGAGGGAAACTACACCCCTTGTCCCGACTGGCTATGAGTGTGCCAAAAGTATGTGGGCCAATTAACTTCTTTAGAGACCCCTAGCCCAGCACACTCTTCTCCATCTATCCCTTGGTGGTGGTGTTGAGAATACAGATTGACTAACCATCACCAGACATCTTTATGGACATCAAAATGTTTGCTCACCATTAAATTTTTAATTGTCTCAGAAGGGAGTATCTGATGATGACCATCTGAAGTTCAGAGTGTCTTGCCATCGTCAGATGTTTGTCACCATCGTTCGGTGGTGATATATCTTGATTGTGGTATCTTAAAGGGCTATAGAAGACGGGCATACGCCATTCAGTGTGCTATAAGGGACATGTTTCCCGGACAGGGGCACTACGTCCTATTCTTATATTGAATTCCAACTTGTGTACCCAGGACCTCGTTTTTCCGTCCTATCCGAAAGACTTTACATTGTCCCTTGCCAGGTCACTGACAAGGGAGAAACACGCCGGAAAGTTTGCACTAAATATGATTTATATAATTGTATACTGTATGGGCTTTGTTACATAAATTTTGTCTTATGCTATGTTCCCACTGTCACGATTCGGGCTATGATTGAAATCGTGGTTTTAATCATAGAGTGATCGTGGGGATCTTATCAGGTCTTGTCATATATTGTGGCCAGTCGTAACAATCGTGGTTTTAATCGTGAAGTAATCGTGGTGATCCTATCAGGTCTTGTCATATATTGTGGCCAGTCGTAACAATCGTGGTTTTAATCGTGGAGTAATCGTGGTGATCCTATCAGGTCTTATCATATCTTGAGGTCAGTCGTAGCAATCGTGTTAATAGTATTGAAACATATCCGAATGTATCTGCTCGTACAAGATCGTGGACTCATTAGAGACAATCCTATCGTAACGCATCGCACGACAGTGGAAACGTAGCATTATTTAACATATCCCAAATTCTTTCAGTATAGATAGAATGGGTTCCGTCTTTATTAGCCCAGTTGGTACTGTATAGCAAGACGTTAAAGTCCATTTCATATTCATGTCATGGTATGGGAACCTGTCTGGACTTCACAATGATTTTCCCATCAACAAACCTTGTTCATCATCTTTTATAAGTGGAATCGTGATATCTGGCATAGTTTCTATTATTATTCTGGCACCCCAGTGTGGTTTGTAGCTGCCATATATAGGCAAATCAAAGGTTGCATGGGATCTGAAGAGCATTTTATACATCCCAGTGGCGAACTGTTGAGATTTTTAACTGGATTTTCTAAAGCCAAGAAAGATGTCTTTAATAAAAGATATAATTTAAAGAATTTATTATGCAACACCTATAATAAATAAACCCATATTCTTTAGACAGGATGGTGCAGAATAGTAGGAGGTTGACAACCAAGAGAGAAAGAGAGAGAGAGAGAGAGAGAGAGAGAGAGGGAGGGAGGGAGGGGGTGGCTTAACTGGACTGAACACAAACCAGGTCATTTCGGATTTTATTTCAATAATTTGCTTGCAGTGGGAGGAAACCCATGAGGTTGGACAGGCGACCCTACTCCTCGTCACATAAAACCGGGGAATCAGAGAGTGAGAGAGAGACATGGGGTTTAACATCCACTTGACATATTAGGTCATTTCGGGACTAACATATGGTTCAATTTTATTTCAATAATTTGCTTTTGCATACAGGTCTTTCGCAGTCAGAGGAACCCAGAGGACCTGGAGAAAACCCATCAGGTTGGACAGGCGACCCTTCTCCTTGACATACCTTAAATCTAAAGTGTGTGTTATAACCATTCGGCCACCCAAACCCACCCCCACAACCAAGAAATCCATGCCTTGCCTATCCCAAGTACTAAGAACAATACATAAAAAAAGAAAATTATTTTTTTATTATTTAAAGCCATTTGAACACAATATAACTGGGAATATCAGCCCAAATAAAACAGTAACAATTATACATTAAATACATCCAATTCTAAACCAATACCACTAATAAACAATTCATTTGTTGTTCTTTTATTCTCCATCTAAACAATTATTTAAATAATATATTCATATTATTCATAATCTAAATACATATTCAATTATTCTTATTTTTTCAAATCTAACCAATTATTCTTAATCTAAACAATTATTCGTATTATTATCATAATCTAAACAGCTGTTCATATAATTCTTAATGTAGACAACTGTTATCGTAATCTAAACAGCTGTCTATATAATTCTTAATCTAGACAATTATTATCATAATCTAAACAGCTGTTCATATAATTCTTAATCTAGACAATTATTATCGTAATCTAAACAGCTGTTCATATAATTCTTAATCTAGACAATTATTATCGTAATCTAAACAGCTGTTCATATAATTCTTAATCTAGACAATTATTATCGTAATCTAAACAGCTGTTCATATAATTCTTAATCTAGACAATTATTATCATAATCTAAATAGCTGTTCATATAATTCTTAATCTAGAAAATTATTCATGTTATTTTTTATCTAAACATTTATTCACATTATTCTGAATCCAAACATTTATTCACATTATTTTTAATCCAAACATTTATTCACATTATTTTTAATCTAAACATTTGTTGTTCTTCTTCTTCTTCTTCTTCTTCTTCTTCTTCTTCTTCTTCTTATTATTATTATTATTAATCTGAACAATTATTATTAATCTTAATCTGAACAATTATTCTAAATCTAAACAATTGTTCACATTATTCTAAATCTAAACATTTGTTCTTATTATTAATCTGAACAATTGTTTATATTATTCTTAAGCTATGCAATTATTAGTATTACTATTAATCTAAACAATTACTTTTAATCTAAACAATTATTCACATTATTATTGGATCAGGAACTGTTCCCAAGCGCTACTTAAGTTGCATATTTATGGTGCTGGGTTAGAAATACTGAAACAGGAAAATTATTTATAATTCATATAAGTAAATATTATATGGGTATATATACATCAAATACTCATATTTCCTAGCATTCACCAACATGATTCAGATGTCAAATAATAATAGTAGAAAATTTAAATGACACTTAAAAGTTGAAATTTAACTAAAATATGTTTTAAGCGGGGCTTATGTCAACTTTACCACTTGCAAGTTTGCTTATGTCGATCGAATCAGCAACTGAGAGGAACTGAATTCAGAGCACTCAGGTTGACTCGGAACTGATAGCAATCTTCAAAATGGTGAATACCTAAGAACACGGACCCCAAAGGCATGGTCAGTCTTACCACAATTCTATTACTGCACTATTGTCGACATCATCATCGACATTTGAAAAGTGGATGCCTTTGTTCACTTTCATGTTGCCTTTTTATAAAGTCACATAACTCATGTCACTTATCTTGTGATGTTATATCTATGGAAACAAATTGACGCCAGTAATAAGAGCGCTCATGTTGACAGCAAATAGTTGCCGCTAGTTTAAGCGAGTTGCAGAAAGTTAAACATAGGCAAGTGGTTGCTTTGAGTTGTAAGATGCGCTTAGGTTGACTTTTCTCAGTTGCGTTCAGTTGATGCCAGTTGCTCCCAGCTGCTTTCACTTGCAAGGTCGACATAAGTCTTGCTTAATGGTTCAAACATCTTAAATTTGAAATTATACAATCGTTCAACCTTTATACAAAGGCACCACAATTCAACCTCCTCACAAAGACAACATATAAATGTACATTGTTTGAAACCAAGAGATTATTTGCGATAAGAACATCAACCATTGCACAAATAAATTTCTATTGAAATGATTGTATTGAACTAAAAGCAATCATCTTCATGCCAAACCTTCAACAATTTTAATTTTAAACATTTTCAGAAACTAATTTATCAATTTTATATTCAAACATCATACACAAAATAACTTCAATTATTAAAACACTCAACTAGCCTAGTTACATCAACATATATTAAACTTTATGATAACCATAATATTTACACCTGAATGCAAAGCCCAGCTTAGGCATGGGCCTGAGGGGCCCTGCGATTTAGGGGGCCCCGCAGTTCATGGCAAAATGAGAAAAAATTCAAATTCCAGATGAAAGTTTTACGGTAACCGCTGTTATATGCAATTTCCGTGCATTGTATGCCATTCGGAACTGAACAGATTTCGTATTTGATCAGATATTTAAGTGATAAACACTTCCTGTTTCGCAGGTAGTGTTTATCGACATTGTAACATGCTATTTTAGCATTTTAAAAAAAATTACTAAAACAGAGGGGTGTGATTGTCCAAATGACAGTGTCTAATTGACCAATCAAAATGCAAGATTCACCCTTAAGCATGTTACAATATGTAATTATTCTTGTATTGCAAATCGTTCAATTGTGTGTTACACATGTGTGCCATTCAAAAGGATATGAAATAATCATTTCGTCTCGTTAGAGGCCACGCGATTCTAGTCAGGCCCGGAGCCCCACTCTGAATGTAAAGCCTAGTGAACATTTTTTTTTTGTTTACTGAAGCAATGAGTAATTGTTAGGCAATCGGGCATGTTGTGAAGTGTGTGGTAATACAGATTCTCTGATTGGTCTAACAAAAAAATTGACCAAATTGGGATTGGTTCTTGCCACATAGCAGGCAACCGTTCTCGGGTTGCAGTCTCTGTTTTCACTGACGCAATCTGATCAAAACACAGATTCTATTTTGATTTTTGTAGTTCAAAATTTCATTTTACTTGTCTTTACTACACTAGGGTCTGGAAGAGTTGCATTCTGGATATGTGAGGGATTAGCCAATGATATGATCTGTTACAGGGAGCTTTGAGTGTGAGGTGCACAGAACTGTGGGGGTAACCTACTAGAAATAGCAATGTTGATTGATTAATCAAATGTCTGATGTCACAAGGTCAAAAGCTGCTCGTTTGACCCCTGACGTGACCTTGCACTACAACTAGTCAGATCTTCATGTAGTTAAGGCCATCGAAAGTATAAAAAACGAAATGAAAAATAGATCTGTATTGTAATCAGATTGCAGCTGTCATTTTATAAAATCACATGGTAATATATATATGCTCTGATTGGTCCAACAACAAAATGGACCCATTCGATATTGGTAGCTGTCGCATTGATGTATGATTTCAGAGCAACAAGTAATTCTTTGACAGAAACATCCAACAAGTTAGAAAAATTTAGCAACTCAATATCTATTGCCGTTGCAAGAATTTTTGTTCTAAGAATATGGGGGTAATTAAAAAGCATTTAAAGAAATGCCTAATAAAATCGTCTGGGAGAGAGAGAGAGAGAAATGGGGTTTAACGTCCACTCAACACAAACTAGGTCATTTCGGGACTAACATGGTTTAATTTTATTTCAATAATTCGCTTGCGCGTAGGGGTCTTTAGCAGTGGGAGGAAACCGGAGGACCCAGAGAAAACCCACGAGGTTGGACAGGCAACCCTACTCCTTGTCACGTACAACCGGGGATTCGAAACCACGCCAGTCGACTCAATGACAGACTTTATGACACAGCACGCGCACGCTAACCATTCAGCCATCCAACCCCACAAAATTATCTGAGTGTGCTAGACTTTAGCAATGCATCAACAAATGGGATTCCAATATTGAAAACTTTTTTTAAACATTCCCTGATTGAACCATATGTGACCAGTCATAGTAAATGAGTCGCAAGTCAGTTACATCACATTACAACACATTAAAAACTGATTACGAGTAACAACCCTTTCTAGTTCTACCCTATAACCTCTGGAGCAACGAAATGTGGTCGTATAAAAATATCTTTCTCATGATATTTTTAGTTTATTTCGACATTTTTTGTTCATTTATCATATTCAATGACTTTTGGCTCATTTTGCTGTCACGGGCCACACATATTAAAATCCTGTCAAATGAAATTTGTTTATACTGATTACTAAAGTGATAGCTCAAGTTTAACAAGAGGCAATCTGGTTAAAACACAGATCTTATTTCGTTTCGTTTTTATAGTTCAAAATTTCGTTTTACTTGTCTTTACTACACTGGGATCTGGAAGAGTTGTTATTTAACTCGTGTTCTGAATGGCGTCAGGGATAAGCCAATGAAACGGTCTGTTACGGCGAGCTTTAGGCGTGTTTTTCACGGAACTGTGGGTAATCCACTAGTAACATCAATGCTGATTGGTTAATCAAATAACTGTCGTTAAAAGGGTCATAAGTCGGTCTTTTGACCCCTGACGTGATCTATCGCTATAACTTGTCAGATCTTCATGTAGTGTAGGCCATCGAAAGTATAAAAAAAACGAAACGAAATATAGATCTGGGCCCTTATTCACGAAAACTTAAACTAAGATACAATCAAAATTTTAAGAAATACTGCAATTCCATTGGCTGACCAGTAAAATCAATTTGCATATATCCAATGAAGTTGCAGTATTTCTTAAAATTTAGGTTGTAACTTAGTTTAAGTTTTCGTGAATAAGGGCCCTTTTTTTTAATCAGATTGAAAAAGAGGCCAACTATAAACCCTGCAGGTTTAATTTACTCATATACGGTAAATTATACGACCCAAGGTAGACAACTCCATCCTTTTCTTCAGCTTCACTAATAGCAGGCACTTTCTCTCCAGTAGGATCATGAAAACTACGGATTATCTCCCCTTGATTATTCAATTCAAGCAGAAGACCATATTTGGGCACGAATTTAATTAACGTTTCCTGTGAAACAATCTGAAATACAGAATAAACAATGTACTTATTATAACTATGATATTCACAAATAAAAACATAAACAATCAGTGAGAACATTAATCTTCAAGGGAGATAATCTATGAAAACTAAATAGAATAGGAGAGAGAGAGAAATGGGATGTAACGTCCTTTCGACACAAACTAGGTCATTTCGGGACTAACATATGGTTTAATTTTATTTACATAATTCGCTTGCACGTAGGGGTCTTTGGCAGTGGGAGGAAACCGGAGGACCCGGAGAAAACCCACGAGGTTGGACAGGCGACCCTACTCCTTGTCACTATGAATGGGGGAGAGAGAGAGAGAAATGGGGTGTAACGTCCATTCCACACAAACTTGGTTATTTCGGAACTAACACATGATTCAATTTCATTTCAATAATTCGCTTATCAACAGTGACTGAGGTTACCGTAAAACCCTGTATCAACTGTGATCAATTTTACTGTAACACCTTGTATCAACTGTGGGGGATCACGTGGCTAAGCAGGGCTGGCCACTAATAAATTGATGGCGAGCAGATGACTGCTCACGCAAATTTAGGCTTGGGCGAGCAAGGCGAGCAATAAAAATTGCTCACGCAAAATGTTGTTTCCGTGAGCACACATTTTGTAACATTGTTTCAATTTAAAATCATATGAAATGGCTATTCCTGGCTTTGCAGTAAACATGTGTGACCATCGCTTTCTGTTTTTGACAGTCATAGTCATACGACTCTTCTTTAAAACCAATCACCGTATGGATTTCTTCACCCCACGACATAAATGTGGATACATCAATGTAGATAGGGCAATCGGGTTTCCTTTGGCCATTATTACGCTTAGATTTAAAATTATACGACTGCACAATGGAATAAAAACCGAAGTTCTGATAAAATAAGAAATACCGATAAATATTAGTTTGAAACGTGTTTATTTAGCGTGAATGCCAAATGCCGGATGTAAACATTCTTTACTTTAGACTCGATTATCACGCGTTTGTTACTGGTGTTCGTGGGAAAACCAGTCATGATGTTCAGGTCTCAAGTGTATTTTTAGTAACACGAGTGGTGAGCAACTTCATTAGCCAATCAAATTTAAGGAGGAAATGCCGCGTGCAGCTGGGTGAATCTCAGTTTGACAGACCAATTTATGACGTTATTGACACTGTCGGGTTAGTTTCGGCAATAAACTTATCAATATTTTGATTATTTTTACAGGTTTTTCTTAAAATTTTACGCGAGCAACGAACCGCTCGCGTAAATGTAGATTTACGCGAGCACAGCGCGAGCGCGAGCAACTGCTCGCGTCTCTTGGCAAGCCCTGCTAAGTGGGTAAGACGCTGGCTCGCTAGTCTGGAGGTCGGGTGTTCGATCCCTGCATTGGCCGAGAAAGTTCATCTAGATTTTCCGGCGTGGTTCCCCCTTGTCAGTGATGCAGGACGGAGGGCCTGACAAGGACAGCTGTCTAGTCATTCGGATGAGACAAAAAAACGAGGTCTCGTGTACACATTGGCGTGCACGTAAAAGATCCCTTGACTGTTGGAATTCGATATAAGAGTAGGCTGAAGTGCCGCTGTCCGGGCAAAATTTCCCTCATAGCACACTGTATGGCGTATGCCCGTCTTCATTAGCCCAGTTCGGAGCAAAACAGTAGGACGTTAAATCCCATTTCATTTCCTTGAATCAACTGTGATTGATGTATAAGCTCTGATCGAGTTTACAGGAAAACCCTGTATCGACTGTGATTGAGTTTACTGTAAAACCCTGTATCAACTGGTCTGAAACCACCTGCTTAAATAACGACAGGAGTTATGCCCCTTTATTTTTGGTAAAAAATGTCCGACAAGAAAAATGTTGAAATCCCAACACTGCCTTGAACTCACAGCGAAACCATTCCTAAAGGGGTTGATGGAATTAAAACTAATTAAATTTTTTATTAACTACAAACCTTTGTTATTATTTTTCGTAACCATGGTTTATCTGCTGCATAATCTAAGAAACTGAATTTTCCAGCGTACCTAGCCCCGGCTAGTCCCACCCAGTAGGTACCTCGCGGTGTTCGTCGTATATTGTCAGGTATACCAGGTAAATTCTCAGCAAATATTTCCATTTCACCTCGCTTTGATCCTTGTAAATGATACCTGAAATGAAATGAAATACATTTGTGTTTAGTTTCCTACTTTTCTGCACGGACTGGGCTATTGAAGATGGGCATACGTCATGCAGTGTGCTATGAGGAAAATTTGTTACGACCTACTCTTATTTCGAATTCCAAGGTTCTTTTATGAGCAAGCCAACATGTACACAGGACCTCGGTTTTTCGACCCCTCCGAATGACTATACGTTTTCCCTTGACAGGCCCTTGGTCCTACACCAATGACGAGGAACCACATCGAAAAATCCTGATGACTTTTTTCGTCCAACGCAGAGCCACCATGGCTCTCGCATCACCATCGAATGACTAAAGATTTTATTATAAATATAAAACCCTACTTACTTCCATATTCTATATTTAGTTGATTCACAGACGAGCAGGAAATCTTCGTTAGACGATAATTGAACACCGTTAGCAAAACTCAGACCACTGACTAACTGTTCAACTGATTTGTCTTTAGGATTATACTTTAATAATCTATAAATATATTCAATATTCTATAAATATAATCTAGAAATAGATTCAATATCCTATAAATATATATAATATCTATCAATATATTCAATAAATATATACAATAATCAATATTCTACCAATATATTCAATAATCTATCAATATATACAATAATCTATCAATATATACAATAATCTATCAATATATACAATAATCTATACATATATTCAATAACCTATCAATACATGTATATTCAATAAATATATAATCAATGTTGTTATTTAAAGTCACTCAGCATGATTGATATTGTAAAAGTTGATTCTTTAAAAGAAATATCAGTTCAAAAATGGTTCAATTCAGTTCAATATTTACTGACATGATGAACTAAAATTCCATTGATTAATGCTTCTCCTTATATAAATGGTACACTTTACTTTTTCTGTTGTTCTCGCTTCTTTTTCTTGACAGAATTTGTCAAGTACACCAGTCTACATTTCTACAATAATCAGTTTAGTTTTCAACCATTGTGCAATCTGATTAAAATACAGATCTATATTTCATTTCGTCTTTTTTTAAATATTTCCATGGCCTCTACTATTTGAAGATCTGACCGGTTGTAGTGGAGGGTTACGTCAGAGGTCATAAAAGCGGCTTTTAACCCAATGACGTCAGATATTTGATTAACCAATCAGAGTTGATGTTTCTAGAGGGTTACCCACAGTTCCGCGTACCTCACGGCAATAACTCGCTGTAACAGACCGTTTCATTAGCTAACCCCTCACGTCATCCAGAACACAGGATATATAACAACTCTGTCAGATCCTAGTGTAGTAAAGACAAGTAAAATGAAATTTTGAACTATAAAACCGAAACGAAATAGGATGTTGTCTTTAATCGCTGTCCATTTATTAAAAATATCGAAGCCTAATTAAATTCTCAGATTATTCACTGCCCATGTTTTTTTCCATGTTTTTTATCTCAGAAACTATTGTACGCTTAAGCTCACCATCTACTTTATCAATATATGCATCAAGAACTCACTAAGGTTGAGAAATCAGACAATCTCTGCGTGCAAACTTTGACATCACACAAGCAGACATCCCTAATCGTTGGGTGGCCGGTTAGGCAAACCCTTACATTTTTGTTCTGTATGCACTCCATGGGTGTTTTTCAGGAAAACCAGTATTTTTCTAGTAAGATTGGATGTTTCTACTTTCCATATACCAACTGTATAATTTTCAAGTTGATCCGTCATACAACTTCTGCGCCACTCTATCTCACTGAGCTGATTTCTGTTGCTACACCGGTGAGAAATCTCTGTAGTGCTGACGGTGTGAAACTTTTGTATTAACCACTTCGACCCAAACCATCAAGAGCTTATGGTGATCGTGCGTTCAGTGTTTTTTCACCAACCCTATGGAATTCCTTGCCTGGTTACTACAAAATTAATATCTTTCAAATGCTCTTTAAAAACATACCTTTTTCTAAAATATTATTCAACATAAATGGCTTATGTTTAGTGACCAATTAATGTTTTTACATGTTTATAAACTTTATGTACAGCGGTTTGGGATTTGTTAATGTAAATCGCTGTATGAAAAATTAATTATTATTATTATTAAAATTGCCATACTTTTATTGGAAATAACCACCCGATAAATACTTTTCTGGGAAAGTATTTTTAAGCTTTGAGAAAAATTTGAGCAAAAAATGCAAACCATGCACAGTTATCCTGTGTCTCTTACCTGCCAGTATCGTCTGCTTCAACAATAGCATAGCGATTGTGTCGTCTGCCCCATTTGGTACTGGAATCAGTAAAATATATCGTACCATCCTGAGCAATATCTAGATCGTTAAAAAACTTGGCTTGAGTTCCACTAATCATCTGAGTTGAAAGAACCAAAGAATGGACATCTCCTGAAGAAATATAATAAATTATATTGATCGATGGAACATTAATTGATATTAAAGGGCTGGAAGGGGGTTACTGGGTTGTAATCATCACACACCCTCCACTGGGCCTTTCACTGCTCATTTTTATATATGGATGTGGATGTTTGAAATAATATTGTATTCCTAATTAAATATGGGTTGTCATCATCACACACCCTCCATTTGGCCTTTCACTGCTCATTTTTATATATGGATGTGGATGTTTGAAATAATATTGTATTCCTAATTAAATATGCTATTCCTAATTAAATATGATATGTGATATTCCTAATTAAATATTGTATTCCTAATTAAATATTGTTTTCCTAATTAAATATTGTATTCCTAATAACATATTGTATTCCTAATTAAATATTGTTTTTCTAATAACATAGTGTATTCCTAATTAAATATCATATTCCTAATTAAATATCCTAAGGCCTCCTATGATAGTATACATATTTGATATTAATAAAGCCTTTTCCTTCAGTCCAAACGACTTGGTCAGCCCCCAACAAGATAGAGGGAAGCTTAGATCACTAGCATCTATCTAATGAAGACCTGTAAAACAGAATGATTATTTTATTACATACCTGTGGCTACGTTAACTCTAAATAGACCCAGGTATGCGTCTGCTACAACAAGATAACCATTGTGATCTAGTCTCATACCTAATGGCCGTCCACATGTCGGTTCATCCTCAAAACCACCTACAATAATATATTAAGCTATATAAAGATACTTGAGGCTCTTGTTATTTTTATATCAGAAATCCAATCGGAGAGAGAGAGAGAGAGAGAGAGAGAGAGAGAGAGAGAGAGAGAGAGAGAGAGTTTAACATCCACTTGACAGAAACTAGTTCATTTTGAGACTAACATATAGTTCAACTTTTTTTCAATAATTCAGTTGTACGTAGGGGTCTTTAGCAGAGGTATAATATGAATATGAAAGCAAGCATAAATATGCTAATGAATACTGCTTTCATCTTATTTGGTCAATATTTCTATAATACTTTACCACAAGGGGGTTCACCAAGTTTAGCCAACACGGTTATTTGTCCTTTGTGAATGTTTAATATTTTACCATCCATCGTTCCAGTGTATACATGTTCTAAAAATAGACATCAATAAAACTATTAAAGAAAAATTATGTGAGAGCTACATCTGCCTATTGCAGGGCGTTTTTCTACCTTTAAACATTAAATATATTATTATTATTTAGACATCTTTTCACATGACAAGCCTATAATCACCTTTCTAGGTCATCAGATGGCTTAGATATTAAGTGGATTAGATTCAGACTGCCAAATCTATAATAAACGCTAATATGGCCATCCAAGCTGAACAATATAGCTGTCTAAGGGTAAATAATAACCACATAAGACAGTAATTATGGGTTTGCTACTCATTTTGTTTGCGATATGGGGAAAACAGTCTGAAAAAATCTCGAGCCACTTTTTTGACCAGCACTGGGATGGAACACAGAACCTGCTAGTTAAGGAGGCAGTACCATACTCAGTGAGGTAGCCACAGTGGCTCAGTGGGTAGGATGCCAGCTTGCTAGTCTGGAGGTTGACTGAGAAAGTTCATTGGAACTTTCTGACATGGTTCCCCCTTGTCAGTGGTACAGGATGGAGGGCCTGACAATGACAGCTGTCTAGTTGCTATACACATAAAAGACCACTTGGCAGTTGGAATTCAATATAAGAGTAGCCATAGCGCCACTGTCCAGACACAATTTCCATCATAGCACACTGTATGGCGTATGCCCGTCTTCATTATCCAAGTCGGAGTAGAACAGTAGGATGTTAAACTCCATTTCATTTCCATACTCACTGAGCTACTGTGGCTCAATCATACTAACTGTGCCTGTGCATCAACATATGTAAATTATATAACAACCTTACCTCCATCTACACATATTGATTCCGGTCCATTTACTTCTCCAATATACACACGTTGAGCACTACGTAACTTGGTGTTGGGAGTTAATGCCCCTGTTAACTCGGGAGCTTTTTGAACACTGAAACAAAATAATATTACCTAGTTTGACTTCATTATAAATGTTCCTAAGATTTCATTTCCTGAGAGAGAGAGGAGAGAGAGAGAGAGAAAGAGAGGGAGAGAGAGAGAGAGAGAGGAGGGTTTAACGTCCACTCGACACAAACCAGGTCATTATTTCAATAATTCGCTTGCGTGTAGGAGTCTTTAGCAGTGGAAGGAAACCGGATGACCCAGAGAAAACCTACGAGGCTAGTCATACGACCTTCCTCCTTGTCTAATAAAAGTGGGGGATTGAACCCATGCCACTTGACTCAGTGACATACCTTATGATCTAAAGCACACACGTTAGATCATTCAGCCACCTAAACCTTGATTGGCAACAGAGATTAGAAATTGTCATATCTAAAATGAGCTTCCGTATGGCAGTAGAATATTTCTTAATATTCAAAGCAAATGTACCTGAAAGTTTTAGGTTCTATTGGAGAAGGAATGATATGTAGTATAATTATACCTGAAAGCTTTAGGTTTTATTGGAGAAGGAATGAAAGTTTTAGGTTCTATTGGAGAAGGAATGATATGTAGTATAATTATACCTGAAAGCTTTAGGTTTTATTGGAGAAGAAATGAAAGTTTTAGGTTCTATTGGAGAAGGAATGATATGTAGTATAATTATACCTGAAAGCTTTAGGTTTTATTGGAGAAGAATGATATGTAGTATAATTATACCTGAAAGTTTTAGGTTCTATTGGAGAAGGAATGAAAGCTTTAGGTTTTATTGGAGAAGGAATGAAAGTTTTAGGTTCTATTGGAGAAGGAATGATATGTAGTATAATTATACCTGAAAGATTTAGGTTCTATTGGAGAAGGGATGACCAGTATTATAATTATAATCAGCAGAATTACAGCAAGAATAACTGATGCTAAAAACTCACACCAACTGGAAATAAAGAAAACAAAAATTAGTACACATGTATACATTTAGGCCTATATTGGTGTCAAGAGTCTATCACGTATAATTATCCGGCAATAGTCTTTTGAAATAGGCATACAAAATATTTCACTTTAGCCTTTATTTAGCATGACCACTTGACGTCATGTCGTCAAAATGACATAGACCGGTTAAGAGTTAAGTCTGAGAATGCCTTGTGAATTCGGGGCCTGGTCTCTTTGAAAATTAGTTGCATGTACCTGATTTTATTAGGTAGGCTATAAAATGTCCCATCATATTTTATATTTCATCATTGCTTGATAAAGATTAGTGAATAAAAGTTGAAACGTCGTCCAGTAGTAAACAGTAAGTCTTTCCTGTGTCTTTTCAGTTCAACTATTAAATGCCACTGAATTTATTTATGATTTCAAGGGTCATTAATTGTGGTCTGAACCCACAAAAGCCGATGTCATAGCCCAAGTGCATAATAACTTTACTAGTAAAGCTTGATCAGTTTACCCGCTCGATCTTTTAGAGTCTGTATTTGTAGTAGTATCTCTTTCATCTGTGGAATCCGGTTCTTGTTGCTCATCTGTTCGTCTTTGTCGAACGTTACTTCGCTGCTCTTGATACATCTTTATTTTTGTTTACAAACAGGAAAGATGGGAGTTACCTCCCTTGTCGCACTAATGGGAGGTAACTGCATAATATCTGGAGGCAGACCACCATTAATTTCCCCATTGAAGTTCAATGTTAATTCTGGCCTCTTTGCCCGGCTCCAACTTATCCCCAAATTTTCGTTGGGCTGAATGCTTTTCACTACAGACAGAGAAACAAATGGTCATGTATTTGCACCAAACTTAGTATGAGGTTGACCACCAAAATCTTGAGATACACAAACTTGAAGAAGCATACTAAGAACATGCAACTATTCGCCGCACATATCACCGTAACCAACCTGTAAACTCTGTTATCTTTCCGCCTCTAAATCATGAATATTTACCAAAACCTGGCAGGAAATGTTAATTCACACCCTCTTCGTCCATTCTTGAACAAAAAATGGGCATGAGAAAAGCAAAAAGGCAATCTAGAAAAGAGACAGAGAGAGAATTGCTATAAATAGACGAACTACAATTTTTCCCTAATCCTAACCTACAATCTCGACAATAATCACGTGCCCTAACCTTATTTACATCACAGCGACCGTGACGAAATTTGAGCTGGCATTAACAAATAGGTTTAGCCCTTGTTCAGTTTTATCACACCGTTGGTAAAACAACATTAAAAACGAAATAAAGCCCCCAAAAGATAGACCATGACCTATTACCTCGCCACAGTTTATTAAGACAGAGGGCAGAAGAGAGCGGGTAAAAAAAAGAGTGGGAAACATTATCGGGACCTTATCAGAGCCCCGATACACCAAGTCTTTTGAAGAGAGAGAGAGAGAGAGGGAGAGAGAGAAATGGGGTTTAACGTCCACTCGACACAAACCAGGTCATTTTCATTTTGGGACTAATATATGGTTCAATTTCATTTCCATAGTTCGCTTGCGCGTAGGGGTCTTTAGCAGTGGGGGGTAACCGGGGGACCAGGAGAAAACCCACGAGGTTGGGCGGGCGACCCTACTCCTTGTCACGTACAACCGGGGAATCGAAACCTTGCCAGTTGACTCAATGACAGACTTTTTAATACAGCGCGCACGTGCTAACCATTCAGCCATCCAACCCCCTCATATCAGTAGACACCAGTGAATACTCAATTGTGATCACGTGGTGGTTTTTCGCATTTTCTTAGTGTGCAGTTCAAAATTTCGCGGAACAATTAGGGGATCTCGCGGCACACCTTTTTGCCGCAGCACACCGGTTGAAAATCACTGAGTTAGTTGTTCGTATAATGTGTTTGTATGTATGAAATAGCTTTAGTGATTATGTAAAATTCATATATCCTGATGAGCTCGAAATTAAAAACACTACTGACAGTGACAATTACGCGTCCTACTTGGATCTGAGTCTCGATTTTGACAATTGCCATAAACTTAGTGTTAAACGTGATGACTTTGATTTTCCGATTGTTAACTTTCCATTTATTAGTAGTAACATTCCAATATCACCAGCTTATGGAGTGTTTGTGTCTCAACTAATTCGTTACGCGAGAGCTTGTTCATTTTATTCTGATTTTTTAAGTAGATCGAGGCATTTGTCATCTAAGCGTCAACTACAGGGATACTTGCGAACTAAACTTATTAAAACCTTTAAAAAGTTTTATGGCCGTCATATTGACTTGATTGGCAAATATAACATGCCTCTCTCGGCTATTATTCTAGATATATTTAATTGACGCGTATAATTTAATTTGACGCGTATACTATCTCCCTGATAATGTCTGTCTACTACATCGTTAACACTGTTCATCACGTGCATTTTGCATACCGATAGTCCATTGGCCAATCACGCTATTTTACCGAGATTTCGCCTAATAGTTTGGATGCAGCTATGGCGGGTGTGGCGCCAGGCAGGGTAAGCTTACTCTTCCGGACACCTGTTACCACTGTTTGTCGTGTATTTTGTACACGGTGAACAGTCCATATGCTGATTACACTATTTTGCCTTATTACACTATTTTGCCTATACCGTTTTTTTTTTTTTTTTTTTTTTAGGACTTCGAATTTCGTCTAATGGTTTGGATTGTTCGTACTTGGTTTTATTTTATTTATTTAACGTCCGTTTCTACAGAAGTAATATCGCAGACAATTACATGTTACATGTACATAGTGCAGTGATTCTCAACCAGTGTGCCGCGGCACACAGGAGTGCCGCGACGCCCGCGAGATCCCCTAAGTGTTCCGCGAATTTTTGAACTGCTCACTAAGAAAATGCGAAAAATCACGTGATCCCAATTGAGTATTCACTGGTGTCTACTGATAAGTTCATAACTGTATTTTTCTTTATTTAGTTCGAGTCATTCTATGTGTCCATGACTAGTCTCTGTCTACGGTTGTATGCCATCTGACTTACCTATTTTTTTTATTTTGCAAAAGTCAAATATTTTTCATATATATTTAACCAGATGCGCCGCTATATTTTCATGTGTTCCAAAGGTTGAGAACCACT
The DNA here is from genome assembly GCF_932274485.2 of Patella vulgata. NCBI lineage: Eukaryota > Metazoa > Mollusca > Gastropoda > Patellidae > Patella > Patella vulgata. The sequence goes on from NC_065883.2 coordinate 2,829,857, forward strand.
GCCATAGTGAATTATTTATTTACAAGGTGATTAGCGAAAAGAATTGTATTGAATAATGAAAATCGTACGTCTGATAAACGAAGCTAAATAAATAAAATAAAACCAAGTACGAACAATCCAAACCATAAGACAGAATTCGAAGTCCTAAAAAACGTTATAGGCAAAATAGTGTATTAAAGCAAAATAGTGTAATCAGCAAATGGACTGCTCCTCGTGTACAAAATACACGACAAACAGTGGTAACAGGTGTCCGGAAGAGTAAGCTTACCCTGCCTTGCGCCACACCCGCCATAGCTGCATCCAAACTATTAGGCGAAATGTCGGTAAAATAGCGTGATTGGCCAATGAACTATCGGTATGCAAAATGCACGCGATGAACTGTGTTAACGATGTAGTAGACATTATCAGGGAGATAGTAATAGTATACGTGTCAATTAAATATATCTAGAATAATAGCCGAGAGAGACACGTTATATTTACCAATCAAATCAATATGACGGCCATAAAACTTTTTAAAGGTTTTAATAAGTTTAGTGCGCAAGTATCCTTGTAGTTGAAGCTTAGATGGCAAATGCCTCGATCTACTTAAAAAATCAGAATAAAATGAACAAGCTCTCGCGTAACCTCTTAAATTCGGCGTTTGACCTGTCAAAATGAAATGAAGTGGTGATTAACGTCCGATATTTCTACTCGATTGGGCTAGCATTTGACCTGTACAAATAGATCCTGAATTTACTCAAGAGATTATTTTTATTTTCTGATATGATATTAAAGATTTCTAGCAGTTGTTAGAAAACTCCAATACAATTTCCCCCCACTAGAGATTTATTTGATTTTATTTATACCCGGTGTTTTCTACCTCCCGAACTTTTTATGCATTGTATTATAAGATAAGATAAGATAAGATTTTATTGTATCAAGACATCCATTAAGGACAGCATACAATATGAACATGTATATAAAGATATAGTATAACAGATAATAGATATATACATGTATTTACAAACAAGACAAATGATAATTTTACATAATTACACATTTACTAACAGGACAAACAGTATAATAATCATCTCAGAATACATATTTACCACAAACTGGTCTGATAATGACACGACTTTCAACCAATCAATTAAAGGGGCATTATGTAAGATTTAGATAAAAAGCTGGCCGTTCAAAAATAGATACATGTAATGCAAAACAAATATATTGAAAATTTCATTCAATTACCTTATTTTGAGCGAAGATGTGTGCATGGTTCGTAACTGGTCATTCGAGTCTTAGCCTCGCTTCTTCATTTTTAAATTAAATCCCCAAATGACCGAATCTACTTAAAATCGGAGCCAGCCGATGGCATCGAGAGTTGATTATGGTCTTATCATGTTAATTAATGTCTAATTAATAATTTAGGTAACATATAAGTCCCAAATTCTCAATGGGCATATTTATCTCTTACATAATGTAATTATTTTCGCATTAGGATACAATGGATAAAGAAAATCGGCGAAATACACTCAAAGCAAAAGAAACATCTAAGTTTGTCCGCAGAGGGTTTCGTTTGTATGGCTTAACTTCCGTCGGGCTTAACGTTCGCTTCAGTCGAGACTGATATCGCTGAGTTAAGATAAAATTGATGAGATTTTATTGCAGCAATTCGCACATTAAGAAAATATAATAATATATAGTATTAAAAAAACAAAAAAACAACAACAGTAATTGGTGTAATGAAAAAAAAAAATATAGAAAAAACAAAGTGTCATTTACAATAGAACTATCTACATTTACATAATAGGGCTCATTTTGGTGAAATACACAAAAGTAACACGGCAAATTTGAATTATATTTTCCAGTACGTGGTATAAATTACAATGAAAGACCCCCATCAGGGGGTGACTTACTCGCGTCAAATTCCAAATTATTGGCCAAATCATGGACATATTTTTGTTAATAACGCAGTAATTAACATCAAAATCAAATCAATACAAGTTTTATTGTTTAGATTATAAAGATTCGGTTAGCTAGTGTTATTCTAAGCAAACAAAATATTTAATGTATTCCCAAGCACTGTTTGTGAGCTAATCGGGTTTATTGTTTACCGGATATTTCTAGGGCGCATGCGTGAATATATGGCGGACACTTCGAATGTTTTGTTTTGAAAGAAAATTTATTTTCTCATCGTTTAGATACGACCGTATGTTACCTATTTAAACATATTTATAATTTATTTATTGTTATGTTTTTCACACAAATCGTAGGCTCCGAAATTATCGTAAATCATAAACGTTAGATTTAACGATTCTGTCACTCATTTCAGTATGAATATCAATGGTTATGATGAGTAGGCTATCCAATTCACTCACAAAACGTACAGTTGTAGACTGTACGGTATTATACAAATTAACTAAGTCATTAGTGTAGGTCTATCACTTTTTAGTGGTGTGGGGAGTGGCTAAGATAACTATCCTACCTATTCTGTCAATTCACCAGAATCCATTCCATTTGGACTTGGGAGTGGACCTTATTTATTTGAATCACACTCAGACTCAGAGTCTCAGCGTACAAGTTGTTGACTTACTAGCGTACAACCCAGTACAGGGATCTAAAATTTATGTTAGTTTGATAGGTCTTGGCATACTGCAAAAAACATTTTGGTCAAGATGTTGGTCCATGTATCAATAGACTCAATAGTTGGACAGTGCATTCACAATTAAAACCAATTTCGTCAGAGAGAAAGAGAAATGGGGCTTAATACTTAATGTCCACTCAACACAAACTAGGTCATTTCGTGATTAACATATGGTGCAATTTTATTTGAATAATTCACTTGTTAGTAGGAATCTTTAGCAGTGGGAGGAAACCAGAGAAAACCCAGAGGCTGGACAGACGACCCTACTTCTTGTCACATACAACCAGGGAATCGAAACCACGCCAGTTGACTCAATGACAAACCTTATGATACAATGCGCACGCTAAAAATAAGTCTCCTTTTTAGTTGAGCATTAGCAATTTTGACAGTCGGACATTGACAGACAGTTGCTTGGCTTGTTGATATACCTCGTCGGGTCATGTAGTTGAAATAAACCTTGGCATAGAAACATAATTCATATAGTAAGCTGTGGTGGCTTGATGAGGACAGCTGTCTAATCATTTGGATGAAACAAAAAACAGAGGTCCCGTGTTCACATAAAAGAAACCTGTATACCGTTTGTCTATCGTCATTTGCCCAGTCGGTGCAGAAAAGTGGAATTTCAAACCCCATTTCATAATTCATATGTAGACTGTTAATGAGTATCATTTTGTATTTTATTTTTAGGAAAAAATGTATGAAGAAGAAAATGACCAACCTAAAGGCTTGGGGTAAATATTCTCTTTTTTTCATGCTAGCATCCAAGGTGCCAAAAGGGGGAATTTAAATGCCGGTTAAATGATTCCCCGTCTTCAAATATTTGTATTTGAACAGTCAACCCCAATATATCTTTCCTTCTGTTGGTACTCGCTGACTAACCTGAATGCCCTGGATTCAGTCTCTGTGTTGACCAAGAAATTATATTTGGATTTTCCTGTCTGGGTTGGTTTTGTTGCAGGATGAAAGGCCTGGTGAGAAAAAGAGAATCTAGTGCTCCGGGTGGTACAAAACAAAGAGATCCAATTTGCAGAGAGAAACTGAAGAAGGGTCCTGACAAAATTTCCCTCATAGCACACTGTATGCAAGCTATTTTGTTTCGTTTTTTACAGTTCAAAATTTCGTTTTACTTGTCTTTACTACACTCTGATCTGGAAGAGTTGTTATATAACCCGCTTTCTGGTTGATGTGAGAGATTAGCCAATGAAATGGTCTGTTGCAGTGAGTTCTGGGCGTGCGATGCACGGAACTGAGGGTATCCTGCTAGAAACATCAACACTTATTGGTTGATGACATGTCTATCATCTTAGGCTCAAAAACTGCTTGTATGACCCCTGACGTGACTTCCCACTACAACTGGTCAGATCTTCATGTAGTAGAGGCCATCGAAAGTATAAAAAAAGTGAAAGGAAATATAGATCTGTATTTTAATCCGATTGGTACTAATGCTATAAATCATTGTCCATGTTATCTATTTATCAGTTGGCTCGTTGTTTATTAATTGTGAAATATTACATTACAGGAAAAAAGATGGACGGCGATCATCAGGGGTAATTAATTTTTTAAATTTTTTTTACACCATTATTTGTTTTTTGAAAGATGTCATTCAAATGACCTTTAGTTTGACAATAGAAAGAGATCAGTATAGTCAAATATCTGAGAAATTTTAGGGGGGCGGGGGAATTTTATCTGTCCATTTGACTAAAAATTTATACACAGTGTTTTAAACCCATTGAGTTTCCTCAATTTTCGGTACATGTAACATGAACAGCTAAAGTTATCTGATTTATCGGTACATTTTTTATTTGATGAATCAGTAGACGTACTGGTACATGTTTGATTTGATTAGTCAGTAAACATACATAAATATAAAATTGTTTTATATTGGCGCTAGCAAGAACTATTAATTTATTGGGTTTCAATATTAATTAAAAATGTGATATCTTCAAGTGCTAAGATGTATAGTTCCCATGCTATACATCATCTCACTAAATCTCGGAGTGACAAAGGACAGTGACGTAGAATTAAATATGATAACTTCTACATGTGTGCAATACTCTGATGATATAGAGAGAGAGAGAGAAATGGGGTTTAACGTCCACTCGACACAAACTAGGTCATTTCGGGACTAACATATGGGTTAATTTTATTTACATAATTCGCTTGCGCGTAGGGGTCTTTAGCAGTGGGAGGAAACCGGAGGACCCGGAGAAAACCCACGAGGTTGGACAGGCGACCCTACTCCTTGCCACGTACAACCGGGGATTCGAAACCACGCCAGTCGACTCAATGACAGACTGTATGATACAGCGCGCGCACGCTAACATTCAGCCATCCACCCCCCCCCCCCACCCCCCCGATGATATAATTAGCTGTTGTGAGTATATGTTTTATTGCCTAACAACCTGTTTTTGTTTTTGTTTTAGATATTAAAAATCAAAAGATCATGTTTGACAGAACTGGATGCCACCCAGGTTCAAGAGAGGGTAAGTGTATTTCCATATGTTTCCATATATTTTTTTCCCATATAATTACTTTGTCTAATGTAACCAGTATGGCCAATGTAACCAGTATGGCCAATGTAATCAGTATGGCCAATGTAATCAGTATGGTCAATGTAATTAGTATGGTCAATGTAATCTAATTTAATGACTTGTCAATGTAATCATCATTTTCAATGTAATCACACCATTAATGTATGTAATCACTATTGTCAACATGTAATCCCGATGGTCCATGTATTCATTATGGTCAGTATAAATCACTTTAGGTCAATGAATTTTTAGAGTGCTGTATTTATAGAATAATTGATATTTATATTTATTTAGAATTTAAAGTGATGTATTTATAGAATAACAGCTTTCTATATTAAATGTATTACATGTAATTGTTATCCCACTGTCTACAATATCACCCTAGCTGGAAGCAGACTAACGAACGAACCGATTATTACAGTTTCAATCGGATAGCTATAATATTGTATTTATTTAGGGTGCTGTATTTATAGAATAATAGATATTTATATTTATTTAGAGTGATGTATTTATAGAATAAAAGATATTTATATTTATTTAGAGTGATGTATTTATAGAATAAAAGATATTTATATTTATTTAGAGTGATGTATTTATAGAATGAAAGATATTTATATTTATTTAGAGTGATGTATTTATATTTATTTAGAGTGATGTATTTATATTTATTTAGAGTGATGTATTTATATTTATTTAGAGTGATGTATTTGTTAATGGTAAAAGAATATCAAGACGAGTCAGTTTTGCTGAGAGATGTAGTATCAAGTAAGTATACTATGCGCCGTCTGCATAAGAAAATATCTTAACCAACCATGACAGCTGAAACACAATCGTTGTGTTTAGTTATGTCACAATTCTACTCACACCCCCTCCATTTTTAGGACTGACATAACTGTGACAGAACTCAATTCTGCGTCACTTGATTGCAATCTGCCATTATGTTTTTATACACCCAACGGATCCATTCACTTGATCTGATATGTGCGTTTTGTTGTTTGTGCTGTCTATATTGTGTCCTGATTGAGGGAGGGCTCATTTTAAGAATGTATTTGTCGTTACTGTCCATTTGCCATGCATATTGAAACCAAAGTAAATTCTTAGATTATCTTCTGCCAATTACTTTTCTGTCGTTTAGTTGCAGAGTCTGTTGTACGTTTAAACCTCTCAATGTTCCCAAAACTGCCTAAACAATCGATCAAGAAATAACAACCGCTCTCTAACTAAAGATTTCAGACAATAATCTGTCGAGTGCCAGTAGATGATGCTCTGACATTTTTGCCCAGTGCTCGCCTCATGTGTGTTTTTCAGAGAATCCGGTATTTTTCTTAAAAGATTGGGCATCTCTACCTTCTATTTAAACCATATTTGCCATACTTTTATTGGAAATAACTACCCTATAAATACTTTTGTGAGAATGTATCTTTAAACATTGTTTTGGTTAACACGTTTGTGTTGTATCATAACGTCTGTCATTGAGTCAACTAGCGTGGTTTCGATTGTACGTGGTTGTATGTTAAAAGGAGTAAGGTCGTCTGTCCAACCTCATAGGTTTTCTCGGGGTCCTCCGGTTTCATCCCACTGCCAAAGACCCCTACATGGAAGCGAATTATTGAAAAAAAATTGAACCATATGTTAGTTCCGAAATGACCTAGTTTGTGTCGACTGTCGAGTAGACGTTAAATCCTCTCTGTCTCTCTCTCTTTCACTCATATAAAATACTTAAGCCTACTTGAGAAAAAGCTATTGTCTAACATATGTCGAATTGCTTAGCAACCTAATTTTATGTAATATTTCCACATATTGGTTAACATGAATCAATTTAATTTTTTTTTTTTTTTTTTAGAGAATTCCCAAAACATTCACCAAGAGTATGGCAGGACAGCCCAGATACTAAAAATGGTACTGTATTCTTTACATTTCTTAATTTTACTCGCATGAACCCGGAATTGAGCAAGACATCATCGCAACCATCTTGAAATCTTGACTTCACATCAAAAATAAAAGCGCAGTTGTCCAAGGAACAAACATGCCAAGTTTCATTTCGATCTTACTTGAATTGGTGCATATTCCCGAAACAATGGCTCGAGAAATCTATCTCTGGCCATTGCTGGATTGACTTTTGATACTTGAGCTTTTGAGGGAGTGTGTCTATTCTTCCCGTTCAATCAAATTTATCCCAAGTACAGCAACATGACAGCCCTTTTGACAGCGAAATTTGAAATAAAATTGAAGAAACGGTAGTCCCGAAATGACCTAGTTTGTGTCAAGTGGACTTTATACTCCATTTCTCCTCTCTGATCCAGTAGCTTTGTATGACCGTTCTTGAACATTTGAAATCGTTTCAGGTCAGGGCCCTGTTTCTCAAAATCTTAGCTACAGATAAAATCCAAATTTTAGTAGATACTTCAATTTTGATTGGCTAAGCACTAAAATCAATCTCCAATTAAATTACTAAAATTTGGATTTTTTCTTAGTTAAAATTTCGTGAAACAGGCCCCAGGTTTCTGCTTGTTAAACAGTTGCAAGTGTTGGCAACTTCTTAGCAACTGAATTTGGACTCATGTCGATGGCGATTATGTAACTTTTAATTTATTTATCATGTGATCATCAAAATGGCGAATACCTTACTATTTTATTATCGACATTTGAAAAGTAGATGCCTTCGTTCGCTTCCATTTTTCCTATTTATTAAGTCACATGTTTCTTATCGTTTGATGTTATTTCCATGGAAATGAGTTGATGCCATTTGTAAGAGGGCTTACCGCTAGTTGAATCAAGTTACAGAGAGTTAAACATGGACAACTCGCTTTATCTGACTGGAACTAGCTGCTTTGAGTTATAAGAGTAAGTGGTGCTCAGGTTTCAGTTGAAGCCAGTTGCTCCCAGTTACCGAAACGCCAGATGATCTTAGTTGTAAGGTTGATATAAGTTCTTCTTTAAGAGTTTCAAAGAGATTTAAGAACTGAATTGTGTAAATTTTATTTCAGATAATGCAGATGATACTGTGGAGTTGTAAGTACTAGGTTTATTTATAAAACATCACATCTCATCAAGTGTTCTATTAATAATTAGTTCTATTAACGAGTTTTCTATTAATGATTAGTTCTATTATCAAGTTTTCTATTAATAATTAGTTCTATTATTAAATAGTTCTATTGACATGTTTTCTATCAATAAATAGTTCTATTAACAATTAGTGTTCTATTATTACTATTAACAAGTTTTTTTTATTAATCATTAGTTTATTAACAATTGCACATTTTAAAGCATGACAAAAAAGTCTTTAATTTAAACTGTTGTTATCCCTCTAAAAATGGGTCAAGCCTGACAAACTTGATTTATAGCTACTTACAGTACATTTATGACATCAATTACAAAATCTAGGGGTCACTGTGGCTAAGTGGGTAAGACGCTGGCTTGCTAGCCTGGAGATCGCGTGTTCGATCCCTGCATTGGCAGAGAAAGTTCATCGTGATTTTGACATGGTTTCCCCGTCAGTGATGCAGGAAGGTTTGCCTGACAAGGACAGCTGTCTAGTCTTTTGGATGAGACAAAAAAATCGTTTCCTGTGTAAATATTGATGTGCACGTAAAAGATCCATTGGCAGTTGGAAATCGATATAAGAGTAGTCATAGTGTCACTGCCTGAGCAAAATTTCCCTCATAGCACACTGTATGGCGTATGCCTGTCTTCATTACACCAATCGAAGCAGAACAGTAGGACGTTAAACCCCATTTCATTTCATTTATAACAAAATCTAGTAACGTAAAAAATTTACTGGAAAATTATTCCTGATTCCATGAACACTTCACAGCTTGTCTGTTTTTCTGTGTAACACAAAATAAACTACAAACACAAATTGAGGTGATTACAATGTCTGATTGTAGACAATAGTTTTCATCAATAGAATCATGTTTTTTATATTTCCAGAACGGAGGATGATGTTGGACATATATCAGGTAAGAAGTTTATGTTCTTCCTTAGCAACTATCAATCTTAATTTTTATTCTAATGTTCTTAACAAAATGAATATTTTAATAAAATCAGTAAAGATACGAAAGTCTAAATACAGACTAGTAAATACTAAATCAATGTTAATTGAAAAGTTACAGAGCTTTTCTATCAATGGGAGGCCGGGTTGGATGGCCGAATGGTTAACATGTGCGCGTTGTATCGTAAGGTCTGTCATTGGGTCAACTGGCACGGTTTCGAGTAGGGTCGCCTGTCTAACCTCGTGGGTTTTCTTCGGGTCCCCTGATTTCCGTCACCACTGCTAAAGACCCCTACGTGCAAGCAAATTATTGAAATAAAATAGAACCATATGTTAGTCCCGAAATTACCTAGTTTGTGTCGAATGGACGATAAACCCCAGTTCTCTTTCCCTTGTCTTTAGTCCGCTGTGTTTAAATTATACTTTGATGAATGGAATACTCTAAGGCCTCTCTTCATCCAAATCTGGCAGTGAATCTGTATCTTTACTAACCAACGATTGGAATAAACATATTGATTTTATTTTCCGGAGCTAAAACAATTAATTAATATGATATTATATTTCAGGTCTGGATCAACTATTGAAAGGTCCAATACAAACTCTCTCGGCTAACGATTCAATGGTTCGTATGATTTACTTACACTTTCATTAATTATTTTTCATGATTTTGTGAAAATTTCATTAGTCGACAGCTACAACCAAAAATAAATTTTGATTGTCACTAATGTTTCTGTTTTTGTTAAACTTTTCAACATGTGAACTGTGATTGAAACGTGTTTGTTCGAGACGTCGATGATCTTCACTGCAATTGACGTTACTCAGCGCGCCAGGCTGCGCTCTTTATCAACGCATGAGCCGAGTGATCCAACTCCTACCTATGGTTGTACGCTTTTGCTTTCATTAAGTCTGATGGCCGCCGAAAACAATGGCCCGTGTCAAAGTGTTTCCATCGTAATTTAAGTTTGCTATTACATGAGATTACTGCACTTTCAAATAGAAACTCATCCATCTGTCCATCTGTCAAAAAGGTCGCACGAAAAAATTTGAGTTTGAAAAATTTACCTTTTGCCGACCACCTGTAACACAGCAGACTGAGTTTCCATGCCACTAGGTTCATGTCTAGTTCCCTGTTATCGATGAAGACAAAATAATTTATACAGAACTAATAGCACTATAATACAGGAAGAACAGACATCCATTTGAAAGTAGAATAACAGATGTCACCTTTGGTATATCATTTCTCAAGAAAGAGGAGACAAATTTTATTTCAGTAATTAACTGGAGGACCCGGAGAAAACCCACGAGGTTGGACAGGAGACCCTTCTCCTTGTCACGTACAACAGGGGAATCGAAACCACGCTGACTAACTCAATGACAGACCTTATTCAATGCGCACACGCTAACCATTCGACCACCCCCCAAAAGTAGAACCAAAAATGTCACCTTTGGATGTCATTTCTCAGGAGAGTGGAGAACCATGAACCTATGATGAAACTCTCCATTAGTTCCATGTGTTACTGTTTGATTTATTTTTATTTATTAGAGTTATGGTCTCCAGGTTCCCGATCATTTATCTGTATTGAACAACACACGATTAGATGTGGAGGATATGGACATGACAGCTTGTTGTGGTGATATGTCCGTTCGTCATGACAACCATAATACTAGTATCCTAGCAACATATCAACAACCAGCACCACCTCCAGAGAATAAAATAACAGCTTTGTCCTTTTTATCACATCTGGCATCAGGAATGGAGTAAATATCAATCAATTTTATTTTATGTATAACCCCAGGGATCACAGAAAACAAATCTTTATTAAAGCCCCAACCAAAAATAGCATTCAATATAGTGATTAAAGCCCAAACATGCCAGAATAAAGGTTAAATATCAAGATTAAAGCCACAACATGCCAGAAAAAAGGTTACATATCAAAATTAAACCCCAATGTGCCAGAATATAGTTTAAATCCCCCGCTACATGTCAGAATGAAGGTTAAACATCGAGATTAAAGCCCCAATGCGCCAGAATACAGGTTAAATATTTATGTTTTAAAGACCCGAATGTGTCAGAATAAATCTCAAAATAGAGGTTGAATATCGAGATTAAAGCCCCAAAATGTCAGAATAAGGGTTAAATATCGAGATTAAAGCCCCAGAATGCCAGAATAAGGGTTAAATATCGAGATTAAAGCCCCAAAATGCCAGAATATAGTTAGATATAGAGATTAAAGCACAAATGTGTCAGTAGAAAAGTTAAATATAGGGATTAAGACCATATAAATAATCACAAGTACTTTTATTAAAGGATGTATTGGTTGTCCATGAATAATATTTCCGTGTTTTTGTTGTTTCCAATCCCAGTGTTTGATTAATTGTTCTGCATCTTTGGTTGTAGTGTTTCCAGTAATGCAGTACCTGAACCTAGACGACGTGGTGCTGGCTTGATGTTTGATGCAGGTAAATTATGAGACCAACATGTAATTTTATAATCTCGTCTTAAGCAGTGGGAGCAAACAGGAGGACCTGGAGAAAACCCACAATGGTTGGACTTGCAACCCTACTCCTTGTCACGTACAACCAGGGAATCAAAACCACGCCAGTTGACTCAATGACAGATCTTATGATCCAAAGCGCAGGCGTTAACCATTCAGGCCACCAACCATTCGGTCACCCAAACCACCCAGATTGTTTTGAAGGATTGTATAATAATTTGTAAAAAGGAAAAAATCTGACATATGTACCATAACTAAATACTTTTAAAAACAATTAAATTACCTTTCAAGTGGGGAATCGAAATCACGCCACTTGACTCAATGACAGACCTTATGATCTAAAGAGCACATGTTAGGCCACACTGATCAGCAGTGAATATTCACTAGGCCGCGACAATCACTGATAAGGATGACATCGATGCGACTTAATGAGCCACAAATATTACCTTTTTTCCTCCGACAAATTAAATTCTAAAACATTATTTTTATGTATTAAAAAAATAAATAAAGACATTTGAAGTATTTGTAGGTAAAAGTTATTTCCTATTTAGTGTAAATGGGTATTAAAATGTGTAAAAGGCTCCATTCAGCCCCAACAAGTAAGGTCTTATGTAAGCAATGCACACGCCATTAAGCCAATGATTGCCGCTGATGTTGAAGGTAGTCATCTTTTACAGAGATATTAGAAGACTTTTGTAATCCTCTGTGAAACAGATTGATGTTAAGCCTGTCCCCAATCTAATCTCTAATCATGAATTTGTTTTATTTAGATGATGATTTCGGTGAAATAACGGCAGGTTTTACAGGAATCATTGGTGCAGCCCTTGCAGAACAAAATGAAAATCAGAATAACCACGGTCTTGTAATTCCGACCAATGAACGTGAAGCCAGTATGGAAATGACTGACGTTCTGCCGACCAACATAATTCCAGGTACAAATGTCATGGCTACTGTGAACTGTGATATGTTGATAATAATAACTGAAATACCATATTTTATTCTAATTGTGAAATGTTGGTGGTGTTTCTTTTGTTTCTTTTTAAATCTTATTTTTGAGATGTTTTATATACCTTAGAGTTGTTATGGTTTTTGATTCATGATATTTTTATATTGGACTTTACCATAATGTAATAGCGCCATAGAGCAATACAATATTGGATTATAGGCGCTCTATAAATAAATTATTATTATTATTATTACATTAGTACAGAATATAAATGGTTCTGATTCCAGGATGACACAGTTCCTTCATTGATGTTTCTCAATAAAAAAAATAAATTCTATACCATCTAAAGAATTATTCTGATAATTAATTTGTGTTTGTATCAAAATATTTCAGGTCAGAACTCAAATCCTGCTTTGGTCATACCAACTATTCAACTTGCATCTGACAGCGACGCCAACATGGAACTGACGGAAGTATTACCCCAAAACCCAACCCTTGAAAAACGGCAAAGTTTAGCAGACATAACGTCAACAGTAAGGTTTTCACAAAGTGAACCTGGGGCCAACATGGAGCTGACCGATGTACTCACCAAAAATTTGATGTTGGACAAGAGACAAAGTCTGACTGACGTAACTCGTAGATTTTCATCGGGTGTATCGGCAAACATGGAATTAACGTGCGTGGACGGCATCGCAGATTTGACCAATCATTCTGACAAAGAAAATATTCAGATATCAATGGGATTGATAAATCCTGTTTCCGTTCCTCCTGCTTCAACCTTTGTTCCGCCAATCAGTGATGATAAAGAAAATAAACATCTTCTTTTTGATGTTAATTCCAAGCTAGATCTATCACTATTTCTAAATAAGGACGAAGAAGAAGATGATGAAGTTTCTTTCAAGGACAAAACTGCCGAAATCTCTGCTGGTTTAAAAACAAATAAAAAATTAATTGAATCTCAAATGAATGTAATGCCGCAGGTCAGCTTAACGCGAGATGCAGAATCAGTCATAAATTCTCAATCGAAATCGTCGTTTGACAATTCAACTTGCGTTACAAATCCTTTAGTACACTTAGAAGTTCACGATAAGAGTCTTTACACAAAAGCGGAAGAGAAATTTAACCAGTTACATAAACCAGCTGCTCAGTCAGCGGGTCTTTGTTTTGGAACCTCGGCCATGGATTTGGATTTGGACTTCAATGTCACCATGAACACGACGGACGCTAAATCACCGAATGCATCACAATCGAAAGACAGTCAACTTCGTACTTCCATTGTTATGGCAGAGAAACCAATAGCTAAAGAAGCTGTGCCAAAAATAGAAAAGTGCGTTGTTGATAAACGTCCATCTGCAAGATTGCCGAGCTTGTCAACTGTCTCACATGCTGATTTTAGTGGAATTGACATCCTTGATGTGGATACGCAAAATGACGTCTTTCTCTCTCAAGACAGGAAACCAGAAGAAAATGTGGCAAATGAAACTGAAAAAACAGAAACCAACCCTAACATTACTCGTTCAACGTTTGATCTGGTTAGAAAGGAGAACCCAAGTCTAAAACGAAGACTTCAGAGTTTGGATGCCACGCAAGCTGAAGCGAAGGCACGAATCAAGCAACATAGAACTGATTCGCTGTCTAAATCGCAAACATCAACACATGAAAATACAGGAGAAAATATGGAAGTAAATGAACAAGAAGAAAAAATGGCGACAGTAGAACCTGCTCAAGTTGAAAAGTGTGTTGAAATGACATCAGACGGTCAACAGCTGAATCGCGATACATCCAGTGTAAAGTCAGGTAATAAAAATATTGTATTCACATGAAATTTCTCCCCATTTTTAATTATTTAATATACTGTGATATTTGTTTTTATTTGTGTATATGAATACTTTATGTGATATCCTAACTTTAATTTGTCTCATACTATTCACCATGTGTTTGGCGCAATATATCCGGGTTGAAGCTGATGTGCCATAAAACCCTATTTCATTCTTTCATTCATCCATGTACTCTCTGGAGGCTAAAAGATGCTGTCGGAGTTATGACCCATGATCACTAGAAAAATTTTGTATCCACTCTAGGACCTAAAGTTATCATCCGATTGTCTTGAATTTCATACACAGTCGTTCTTTTTCAGGAGGGGGGGGGTGGGGGGGTGGATCGATGGCCGAATGGTTAGCACGTGCGCGCTGTATCATAAGGCCTGTCATTGAGTCAACTGGCATGGTTTCGAATCCCCGGTTGTATGTGACAAGGAGTAGGGTCGCCTGTTCAACCTCGTGGGTTTTCTTCGGGTCCTCCGGTTTTCTCCCACCGCTAAAGACCCCTACACGCAAGCAAATTATTGAAATAAAATTAAACCATATGTTAGTCCCAAAATGACCTAGTTTGTGTCGAGTGGACGTTAAACCCCATTTCTCTCTCTCTCTCTCTCTTTCAGGAAAAAACCTTAAATATAAAATCCATTTCTTTCCTTATTCTAGTTTCACCAAGTACCGATTTGGATATCGATGATGAACCAATGCCGGAAGCCATGTTGAAGACAGATGTTACCGTAACAACAACCTTGTCACATGATGTTAAAAATGGCGACCGGGTAGATCATCAGTCGACCAATAATACCTCAGATGTCAATACTAGTAACACTGTTTCCGTGACACGGACTTCAACATCTAATAATTCTTCTATATCTCACGGCAGTTCCAATAGTAGTTTGTCTTTCTCCATGTCTAAGGTCAGATATTGTTAATTGATAATTTAATGGGGGTGGGGGGGAGGGGGGCGACTGAATGGTTAAGACGTGCGCTTTAGATAATTAGGTCTGTGTAAAACTGTCTTCATTCGACTGAAACAGAAATGAAATAGAATTTGACGTATTACTGTTCTTGGGGTGGTGGGCACGCTATATCATAAGGTCTGTCATTGAGTCAACAGGTGTGGTTTCGATTTCCTGGTTGTACGTGACAAGGAGTAGGGTCGCTTGTCCAACCTCGTGTGTTTTCTTGGGTCCTCCGGTTTTCCCCAACTGCTAAAGACCCCTACATGCAAGCAAATTATTGAAATAAAATTGAACCATGTTAGTCCCGAAATGACCTAATTTGTGTTGAGTGAACGTTAAACCCCATTTCTCACTCTCTCCCTACTGTTCTGCTCCAACTGAGCTTATGATGACGGGCATACAGTGTGCTATGAGGCACAGCGGCAATTATCCATGTCACATGTCATAGGTAGGCCTACACAAACACTCTTAAATTGTTTTGGTCTTTATTTTGATCCACATCAATATCGAGATATAAAAAGTTTCATTTCTTCAGGACTAAAAATATCAATTGATCCTGTTGTTTTCTTGGTAAATATTGACCTGGTTGTGAATCGTGATATGAATTGCAATTCATGTCATATATTGACTGCAGTGACAATACCCACTGGGGTTCTTCAGTTTCCTCCCACTGCTAAATCAAAATGTGCCCTGTGTGAATGAATACTATAATGTTATAAATATATACCATCTCTGTTTGTGTTTTTATAGTCTATGTGTGGTCCATGGACGTTTGATATATTCTGTGAGAAGATGTCTATTAATTATATTGAGGCAGCTAGAAGAAGTAGTCTTGTTATCAGAGAGGTAAATTTTATCACTTCTTTACTAAATATTGATAGATATGTTCATATATTATAATGTAAAGGACCACCATTTTAACTCTTTATAAGTTTTAACTTAAAGGAGGCAAGCCTCTAACTCAGTAATATCCACAGTCTTCGACATTGCAATTACAACTTATTGGTCAATTTAAATCAACATTGATGTTGTTATCTTACCGTGAAAAGATGGGCTTCTGATATCCAATATTTAAGACAAAATGAAAATTTTAAAATTGGCGCACGAATTGCATGCTAGAATGGTTTCGTGCACCATTTGTAATGAAGCGACTCGATGAACGAGGCTAAACATATCCCACAGGAGAATACTACTGGTGTAGACTGGAATAACCAGACGTGAAAGACTGCCATTCAATTTGGACTCTTTGCATATGTCACCGAACATAATTGATTAGAAATTACAGTAAAAACAGAAACGGTTGAATGTAATGAGTTTATATACATTGATATTACATTATTATATGTTAGAATAGAGCAGAACTAGAAGCCAAATGGGTTGTTACTTGTAATCAGATTTGAGTGTCTTGTAAATGATTTCATTTTCGAAAAAAAGTAAAAATATATGCAACCCTCGTTGACACCCCGGACAACTTAGCTGCTGCAGGTGTATCTTTTGTTGCCGAGCAACCTATATTTGTAATTTTTTACAACTATAATTGTTTACATTCGAAATTGTTCACATCTGTAATTGTTTACATGTATTTGTAATTGTTTACATGTATTTGTAATTGTTTACATGTATTTGTAATTGTTTACATGTATTTGTAATTGTTTACATATATTTGCGTTGTAAATTGTTTACATATATTTGCGTTGTACATTGGTTCCATATGCCGGTATTATAATTGTTTACGTAGCCATTATGTTGTAATTGTTTACATGCCATTATATTGTAATTGTTTACATAAACATGTTGTAATTGTTTACATTTGTTTATTTCAGAAAGTAAACCTAGAAGTTTTACAGGAAGTTTTGGCAGCTAAAGTAATTAAAGTACCGGAATGTGAAATATTAGATTCTATGATAGAAACAGTTGAACAGCGTAACAAACAGTAGGTCTTTTATAAAAAGTATTCTATAGAAGAAACAGTTGTAACAGTATTCTATAGAAACAATTGTAACAAAAGGTATTCTATAGAAACAGTTGAAACAAACAGTAGGTCTATTATAAACAATTTAGAAACAGTTGTAACAAACAGTTTAGAAACAGTTGTATCAAACAGCTGGTCTGGTATAAACAGTATTCTATAGAAAAAGTTGAACATTGTAACAAACAGTAGATGTATTACGGTTTCTAATAGTAATAATATTAGAAACAGTATTCTGTAGAAACAGTTGTGAGAAACAATAGGTGTACAGTGTTTAGATTCTAATGATATTACAAACAGTATTCTGTAGAAACAGTTGTAAAAAAGCGGTAGGTTTATTATCTGTACAGGGTTTAGATTCTATGATATCAGCAGTTGAACATTGGAACAAATATTGGTAGTAGTGAATGGACATAATACTAAGTAATCAATTAATAGTACAGACTCTACAGAGTGACATTTTTATCAGGATTATATAGTCTTTATAAAGCAAATGATACAACATCCTCACACAGAGATCCATCCACTTCAGGGGGGTTGGATGGCTGAATGGTTAGCGTGCGCGCGCTGTATCATAAAGTCTGTCATTGAGTCGACTGGCGAGGTTTCAAATCCCCGTTTGTACGTGGCAAGGAGTAGGGTCGCCTGTCCAACCTCGTGGGTTTTCTCCGGGTCCTCCGGTTTCCTCCCACTGTTAAAGACCCCTACGCGCAAGCAAATTATTGAAATAAAATTAAACCATATGTTAGTCCCGAAATGACCTAGTTTGTGTCGAGTGGACGTTAAACCCCACTTCTCTCTTTCTCTCCATCTTCTTCATTCCTTGAGAATAGATCTCTGCCCTAAATTACCGCCATATCCAAATATTAGTATACTGTTTTGTAACGTGATTTCTTTCAGTTTCACAGAGACTAAATAAACATGTAACAAAATTCTCAAAGTATATTGTTTCACATCTGGCATTCACACAAAGAATAAAAAAATTATTCATTTCCATTAAATGGAAGCAGAATAAATACTTCTCAAGATTTTCGAAGTTTACTAAGTGTTTTCGACTAAAATCGTCGATTTAGGACTTTAAAATGTCGGTCAACTAGCTTAGTGTCTGTTCTTAAGCGGAGCTAACTGTAGGCAGACAGCCTAAGTTAAGAACGATGATACAATTATGATGAAATTATGGGACATTAACAAAAACTTCAATAATGATGATCAATCAGACATGCCTGAAAGAATGAAATTGGTTTTAAACCAATAATTGGATCTGTTGGTTTGCCTCTGGGAAAATTTTTAAAATATTAGTATACTGTTGGGGTACCTAATGACTCCCCACTCAGCCTGTTAACGAAAAGTTTAAAATGTGGTCAATTTGTTATAGAGTTAACGAAAAGTTTAAAATGTGTTCAAATTGTTAAAGAGTTAACAAAAAGTTTAAATTATGTAAGATTTGTTATTCTAGAGTTAACGAAAAGTTTGTAATGTGTTAAATTTGTTATTATAGAGAGAATGATAAATTGGAGGAGTTGAATGCTGAAGTCAGTAAATGTGAACCCCAGTTGTTCGCTTTGGTCAGAGATGCACCTCAGGTTCGTGTTTTTATTGTACGCCCATGTTGCGATTGGTTGTAGATTGTCGTCACTCCCGTCTGTCGGCTACAATTCCTTGTGAATGATCTAGAGACTAAAGTTATAATAAAAATGAAAATAAGACAACTTGTCTGCGATATCACCTTCGGTGGAAGCGGACTTAAACATTAAGATCAGCAACATAAATGAAATGAAATGAAATGTGGTTTAACGTCCTACTGTTCTGCTCCGAACTGGGCTACTGAAGACGGGCATACGCCATACAGTGTGCTATGAGGGAAATTTTGCCCTGACAGCAGCACTATCGCCTACTCTTATATCGAATTCCAACCGCCAAGGGATCTTTTACGTGCATTCCAATATATACACGGGACCTCGGTTTTTCGTCTCATCCAAAGGACTAGACAGCTGTCCTTGTCAGGCCCTCCGTTCTGCACCGTTGACAAGGGGTAACCACGTCGGGCAACATAAATGGCTTAGCTGCTGTGGGTGTATGTTTCGTTGCTTCGCAACCTATCTTACATACAATTTATATATTGTTTATATTTTTAGCGAGGTGAGTTACATAAAGAGATAGTTGGTTTATCTCAGGCATGTAGACGACTGGCGAAAAAACAGTGGAAAAGTTTACGCTGTGAAACCGAGAAAACTTTCCATCAAAGATTAAAGGTAAATCTAAATTCAATTTATTTTTATATGATAAATGATAAGTAATTGTGGTAAATGATAAGTAATTGTGGTAAATGATAAGTAATTGTGGTTAATGATAAGTAATTGTGGTAAATGATAAGTAATTGTGGTAAATGATAAGTAATTGTGGTAAATGATAAGTAATTGTGTGGTAAATGATAAGTAAGTGTGGTAAATGATAAGTAATTGTGGTTAATGATAAGTAATTGTGGTAAATGATAAGTAATTGTGTGGTAAATGATAAGTAATTGTGGTTAATGATAAGTAATTGTGGTAAATGATAAGTAATTGTGTGGTAAATGATAAGTAATTGTGGTTAATGATAAGTAATTGTGGTAAATGATAAGTAATTGTGTGGTAAATGATAAGTAATTGTGGTTAATGATAAGTAATTGTGGTAAATGATAAGTAATTGTGGTAAATGATAAGTAATTGTGGTTAATGATAAGTAATTGTGGTAAATGATAAGTAATTGTGGTAAATGATAAGTAATTGTGTGGTAAATGATAAGTAATTGTGGTAAATGATAAGTAATTGTGGTAAATGATAAGTAATTGTGGTTAATGATAAGTAATTGTGGTAAATGATAAGTAATTGTGGTAAATGATAAGTAATTGTGGTAAATGATAAGTAATTGTGGTAAATGATAAGTAATTGTGGTTAATGATAAGTAATTGTGGTAAATGATAAGTAATTAAAGATACATTATGGGAGATTCGGTAACGAGTTGGCAGTTCTCACTATAATAGTTAAACACTAGATAATGTAAAGGCAATATGCTGATAATTTCATTCAAATTGATCCTCCCGGTTTATGTCTTTCATGTTCTCAATAAAGGTCTCAATTATGCTGATCTTCTGTTATCTGTAGTGTTAAACGACATGAGTTAGAACGTCAAACAATTTTAACAAAAGGGGGGATAATCTGGATAGAATCTTGGAAAATGCTAAAAAAATAAATAATACAGATAATTCGACTGATTTTGATGGTGGTCATCCCGTGAATGGCGGTAGTCTGCCAATTGACGTCGTGAGTTAGAACGTCAAACAATTTTAACAATAATCTTGATAGAATCTCGGAAAACGCTAGAAATATAAATAATAAAGTATAATAATAATTATAGGTAGAAAGTGTAGAATTAGAGAAAGCTGTTTCAGAGATATTGGATCATACAACAGACATGGCTCAACAATGTACTGATGTAGACAGAGGTAATATATATAATATATATCATATAAACAACAATGTACTGATGTAGGCCTAGGAGCCACAGGGAGAGGGGAGAGAGAAAGAGGAATTGAGAGAGGGGGGAGAAAGAGATGGGGTTTAACGGCCACTTGACACAAACTATGGCATTTTGAGACTAACATATGGTTTAATTTTATTTCAATAATTCGCTTGCGCGTACGGGTCTAAAGCAGTGAGAGGTAACCGGAGGACTCGGAGAAAACCCACGAGGTTGGACAGGCGACCCTACTCCTTGTAACGTACAACCGGGGAATCGTAACCACGCTTATGATATGTGTTGAACTTGAAAGTTCATCTGGATTTTCCTGCTTGGTTTTTCATTTGTCAGTGGTGCAACACAGATAGCTCGGAAAGGACAACATATAGTCGTTCGGTGGATGAAAAACCGAGGTCCCATATTCACATTGACGTGTACTTGAAATAACTCTTGACAGATATAAAGTTGAGCCACAGTCTAGGCAAAATGTCCCTCATGGTGTACTGTATGTCGAGTGGATGTTAAATTCACATATCTATCTCTGTGTTCGCTACACATGCAGATCTACTTTATTTTCTCTCCCATTGGTTGAAATATGGGATGGAAGCCAAGTGATCAGTACAAGATTTGATAGAAATATAACGACTGGTCAATCTAAATAAAATACAGATCTATATTTCATTTTGCTTTTTTTAATACTTTCAATGGCCTACACTACATGAAGATCTTACAAGTAGTACTGGAAGGCCGTGTCAGGGATTGTATGAGCGGCTTTTGACCCTATGATGTCAGACATTGATTAATTAACCAACCTTTGACGTTTCTAGTCACCAAGAAGTCGCCTTAACAGACCGTTTCATTGGCTTAGCACTCAATTCGACCAAAACGCCGGTAATATAACAACTCTTCCAGATCTAGTCGCCATGAAGTCGCCGTAACATTGGCTTAGCACTCAATTCAACCAAAACGCCGGTAATATAACGACTCTTCCAGATCCTTGTGCAGTAAAGACAAGTAAAACGAAATTTTGAACTATAAAAAACAAAATGAAATAAGATCTGTTTTTTAATCAGATTGACTACCAGTATGTGAATGTAAATCAACGTTATTTTTATTGTTTGTTTTATTTCAGTTCACATGGATATTGATAAAGAAATAGCCCGTTTACAAGCTCAACCTAAAGCTGATTTGACAGAAAGAGAGAAAATTGAAAAACGTCAACATGATTTGAAAAAAGGTAGGCCTAGTATTGATGAATCAACATTACTGGGCTAATGAAGACGGGCATACGCCATACAGTGTGCTGTGAGGGAATTTTGCCCGGACAGCGGCACTACAGCCTACTCTTATATTGACTTCCAACTGCCAAGGGATCTTTTACATGTGGTTTAACGTCCTAATGTATACATGGGGCCTTTATTCCGTCTGATGCGAAAAAAAAAACAGCTGTCCTTGTCAGGCCCTTCATCCTGCACCACTAACAAGGGAAAACCACGTCGGAAAAATGCAGGGATTAAACATGCGATCTCCAGACTAGCAAACCAGCGTCTTACCCACTTAGCCACCGTGGCTCCCAAAAGTTGGGTATAAAGTAAGAAATGCCACTGTAAGGGCAAAATGCTGTTATTTCACATTGGAACAATTTCTTGTATAATTGTCGCAATATTTTAAAGTCTTTGTGGTTTTTTTTTCAGTTATGGAAGAGAAGAAAATAAAACTGGCAGAAGTTGAAAGGTAATTTACTTGTTTTTAAAAGTATTTAGTTATGGTACAGGTATCAGATTTTTTCCTTTTTACAAATTATTATACAATCCTTCAAACCAATCTGGATGGGGTGGGTGGCCGAATGGTTAACACATGCGCTTTGGATCATAAGGTCTGTCATCGAGTTTTGATTCCCTGTTTGTTCGTGACAAGCAGTAGGATCATGAACAGGAGTAGGGTCGCCTGTTGTGGGTTTTCTCTGGGTCCTCTGGTTTCCCCCAACTGCTAAAGACCCCTATGCGCAAGCGAATTATTGAAATAAAATTGAACGTTGTGTTGGTCCCAAAATGACCTAGTTTATGTCATGTAGACGTTAAACCCCATCTCTCTCTCTGTCTTCAATCAGTCCTGCTTGGAACACGAAGCTAGTTGACGGACATTTTAATCCTTACTTCAAAGATTTTAGTTGAAAAGCACTAAGTATTATGAGAATGATTTATTCCCCTTCCATTGAATGAAATTGAAATTGTTTATTTAGTCTTTGTGTGTTTGACAGATATTGGCATGTATAGGACCATATTTTCAGGGATTATGGCCCCTAATTGTAAGAAAATTGTATTTTTAGCTTGTGGACACTCTAGAGGTCTATTTTAAAAACCGTTTAAATATATCACCGTTACACCATAATGCAGGTGAAATAAAAAACAATGGATGCTAGGAAATTTTAACTTTTTTTTTCAGTGTGAAGATGAAGAAGGAAGAAGAGTTATCAGAAATACAGAAAGATCTGCAAAAACTTGAACAACGAAATCATCACGATCATAATAAACTTGTCGATCATCATGCTCAAGTTAAACAACTCAAATTAAACTTACAACATCAGGAAATGTAAGATATTTATAACAGTTTTAAACGGGGCTGGCCAGGCTGCGGGAGCCATGCTCAGGCCACGAGATCACAAAGCATTCTCAGACTTAAGTTAAGAATTTAGTCAACTTTCAATCACTGGTTATAATGAGAAATATCTTTGATCCAGAAACACAAAACTGTGAACATAGTTTCTTATTCATGTATTTGATACATTAAAACAACAAAAGTTTTATAATGGGCTATATTTTAGTTAAAAGGAGAACAATTTTGAGTAAATTCTTAACTTAAGTCTGAGAATGCTTTGTGAACTTGGGTTCTGGCCGTTTGAATTGGGACTCACACTGGTTCCAATCCTATTTTAGAAAAATTATCTGGCTAAGAATTTATCTCACGTTCTTGCTATATAGTCTTCCTTCACTGGTCATAGCAGCTGGTCATCGTTAGTTGCCAATAGTTACAGCTAAGTTGTTCAAATCCTTACCAACAAAAAACCTGTCTCATCTGTTAACAAAATGTACAAGATCTTGTCGCCTAAATAAATGTTCTAGACCTCGCCCACTAAGAAAGAATTTCAAGAATTGATATCTCATTCCCAGGCGTATTGAAATTGAACTTGAAGATCATTATACTTATAATCGGCCTATTTCTTTAGGACTTAAATGTTGTATGAATTATTAATTAGACATTTATTAACTTACCAAGGCCATAATCAACTCTCAATGCCATCAGATGCTCTAGATTTAATAGAATTGGCAGTTAATGATATAATTTAACCCGTTAAGCGAGACGTTTTTAAAACGTTAAATACCCCCTATTGTGTAATTAATTTGACGAAGTGACGAAGAACTATGTACTATGTTCTAAGAATAGGTTGGGGAAAATACCTCCAAGGCGGCATATTACGCACTACACACAGTGAGTGGCAGTTGTCCAGGACGTTATATAACGACCTACGCACTTAAAGGTAAAAATGGATAATCAAGACATTTTTTATTATCGTAACAACGGTAGCAATGACAATCATGACTACACTGTAATCGATGATAACTCCACTCAGAATGAAGTAATTTGAGTAAAATTTTCAACATATTCCTTTTTTATTTTGTATTTTTGAACGATTATAGTAGCGCGAACTGTCAGCTCTTTATCAATCTGATTCAAATACAGATCTATATTTCGTTTCGTTTTTTTATACTTTTGATGGCCTACACTACATTAAAATCTGGCAAGTTGTACTCGAAGGTCGTGTCAAGGGTCATACAGGCGGCTTTTGGCTTATCCTTCACTTCAACCAAAACGCTAGTAATATAACAACTCTTCCAGATCCTAGTGTTGTGAAGAGAAATAAAACGAATTTTGAACTATAAAAAACGAAACGAAATAGGATCTGTGTTGTAATCAGATTGACTCTTTATCTAAATCTTACATAATGTATCCTTAATAAATACTGTATCCTTAATAAATACTGTTTATTCTTTTACTTGATGTATCCTTAATAAATACTGTTTATTCTTTTTACTTGATAAGATTACATTACTGGTGTATACTAGAGGAGAATTATACAACAAGTCAAGCTACCTTCCTCTTTCTACAAGATACCATCCAATTTATCGTAGATTATAAAATAACCGATAATCAACATCAAATACGTGGAATAAAAATACAGTCTCTTTTACAAGGTAACAAATTTATACACAATGTTTAATTTCATGAGGGGGTTGAAGGGTCTATCCTGTGCACGGGGGGTGGGTTTGATTACCGATTGTTAAGCTCGTGCACGGTGTGTCATAAGGTCTGTCATTGAGTCAGTTGGCGTGGTTTAGATTCCCTGGTTGTACATGACAGGGAGTAGGGTCGCCTGTCCAACCTTCGTGGGTTTTCTCTGGGTCCTTCGGTTTCCTCCCATACGAAAGACCATCTACGTGGCAAGTTATTGGAATAAAACTGAACCATATGTTAGTCCCAAAATGACCTAGTCTGTGTCGAGTGGAGGTTAAACTCTCTCTCCCTCTCTCTCTCTCTCTCTCATTTGCGATAATCCAAACAGATTATCATCTGATTACCGATACATATCACTATGAGGAACAGTATTCCAATCAAGTTTTAATTATTTATGATAATTACTTCATGGGTTGTTTGTTTAGAAATGAAATGGGGTTTAATGTCCGACTGGGCTGATAAAGATGGGCATGTGCTATGAGGGAAATTTTGCCTGAACGGCGGAACAACGACCTACTCTGATATCAAATACCAATTGTCTAAGGATCTTCTACATGCATGCCAATGTATACACAGGACCTTTGTTTTTTGTCCCATCCGAACGACTAGACAGCTGTCCTTGTTAGATGTGTGGAATATGGCGGGAGTGGAGAGAGTGAGTTAGGGAAGTGAATGGCAGAATAAAAGTGTTAAAAGACGATATAGTTATTGGAGTTTACAAGAAACGTGTACGGCTCCTATTACCTCTAGTTTCCTCCTGATGCTAAAGACCCCTTGAATACAAACAAATTATTCAAATGAAATGGAACTATATTTTAGTCCCGAAATTGCCTAATTTGTGTTGACTCGAGTTAAACTCCTAACTCTCTTTACCCAAACACCCTCTCTCTGCTAACTACTCCTATTACCTGCAACAGAATAAACCAGCATCAACTTGGTTGAACTGTTTGGTCAATTTAGCTGCTGTGTCTATGTTACATTGCCTGACAACCTATCTTTGTTTCTTCAGATTCGTCGTCTCCATGGTTTCATTTGGGTCATATGTTAGCTGTGGACCACTTGAATTTACAACCGTTATTATCTCAATACCTAGGACAAACACGATTACCACAGGTAAGTTTTGACTTATGCAATTAGTCCGGCAGCAGGTCGACAAACATGGAAATATAGTCCACCTGATGTTTTTGATGGATTATATATCTTCAATATGTGTAGATTAAGAATCTGGATGATGCCAACCTGGCAATCTTGAGAAAATTTAAATTACCAAGATGGCTGTCATGAGGCTAATATCTCGTTCAAAGTTAAGCAATTTGACTGAAATTTCAACATTATTTCTTTACATTATCTAGTTTTTAACTATTATAGTGAGAACTACCAGCTCTTTATCTAATATTCCATAATGTATCTTTAAGACCCATACATGACCAGTAGTAAGGTCACCTAACCAACCTTGTGGGTTTTCTCCCGAAATGTTAATATATAATTATATTATAGATATTAGATGTGGTATCAGATGTTATGTGTATTATATTATAGTTATTAGATGTGGTATCAGATGTTATGTGTACAGTAGAGAATGTAATAAATGATGTTTGTCGAGTTGATGACCTATATATGGTAGATATACAACAGTATAGGTAAGATAAACACAATGGATAGTCATAGTTCTTCGGGTGAGACGAAAAGCCTAGGGCCAGCAATGTATGCATGTAAAAGATCCATTGGCAGTTGGAATTAGGGAATTAGAAAGAAGAACTTTTAACATGGAGTTAATGGATTGTTATCTTTAAAAGAAAGTCTGTTGCTGGAAACCCTGTTAACATTAACATGTCGTTAACTTGCCGTTACGTCTGAATATTAATGTTCCCTCTCTCTGTCGGCATCATCGTTTTATCCAGCAGTGCCACATATCTACTGGCTTGACCAGCTTCTCTCTCCGCCGGTACAATCATTTGATCCAGCAGCTACATACATCTACCGGCCTGTTTAGCCTCTACTACTCTTTTTAAGGGAGTGTTGCCGCTCCCCGTCCCCTCCACTTTTCTCGTTATATCCATTAATACTGTGTTGCTATTCCCCCACTGGTTTTCTAATCTATATAATATCCAATCTGATTAAAACACAGATTCTATTTCGTTTCGTTTTTTATAGTTCAAAATTTTGTTTTACTTGTCTTTTACTACACTAAGATCTGGAATAGTTGTTATATAACCAGCTTTCTCCATGATGTGAGGTATTAGCCAATGAAACGGTCAGTTAGGCAAGTTTTTGTCATGACTTGCACGGAACTGTGGGTAACCCACTAGAAACATCAATGGTGGATTGGTTAATCAAATGTCTGACAGCATAGGGTCAAAAGACCCTCGTATGACCTCTGACACGAAGCCCCACTACAACTGGTCAGATCTTCATGTAGTGTAGGCCATCGAAAGTATAAAAAACCAAACGAAACGAAATATAGATCTGTACTTTAATCAGATTGTATAATATCTATATTTTAGGGTACTGGATGTTTATATATTTGGAGTTTTTGGGGAATGATCTAGATATTTATATATTTTATTTCTAGGGTCGAGTTTATCTGAATATTTATATTTCTAGAGTAGAGTTTAACAATCTGAATATTTATATATTTTATTTCTAGGGTCGAGTTTATCTGAATATTTATATTTCTAGAGTTGAGTTTAACTATCTGATCTAGATATTTATGTATTTTATTGCTAGAGTTGAGTTTAGCTATCTGAAGATTTATATTTTTTATTTCTAGAGTCGAGTTTAATGTACTGAATATACAAACTGTGAAGAAAATTAAAGTTTATGTGACCTTTGACCCTGTGAATATTCTGAAACCCAAGATCGATCTGAAACCAATGATTGGTGACATCAAGTAAGTTTTGTTATACAACCACATTTTAGTTGTCATGGGCCCCTGTTTGTCCATCTGAAGTGCCAGAGTTATGGTCCTTGATGACTATTAAAAATCTTGTGTACGCTCTAGAGGCTAAAGTTAAATGATTATAAGGTCTGTGTGTGACAAGATCGACTGTGACTATAAAATGAAATGAAATGGGGTTCAATGTTCTACTGTTCTGCTCTGAACTGGACTGGGGTGTTGGATGGCCGAATGGTTAGCACGTGCGCGCTGTATCATAAAGTCTGTCATTGAGTCAACTGACGTGGTTTCGAATCCCCGGTTGTACGTGACAAGGAGTAGGGTCGCCTGTCCAACTTCGTGGGTTTTCACCGGGTCCTCCGGTTTCCTCCCACTGCTAAAGACCCCTACGCGCAAGCAAAATTATGGAAATAAAATTGAACCATATCTTAGTCCCGAAATGACCTAGTTTGTGTCGAGTGGACGTTAAACCCCATTTCTCTCTCTCTCTCTCTGAACTGGGCTAATAAAGACGAGGGAAATTTTGCCCGGACAGCAGCACTACGATAAACTCTTATATCGAATTCCAACAGTCAAGGGATCTTTTATGTGCTCGCAAATGTGTACACAGGACCTTGGTTTATCGTGCCATCTGAATGACTAGACAGCTGTCCTTGTCAGGCCCTCCATCCTGCATCACTGACAAGGGGAAACCACAACAATAAGAGTGGCTATGAAGACCTGGTTAGCCTGGTTGTCAGTGACTAGTTTTGTTTGTATCAGACTGATTGGACTCACATGGCAGACTTTTTATTTATACTATTACCAGGGTTTCCATGGTTCCCAATTGGCGTGGTTACCGGGTTTGTGATTTTATTACCGGGGTTTGTATCTCGCTAACCAGGGTTGTACAGAGGGTTGACAACTGATGGTTTAGATTAGGATGCCTTTTGTTGAATTGTAATTCTCTGTCCATCTCTTCCAAAATGTGGGCGTATCCTGGTTTTATTTAATCATCAATGAGCGTTGAGCAGCAGATCGGATTCCCATCCAGGAAAATATCGCAGGCTAGTGATGACACCGAGAGTTGATTATAGTCATGGTACATTAATTGATGTCTAATAAATAGTATATATAACATTTCAGGACTAAACAAAGACCTACAATAGGTTAATTTAGCTCTTACATAATGTATGTTTAAGCAATATATTGGTTTGTTTCAGGGTGGAAGGTTTACAAGGTAAACTGGAAGAATGTAGTGGAAGAGGCTGTATGAAACAAATACTAAAACTTATACAAGATTTTATAGCAATTTAAACATCAACTGACCATCATACTGTCCGATTTAAATATCAACTGACCATGTATACATCATACTGTCAGATTTATAAAACTTGTATACACTCAGGCACTGACTGCACTCATGTCATAGGCAGATATCAGGGATGCTGTTAAAATAAATATTTTGCTCCTTGGACATTTTTAAATTGTTTCTATGGCATTTAGTATATATATAATTTGGAATATACAGGTGACAATTCTATGGAATACAATTACTGCTTATTACTGGGCGACGTTTCATCTAGGCTTCTCTAGTCATTATCAAGCAATGCTCAGTAATAAGCAGTTATTGTATTCCATAGAATTGTCACCTGTATTATAGTATATGGATATTTTTAACCAGAGTAAATAGAGGCCAGAATAAGATCACTAGAGGTCGTTGTTAATAAGGTTCCATTCCCTTTAATAGACATCAACTATAAATATTTTTATGCTATGTAGCATTATCGTGTTCTGAATAATATTTATGATTAGTACCAAAAATAAAAATAGGTGAACCTCTCTATTTTTCATATTTAATTTCCATACAGACTTCAAATTCATGTCAGTAATATTTCTAATAAAAATATGCGTCTTTGTTTGTACAGTAAAAAATGAAAGCAACTTATTGTATGTTGACAAGAGTTAGGTTCCAGAATTGTAGAGTAAATTAAAAATTTGCAGTGAAATATGCTTAGGGATTCAATATGAATTTCACCGGGAATCCCCTAGGGTTTAGCCTTACAGAAATTGACTGATCTAACAACCGTTTGATGTAGAATTGAGTAGAAAAATTGTTTCTTTAACAAAATGCCAATAATTTATTTACTAAATATTGCCAAAAAAATATTATAACAATTTGTTCAATTTTTAAATATGTTTTTCTAGAATCATCAAATATTCAGTTCTACAAAAATCCTCATAGTGCTAGATTTTTACTTATTTAATATTTTTAAGATTTGTTGGCAGATTTTTTATAATTTGTTTTGTTGTTAGTTTTTATGGTCATGATTGAACAAATATGTTGATGCACCATTCAGTAATTCTTTTGCATTTTCTTTTCTCAATAAATACATTGAATATTTTCATGTAAACAAAAGTCAGAATTACAAAAACATAATTTCTAAATGGAAAGTCAGAATTGAAAAACATAATTCCTGAATGGAAAGTCAGAATTGCAAAAACATAATGTTTAAATGGAAAGTCCTGGTTAGTGAGACAGCACAAAAGTCACCGAACCACCACCATTGTGAATCCTCATTTTGTTCAAATCATGACCTAGAAAAATAGGTGATGTTGTTCTTTTGTTATAATCATAGGGCCTACTCGATTGAACGTTCCGGAATTGAATTCTCTCAATCCCAAAAATAGTGACAATCGAGTGAAAATGGGGACTTCAGACTACAACGCATGCGTCGACTGGATATATAAATATCTCATCCAACCATGCAGCCGTCACAATTCTACTCACACCACCTCCGTCGTTGGGAGTGACAGGAGTACAGGACTGAATTCCGCGTCACTCGATTGCAATTCTGTCAATTCGGAACGTTCTGGGCTGTGAATCGAGCATCCCCCATATTACAATAGACAAGGGAGGTCATTCTAAGTCGTTATCCTAGTTCTTCTCTTTTTTTATTTCCTTCTCAGCTTTTTTCTTTGTGTTGTTTCTTATATGTATTTTAGAATTGCCATTTGTGTTAATATTTGTAAATATATCACCCATATTCATTGATTGATAAACATTTTATAACAACCAAAATGTAGGTTTCATTATCATTTAGGGAGGGGAGCAGTAGTTGTTGGTCCTCTGGTTCCCCCCCCCCCCCCCAATTGCTAAAGGCCCCTATGACTTGGTTTTGCATCGAGTAGACATTAAACCCCATTTCTCTCTCCGGAGGACCCAGAGAAAGAAAACTGAGGCTGTTGGGCGGGCAAAAAATCGGCATATACAAGCTTGCTCTCAAAACCATGCCAGTTGACTCAATGTTCACGGCACGTTTAGACTACTCGTCCATCCAACCCCCCTGTATACTACTTGGAATGCTGTCCTGCCTAATGAATGAAAGAAATCACTCTCATTGGTTAGATTTAAATATCAAGGATACCTGCAGATTTCGTCAAGGTCACGAGATGTAAACAGGGTTAGGGGATGTGATTGTGGGTTAGGGTTAGCCCTGTGTACTTTTTGTGACCTTGACAAAATCCGCAGGTGGCCTTAATATTTATATCTAACGCACTCTCATTATCATGATACAATTCTCCATATTTAAATATGGGGAGGTTTTTTTTTTATAAGAGCTAATTTTAACATTTGCAAATAAGTCCTGTTGGTTTACTGTGTCCGATTAACCAGAATTAAAATACAGATGTGACATCATCCTTTGATGTTGGCGTAGCATTATTTCAAATAATCGTACGTGCAATGTGCCAAGCATACATTATTTATACTAGTGGTAATATTGGACCGGCGTGATGTATTTCATTGAAATGCAAGTGCTGGATACTGTCTGTATTTTAAGTTATTTAATGGTCTTGTGCAAGACATTGCGTAATATACAGATATTGCCCTCATGCTATCGCACTCGTACAATATCAATATATTACTTAATGTCTGGCACTCAACCATTAAACTTTGTAGTTGGCTGTATTTGTTATATAAACTCGACCATTACACTTAATTAACCAAACGATAAAACCAAGTCATATCAAATATTTATTTCTCACATATTCAACTACATCACCCACACAGTCTCTAAAATAAATTTCTATCACACAAACCGAGTCGCTAAAGATAATAGTTTAGAAAATTCTCCTCTCTTTCGTAAAGCTGACGGAATCGGTACTGTTATTCTTGTTCCTGTCGGAGAACCGTTGTCTTCTATTAAAACTATGTTATTTGTATCAAATTTGGGCATGTTTGGTTTCTGGTTTTGTTTCACGCCCACGATATAAGCGCGTTTCTTTTGTCCTTTAATAGCAACTAAAACTTTATCTCCGACAGTCCCGACACTAGTTTTATTGTAAACGTGAATAACACGCGCTGGTTTTCCTGAAAGCCGAGCAGCTTTACCTAGAGCACTGTTATCTACTACTCTCATCCTGGCCAACTTTCTGATCTCGTGCAGACACGGTGTTGTACTGAAATGAAATGAATTAAATTGATTAAAGGTCTTAGGAACACACATAATCTACCAAATAAATGAAATGAAATGGGGTTCAACGTCCTACTGTTCTGCTCCAACTGGGCTAATGAAGATGGATGGGCATACGCCATACAGTGTGCTATGAGGGAAATTTTGCCCTGACAGCGGCGCTACGACCTACTCTTATATTGAATTCCAACTGCCAAGGAATCTTTTACGGCACGCCAATGCGTACATTAGTCCTTGGCTTTTTGTACAACCCGAACGACTAGACAGCTGTCCTTGTCAGGCCCTTTGTCCTGCACCACTGACAAGGGGAAACCACGCCAAAAAAAAATAACGATGATCTTTCTCGGCCAACATGTGGCTCCCCTACCAAATAAAAAATAATAGAAATACCTTATGATATTTTCCCTGAAAGATGAACTACCTGGCAACAAAACATACCCACAGTTGTCTGAGCTATCCATAACGTGTTTGCATTGTGATTATTTTCGCTCCACCCAAACAACTAGGCGTTACTTACCAAGCCCTACACCCGCATCAGTGACGAGGGAAAATTGCCCGATATGTCAAGGTTGTCACATTGTGATTAATTTTGTCCCATCCAAACAACTAGTCATTATTTGCCATGCCCTCTGTCCTGCACCACTGACAATGGGGGAAGCAAAACTTAAAAATCGCTGTGCAATCAATTTTGTTATCTCAATCTGTCCACCAAAAAACATTACAAGTATTTCAAATGCAGTAAATAAAGAGAGTTCTAGCTGTGCAAGAAAAATATAGTTTAAAAATTCTATAATCAAACTTTTCTGATGTATTTATTTATTATTCACCGTACCTGAACAACCTTGTGCCTGTTGCATAAGTTGATAAAGACTTTATAAAATTCATTTTTCAATCTTTTGATATGCTGTAGGCCTTTTTCTGGCACAAAAGCGGTTTTCTAATGACTGAAACAAAAAAAATATGGAAATAAATGTAATTGGGTGTTTCAGCTGTATGTAGCTGAGACCTACGAAAATATGTGATAAGAGAAAATGCACAGAGAAATTCTAATTGTGCTTGCCTTACATGTCAATACAAGTGGCTTTATATATTCTCATATTTGATTGTTCAAAATCCGCTAAAAGAGCTTATCTATACTAATATTTGTGACTGTCATTTGTCTGTCTGTTTGTCTGTCTGTTCGGGGTTGGCGGCTACACTAGGTCTGCCCCGAGTCTGAAATTTGGGTTATAGGGTTAGCTCGGACCGGGGAGTAACATAGGCCAGGTGGCGTTAGTCTACCACTTCCGTTTTTGGGGTTATGACCCCTGAGCGAAGCCGGGCATTCTTCTAGTATTAGTATAAAGCTACGCTCTAAAGCATTGAGCAAAGCTCTTTTCCGGTAACACCATAGTGAAATGAAAACTGTTGCCTACAGACTGTTCATTAAAAAAAAAAATTCAGACCACATTTTAGACCTAAATTAAAATCACTTTGGAAAACGAAATTGAATTATTTAACATTATTTGTAACTGTATCACTTGAGAAACTTAATTGATTAACAACAACAATCACATCAGCTTCGCTCTACTCAGACAATGCCTGTTATATATTATTTACTAAGAGAATTTGGTGCTATTGCACTTTCGCACCTCTACCAGTTCCCGTGGACGTAGAGACTTGAAGAGGCGAGAAAGTGCAATAGCCGATAATTCTTCGCTTCTTCTTTGATTTAGACAATGTAAATGTTGAATGTTGTGATTGTGGGTACCGTGATTGTGTCTTGCGAAAAGTCCGATGCAAGGGCAAGGCGAATCGGCGTTAGATTTTGGTGACAGACATATAAAAGGGGATCTAATTTGACTAGTTACATCTTAGTGTCGACGTAATTCACTAAACTCAAATATTTGTAAATGAATGAATCTAGTTGATATGGTTTTAAATAACTTACAAGCTGAAAATAAAAATCAAGTTAGTTTTGTGGCCATGTTTAATCCAGAGTTATCTGCCTTGATTAATTCCTTACTTGATTATCCAGTCGATATACACTACAAATTAATACTAGGTCCTGTTTCTCGAAATCTTAACTAAAGATAAAATCCAAATTTTAGTAGATACTTCGATTTTGATTGGCTAAGCACTAAAATCAATCTAATATTATCCAATCAAATTACTAAAATTTGGATTTTATCTTAGATAAAATTTCGCGAAACAGGTCCCTGGTCACAATGATGCACACCTCTTTGGCTGATTGAACTAATTGTTCAACGAATTAATCATATAACTTCAAAATTATATTCACGATGTTTAGATAGTTTTCAATACTCATCAAATTATACAGCAGTCATTACCCAAATCTAATCTTCAGGCCAACCAAAATTAATTACTTTTTAAAAAAAAATTATAGGATTGGATGGGAAAAAAATAAATAAATAAATAAAAAGCATACCGTGATGGAATATTCTCAAAGAAATGAAATGGAATGGGCTTTAACGTCCCACTGCTCTGCCCCGGCTGGGCTAATGAAGACGGGTATACGCTATACAGTGTTCTATGAAGGAAATTTTGCCCGGGCAGCGGCACTATGGCCTACTCTTATGTCAAATTCCAACTGCCAAGGTGTATTTTATGTGCACACCAATGTGTTCACGAGACCCCGGTTTGCGTCCTATCCGAACGACTAGACAGCTGTACCTTGCCAGACCCTCCTCCGACCGGCATCACTGACAAGGGAAAACCGCGTCAGAATATCCCGATGAACTTTCTCGGCCAATGCAGGGATCGAACACGCGACCTCCAAGATAGCGAGCCAGCGTCTTATCCACTAAGCCACTGTTACCGATTTTTCTCCAATTTACATCAATGTTTAGATTTAAATTTATGTCTCGTTTGGTAACATAGTTTTCAATGCACGAAGTGACGAAGAAACATTTTGTCCAAAATGAGCCATATAGTGTCAATTATGTTTTCTATTCGGAGCATTGCACATATATGCGATTTTAAAATAAAACATCTATTTCGAAGTGGTGCAATTCAAAATCGGTACAGACAATCATTAGAAATAAATAATTGGTTTTAATTGCTGCTCCAGACATTTGCTAGTCTTAACTCTGGCCCGTTTCACATTTTGATGGTCGGGTTGCGAGATGTAAATAGGGTTAGGGTACGTGATTATTGACGAGCTTGTGGTATATGGTTATGTCTAGGGTTAGTGTTAGCGTTAGTGTTAGTGTTAGCGCTAGCCCTGTTTACATCCCGTGACCTTTGACCAAATCTGCAGTTGGCCTTGGTTGAACGCTATTTGTAGTCTAGTCGTCCAAGACGTGCGCTTTAGGTCATTACATGTATATCTGTCATTGAGTCCCGGTATGTAGTCTTCATCCCAACCTGTACGTGACAAGGAGTATAATAGCGGTCCCTCCCGGTTATAACATAATGACTTATGTCATAGAGGCGTCCTGCCATATTAAAATACGTATTAGTGATTGTAACATAAACCTGTCGCTATCAATACCCGGCTGGAGATCTTGGTAGTATTCCTTATGTCATTGCGTAACTATAACTTGTTGTTGGCATGTCTTATCTAACTTTCTTTGTCTGATAAACTATATTGAATGTTAAACCTTCATATGATGCTTGATACATTAGACAGGTGTCTAATGAGCTCCTTTGTCTCGAATACGTTTATAAACTCGGAACAGAAACGAATCTCAAGGCGGGTCCAGGAGGCCATGCTAGGCGGGCGCCTTGGCACGAGACGGTACGAGACGACAGCTTTTGGAGTTAGCACACTCATGCTAAGCCAAGCTAATTAAGTCATGACTCCTTCCATATAGTTAGTTCTACGGTCGTTTACATCACGATGTTTGTACCTAATATTGTAAGAAGCAGAATAAAACTATTATTAGATGTATATACCAGTGTTGTCATCCAAGAACCTGATTAAAGTACCAATACTGTCACATATAAATTGGTGCCGTGACCAGGATCTCGTTTGTGTTTTTTTTTCATTGACTCGCGTGTGTGACCGATTGTGTGTATATAACTTTCAAGTTCGTGTGTTTTTCATTGACCTTTTCATTTTTGGATATTATGACATTTTACATGTATATATAACTTTTAAATTCGTGTGTGTTTCATTTACCTTTTCTTTTTGTTTATAGACATTTTTGTATACGACATTTTACGAGTGTTGTTTGTTTTTATATATTTTTTCATTATTATTATTGTTGTTTATATCTTTATAAGAGTAGTAATTATCGACTCCATAGGTATCTAATTTTGTAATAGTCTTTAAAAGTTATTTCATATAATTCATAACTTTATTCAAACAAAGAGAGGTATATAACATAATGACTTATGTCATAGAGGCGTCCTGCCATATTAAAATACGTATTAGTGATTGTAACATAAACCTGTCGCTATCAATACCCGGCTGGAGATCTTGGTAGTATTCCTTATGTCATTGCGTAACTATAACTTGTTGTTGGCATGTCTTATCTAACTTTCTTTGTCTGATAAACTATATTGAATGTTAAACCTTCATATGATGCTTGATACATTAGACAGGTGTCTAATGAGCTCCTTTGTCTCGAATACGTTTATAAACTCGGAACAGAAACGAATCTCAAGGCGGGTCCAGGAGGCCATGCTAGGCGGGCGCCTTGGCACGAGACGGTACGAGACGACAGCTTTTGGAGTTAGCACACTCATGCTAAGCCAAGCTAATTAAGTCATGACTCCTTCCATATAGTTAGTTCTACGGTCGTTTACATCACGATGTTTGTACCTAATATTGTAAGAAGCAGAATAAAACTATTATTAGATGTATATACCAGTGTTGTCATCCAAGAACCTGATTAAAGTACCAATACTGTCACACGGTGCTCACGATTCATTTCACTTCCAAAGACCCCTACGCGCAAGTGAATTATTGAAATAGAATTGAACCATATGTTAGTCCCGAAATGACCTAGTCTGAGTCGAGTGGTTAAAATCGGTTACCACATAGTTTGGAAGACGACAAAGATAATTCAAGCACATATGTTTTAAACAATAGTTCTGTCCGCATCGTGCATTCTGTATATTATGTATAAGATTCAAACAGTAAAAAAATTTCACCCTTAATACAATCAAAGGAAGAACGCACCCCATGCCTTTAATAGCCATGTAATCAGGAATCGCTACCCAGGGTCATCTTGAATTGCCCAATATCATAGATAGAGAGAGAGAGAGTTTAACGTCCACTCGACACAAATTAGCTCATTTAGGGACTAACATATGGTTTAATTTTATTTCAATAATTCACATGCGCGTAGGGGTCTTTAGCAATGGGAGTAAAACAGGGGACCTGGAGAAAACCCACGAGGTTGGACAGGCGACCCTACTCCTTGTCACGTACAAGCAGGGATCGGAAACCGCGCCAGGGCAGAGCTTGAGAACCAACGCGGAAGCGTTCCCAGATTACAGAGAATGTAGACTCCCCCAAACCAGATCACAGAGAAGCGAATAACATTTGACTCTCTGTGTATAAAATGGATTACAAACAACGGAATGGTAAACATAAATTAAGGCCAAGAAATAGCCGGAATTTAACATTGAAGTCAACGCTAAATAGCACAGTGGTCTGATACCTGGGTGTTAAACGCTTTATCACTTCCATTTGATTTTAAAAAAAAGTACCAATTTTTTTAATTGTGTTTATTCTACAGTAATTTCAGCTTTTTGTACCAAAAAAGTTTGTGTCGTCGATGATAAACTTTTAGTTGTTTTATCTTTAAACAGATAAATTTTAACCATTGTTGATACACGATTTGTAAGCGTCACGAACATTTCATTCACTTGGAAGGAAAAATCTAAAGAATTTCCACGATAATCCAGACCAGTTATATTCCATCGTGAAGTGTCTGGCAACATCTGGGGATTAAAAGTCAGGTTATTTTCGTTAATTCTGAAGCCTCCATAACCATAAATAACAGACTGAAGATATCCACCCATTCCCGTGTGGAAGTTAACAGCACCGCTTCCATCGGCATTCTCAGTCCAAGTCTGAAAAAGAAAGAACCAAGTTATCGTACCCGGAAGACACAAAGGGAGAGAGAGCCGGAGAAAACCCACGAGGTTGGACAAGCGACCCTACTCTTTGTCACGTACAACCGGGGATTCGAGACCACGCCAGTTGACTCAATGACAGACCTTATGATACAAAGACACAAAGGGAACTTATCTTAATTCGATAGATTGGAAACTGTTCTTAATTTACAGCGACATGTTTCTCTGTGTACATTCTGCATTCATAAAACATATCGAATTATTACTAATTCCACTGGAAATAGGGTGAAGTGAACCCAATCTGATTATAATACAGATCTATATTTCGTTTCGTTTTTTTATACTTTCGATGGCCTAC
Organism: Patella vulgata; assembly: GCF_932274485.2. Lineage (NCBI taxonomy): Eukaryota > Metazoa > Mollusca > Gastropoda > Patellidae > Patella > Patella vulgata. Next base: position 2,868,720 of record NC_065883.2, read on the forward strand.
ACTACATGAAGATCTGACTAGTTGTAGTGGAAGGTCGCGGCAGGGGTCATACGACCGGGTTTTGACCGTATGACGTCAGAAATTTGATTAACCAATCAGCGTTGATGTTTCTAGTAGAGTACCCACTGTTCCGTGCATCGCACGCCACGAACGTCATAGGGTCAAAAGCCGCTCGTATGACCTCTGACGGGATCTTGCACTACAACCGGTCATATCTTCGTGTAATAGAGTCCATCGAAAGTATAAAATTTTAATTTAATCATATTGCCCTCAACAGCTACTCACGTAGAATGGTTTTTGGACATTTTTAGTTCCCCGCAGAAAGAGTTCGTCAGCATGGTTTTTATTCCCGCCAAGTTCCAGCCAATTAACGGCATACATTCCCCACGTCATAGCCGGACCATTTCCTACAACCTATAAGATAAAAAAGGAAAACCCCCCTTTAGTTCACATACTGTCCCATTTCCAACACCTGGTCATAAGTAACGCAAGCTCCTTATAGGCTAATGAAGACGGGCATACGCCATACAGTGTACTATGAGGGAAATTTTGCCCGGACAGCGGCACTACGGCCTACTCTTACATCGAATTCCAACTGTCAAAGGATCTTTTAAGTGCACGCTACATATGTGTACTCGGTTTTTTGTCCCATCTGAACGACTAGACAGCTGTCCTTGTCAGGTCATTCGTCCTGCATCACTCACAAGGGGGAACCACGCCGGAAAATCTGTATGAACTTTCTCGACCAATGCGTCTATATACTTATGTAACTCATGACACAATGAATAATATGGAATGCACGTTACTTAAAGAGATAGAGAAAAATGGGGTTTAACGTCCACTCGACACACAATAGGTCATTTTGGGAATAACATATGGTTTAATTTCATTTCAATAATTCGTTTGTCCGTAGGGGTCTTTAGTAGTGCAAGGAAATCGGAAGACCCGGAGAAAACCCACGAGGTATGGACAGGCGACGCACCCCCTTGTCACGTACAACCGGGGAATCGAAACCCCGCCAGTTGACAGATGTTATGATACAACGCACACGCGCTAACCATTCGCCCCCACCACCGCCAGAAAAGTAGGTCGTTAAACCCATCAGTAAAAATAAACCGACAGATATGAACAGTTACATTTGTTAGAACTTCTGATTTTTTTTTTACCTTTTCATAAATATTGAGATCATTTCTTCTGGTCTCATCTGATTCATACTTATACATGAAGGGAAACCCAATCAGTATGACGTCAGCTTGTTTAATAGAACTTCCTGGAATATAAATGACAAAACATTCTTCATATTAAACATGCATTATTCAAGAGCTTAATCTGCCTATTGTAGTTCTTTCTTTAGGCCTGAAATGTTATATAAATTATTAATTAGACATTAATTAACTTATCAGCCCATAATCAACTCTCGATGCCATCGCTAGCGGACTGGAATACATTTTTTGAAAAATAATTAAACGTAAAACTGAATAATCGAGACTTTGTTTTGTTATCGTACCAACTTTAGTAATGATGATCGAGGCTAGCCTAAAATTCAAAATCTAATATCTCGGTTCAGAGTGGATCAATTTGACTGAAATTTATTTTCAGCATATTCTATTTACGTTATCTATTTGTTAACTATTATAGCGAGAACTGTCAACTCTTTATCTTATCTCCCATAATGCCCCATTAATCACAAATATTTTGGACATTCGTAAAGTAATTCGAAAAGTGAAAACATTAAAACTTGCTTGAAAATATCCTTACACCTGTCTAAATACTAACAATTGAAGGCATGCAGGTTTGTCGGCGACGACGCTAATGGTTTGTCGGCGACGGCGTTTGTCGGCGACGACGCTAATGGTTTGTCAGCGACGGCATGTCAGTAGACAACACACCTATAGTAAATGAAACGTCGGGGACCAGGTTGTCAGTGGGCCCCTGAGGAAGTGGGTCCCCTTAGAAATTAGACAATATATTTAAAATATAAATTATCAAAAAATATATAAATATTAGTTAAAAATTATTAGCCTGAAAATATTTTAATAGTTCTATTATATCTTCAATTCTATTACGGGTTATGATAATTACTATTGTCCACTTACATATTTTTTTGTAAATTTAATCTATTCATTTTAAGAATTAAATGATATAATTGTATTGGTGGGTGAGCCCCCTTTGTCTCCTGGCAACCAATATTTTCAGACTCAGTCCGCCACTGTCGGGGACTACTTATCAAGCTGTATAATTTCCGTTATCCAAAAAGGGCCTGACAAGAACAGCTCTCTAGTCGTTCGGATGGGACTAAAAACCGAGGTCCCGTGTACAAAATTGACGTGCACGTAAAAGATCCATTGACTGTTGGAATTCGATATAAGAGTAGGCCGTAGTGCCGTTGTCCGGGCAAAATTTTCCATCAGAGCACACTGTATGGCGTATGCCCGTCTTCATTAGCCCAGTTTAGGAGCAGAACAGTAGGACGTTAAACCCCATTTCATTTCATTCATTTCCAATCGTTATTCGTCAGTGTTGGGCGAAACCTTGAGGACACAAGGCCGAGTAATATATTTCTTCTTTGTTCTTCCGTACGCTATGATAATTACTATTACCGTACTCTAGGACTGTATGCTGTGATAAATGTTTTTACCGATTTTATAGCCATCAAATTCGGGATGATACGCTGTATCCTGATCATAAGGTATATATAGCCTGTCTTGGATATCCTGCCAGATTTTAGGTGTCTCCTGTCCCATCATTTTACCAGCCATCTGAGCTGATTGTAAACTCATTGCTGCTAGAATATTTGTATAAACTGAATTGTTCACCCCAACGTTATATTCATCAGGTCCAGTTACATCTAAAACAAAACGAAACGCAAAATTATTGAAATTGGTGATCTGACCCTAAGACTCAAGTACAGGGCCCGGTATTGATATAACTGTAAGTCAGGAAGTCTTTATTCAAATTAAGAGTATGGCGGCTTGTACAACAAAGTTAATATCGACGATTTCAAATTTCAAATATCTTAATTTCAATTTATTGGATGCCCCCATGAAATGGATGCCTGACCATCACCCCCTCTGCCACCCTTTCTGTGCGCCACTGATGAATACAGCATGAATAAAAAAACTTACTGTTAAATCCGTACATGTTGGTTGTCGGATTGAGGTAGACGTACGACTCCCAGAATTTAGCTATTTCTAGCATCGCCTCACCAGCCTTTTCATGTAAAATAAAATCCGTATCATTGGTCAGGTAGAAAAACTGTCGTATGGCAAACGATATGTCAGAGGAAAGATGGAGTTCCGAGAATCCCATAGAACCAGGGCAGTCAACTTCTAGACCTGAAATGAAAATGTGGTTTAACGTTTTCATTCTGTGCAACGGGACTTCGGTTTCATTACAAATGGCGCCCGAAACCATATATACTCTTCAAAAAAAGTAGGGGATATTGAAATGTAAATACCTATGCAGGTTGTGATATGATAAATAGTCATGGACACTTGACATGCTTTGAGAGTATGTTCACAGATGAAGAACTTATCGCCCCAACAGAACCACTGAGTTGCACATGCGACACGCAATAGCGCTAAACACGTGGAAGGGGTTCAATGTGAAATTTGACACTTCAAGGAAGGGTTGATGAAAACTGCCGTGTGCTGGTTTATCTATCCATGTTTGCTTTCCTATCGGTTCTTGCATAAGATTTACTGTTTAGCTTATCGCTGCTTTAGTGTGCTACGTTTAATTTGATCGGGAGACGTGTTCGTCGACGTCAACGTCAACCGACATCACCACAAGAATTGGCCGTGGCACTGCAAGAGGAGTGGGTCAGATTGCCCCAAATCATGATTGGACGGTTGATTAGGAGCATGCCACGACGAATTGCTGAATGTCTGAGGATTGGTGGAGCAATTACTCATTATTAAGACAAAAATCAAAAACGTCAGTTTTCACTTTTGACGGCGTATCTCTTTGCGAGTGAAATGGGGCCGTCAGATAAGCCGCCCATATGAACTGTTTATGTTCATGTGTAGGAAATTGGCCTGTTATTAACATATACTGGTTACCTCTAATAAAAACAGCAGCGCATTTCCGCTGTTTTATATTGTTTCTGAATATCCCCTACTTTTTTTGAAGAGTATATACACACGACTCGTGTAATGATCTTAAAATGCTCATTATGTCTTAAATATTGGATATTAGGATACTATATTTTAACGGCAAGATAACTAAATCAATATTGATTGAAATGAACCAATAATGAATTCTAATTCCTGTTTTTAATTTCAAATATTATGGAAAATATTGAATTAGGGGTTTAGCTCCTTTAATTCTCAATTCTATTGAATTTGGGGTTTAGCTCCTTTAATTCTCAATTCTATTGAATTTGAATCTTGATGGTTTTCTGGCTAATCTAAATCATCTTACCTGTGAACGCCGTTTCCCATGGATACATGGCTCCTTTGTAACCACGGAAACCAGCATTAGCCTGCGCTGAAACCAGCTTCCTCACTCTAGAATCTATGATCAGTTTACTAATATCAACATGAAGTAGAAGAATCGATGGGAACATCCAGGTTTCTTGGTCCCAGAATTTGCGGCCACGATAATCCTAAAATAAATAAGCATGTAGTAAGAAGGGGAGTAACTGATATGTTTTAATGACCTACTGTTCTGCTCTAGGCCTACCGGGCAAATGAATTAATAAAGCGGGTATGCTCCATGCAGTGTGCTGCAAGGAAAAGTTTGCCCGAAAGGCCAACGTGTACACGGGACCACGGTTTTTCGTCCCACCCGAACGACTAGACGCTGTCACATGTCAGGCCCCTTTGTCCTGCAGCACTGACAAGGGAAAACCACGCCGGAAAATCCCGATGAACTTTCCCGGCTAAACCAGGATTAAACAAGGGACCTCCAGGCTAGATAGGCAGCGTTTTACTCACTGAACCATCGCGGCTCCCTTGTAAGAAGGGAATGGGATGAGATTTAAGGTACCGTGAGAAACATCAAAAACGATCGGCATGAAACTTGACCTGCTTGTTCCTTGGACAATTGTGCATATTTTGACTGACCTCTTTTTTGATATGAAGGCACGATTATCGTACTTTTTAAACCTGCAAATTCATATTTTTAAGTTATATTTTTAAAATTTTTTAAAATAAAGCCTTAAAATAGATGGTATCCATAAACCGTTCTACCTTGTTAAAGAGTAATCCTATTAATCCTATAAGTCACTATTGCCGGCTGAGAAATTGGCAAAAATATCATTTTCAACTTCAAATTCCAACGTTTGAAGGTAGCTAATGCATGGAGGTAATTGTGTTATTATTTCCTGTGTCAATGATTTTGAAGGGTGGGAAATAATGCCCATGGTCGTATAATAGTGAGTTGATAACCTATTGAGCAAAAGACATAGAAATAATTATGTTTTGACTTTCTTAGAAAATATGAAATTACCGCTTTCAGCTTAAAATATCATGAGCTAAACCAGTCCCCAAAATACGTACCCCTGTGCCACCATGAGCTAAACCACACGGTGCCAGTCCCCAAAATGGCCAGTTATGTTGATCACTTTGTAAAGGGAGAGAACTGAGTAAGTAATACAACGTGGCATAGTTGGTTCTAGCCAGTTCATCATTGCCTTCCACGTCAATGCGACCTTTATTCCAGACGTCCAACCAAGCATCCACATGAGTTGAAAGAAGAGTTCGGTTGACCATCAAATCCATACCTGAATCAAATATTATTCAAATATTTCTTGTACCAGTAACCAAGTTATCTGTGGCGACGGGGGTGGGGGGGGGGGGGGTTGTGGAGGCGGGGGGGGGGAGGGGCTCCTCCTAATGCTAAAGATCCCTACGCGCAATCGAATTACTTTGAAATAAAATTGAACCATGTGTTAGTCCCGAAATGACCTAGTTTGTGTCGAATGGACGTTAAACCCCATTTATCTCTGTTGTGGTGACGTCCGGCTAATTCCAAAATGGTCGCGATAACGCCCTAGACCTTAATGGTCGGTTCCTAGTTCATCCTATTAGCAGGTCGGGATTAAATATGTCACCACCAAACGTCAGACGTCATCCGTCGAGTATTTTAAAGAACTGGCAGTTCTCACTATAATAGTTAAAAACTAGATAATGTAAAGGGGATATGCTGAAAATTTAATCAAATTGTTCCACTCTGAACCGAGATATTAGCGTTTGAATTTTAGGCCTTGCCTCGATTGTCATTGTTACCGCTGTCACGATAATAACAAAGTCTCGGTTATCCATTTTTGCGCTTAATCATCAACGGACGTTGAACAGCAGATCGGATTCAAATCCAATGAAAATCGGACAGATAAGATTGCATCGAGAGTTGATTATGGTCTTTTCATGTTAAACATACATTATGCAAGAGCTAAATCAGCCAATCGCCGGTCTTTTTTTATATGCCTGAAATGTGATCTAAATGATTAATTAGACATTAATTAACTTATCCAGATCATGTCAACGCTATCCTTCGATATTTATTGGATTAGGGACCGATTTAATGCTTAACTTTCATTCATGATTTAATCATGAAATGGATAATCGAGACTATGTTTTCTATCGTACCGATTTTAGTAATGAGGATAGAGGCTAGGCCGAAAATCCAATCTCTAAAAACTGAAATTTTTAGCAAATTCCCTTTACATTATCTAGTCTTTAACTATTATAGTGAGAACTGTCAGCTCGTTACCTTCCATAAAATGCATCTTTAATAAATATCTAATTAATAATTTACATAACATTTTAGGCTAAAGAAAGACCTGCAATAGACAGATTTACCTCTTACATAATGTCTAATTGATAATTTATATAACATTTCAGGCCTAAAGAAAGACCTGCAATAGGCAGATTTACCTCTTACATAATGTCTAATTGATAATTTATATAACATTTCAGGCCTAAAGAAAGACCTGCAATAGGCAGATTTACCTCTTACATAATGTCTAATTGATAATTTATATAACATTTCAGGCCTAAAGAAAGACCTGCAATAGGCAGATTTACCTCTTACATAATGTCTAATTGATAATTTATATAACATTTCAGGCCTAAAGAAAGACCTGCAATAGGCAGATTTACCTCTTACATAATGTCTAATTGATAATTTATATAACATTTCAGGCCTAAAGAAAGACCTGCAATAGGCAGATTTACCTCTTACATAATGTCTAATTGATAATTTATATAACATTTCAGGCCTAAAGAAAGACCTGCAATAGACAGATTTACATGTAGCTCTTGCATATTGTATGTTTAATAAAACGTGTCACTAATAATGGAATTTTTGTACATTTATCTGATGTTGGTCATGACGTCAACTCGTCAACTGTATTATATATCCAACCTAGGAGGGTTGGTTGACCGAATGGCTTAACGTATGCGCTATAAATCATAAGGTCTGTCACTGAGTTAAGTGGCCTAACAAGGAGTAGGGTCGCCTGTCCAACGGCATGGGTTTTTTCGGCTCTCCGCTATAGATCATAAGGACTGTCAATGTGTCAAATGGCGTAACAAGGAGTAGGGTCGCCTGTCCAACCTCGTGGGTTTTCTCGGGGTCCTCTGGTTACCCCCCCCCCCCCAATGCTAAAGACCCCTATGCGCAAACGAATTATTGGAATAAAATTGAATCATATGTTAGTCCCAAAATGACCTAGTTTGTGTCGAATGGACGTTAAACCCCACCTTTTCCTTATAGCCTACCTTTATTATAATAAGTGATAGATTCACTACTGTGTAGACTAATACCAGTAAAGAAGTAAACTGTCATGGCCGATATACCATTAGGTATCGTTATAGTCTCAGGTATTTCATCATATATAATACCCACAGGTATATCACCAACAACAGACGGATATTCCGGATCAGTTGTTCTACCAACTAAAATTCTGAAATTATAATATCAGGTGTTTCATCATATATAATACCCACAGGTAGATCCCCAATAATAGACGGATATTCCGGTTCAGTTGTTCTACCAACTAAAATTCTGAAATTATAGATTTTGTTTTTTTTGTTTATTAAAGATACATTATGTAAGATTAGATAAAGAGCTGGCAGTTCTCACTATAATAGTTAAAAACTAGATAATGTAACGGGAATTTGCTGAAAATGTACTCGTGCAAGGGGAGAGACCCACTCTCAACTCTACGTTCCGTTCCTGTGATATAACGGAGCCACGGTGGCTAAGTGGGTAAGACACTGGTTCGATTCCTGCATTGACCGAGAATGATCATCGCGATTTTCCAACGTGGTTTCCCCTTGTCAGGGGTGCAGGTAGGAGGGCCTGACATGGACAGCTGTCTAGTGGTTCGGATGGGATAAAAAAAACGAGGTCCCGTGTATACTATGGCGTGCACGAAAAAGATCTCTTGGCAGATGGAATTCAAGAGTAGGCCAAAATTTCCCTCATAGCCCACTGTATGGCATATGCCCGTCTTCATTAGCCAGTATAGGAGCAGAACAGTGGAACGTTAAACCCCATTTCATTTCTATCATAAGGTCTGTCATTGTGTCAGCTGGCGTGAGCTTCATTCCCCGGTTGTACGTGTCACCTGTCCAACCTCGTGAGTTTTCTCCGGGTCCTCGGGTTTCCTCCTACTATTAAAGACCGTTACGCGCAAGCAAATTATTGAAATAAAACGAAACCATATGTTAGTCTCACTCTCTCTCTCTCTCTCTCTCTCTCTCTCTCCCTGTAATATATTTCACAGGGCTACACTTACTTGCCGTTATTAAGGTATTTTAGTTGTGTGTTATATTTGATATCAGTGCTGGGTTTACCACTGTTCACCTTGATACCCATAGTAACATTCTCGTTACCTTGACGACTCATCTCTATTTCAACAACAAACAATCGGTTTAAAACACGATGTGCGTACGTTCTGATTTCCATATAAAACCCATCACCTTCATATCTTTCTATAAATATACCTAAATAATAACAGGTAAACAACATTTAAATACAAAAACATCCAGAGGTGGTAGAGGGTAGACTTATTAAAACACAAAAACAGCAAGAGGTGGTATATTATCAAAATGCAAAAACAACAAGAGGGGTAAATGTATCAAAACACAAAAACAACAAGAGTGGGTGGGGATATCAAAATACAAAAACAACAAGAGTAGTTAGAGGTATCAAAACTCAAAAACAACAAGTGTAGTTAGAGGTATCAAAACTCAAAAACAACAAGAGTAGTTAGAGGTATCAATACTCAAAAACAACAAGAGGGAGTAGAAGTATCAAAACACAAAAACAACTAGAGGGGGTAAAGGTATAAAAACACAAAAACAACAAGAGGGGGTAGAGGTATCAAAACACAAAAACAGCAAGAGGGGGTAGAGATATCAAAACACAAAAACAACAAGAGTAGTTAGAGGTATCAAAACTCAAAAACAACAAGAGTAGTTAGAGGTATCAAAACTCAAAAACAACAAGAGTAGAGGTATCAAAACACAAAAACAACAAGAGGGAGTAGACTTATTAAAACACAAAAACAACAAGAGGGGGTAGAAGTATCAAAAACAAAAACAACAAGAGGGGGTAGAGATATCAAAACACAAAAACAACAAGAGTAGTTAGAGGTATCAAAACTAAAAAACAACAAGAGTAGAGGTATCAAAACACAAAAACAGCAAGAGGAGGTAGAGGTATCAAAACACAAAAACAACAAGAGTAGTTAGAGGTATCAAAACTCAAAAACAACAAGAGAAGTTAGAGGTATCAAAACTCAAAAACAACAAGAGTAGAGGTATCAAAACACAAAAACAACTAGAGGTGGTAGGCGTATCAAAATACAAAAACAACAAGAGGGAGTAGACTTATTAAAACACAAAAACAACAAGAGGGGGTAGAAGTATCAAAACACAAAAACAACAAGAGGGGGTAGAGGTATCAAAACACAAAAACAACAAGAGGGGGTAGAGGTATCAAAACGCAAAATAACAATAAGTTGAAGAGCCCCCCAAAACAATAAGGGAAAGAGGTCTCAGAAGACCAGGAATGAAAAAAGGAAACAGCTTAGAAATTAAGGTACCCATTGCAATAATTAAAAAGAAACTTTAACCACTTTTAGTCTTTCAGGGTTTATGGCCCAGGGCGTGCTTCTATTTTTTAAAAACATATTTGCTAAACAATTTCGTTTAATTCTACACACAGGACATATTCAGAAACGTTTTTTTACGTTATTGTCAACGATATTTCATATTGTAAAGGTGTTTTTAATCACGAAACAGGTAATCAGGTAGTTGTTGTACCTTTAATATATTTCTAGCTAGATCTAGTTTATATAATCTATTAGAACAGTTACCTCTAGCTAGAGCTAGTTTATATAATCTACGAGTACAGTTACCTCTAGCTAGATCTAGTTTATATATTCTACTAGTACAGTTAGTTACCTCTAGCTAGATCTAGTTCATATATTATACTAGAACAGTTACCTCTAGCTAGATCTAGTTCATATATTATACTAGAACAGTTACCTCTAGCTAGATCTAGTTCATATATTATACTAGAACAGTTACCTCTAGCTAGATCTAGTTTATATATTCTACTAGTACAGTTACCTCTAGCTAGATCTAGTTTATATAATCTACTAGTACAGTTAGTGAGACATTCAGTAATAACACCACATGTTGACGCTATACGTGCTCGATGACTTGTACAATTATAACCATTATATAAACCATTCATAAACATGGCATCTCCCTGAATTACTGTAGCTATATGACCATTACCAATCTCAGGCATCAATCGGGGATCTTTTGGTAACCTTTAAAAATAATAATAGTTAATCAACCGTGGATCACTTTTAGAAAAATAAACATCGGGTGTTATAACGAAAATTTTCCCCGGTCTTGGGCATAAACATTTAAATTAAAAAAAAAAACCCACGTAATATAGTGAACATATTCCTCAGTCTGGTGCATCAGTCATGGATCATTTGATGATCTTTAAATTAAAACACACCGAAAACACGTTTGATAATGAACATATTCCCAACTCCCGGGCATCAACCAGGAACACCGGAACGTCCGAGGGAAATGGAGGCGGAGGGGAGGGGAGGGGAGGGGAGGGGGGGGGGGCTCCTCTGTCATGATTGTGGAAGTCCTAGAGTCTTCCACCGAACATATCCTTTAAATTCTATTCAACGCCAATCGGGAACATATTTCCACACCCTGTAAATATTTATAGGTTGACTTGTGACAAAGTGGTCTATGTTTTTCATCAAATTGATCAATCATTTAGGTGCATAGAACTTACTGACCCCAGCTGGTTTTTGATAGTACATTATATTGACTTTTCAACTCTGTATATATTTATGTTAGTCACGAATTGTCTGTGTTCTAATAAAACATGAAATAGGCATAAATCGGGATGAGCTCTATTCTAAGTGTGACTTACTGTCAGTAAACTCCTGGTTATATAACGTCCGACAGTAGGGAAGATGTATAAGAGTCATCATCATATATTGGTATAGTTTATTTATCAGATTATGGTATGATTAACGGACCACTGTGTGTTTCTTTTCAAGTCTGTTATATGTAGTGCTACAGTCTGACTACAATCAGCTCCCATTGAGAACAGACACTTAGCTAGTCGACCGAAATTTAAGTCCTAAACCGATGATTTTAGAAATTAAATGGGGTTTGACGTCCTACTGTTCTGCTCCAACAGGGCTAATGAAGATAGGCATTCGCCATACAGTGTGCTATGAGGGGAATTTTGCCCGGACAGCGGCACTACGGCCTACTCTTATATGGAATTCAAACTGTCAAGGGATCTTTTACGTGTACGCCAATCTGTACACGGGACCTCGGGTTTTTGTCCCATCCGAACGGCTATACGTTGTCCCTTGCCAGTCCCTGTGACCTGCATCACACCAGATAATTCCGCCGATGAACTCTCCTGGACAACGCAGGGATCGAACACGGGACCTCCTACTCACTGAGCCTACTCACTAATCTGTGTGCAGAATGGGAACGCCCGACACATTTCTAATTTTCAACGACAGCACTGCTCTCTCCCTCTCGTAAAGGGATGTATATAGAGTTGTGTTTCTTAAGGGGTGGTGGTTGGGGGTTCCATATATCGCCAACGGTGGCACAAACTCTAATTACGCCATTGAATGCGGATGCCCAAAGATAACCCGCGGCAGTTCATTACATTTTTTTTATTTTTTTTTTATCGATTTTGTAATGACGAGTTTCAAATTAGATTAAACACTCATGTGAATACCTTTCTTTCATATTCACCGCTATTTCCATACGCTCGCCCTTTTAGAAAGGGGGATCACGGTGGCTAAGTGGGTAGGGCGCTGGCTCGCTAGCCTGGAGGTCGGGTGTTCGATCCCTGCATTGGCCGAGAAAGTTCATCCCGATTTTCCGGCGTGGTTCTCCCTTGTCAGTGATGCAGGACGGAGGGGCTGACAAGGACAGCTGTCTAGTCGTTCGGATGGGACGAAAAACCGAGGTCCCGTGTTCTCATTGGCGTGCACGTAAAAGATCCCTTGACAGTTGGAATTCGATATAAGAGTAGGCCGTAGTGCCGCTGTCCGGGCAAAATTTCCCTCATAGCACACTGTATGGCGTATGTCCGTCTTCATTAGCCCAGTTCGGAGCAAAACAGTAGGACGTTAAACCCCATTTCATTTCATTTCCTTTTAGAAAGTTACCAATCTAATTAAAACACAGATCTATATTTCGTTTCGATGGCCTACACTACAAAACTATAAAAAACGAAACGAAATAGGATCTGTATTTTGGGAAGTTAGGTGTCTATCGTTTCGATTTGGCCTTGTAATGTTTAATGTACGTTTATTGTTAGATTTCTACTAGATCTATAATGTACAGTATTTAAATTGAAATTGTTTAAATAAAAAAACACCTTGAATAAATATCACTAAATTTAAAAAAATCTAACTATTGTTTAAATGCATCCATAGTTGTATGCAGCGTACCTGTCTAGTCTTGCGTGAGACAGGATTGAATACAGGTGTTTTTTTTATAAATGCAGGTAGGTTTTATTATAAAGAACTACTGAGCGTGAAGCCTGTCAATAGAATTAATTAACACATGGCACGACTTTTTTTTTCGTAATAAAATGAATAAAACGTCACTGATCTCGAACAATAATTGCGTTAACAAATATTATTTGATCTTATGCATACAGAGGCGGATCCGGGGGGGGGGGGGGGGTAATTTTCAACAGTGCCCTTTTTTTACTGCTGAAAGTGCCTTTTCTCAGACCCAAATATGTCCGTTCCCAACCCGTTGCAGGGATCCCAAATGACTCAAAACATCGACTTGTTTAGTTGATGATGCCCTAATCCTATAGAGTGACTATAGACAGACATCAATGCTAGCATCTTGTGGAATCGGCGGCGTATACACTCATGCCCCTCACCGACGCGCATGGGTGCAACTTGATGTAGCATTGTTTCATGTGTGGACAGTACAAGTTACAAGGCTAAAATAGTGAAGTGGCTAGGAAATAGATTCGTCTTTTTTCCCATCATAATACCGAGGCGTGAAATAAAACGCAACGAATTGGAGAAGGAGAAGACTGCCATTGCTGCAAAATGCGCGAAAATCGTGAATTTCTTCAGGTTAGTCAATTTTTGTGATCGTCAGTGCCCTCATTTTGCGGCGCCCCCCCCCCCTTTTCAAAATTCCTAGATCCGCCCCTGGCATACATGTACGTGTCATCATTATTGGACACCAACGTTGATAGTGATGGTTAGTCACAGATGGCCGAATGGTTAGCGCGTGCGTGTTGTATCATAAGGTCTGTCACTGAGTCAAGTGGCGTAGTGTCGATTCCGGGTGACAAGGAGTAGGGTCGCCTGTCAAACCTCGTGGGTTTTCTTCGGGTCCCCCGGTTTCCTCCCGCTGCTAAAGACCCTTACACGAAAGCGAATTATTGAAATAAAATTGAACCATATGATAGTCCCGAAATGACCTAGTTGTGTCGAGTACCCCCCCCCCCACCCTCTCTCACTCCCCCTCCCTCTCTCTCCTATAAACAGTGAACTTACTCTGATGTTTGTAAAACTGTGGCTGCTTCAGGAAGTTCACCATATCTATAATCACCCAAGCCTGCACATGGAACATCAGTATATTTGTTCTGATGAACGATCTGACATCTTTTTGGTATTTCTTCGGTACATTCTGTATTTACAGATAGCGCCACCAACAGAAAAACAGCGATCATGTTCCTGCAATATAAATGAAATGGGGTTTAACGTCCTACTGTTCTTCTCCGACTGGGAAAATGAAGACGGGCATACACCATACAGTATGCTATGAGGAAAATATTTTGCCCGAGCAGCGGCACTATGGCCTACTCTTATATCGAATTCCAACTGTCATGGGATCTTTTACGTGCACGCCAATGTAAACACGGGACCTCGGTTTTCCTCCCATCGGAATGACTAGACAGCTGTCCTTGTCAGACCCTCCGTCCTGCACCACTGACAAGGGGAAACCACGCCGGACAATCCCGATAAACTTTCTCGGCCAATGCAAGAATCGAACACGTGACCTCCAGGCTAGCGAGCCAGCGTCTTACCCACTTAGCCACCATGGCTCTCTCCAGCAATATACAACATCTAGGACGAGAGTAGAGAGAGAGAGGGAGAGAGAGAGAGAGAGAGAGAGAGAGAGAGGTTTAACGTCCACTCGACACATGTCATTTCGGGACCGACATATGGTTTAACCTTATTTCAATAATTCGCTTGTGCGTAGGGGTTTTTAGTAGTGGGAGGAAACCGGAGGACCCGGAGAAAACCCACGAGGTTGGACAGGCGACCCTACTCCTTGTCACGTTCAACCAGGGATTCGAAACCACGCCAGTTGACTCAATGACAGACTTTATGATGCTGCGCGCACACGCTAACCATTCAGCCCCCCCCCCCCCCGTGGTCAGGACCGGATTAAAGATACATTACGCTTTATGTGACACGAGTCCTGTCCAACCTTGGGGCTTTACTCCGGGTTGTCCGGTTTGCTCCTCACGCAAGCGAATTATCAAAATAAATTTGAACCATATATTAGTCCCGAAATGACCTAACTTGTGTCGAGTGACGTTAAACTCTTTTTAGTTTCTCCCTCGCTCTTTCTTTCTTTCCCTAAATCAAAGCGACTTAGCTAATTGAACAATTTACTAACAGTAATGTGGATCAAACATTAGAATAATTTATTTAAAATACAAGACTAAAATCAAAACATCTAAGCATACACTGCTTCGTGTACCAGACTCATTTACAATAATTACGATGTGTTACTCTCAATGTCATCCGCCTCCCTTCTGCACCTAAACAATCACCTTATAGAAGGGACAACGTATAGTTGTAAGGATTGGCGTGCACGTAAAAGAAACCTAGACATTTGGAATTTTAAATAAAAGTAAACGGCAGCGTCACTTCCTGTCCGGGAAAAATTTCCCTCACAGCACAGTGTATGGCGTAAACCCGTCTTCATTAGCCCAGTCGGCGCAGAAAAGTAGGACGTTAAACCCCCCCGTTCATTTCATTTATAATCCTTGAGTGGCATTTAGTTATTGAGCACATTAAAAAACACAACATAATTTATATGGAATACTATCACTGGTTTATACACATATAGCACAACGTTTCAACAAGTATTCTCTTATCGTTATCAAATACAAAATTCATGATCAAATGAAATGAAATGAAATGGGGTGTAACGTCCTACTGTTCTGCTCCTAACCTGGGCTAATGAAGACGGGCATACGCCATACAGTGTGCTATGAGGGAAATTTTGTCCGGACAGCGGCACTAAGGCCTACTCTTATATCGAATTCCAACTGCCAAGGGATCTTTTACGTGCACGCCAATGTGTACACGGGACCTCGGTTTTTCGTCACATCCGAACGACTAGACAGCTTTCCTTGTCAGCCCCTCCGTCCTGCATCACTGACAAGGGAGAACCACGCCGGAAACTCTGGATGAACTTTCTCGGCCAATGCAGGGATCGAACACCCGATCTCCAGGCTAGCGAGCTAGCGTCTCACCCACTTAGCCACGTGATCCCCTGATAACGGTAAGAGAATACTTGGTGCTATATGTGTATAAACCAGTGATTGTATTCCATATAAATTGTGTTGTGTTTTTTTCATTTCATTTACCTTATATGGATAATGTCGACTGTCGTTAAGTTAAATACCATATATTCTCCACTCGTCTTCTATAATCACACGTAGTTTAACTTGACATTAGATGACACTTCTGTTATCTTTGATTGGGTTATCTACTACGTGACATCTCGTTTATCTAACCAATAAAATAAATAGAAATGATGGCGCATCAGGGCATGTTCAAGAATATGAACAGCAGTGGGTCCAGTGTGGGGACATCGCCCAGTTCGGCATGAGGTCTAGGGGATTACCCGAAAATTTTACATCAGACCCAGTGAGACAGTATTTCTCCTCATTTAAAAAAAAACAACAACAAAAAAACAGGCCTAAGGCTTCACCCATGCAGTTACGATCGACATGAAACATGGCATGCTTGTTCCTTGGGCAATTGCGCATCGGTCGCCTGTCCAACCTCGTGCGTTTTCTCCGCGTCCTCCGGTTTCCTTCCACTGCTAAAGAGCCCTACGCGCAAGCGAATTATTGAAATAAAATAGAACCATATGTTAGTCCCGAAATGACCTGGTTTATGTCGAGTGGGTGTTAAACACCATTTATCACCCAATAATACATTCTACAGTAGATATCGCTTGTGTGATATATTTCATAATCTACTGCGATATCTCCTTAGGAGATATCGCTTTACATGAATTTGATTGGTCAGTTGAAAAGGAACTACTTTTTTTGATTTTCAAAGAACAGTTCATTAATAAAAGTAACTTTTTAAAATTAAAAATGAACTATTGTTATTCAATTGACCTTGAAGGAAACACTGGGTAAATATAAAGGAATTTGCAATGATTAAATTGCTGTCAAAAATTGATGTATCACTACGCCATAATGTTCAGTAAAAGTGAAATCTACAGCAAAGAATTATATTTATCTATTTGTGCATGTAAGAAGGGATTGGGTGATAAATAAAATCTCCTACTCGTCTTTTTTGATATCAAAAAATATCAACACTCGTTGATAAAGTAAAAAAAAAACTCGGCAGAGCCTCGTTTTTTGTTACTTTATCAACTTGTGTTGATATTTTTTGATATCAAAAAAGACTGGTAGGAGATTCTCTATTTATCTCTTTTAATTTATGTTGTCAGGGAAGGGTTCTGTGTAGAGACGAGAATTTGATAAATTCAGAAGCTCTGACATAGATAATACTTCTGCTTGTAGTTGCATACATGTATAGGAATAGAATGGACCCCTGGACCCTCCCCCCCCCCACGACCCCTCTGGACATGTATAGGAATAGAATGGACCGCCCCCCCCCACGACCCCTCTGGACGTGTATAGGATTAGAGTGGATCCCCTCGGTACTTGCCCCACCCCTGACCCTCTGGACGTGTTTAGGAATAGAGTGAACCCATCGGAACCTCCCCACACCCCAGACCACTCTGGGCGTGTATAGGAATAAAGCGGACTCCTTGGTGCCTCCCCCCACCCCTGACCCCTCTGGACATCTATAGGAATAGAGTGGACCCCCACAGGGGCGGATTGGGGCCGCGAACCGGCCCGGGATCCCGTGTCAGAGCGGCCCCTTTTACTGACCGCGGAGCTCGGACGGGGGGTCCGGGGGCTCTCCCTCCTGAAAAATTTAGAAACATGAACCCCAAATATGCAATTTGTTGGCATATCTGATTATAATCTCTGTCAAATAATATATCTCATAAATCGATTAATTTAGGCCAAAACCCCGACCTGCAAGTAATTTCCATCCATCAACCTGTGAAATTATTAATTAACGTATTATCATTGTATCGTCAAGAGTCAAGAGTTGAGATCAAGAGAATTTAACTGGTTAAAAAATAGGACTAGTTGAGAAAATTTTGACCATTTGATTAACCAGTTAGGAATAATGAATAAGTAGGAATATTTTCATTGAAAAATGTCCCATTTTTGTTTTCGGGAGCGCTAGTTGATTCCTCTTGATTCCACAAAACACAATGGTACAAAGTGACGAAAGTGCATTCATGAAAGCTGCTTTTTGAATTTTGGAATTGTTCGGATGGAATTCGGAATCCCTATGAGGGAAAATTGTTCCCGGACAGCAGCGCTACGACCTACTCTTATTTTAAATTCTAATAGTCGAGGGTTCTTTTACGTGCAAACCAATGTGTACACGGAACCTCGGTTTTTCGCCCCATCCGAACGACTATACATTGTCCCTTTGGCAGGCCCTCCGCTCCACATCACTGACAATGGGGGTAGGGGAGAGAAGACCATGTCAGAAAAATCCAGATGAAATTTCTCGGCCAACGCGGGGTGCCAACTTCTACTCAGAGGGTTCGAACACAAATAGCATAAAAAAAAAAAAAATTCTGTTTTTACCGATTTATTTTTACTTTTAGTCTTGTAATCATTATCCTGCTTTACATCTCGACCAATGATCGTACCGCATAATATTATTAGTATATTTTTTTTTATTATTTTGATCTACATCTAGGCCAATGATCATATAGCACAGTCATTCTCAAGTTCGTAGTTGTGTTTTTATTTATTTAGTTTGAGTCATTCTATGTGTCTATGACTAGTCTCTGTCTACGGTTGTATTCCGCCTGACTTGCCATGTTTTTGTTTTTTTTTGCAAAATTCAAATATTTTTCATATATATTTAGCTAGGTGTGCCGCTATTTTTTCATGTGTTCCAAGGTGGCCAAAAAGGTTGAGAACCACTGATATAGCATAGCATTCTTCATTATACACAGTTCAAAATACTGCGCCATTTTACACACATTCGAGTGGCAAGTTGCCATCGTTACGTGTATAGGTATTTCTTTACTTCATTAAGGTTACATTCATAGTTCATGTGGTATATAGTAGATCATAACTCGTGCTGGTATTACACAATGTTTTTCTCTGGGTTATATTCTAGCTTCATTTTTTAGCCGTGATAATTCTTATCTGCGGATGCAATTGATACACTACTCGAGGCTTTGAGCCAGTAAAATTAGGTTCAATTGCAAGCTTTTCAACATATAACATCACAGTTTGCATGGAAATAAGTAATTATGTTACATATAGTGAAGAGTTGAACACTGAAATCATAATCTTATCTTACCGAACAGTTTTTCGAGTGACATGGCACCCCGTGATTCTGGTTCGGCGGCCATTTTAATCTGAACATAAATTTCGCATAGCAGTTGGGTTTAATCAAATCATATAATTATACGGTAAGGTTTCACCTTTATTTCAATAGGAATTGGTTTATTATATGTCAGGATGTACAGTACTGTTTGGGGTCAGTGTTATTGGAAATTAAAGGAGTTATAGGTCAGTAACCATTTTAGTCAATTGACTACAAAACTTGAAGATCTTTGGACGTCCACTACTGTGGCTGGAGTAAGACGGAAGACATCAGTAGTGGAACCATTTCTAGGCTATGTTCATGATTGTTTGTCTTTCAATTTTGAGTGAACTCTGTATCACTACATGCCCGGGACTGTACAGCGCAGTGGACGCCCACGACGCTCACTGTTTAACCCATCTTTCGATCTAGAATTGATAACGTCTTGGAGCAGTGGTTCTCAACCTTTTTTTGCCAACGGCACACCTTGGAACACATGAAAAAATAGCAGCACACCTGGCTAAATATATATGAAAAATATCTGATTTTTGCAAAATAAAAACATGGTAAGTCATAGACGGCAGACAATCGTAGACACAGACTAGTGATAGACATATAGATTGACTCAAACTAAATAAAGCTATGAACGTACCAGTAGACTATGACCGATGTCTAGGTGATATGTTATTTTATCATTTTTGGATTCTGTTTTAGTTTTCAAATCTATATTTTAATATTCATTAATGCTTCGTTAGTCATTAGAGGCAGACAGCAATTAACCTGTCAGTCAAATTATGACAGACTGGCAACTAAAGTGGTTGATTTGTTAAGTTTCTTCTAACTATTGTTTTAAATGCCTTAAGTCTTAATACTTCAATAATTATATGTTAATTATTTGCTCCTGAAATAAAGTGTTGAAGATCCAAGAATCTGTATTCATTTCTGATACTTAGAGAACACACGTTGGCAAGCTGCATTCCCTGGAAGTCGAGCGGACACCAGTGAATACTCAATTGGGATCAAGTGGCTTTTCGCATTGTCTTAGTGTGCCGTTCAGAATTTCGCGGCACACTGGTTGAGAATCACTATCATGGTAAGACAAAGAGAGAAATGGGGTGTAACTCCCACTCGACACACACTAGGTCATTTCGGGACTAACATAAGGTTCAATTTCATTTATAAAAGGGGTCTTTAGCAATGTGTGTGTGTGTGTGTGTTACCGGAAGAGCTGGAGCAATCTCGGAATTTCTAATTATTAATTATAACTTCGCGTGTAAATTGGATATCGTTCGTCGGTAAAAACACTCATTACACACATGTATGACAGTCGCATTTAAATACGAAATGAAGGGAGGTTTTACGTCCAGCCTTCCGAAGTTTATTTAGAAATGAAATGAAATGGGGTTTAATTTCCTACTATTCTTCTCCGACTGGGCAAATAAAGATGGACATGCGACATCCCGAACAGCGGCGCTACGACCTTCTCTTATATCGAATGCAAACGGCCGAGTGATCTTTAAGGTGCATGACATACACGAGACTATGCGCGGACTATTGTCAGGCCCTGTGCCCTGTATCACTGACAAGGGAAACCACGTGGGAACATTCTCGACCTACGTCTGTAGAAACACGGGACCCCCAAGTTAGCGAGCCAACGTCTGACTCAGTGAGTCACGGTGGTTCCAAAGAGTTTATTATGATCCCCACCCATCTTTTACGATATGATATATTAATTGACTTATTTCTTTAAAGCGGCACTATGGAAGATTAGATAAAGAACCGACAGTGCTCACTATAATAGATAAAAACGAGATACTGTAAAAGGGAATATGCTGAAAATTTCAGTCAATTTGATCCACTCTGAACCGAGATTTTCGTGTTTGATTTTTGGCCTAGCCAGGATCATCATTACTAAAGTCAGTACGATAAAATCGGACACATGAGATGACATCGAGAGTTGATTAAAATGTTTTAATGTTAATAAATGTGTAATCAATCATTCAAATAACATTTCAGGCCTAAAGAAAGACTTGCAATAGGCAGATTTAGCTCTTGCATAATGTATGTTTAATGGGGGGGGGGGGGAGGAAAGAGAGAGAGAGATTAACGTCCACTCGACACAAACTAGGTCATTTCGGGACTAACACATGGTTCAATTTTATTTCAATAATTCGCTTGCGCGTAGGGGTCTTTAGCAATGGAAGGAAACCGGAGAACCAGGGAGAAAACCCACGAGGTTGGACAGGGGACCCTACCCCTTATCTCGTACAACCAGGGAATCGTAACCACGCCAGTTGACTCAATGGCAGACTTTATGATACAGCCGCGCACGCGCTAACCATTCGCCTCCCCCCCCCCCAACCATGTTTAACGGAGTTTATTATAAATTTGATAAGTTTCATCAATATTATCATTCGTTTAATTTAATAAGTAAATTATATATATATATATATATATATATATATATATATATAGTATATATATATATATATATATATATATATATATATATATATATATATATTATATATATATCTAACAGGGTCAAATAACTGTGTAACTAACAGTAAATTATTAAAATGTAAATTTTGTATCTTAAATGATAACAAACACATCTACTATATAATATACATATGTGTTTATTCTCCTTTTTATCACAATCGATATAGTCACGAATAATACACACACAATTCGTACTGTTATTACGATGTATGCAGCTGATTCCTAAGTCCGGCGATAACAGAACATCGCAATCCTGTGGGTTTTATTTAGAAATAATCTGTTTTTCCAGGATCTAAGATTCTTTTTAGCATACTTATACCGAAGTTTGAGACTCGCAATAAAAACTGTGACCTATATTTTATGATTCGACGCAATATTCACAAGAACAAGAAGAAGTTGAGAAGTTGAAAATGAGTCCCAAGGTGGAATTTAGTTCAAAGAAAACAGGATGTTGCGCAACAAATAAGTGTCTGATATTTCTATTTTTTGTGGTGGCATTGGGAATTACGGCTCTGATAGTTGTGGCACTATTGGCCATGAATGTTCGAGGACGATTTCCACCAGATCAAAAATGGTGGCAGAAAACCATTGTGTATCAGATTTATCCGAGGTCGTTCCAGGATTCCGACGGAGACGGCGTCGGTGATTTAAATGGTGAGTTTTTCTATTAGTTTAGATTTACACCTATAACGATAAATCTCTTTGATCTTTGGGGTATATTCTATGCCCAGAATAACTTGCGGTCTGAAAGCCGTGGGTGGCTTTGAATATATACAGGGGAATTTTGAGTTATTCTTCTGCAATTTTTTCTTGAAACCTGCAACGGGTTATTCTTCCAGGGTATATATAAGGTTTTTTCTTACTGAAATTCTGGGATATTATAGGGACCTTTCGCATCGGTACGAAAACGAAGACCAAAACGAACATATGTTCGTTTACGTTTTCGTATCCTTTATCACGCGGTTTCGCAATCCGACGTACGATACTAGATAGATGGCGTTACTTTCCACTCCATGAACTTCTCAGTCCAGGCAAAGTTTTCAATCGATTTTTGTGGCAGATGTACAACAAATCAAGCAGAATATTGCATCAGAGCAATCAACAATATACACAGAGCCTCGAAAAATGGTGGAAAATTCAATATATGAGACAAGAAACATATTCGTTTGCATACCTACGTGAGTCCAGCTCCATGCGCGTAACGTTTTTCACTGGCCGAACACTCATTACTGGTTGACGTCACAAGTACACACGAATCGATGACGGTAGCTGGAATCAAATGGGGCTTAAACATCATTATGTACGATAAAGAACTGATCATTCTTGTTATAATACTTCCAGAATAGATAATTCAAAATGAATATATTGAAAATTTCATTCAAATTACTTTATTCTGAGCGATGTTTTGACTTAGAATGTTTATTATCGCAGAAGCGTTACTTTTTAATCGAGACTCAGCCTGGTTTCTCCATTTTTAAATTAAATCATTAAATGGCGATCGTATCTCAATCTGTTTACATCTGCGCCCTCCGATGGTCTAGAGAGTTGGTTATGGAGCTAGTCCGGTGAATAAATGTCGAAAAAAAACAAAAACAATTTATATCACTTGAAGCTGAAATAAAGACCTCCACTAAGCAGATTTAACTCTTACATAATGTGTCTTTAATGGCTCGTCCTTACATCAAGACTAACATATATTAATGTTGTGATATATATACGACGGTGTGAACGATTTGAGAATCGTACCTCGAACACGGCATTTCCGCTCATTCTCCTTTATTATGATATACTAGTGGTTGACACGACGTAACACGGGGTATAGCCATGAACCGGAAGTACATAAATCTGAAACCGGAAGTGATAGTCTATCACCACCAGGCTTATGTTACTCCCCGGTCCGAACTATCCCGATACACCACATTTCAGCCTCCGGATACTCCCAGTGTAGACACCAACTCGGGAGTAGACAGACAGAGAAACAAACGACAGTCACTAATATTAGTATAGATCTACGACTGTGTGCAAGGCGTTGAGAATGGTTTGCGCTCATTCTCCTTCAAATTTCAGCTCTATGTGCACCAATTACGTGCCCGACCAATTTGTACATAGGATGTCTGTTTGTCGTACCACTCGAACGACCCAACAAACTATTCTGGTCGGTCACGTACTGATTCAAACGGGATCGGTCTAGTTGTGACGTCAGTGTCCTAGAGAACGAGATAAACAGGGCTTAACGTCCGCTCGACACAAACTAGGTCGTATTAGGAGATAAATCACAGTACAACATCTTTATCATATATATGAAATGAAATGAGGTTTAACGTCCTACTGTTCTGCTCCTAAACTGGGCTAATGAAGACGGGCATACGCCATACAGTGTGCTACGAGGGAAATTTTGCCTAAATTTATATCGAACTACAACTGCCAAGGGGTCTTTAACTTGCATACCAATGTATACATGGAACCTTGGTCTTTCGCCCCATCCGAATGACTAGATAGCCGTCCTTCCGAGGCCCTCCTTCCCGCACAACTGACACGGGGAAACAACGTCGGAAAATTCTGATGAACTAAATCGGCCAAACCCACAGTGGCTCCTCTTTATCAGAGAGATCAATCCAGTATATCCCAAACATAGATTCGTTTCCCAATAAAACAATCAGTTTAATACATGAAAAACATGTTCTCTTTATCAAAGATTAATCCAGTATATTCCAAACAGTTCAAACAGTAACTAGGATCCGCGTCGAGGTTTCACACCTATATATATATATAATAACAAGACCAGACAGGTAAATCGGTTATCTATAGTTTAATTAACAGGTAGATATGCCAAACAGGTATATCATAAGTATAATGTACAGTCATTGCTGGATTTACCTATAGGGTAGGATTGCGAGACTGAAACCTAGGACCCCAAGACTTGAGGCGGAGGGGGGGGGGCAGTAGGACGTTAAACCCCCCGGGCTTTGCTCAATGGTGATTAAAACACGGGTTTATCTTCTTCTAGTCGTGAGGTTAGGGGTTGGGAGAGACCTAGGGTCTCTGTCCATCTATATTCCCCGGGGTTTACTGTTGTCTGTGGTGCAGGAAGGAGAGTCTAGCAAGGTATAACGTCTAGTCGTAGGGATGGTACGAAAAACATGTAGACATTGTCGTGCACGTAAAAGAGCCCTTGGCAGATAGATTTCGGTAGAGTCGACGGGCAAGTTAAACCCCACGTGACTTGATTCCATTGGCCCCGTTAAATAAATAGACAGTAAGATGTGTGAATAACCGACTTTTGAAGACCTATTTAAAGATTCCTTTCTAAGAACATTCCCGAACAGCGCAGTGGAGGGTCACGAATGGCTCCTGGATCCACTGAACGCCTTGTCCGCGGGGTTGTCTTATGGCGTTTGTGGTGAGGGTCGCTTGTATTATTTTTCTCTTATATAAAAGGCGCCGCGGTAGCTTAGTAGGTAAGACGTTGGAAGTCTGGGTTCAAGCCCGCTAATGGCCGCGAAAGTTCTCCGGTTTTTTTCCGTTGTGTTTCGCCTTGTCATTGGTGCAGGAGGAAACAACCATGCCCCCGTATACACCCTTGACATTTTGAATTCAATTGCTGTCCAGGTAAGAAAGAGAGAGAGAGAGAGAGAGAGAGAGAGAGAGAGAGACCATTTCTCCTTTACCCTTTTTAAGTCTGATTGTAGCTAGTCCTGAACTGGCATAGTTTGTGTCGAGTGGACGTTAACCCCCACCATCTAAAGAGAGAGAGAGAGAGGGAGTGGGGAAGAGAGGGGGGGGGGGGGTAACGTCCACTCGACACAAACTAGGTCATTTCGGGACTAACATATGGTTCAGTTTTATTTCAATTATTCGCTTGCGCGTTAGGGGTCTTTAGCAGTCGGAGGAAACTGGAGGACCCGGAGAAAACCCACGAGGTTGGACAGGCGACCCTATTCCTTGTTCCGTACAACCGGGGAATCGAAACCACACCATTTTACTCAAGGACAGACCTTGTGATACAGGGCACACGAGCTTACCATTCCCCCCCCCCCCCTCCTCGATAAGAGAGAGAGATGCGTATTATTTCTAATCTTTTACTTTGTAAATACAGGTATAAAGACAGGTATGATTAATGTTTGTGTATTACAGGTATCATTTCAAGGTTGGATTATTTCAACTATCTGGGGGTGAATGCTATCTGGATTAGTCCAATCTATGAATCCCCTATGAAAGATTTTGGTTATGATATTTCTAATTTCACCAAGGTTGATCCCATGTTTGGTTCTATGGAAAACATGAAAACACTGATTAAAGAAGCCCATGCTAGAAGTAAGTTAAAACAATTTATATTCCGACTCCACAGTTTAATATTTCAATTCAGCTGTTTTATATTCAATATTCTAATTACACTTTTTATATTCCATCCACAGAGTTTAATATTCCAATTACACTTTTTATATTCAATATTCCAATTACACTTTTTATATTCAACCCAATTATACTCTTGTATATTCGCTTAGTGCTAAAATGATAGGGCCGGCTATGCAGGGGCGGATCCAGGAATTTTTGCAGGAGGGGGTTTGCCAGGTTCCTGAGACAATGTATCTACCCACCCCCCACCCTCGCTTGGTCTCTATCGTCATTTTGGCGTATATACATACACATTGAGCTTTTTAAACAGAGAAATTCAACACCTCGTTTGACGTCAATTTTTATTATGAATTAATACAATGACATTGTGATTCAATTTTATTGATGCAAAGCATTAATTGTGATATCACATAATGTCTATATCATTATCTCGTGCCTTGAGTGTCCATCCTGTCCTACATCTGACGATAAAGGATAAAGCACACGACCGAGAAACTTTTCTCATAAAAAGTATTGATTTACAAAATAAATTATGTAGCTGAGCGTGGGGGGGTGGGGGTGGGGAGGGGTTGCCCCCCCCCCTGGATCCGCCCCTTCTATGCTCAGTTTTTCGTCATAGGTCGGTCACGAGATGTAAACAACGCTAGCGCTAATCCCAACACTAACCCTGGCCCTAGCCCAGTGCTTACCTTAACCCTAACCTACAATCTCGCCAACAATCACGTGCCCTAACCTTATTTACATCTCAGCGACCTTGACAAAAATTGAGCTGACCTTAACAATTAGATTAAGCCTTGTATATTCCAATTACGCGGTTGTATATTCTGGATCGAGCGGGCATAACGTGTTTTTTTTTTTTTGTTTTATAATTTTAGATTTAAGAGTTATATTGGATTTTGTACCAAATCATTCGAGTAACAAACATCCATGGTTTATAAAGAGTGAACAACGTCAAGATCCATACACGGATTTTTATATCTGGCAGGATACAGCACCAAATAACTGGGTACTAAAAATAACATTAGTCTTATAAATATAGCGTATTTATTAGTTATATAAATATAGGGTATTTATTATAAATATAGAGTATTGATTAGGTATATAAATATAGCGTATTTATTAGTTATATAAATATAGGGTATTTATTATAAATATAGAGTATTGATTAGGTATATAAATATAGCATATTTATCAGTTATTTGTCAGTTACGGGGTTTGGATTGCCGAATTGTTAGCACGTGCGCGCTGTATCATACGTTTTGTCATTGAGTCAACTGGCGGGGTTTCGATTATCCGGTTGTACGTGACTAATAGTATGGTCGCCTGTCCAACCTCGTGGGTTTTCTCCGGATCCTCCGGTTTCCCCCCACTACTAAAGACCCCTACTCACAAGCGAATTATTGAAATAAAATTGAACCATGTGTTAGTCCCGAAATGACCTAGTTTGTGTCGAGTGGGCGTTGAACCCCCCTCCCTCTCTCTCTCTCTCTCTCTCTCTCAGTTAGGGGATCACGTGGCTAAGTGGGTAAGACGCTAGCTCGCTAGCCTGGAGGTTGGGTGTTCGATCCCTGCATTGGCCGAGAAAGTTCATCCAGATTTTCCGGCGTGGTTCTCCCTTGTCAGTGATGCAGGACGGAGGGGCTGACAAGGAAAGCTGTCTAGTCGTTCGGATGTGACGAAAAACCGAGGTCCCGTGTACACATTGGCGTGCACGTAAAAGATCCCTTGGCAGTTGGAATTCGATATAAGAGTAGGCCGTAGTGCCGCTGTCCGGGCAAAATTTCCCTCATAGCACACTGTATGGCGTATGCCCGTCTTCATTAGCCCAGGTTAGGAGCAGAACAGTAGGAAGTTAAACCCCATTTCATTTCATTTCATTTCTCTCTCAGTTATATAAATATAGCTTATCTATCAATTATATAAATATAAAATAAACGTATTTATCAGTTATACAAGTACAGCGTGTTTATTAGGTCATGCAAATATATATTAAACGTATTAATTAGTCATATAAATATACAATAAGGTTATTTATTTATTAGTCTAGACTTTTATAAATATATCATTATAAATATTCATTAAGCTAAGTAATTAGGCTCGCATTGTCACGTTTGTTCGTTCGTTCGTTCGACTTAACGTCCTCTTCCAACGAGGACGATGTCGCATTGTAACAATTACGAACGTTCTATATAGTCTGCCGGATAAACACCGATTTATGTGTTTTCCTGGAAAAAAGTCTCATCAAAGCAAACTTGGTCTCAAATGAAAGGTTGGGTCCGTAGGTACTCCAAAAGAGAAATGACCCATCATGATCGCCTGGGGAAAATTTTTGGTGCGGGGTCAAAGGTCAAAGTCGGCCAATAGACAAAAAGCGGTCAATATCTCAAAAACTATCAATGTTAGACCATATAAATGTATTATCAACATATAGGAACTCTATATCTCTGAGTCGGATAAAGCAGTCTGCATTCACCTATGACTTCACATGACGTCATCATTGGAAAATGGGGTCATTCAACAGGAGCCGAACATGACGTGATTGCAGCCATCTTTAAACTGTGACGTGATATCAAAAACCAATGCCAATCAATTGATGCACAATTGTCAAAGGAACAAGCATGTCAATGGGATGTTTCGCGAAGAAGAATAATTTCTGGTATAAACGGGTTAAATTTATGTTAGCCCTGGAACTGAAGTACAAAATGGGATCGAAACGTACCAAAGAACTGATCCGCAGTGAATATTTGCTTGGCCGCGACAATCACTGATAAGGATGACATTGATGCGGCTTAATGAGCTAGAAATATTAACTTTTTTCCTGCGACAAATTAAATTCTAAAACATTTTTTGTATATATTGGACAAATAAATAAAGGCGTTTGACGTATTTGTAGTTAAAAATTATTTCCGATTTAGTGTAAATGGGTATTAAAATGACTAAAATGCAGCATTCTCTCCGAAGCAGTTATGTCTTATGTAAACAATGCACGCGCCATTCAGCCAATGATTCACACCGTGTGCTGTGACAGCACGTGTTAAGGCAGTCATCTATGACAGAGATATTATACGAGACTCGTAATTCTCTGTGAAACAGATTGGTACCCAAGATCAGGTTTCCTAACCTGCCAATCAATAGCATAGCCAGAATATTCCTAAGGGTGGGATTGGGACACTTGTACAACCTGTGTCTGTGTGGTCGTGTGCATTACGGGAATGGGTTGCGGGTGTGTGTGTGTGGGGGGGGGGGGGAGTGCTGTACAGTTCCGGGCCTGTAATGATTCATGCTTTACTTATTCCAGATTCCAACTTCACGATTCGGGTTACGATTAAAATCGTGGTTTTAATCGCAGAGTAATCTTGGTGATCCTATCAGGTCTTATCATATATTGAGGTCGGTCGTAGCAATCGTGTTGCTCGTACCAGATCGTTGACTCACTAGGGGGCAATCCTATCTTAACACATCGCACGACAGTGGGAATCTAGCATTAAAATGAAAACAAACTGAGAAAAACTAATGTTTTTACAGACTATAATCCATTATTTCAGCACAGTGTGTTTGGTGGTTCAACTTGGGCATGGAGTGACGTCAGAAAACAATATTACTATCACGCCTTTCTACCCGAACAACCAGACTTAAATTATAGAAACCCTGCAGTCAGAGATGAAATGAAGGTTGGTTTTATTATTTAAAGGGCATGAGTCGCATGACCCTATGGACTATAACGCACTGTTCATTAGGGAAATAAATGGTCTGTAAAAATGGATTGACAATTAGTGTTGGGTCACCTGAAAGTGTGCAATGGCGCCAAAATATTAGCAGGACCCAGTGATAATGTGAAACATGGATTTACAATTAATATGAATTATACAGTTTTCTTAAAAAATGACGGTATCTTTATGTAGCCATTTTGACTTTCTGCAGGGCCCGTGGGGGGGGGGAGGGGCTGAGAAACTTGCCTAGGGGTCAGGTATGCCGAGTAATGTTTTGTTTGGGGTTTTTTTTTTAAAAAAGGATATAAATTAATAAAAAAATACACTGTTATTGGATCGTAAAGTAGAAGAAAATGGGTGACTTTTCTGAATGTCTGTACCTAGTGTGGTGCATAGATTTAGAATTGGATTATGTCAGTCCACATTTGGGTAAAAATTGGTGAATTAAAAACTATAAGCCACCTGCCCGGAACTTGGCGCCGTGGGACTCCGACCCATCCTCGTTCCGTTTAACGCCAACACCAATGTATTCGGACCCCCTTCCGTTTGAATTCAGTTCACCATGATTATGGGTACTGAGAAAAATATGAATATTTTATGTGATGAAAAAAATGTTGTTTTTTGTTTGTTTTGGTGTCTGGTGGTAATGGTTTTTTGTTTTTTCATTTGTTTGCTTGCTTAAAATGTCTCACAATTATGCGGTGAGGTTGCACCTTTATTTCAATGCGAATTAGATATGCGCAGTACACTTCGTGGACAATTTAATTGAATATTAAGGGCTTTATAGGCCAGTATCTTTTCTGTAAGCAAATGATTAAAAAGCATGTCCTAAGGAAGTCCTTAGAACCAGCCACTATTGTGGATGTAGGCAAGACAAAAAATATTTCTACGCTGTACAGTAGGCTAGTGGCACGGGATTCACACAAGACGGACACCAAGGGAGATAATCAGCAACAAAACCGTGAAGGAATTAAATATCACATTTACATACAAATATATGGGTTTACGTTTCTCAATATGTAGAAGGTGGTGGATTTTTGGGCCAGAACGGGTATCGATGGTTTACGAGTGGACGCCATTATTAACCTGTTTGAATCTACTAATGTATCGTTAAATGAACCACCAACTAACTTACCTGACGTCACTTCCGTAAGTAGATATTAATTTACAAGTACAATGGCTTTTATCTGTAGAATGCTGTAGATTTTTGGGGCAGAATGGGTATCGATGGTTTACGTGTGGACGCCATTCCTTATTTGTTTGAATCTACCGACGTGTCTTTAAATGAACCTCAAAGTAACTTACCTGGCTTCACTTCCGTAAGTATATTTACGCCAAACTACCAATTTACTAACCTAACGTCACTTCCGTAAGTATATTTACACCAAACCGCTAATTGACTAACCTGACGCCACTTCCGTTTACACCAAACCACTAATTGACGAACCTGACGTCACTTCCGTCAGTATATTTACACAAAACTACCAATTAACTAACCTGGCGTCACTTCCGTAAGTATATTCACAAAACCACAAATTAACTAACCCGACGTCACTTCCGTAAGTATATTTATACAGAACGGACACCTACAAGATAATATACGTTTTGAAATTTCTCCAAATGATCGGTTGCTAGGCTAATCGATACTGATCAATTGGTAAAATGCAGCTTTAAGCAAACCATAAATCATGTAGACCGTAGACCGACCGAACAAGAAGTTGTTTTCTTCATTAAGCGGTAGTGGGGGTGGATAGCCGAATGGTTAGCATGTGCGCGCTGTATCATGAGATCTGTCATTGAGTCAACTGGCGTGGTTTCGAATCCCCGGTTGTGCGTGACAAAGAGTAGGGTTACCTGTCCAACCTCGTGGGTTTTCTCCGGGTCCTCCGGTTTCCTCCCACTGCTAAAAACCCCTACGCGCAAGCGAATTATTGAAATAAAATTAAACCATATTTTAGTCCCGAAATGACCTAGTCTGTGTCGAGTGGACGTTAAACCCCATCTCTCTCTCTCTCTCTCTCTCTCTCTCTCTCTCTCTCTCATTAAGCGGAACTCATTAACTATCTCATTCTTGAATGGATGCTTGAATTTCAGGAACAATGGGAATATTACGAACACCTGTATACGGCCAACTTACCTGAGATTAACGACGCTATACGGGAATGGAGTGATGTATTAAGAAAGTACGATAATAGTGACGACGATACTGATAAGTAAGATACACTTGTTTATAATACAGGGGCGGACTGGGTAGCTCTGGGTTCCAACCACACCTACTACATCTATTACACAATACCAGGCTACCCCACACCCACTACACACCATCAGGCTACCTCACACCCACTACACACCACCAGATACCCCACACACCATCAGACTACACACCACCCAACCACACCCACTACACACCACCAGACTACCACTACACACCACTAGATTATCCCACGCACCATCAGACTACACACCACCCAACCACACCCACTACACACCACCAGACTACCACTACACACCACTAGATTATCCCACGCACCATCAGACTACACACCACCCAAAAACACCCACTACACACCACCAGACTACCACTACACACCACTAGATTATCCCACGCACCATCAGACTACACACCACCCAACCACACCCACTACACACCACCAGATTACCCCACACCCACTATATACCACCAGACTTACCCCACACCCAACCACACTACACACCACCAGACTACCCCAAACCCACCTCCAGACTAACCCCACACCGAATCACGCCCACTACACACCACCAGACTACCCCACACCCACTACACACCACCAGATTACCCCACACCCACTACACAACCACCAAACTACCCCACACCCACTACCAGACTACACCACGCACCATCAGACTACACACCACCCAACCACACTACACACCACCAGACTACCCAACACCCAATACACACCACTAGATTAAAGGTTAATATAGCCTGCATAAAGTTATTTCCTCTTTAATTTCTTTTAATTTCAGTTCTAAATTTATGGTTGTGGAAATCTATGCTGTGCCATCTATTAGAAATGCTTATTATACAAACGGTGCTGACATGCCGTTTAACATGGATCTAGTTGAGGGGAGTTATCCCAGCTGTAACGCTTCTTGTATCAAGAAACTAGTGGAAACAGAATACAACACTTTACCGGAAGGAAAATGGCCAAATTTTGTGGTAGGTTGAAAATAGGCAGTGAATATAGGACCTGATCTGGCAATTCTCGGTTCCCAGGGATAATTTTAAGCTTTGTTTATCTCTGGGAAAACTCGACGCTCATTTATCAGTCTTAAATCGGTTCCTAAGTTCCGCCCCCAGTGGTTCCTGATTGGCTGAATTTGTTAGGGATCGGTTCATCGTATTTTTCACATCTTGACATCAAAAGTTCATTCGAAAACAACCGATTTGATGATTTACCGGGAACTATTTGTAGTGCACAATGTAGGTGATTCGGCTAAATACGCGTAATTTCTGAAGAAATGCGAGCTTGAGCCGCCATCTTGGATCTTTGTGAAGCGATTGATGGAAGGATACATCACGTGACATTCAAAATGGCCGGCGAGTTTTCCAAGAGATAAACAAAGGTTAAACTTATCGCTGGGAGCCGAGAATTGCTGATCCGGTTCGCGACTATTATAAGCTAAAGAACCGGACTTGATTCCCGACTAGTACAAACTAAAGAATCGAACATGATTCTCGATTGATGGATATCATCCACGTGATTTAGGGGCTGGGTTCCGAACGACAGAATTCTAGACAACCAGCGGCCTTTTGTTATTTATAGCTAAAGAACATACATGTAGAAACCCCAAAACAAAACATAGATGAAACCCGAGTCTCATTCCTGCTGTAAAAAATAACCCATAGTCCCTACCTCAAATATACCACAAGCATTTTCATTTTTCATAGACTTTAATCTCGCCTCTAATAAAGATCTTAATGTTGAAAATTCAGTATCAGCTCTTACTAGCTGCCATTTTGGAAGACGTTAAACATAACCACGTGGTAAGAAAAGCCAATCAGACGTCAGATCGGGTTCTTTAGTTTGTGGGGGGTTGGATGGTTGAATGGTTAGCGTGCGCGCGCTGTACCATAAAGTCTGTCATTGAGTCGACTGGCGTGGTTTCGAATCCCCGGTTGTACGTGACAAGGAGTAGGATCGCCTGTCCAAACTCGTGGGTTTTCTCCCACTGCTAAAGAGCCCTACGCGCAAGCGAATTATTGAAATAAAATTAAACCATATGTTAGTCCCGAAATGACCTAGTTTGTGTCTAATGGACGTTAAACCTCATTTCTCTCTCTCTCTTTTTAGTTTGTGAGTGTACAGACACGCCATCAAGGAAACTATACCCTGCTGGTGGCTGTCTATGATTATCTAACTCACAGTAGTTCGGTTTTAGAAAGCCCAAAACCATTGCTCTGGTTAGCTGCGCTGTTGGTAGATTTTAAAGAAGCTAAATCTCGAATATTTGTGACCTGGAAAATGATACAAATAGGTCGCAACTCATATAATTATGTGATATGAATGTATATAAACTGATTTACATTCAATCGTTTCTGTTTTTACTGTAAATTCTAATCAGTTATGTTCGGCGAAATACGCCAGAAGACTTAATCGAATGGCAATCTGTAGCGTTTGGTTATTCCAGTCTACACCGATATTATTTATTGCGCATGGTCTCCAGATAATAATATGAGATCACCGTTTGACATGACTTGTGGAATATGCCTAGCCCCGTTTTTCGAGTCCCTTGTTACAAATGACACTGAAACGCATTATGATACACGATTCGTGTACCAATGGTAAAATGTTTATTTTGTCTTAAATATTAGATATCAGAAGGCCATCTTTTTCCGGTAAGATCACAACATCAATGTTGATTTAAATTGACAAATAATTCGTGTTGTCAATGTCGAAGACTTTGGATGGTATTGGGGTAGAGACTTGGCTACTTTGTTTATATATTAGGTAGGAAAAACAAGGATGAAAGTCAAACAGTTAAACCGGAAGAAGTTTCCTCGGTGTAGAACAGTAGGACGTTAAACCCTATTTCATTTCATGTACAAATAAAAATATTTCAGATGGGCAACCATGACAGATCTAGACTAACATCTAAACGTGGTATAACTATTTCCGGTAAAACATACACCAATGTTTTGAATATGTTGTTATTAACACTGAGAGGTACACCAACCTGTTACTATGGTGATGAACTTGGTATGGCAGATGTAGATACAATATCATTTAAAGATACCCAAGATCCGTATGGAAAACATTTTGGAGAGGTGAGTTTATTTCACTCGGCAAACCTCAGCAGATTCCAGTACCCTACATCTAGCCTCGGCTGTATGACGAAGTTCGCCATTAGAACTACTTTCAAGTTCCCGGATTACCAACGGCGTTGCCCATGACGACGCCTTTGAAGAATGTTTATCCATAAAAATATATTCTATGGTTTTATCATACAAATATTTCGAAGCCTGAAGCTGTTTTTCTTCTAAGTTTTTCTGATTTTCGTCAAACACGGACAACTTCTTTTTAAAAGCGGCAAGTTTTCCTAATAAGTAAACCGGTGCCGCATCGCAATTTTATAGGCGTAGGTACATATCACTTACCGTCATACATCTGAGGTTAGATGTAGTGTAACGGAATCTGCCGAGGTTTGCCGAGTGGGGTTTATTTGTGGGTCACTGTTTTGTTTTAGTTTTTGACAGAAGCCTGGAACTGCATAGTCCAGCTCTGAACGTAGGCCTCATTACACTCACCTTTACGTCCAGGGAAGCTAGCATTGAATCAATGTCGAACGTAAACGACCGTCCCAGTCAATTTTACTGAGCAACTTTTTACTGCGAAACGGTCGTTTCATCGTTTCATCTTATATGGCCGAGTTCTTAAATTTATGCGTTACCCTTTCAATGATGTCTGCCAAGTCGGTTAGAAGACGGAGACGTATTTTTTAACAGCGTGTTGTGTCGCTCATACTGACTCTAGCGAGGTAAGCAAGGTCTTATTTTCTCACTAAGATGTTCATTTATATTGTTCAGGCGTTCACAGGGACTGACACGCGACCGTTTCGCAGTAAAAAGTTGCCCAGTAAAATTGACTGGGGCGGTCGTTTACGTTCGAAATTGATTAAATGCTAGCTTCCCTGGACGTAGAGGTGAGTGTAATGAGACCTACGTTCAGAGCTGTACTAGGAACTGCACAGCAGTGGATGCTTATGCTATTTGTTGTTTCTTGCTTGCAATGTTCCTCTGTCCGTAGGTTTTACGTGACAAGGAATAGGGTTGCATGTCCAGCCTCGTGGGTTTTCTCCGGGTCCTCCTGTTTCCTCCCACTGCTAAAGACTCCTACGCGCAAGCGATTTATTGAAATAAAATTGAACCATGTAGGCTACAATGTACTTGTTTATTTCTTGTCCACTGCATAAGACGATAATGCGTGACGTCATGTTAAAAATCGAAATCCCTCAAATGCACAGTTCTCCAAGGAACACGCATGCCAAGTTCCGTGTCGACCGAACTTAAACATATATTATTCAGTCTTTCTTTGGGCCTGAAATATTATATAAACTATCAATTAGACATTTATTAACATGAAAAGACCTTAATCAACTCTCGATGTCATATTATGTGTAGGATTTTCACTGATTTGAATCCGATTTGCTGTTCAACGCTCATCGATGATTTAATCCAAAAGTGGATAATAGAGACTATGTTTTTTATCGTGTCGACTTTAGTAATGATGATCGAGGCCAGGCCTAAAATTTAAACGCTAATATCTCGGTTCAGAGTGCAGCAATTTGATTGAAACCTTCAGCATATTCCCTTTACATTATCAAGTTGTTAACTATTATATCTAATCTTACATAATTCTCCTTTAAATTGGCGGAACCTTGGGGGCTTTCGACCATCACCGCCTCCCAAGAACAACAAGATGATGAGTAGCGCTTGCGGGGGGGGGGGGGGCTGTTCCTGGTCCAAATATTGTACAGTCACAAGTTAAACTGTTTAAACACAATATAATACGTAATTTGATTACCTTACAGTCTGCATACAAGAACTTTTCGAGAGATCCAGAAAGAACACCAATGCAGTGGGATAGTGGTCCACAGGCTGGTTTTACTAATTCTTCTCATCCATGGCTTCCTCTCAATCAAAATCATACTTTTATAAATGTACAGGTAACTCCATTTTGTATTTTTGTGATGGCGATTCGGGAACTCTATCAGGAAAGCACGTAGATAGTTTCTTCAAAATGGAGGGCCGAATCGGAGGAGTGAAGGGTGTACCATAAAACGCAATAATATGGCGGTGGGCTTTTAAAATAGCGAGTTATATTTCAATTCATCATATCTTTGTAACTACTGAAAGAAATTGAACCATTTTTGGACTGATATTCATTTTAGAGATTCAACTTTCACAAGATTCCTATTGCGCTAACATAACGCAATGCCACTTTAATAAAATGAAATGAAATGGGGTTTAACGTCCTACTGTTCTGCTCCTATACTGGGCTAATGAAGACGGGCATACACCATACAGTGTGCTATGAGGGAAATTTTGCCCGGACAGCGGCACTACGGCCTACTCTTATATCGAATTCAAACTGCCAAGGGATCTTTTACGGGACCTCAGTTTTTCGTCTCATCCGAAGGACTAGACAGCTGTCCTTGCCAGGCCCTCTGTTCTGCACCACTGGCAAGGGGAAACCACGTCGGAAAATCCAGATGAACTTTCTCGGCCAATGCAGGGATTGAACATCCGACCCCCAGGCTAGTGAGCCAGCGTCTTAACCACCTAGCCACCGTGGCTCCCTTTAATAAAGCAAAAACAAAAATATTAAGGGTGGATAATCTACCGGTTTATATTGTCAATAAATTACACGCTTGGAGTAGAACTTCATGTCAATAATCACAAATTTTATTTGCTATTTCCAGTACGAAAAAAACGCCACCCATATAACACCACTGAAGGTGTACAGAGCCTTAGCAACGTTACGGCAGGAACCAGCTTTTCTTTACGGCAGTTTTGACTTCCGGTACACTGACGATAACGTCATTTCCTACGTCAGATCCGCTTCCGGTTACTCTTCATACCTGGTGGTTATTAACGTGGGTACCGAGACTGGAACGATTGATTTTAAAACACCATATGATTACCACGAAGGAACTGTTAAAGTGAGCACAGGAAATTTCGACCATGAAGATTATACACTTGATTCTACAATAAAACTAGATAAAATTATACTACAACCAGCCGAAGGCCTTGTGATATTGTTACCATAAATAGATTGTTTAACAGCTGTGAAATGAATTTATTGTAACCACATACTATCATTTATATTCTACATATATGACAAAATTATTGACAAGCGTCTTAGCCCTTGACCGGTCTTTGTCGACTATAGTCGCCATAACGTTATAAAACTAAGTGGTCACCGTCAACCGCAGTAAAAACCTTTATTATGAATGGCATTTGAGTATTTAGTTTCGTATTTAATCGATATGTCTACGTATGCGTGTCAGACAAGAAGTTGTCTTGTCAAGGGCATTGAGAAAACCATGTCTTTGTTCAACATTTTTTGGGAAAAAAACGTAATTTTTTTTTAACTATGTCGAGAATGTTAAAGACTCCCAAAGTCAAAGTAGTTGAAATGCTTATGAATGATTCCGACTCGGATTATATCGATGACACCGATTCTGAAGACGAAATTTCTGATGAAAATGATTTTAAAAAAAAATACGAGAGACAACGTGCAAATTATAGATCAACTTATCCCCTTCAACTTTTTTATTGGTGTCAAGAGTCTATAACTTATAAGTAGGCCTAGTCTTTTGAAATAGGCATACAAAATATTTCACTTCAGCCTTTATTTAGCCTGACAACTTGACGTCATGACGTCAAAATGACGTAGTTTGGTTAAGAGCTAAATGAGTGAAAAGGTAGCGAAAAAGTACTTTAAAAAAAAAAGTTTTGTTACCAGATATTTTGCTTTGGCTGTAGCGTCGGGTAGGCCGAATAGGAGAAGTCTGACCACTCGGCAATATACAATACCCAATATTTAAACTACATATATATTTGTAAAAATAATGCAGAAAGTTCTTACTTCGTCCAGTAAACAAAGGCACTGGTGAGATATAGACCCATATACGTCATGAAAACACGTGACGTATGAGGAAGGCTTTACTTTTTTTTAAATAAATATTGTCAGAATATTCCTTTGCATATAGCTATGTACAAACACAATCTGATTAAAATACAGATCTATATTTCGTTTCGTTTCTTTTTTATACTTTCGATGACCTACACTTCATGAAGATCTGACCGGTTCTAGTGAAAGATCGCTTCAGGTGTCATGCGAGCGGTTTTTTACTTATGACGTCAGACATTGATTAATCAATCAGTATTGACGTTTCTAGGAGTTTACCCGCAGTTCCGTTCAGAGCACGCCAAGAACTCGCCGTAACAGACCGTTTCATTGGGTAATCCCTCACATCACCCAGAACGCCTGTTATATAACAACTCTTCCAGATCCTAGTGTAGTAAAGACAAGTAAAACAAAATTTTGAACAATAAAAAACGAAACGAAATAGGATCTGTGTTTTAACCAGATTGTTTACAAACTATATATATACAAGCCTATAGATCTTTATTAAATGGATTGCATCGTAAAACAATAGTTTTTTTCTATTCTAACGTGTAAACGCCTTTTTTTGTAGAAACTTAAATAAAAGATTATGTGATCAAGAAAAAAAAATTATAACCTCAAACAGGTATTATGTAAGAGCTATATCTGCTCGCAGATCTTTTTTCTTGCTTCAAAAGACATAAATTTATTCAAATGGCAAAACCATAATCAGCTCTCTAGACTATCTGATATCCGCCATTAATTCGTTAAATGATAATATTCGTGCTACCTACAGAGACTGTTGATTGAGGGAGAGAAAATCTGGACATCTTTTATTATCATGACATTGGTACTTTAAAATCAAGCATATGAACTGCCACTTGGCTAATTTAAACTATTTTTTTTTTGCCCAATCATCAAACATTCATAAGTTCGCCCACAATAAAGTAATTGGTCAGGAATTTCAAAATATTTATTTTTTATTATTTTTTTTAAAACTATTATAGCGAGAACTATCAGCTTTTTTTTCATCTAAATCTTACATAATGTATCTTTAAAATAACTATTATAGCAAGAACGTCCAGCTCTTAATCTAAATCTTACATAATGTATCTGTAATATTCTGCGTATGTTAGATCTGTGTATATCTTACAATTCGTTGAAAATATATTTTTATATTAGAGTGTAAGAGATTTATTAATAAATGAGAAAAAATTCC
Organism: Patella vulgata; assembly: GCF_932274485.2. NCBI lineage: Eukaryota > Metazoa > Mollusca > Gastropoda > Patellidae > Patella > Patella vulgata. The sequence continues at coordinate 2,908,893 of NC_065883.2, forward strand.
AACCGGTCTTACATTCTTGTATTTCAAATCTCCCTTGAGAAACCAGTTCAATTCAACATACGAATTACCATGTTTCTGTGGTGGCTCATTGAGCATGACCGTGGCTCGCCAGTTAGGTCCCGCGTTCGCTTCCGGTGTTGGCTGATAAAGTTCCTAAGGTTCTTCCGGCGTGGTTCCCCTCTTGACAGTGGTGCATGACGGGCGGCTTTCTAACCCGGTCTCGGGTTCGTTCCCGATGTTGGCCGAGAAAGTTCCTCAGGTTCTTCCGGCGTGGTTCCCTTCTTGACAGTGGTGGATGACGGGAGGCTCTCTAACCCGGTCTCGGGTTCTTTCCCGATTTTGGCCGAGAAAGTTCCTCGGGATTTTCCGGCGTGGTTCCCCCTTGTTATTGGTACAGTACGGAGGGCCTAACAAGCAACAGCGTAGTCGTTCGGATGGTACGAAAAACTGAGGTCTTGAGTACACGGAGGGCCTAACAAAGAACAGTGTAGTCGTTCGGATGGGATGAAAAACCGAGGTCCCAAGTACACATTGACATGCACGTAAAAGATTCCTTGAAAGTTGGATATTGAATAAGGAAAGACGAAAACGGCACTGTCCGGGCAAAATTCTACTCCTCGCATTGCACACGTACACTACCATCTGTTAATCGCGCAAAGATCAAAGTATTATGTAGACGAGGCATTCCATTTTAAAGATACTTCGTATAATCAGCAATGGGGAGGGTGATGTCGGGGTTGGCAGGTTGATGGTCTAGTGTTTAACGCGTGCGTATTACTCAGCTATCGTAGCAATGATCTCTGTGTTAAATGTATGTTTGGAATGTGTTTAACCAGCTCTAACACATATGTGATAATGACTGGCACCAATATTGTCCTTTAAGCCAGTCGGACAGAACAGTAGAACGTTAAACACCAGTTTATTACCTTTTCTAGTCAGATAAAAATAGTAACGAGTGTTGCTTCCTGAAACAGCGGATACCCCTTCCCGTTAACAAAATGGTGGCTGGGTAAGAATAATCAGCGATTAATAGAGTTTATTTTTATCTGATATGTGGTTAAACTGACCTTGATATAGTTATAACGGTATCAGTATATAGGTCGCCATTTTGATAAAACATCATATCATTTCTACTGCTTTAAACACGAGGTATAGTATAGTATGAAGTAGGTGGTAAGTATGTCGCCTAGCAACGATTCAAATGGGGTTTAACGTCCTACTTTTCTGCGCCTGCTGAGCTAATGAAGATGGGCATACAGTGTGCTATATCAAAGGGGGGGGGGGGGCGGCGCCGAAGGGGTAGCACGTAGGCGTTGTATCATAAGGTCTGTCATTGAGTCAAATGGCGTGGTTTTGATTCCCAGGTTGTGCGTGACAGGGAGTGGGGTCGCCTGTAACCTCGTTACTTTCTGGCTCTGCTGAGCTAATGAAGATAGGAATACGGTGTGCTATGTCGAAGTGAATTTAATGAAATGGGGTTTAACGTCCTCCTGTTCTGCACCGACTGGGCTAATAAAGACGGGCTAATGAAGACGGACCGCCATAACGCTATACCAACTCAGCATTAGTGCAAGTAGTCAACTTTGTCGCGCTGTAGACCGAAATATGTTTCAAAATTGGGTATAATTTCTCGTTATCCAACACTGCGGTCATTTTGTAATAGACCGCGACTTTTCTTGCCTACTTTCGTTCAAAGGTTCTTTTTTTTGTGCAGGAGTGACCTCGATTTACTATTCCATTCCAATCCAAATCACTATGCACGCTTTTCGTTTCCTTGTGGGCCTCACTGGCGCCATCGCTCAACTCACAAGAAGATTTCTTTCGGCCGTTGCCAAGATTCAAACGCGGAATATTCTATTTTATGAGCGAGACAAGACCATAGGCCTATAAAATGACCACTGGTGATACATTCGTTGATAAAACTTGTGTTCTTCAATGAAAGCGTTTTTTTTATCACGTTTATTCTATTTTATGAGCGAGACAAGACCATAGGCCTATAAAATGACCACTGGTGATACATTCGTTGATAAAACTTGTGTTCTTCAATGAAAGCGTTTTTTTTATCACGTGGCTAAGTGGGTAAGACTCTTGCTCGCTAGCCTGGCGGTCGGGTGTTCGATCCCAGCATTAGTCGAGAAAGTTCAGTGATGAAGGATGGAGGGCCTGACAAGGACAGATGTTTAGTCGTTCGGATGGGACGACAAACCGAGGTCCCGTGTACACATTGGCGTGCACGTATAATATCCTTTGGCAGTTGGAATTCGATATAAGAGTAGGCCGTAGCGCCGATGCCCGGACAAAATTTCACTCATAGCACACTGTATGGCGTATGCCCGTCTTCATTAGCCCAGGTTAGGAGCAGAACAGTAGGACGTTAAACCCCATTTCATTTCATTTCATTTGATCAATTTATGTCATTACGCTAATGGTGTACAAAGATAACTATGGGTCAGTGCTAAATGATAAGGCCAGCTCAATTTTTCGTCATAGGTCAAGAGATCTAAACAGGGCTAGGGCTAATCCCAACCCTTAGTCTAACCCTAGCCCCAATTCTCACCCTAACCCTCGTCATAGGTCACGAAATGGATAATCAAGACATGGTGTATTATTGTAACAGAGAGAGGGAGAGAAATGGGATATAACGTCCACTCGACACAAACAAAGGTCATTTTGGGACTAACATGGTTCAATTTTATTTCAATAATTCGTTTGTGCATAGGGGTCTTTAGCAGTGGGAGGGAACCGCAGGACCCGGAGAAAATCCATGATGTTGGGGACCTAGCCGTAATGTTTACACTAACCCTAACCTACAATCTCGCCAACAATCACGTGCACTAACCTCATTTACATCTAGGCGACCTTGACAAAAATTGAACTGGCCTTAACAAATAGATTTAGCCGAGAACTAGGTGATGATAATATAGTTTCAGTTGATTATTTATCTGTTTTGTCGGGTGATTTGTACACGGGTTAGGGCGATAACGTCCTGATTTTCTTCACCAGCTGGGATATGTAGGCTAGCAATTAGAAGCTTTCCTTTATCGTAGGTTTTTGTCGAGTGGACGTTACCCCCCCCCCCCCCCACACACACACACCTTTTTGTCGCAGGTTTTATCCGGGTAACTCGGTTGCCACTATGCGCAAACGAATAACTGAAATAAAATTGTGCGATATTATTAGTTTCGTCTAGTTAGACAAACGGGACTGTTATTAAGTTATGTGTCAAGTTAAATCCAATTTCTCTCTCTCAACCCTCCCTAATATTTTTATATTGTTTCATAGATATATAGTATAACTTATGATACGTAAAAATGATAATCAAGATAGCCCTGTGGTCGCGATTGATGATAGCCATTCTAATGGCGGGCATTTACACTTACGCAAACAACAATAGTGGCGATAGATTGATTCCTTTTAAATATGGAGGCGGTGAGAAACCAAGATCTAGGGTTGAAGAATCTGGACAAGGCAGTGGTGACAGATTGATTTCATTTAAACACGGAGGCGGTGAGAAGCCAAGAACTAGGGCTGAAGAATTTGGACAAGGCAGTGGTGACAGGCTGATTCCTTTGAGATATGGAGGAAGTGAGAAATCAAGAACTAGGACTGAAGAATCTGGACAAGGCAGTGGTGACAGGCTGATTCCTTTGAAATATGGAGGGAGTGAGAAATCAACGGCTATGGTTGTTGAAGGAGCTGACCTAGACAGAAATAAACTTTCAGAATCACCCGAAGATGTGAAAATAACAAGAAATAAAGAGACACAAAACGTAAAACAGAAATGTTATCGATCTCATGGTCCAACTAGAATAGAGGTTCCATGTAAAAACAAATTCTCTTTTCAATATGATGATATACCTGGAGACCCCGCCATTATAGAGACAGATAAGTGAGTATTTTAGCATCAAACTGGCTAAATCTATTTGTTAAGATCAGCTCAATGTTTGTCAAGGTCGCTGAGATGTAAATAAGGTTCGGGCACGTGATTGTTGGCGAGATTGTAGATTAGGGTTAGGGCTAGGTCCAGAGTTAGGTTTAAGAATTTGGGGGAGAGGTTAAGTCTTCATATAAGCACTGACCTAGGATGATGAAAAATTAGTTCGTGGTATTTCCTAGTTTTATTAAAAATACATGCAATACATCAGGTTTATGTACAAAGTTGATTTCGCTGGGGTTTTTTGGTGTTGGTGGCGCTAATGCGTCCTTCGTTGTCGCTTCTGATATTTTGGTTTCTGAAGAAACATTGTACAAGCTATCGAGCCTATGATGGACGCCGTGTGAATGAATATGAACCTTATAAAGGTCAGTCATCTCACACAGAGTGATAAGGAGGCCTTTGAAACAGATTGTTTCAGCACCAAAGCCACCCCAAAACCGCTGAAAACAATGATCATAGTGGGTCAGTATGGTACATGTATCAAATTCTAAAGCACAATCATCTATACTAATATTTGTGACTGTCGTTTGTTAGTCTGACTGTTTGTCTGTCTGTTCAGGGTTGGCGGCTACACTGCGGTTATCCCCAGGCTGAAGTTAGGTTCATAAGGTAGCTCCGACCGCGGAGTAACTAAGGGCTGGTGGCGATGAAATACCACTTCCGGTTTCGGAGCTATGCTACTTCCGGTTCATGGCTATACTAGTGCTAGGTCGGGTCAACCGTTAGTAACTTATATTGGAAACTTCGTGTATTTAACCGATGTTACGCCCCAATCCCCTTCATTTTATACAATAAATGATAAGATAGACATTATGAATCAGAGAATCTCTCTCTCTCTCTCTCCCTCTCTCTCTCTCTCTCTCTCTCTGTGTACAATCTGTATTTATTTCAGACTACCATCCGACCCGCGACTTCTACCTGAGATCGGTAACGGCCATATCGCAACAGTAATACACAGCGACACCATCTGTATGAACGGATTGTATAACGGTGCTAACACCAGCAGTCATAGAGCCAGGATACCCTCTATTGTTAGTTTAATAGTAGACTCGATTAAAACGTCAAATGGATCCTACACAAAGAAATATTTACTAGACATGAAAAACGGTGGGTATTAGTTATAATGAGTGAATGACTGAATGAAATGGGGTTTAAGTTCCAAAGACGAACATACTGTATATAGTGTCCATGAGGAACATTGAATTCCAACTGTCAAATGTTATTTTACGTGCACACCAGTATGTACGGGGACCTTTTTTTTCGTCCCACCCGAACGACTAGACGCTGTTTCTTGTCCGACCCTCCGTCATGCATCACTGACAGGGGGAACCATGCCTGAAAACCGCGAGGAACAGCCCCGATCAACCGAGAGAACCGTGCCTTACTAACTGAGTCACGCCTTAAAGATACACAGTGTTCTGTGATAGACTTGATGTAAAGTAATGAAATGTGGGTTAACGTCCTACTTTTATTTACTAACCAGACTATAAAGAAGAATTTTGCCCTGACAGCGCCATTTCTAATTTTACACGGGACTATGTTTTTTTTTTTCAATATATAATTTCTTACAGATATACTATTCAAAAAAAGTAGGGGATATTTGATTTTTAAGTGTTATTAAAATCACCTAATGAAACTGACGAAGAAACAAATGACAAAATGAAATGAAGTTCACATTCATCGATTTATTCCAAATGATCGTTAGACTAAGTAAGGCACAGACTGACCATTATAAGGGTAAAATGATACCCGGGGTCAAACAGCAAAGTTACCACAGCATCACAACCAAGTCAGTAACGGGTAAATCCTCCTCTGTTTGCCAAACAAGCATTGATCCGACGTGGCATACTCCTAATGAGACGTCTAAGGTCATTTTGGTCCAGATTGTCCCATTCCTGTTGCAACGCAGCAGCAAGTTCTTGGACATTGGCAGGACGTTGTTGACGTTGACGTAACCCCTGTCCAAGCATGTCCCAGACATGCTCGATGGGGGAGAGGTCGGGACTCAGTGCTGGCCAAGGTAATGTGGTGATGTTCTGTTGTTGGAGGTAACCTATAACGATCCTGGCCCTGTGACATCTTGCGTTGTGCGAACGGCACAACATGGACTGCCAAGATGTTGTCCCGGTAGTACTGGCCTGTAACACGCCCTGCAACAACATGTAAAGCCGTTCTTCCGGCAACAGTGATGCCTCCCCACACCATAACAGAACCACCCCAAAATCGATCATGTCTGATGACGTTAACGTCTTGGAAGCGCTCGTTTCGACGACGCCACACCCTCCTACGTATGTCCAAAAAATCAACAGTGAACCTTGACTCATCTGAAAACATCACATTGCTCCAGCGTCGATTATCCCAGTGTTGACGATCCCTACACCAACGACGTCTTGCCTGAATGTGATGATCTCTCAAACAAGGGATCACGCGAGGACGTCGGGCGCGAAGGTGACCCCTATGCAGTCGATTCCGAATCGTCTGGCCACTCACTCTCACACCAGTGTCTGTTTGAAGACGAGCGCTGATCTGATTTGCTGTGATGACACGATTTCTCAAGGCCAAGGTACGGATAAATCGATCCTGGGCTTGAGTTGTCGCCCTTGGTCGACCTGAGCGTGGTCTGTCCTGTACAGATTGTGTATCACGGTATCTGGACCATAGCCTGCTTATGACAGACTGAGAAACATTCATCGTCCGCGCCACAACCGCCTGTGTTGTGCCGATCTGTAGCATGCCAAGGGCACGTAACCTTTCATTTTGGGTAAGCCGACGCATATCAAAATTTGTTTTCTGGTCACTAAAACAATTAAACTGATGTTTCCACCCTGGAATTCAATGCCACAATGACTGTAACATTCAAAGTCAGAGTTGTGAAAATCTTGGGTTGGACCCCCATGATGATCCCAAGCATCACCTGCATTCCATGCGGTAGCTATTGGTGCGTTTGGGCGTCACATGTAACTGGAAATGTTTCTTCTGTTAGGTTCTATAGTGACTTTTTTCGTAGTCATTTGCATATTTTAGTATTATGCCCCCAAAATCAAATATCCCCTACTTTTTTTGAATAGTATATATTATTACAGGTGTATTATTACAGGTGTATTATTACAGGTGTATTATTACAGATGTCTTATTACAGGTGTACTATTACCGGTGTAGTACATAGTGTACTATTACTTGTATATTATTACAGGTGTACTATTACAGGAATATTATTACAGGTGTACTATTACAGGTATATTACAGGTATATTATTACAGGTGTACTATTACAGGTATATTACAGGTATATTATTACAGGTGTATTATTACAGGTAAATTATATAGTGTATTATTACTGGTGTACTATTAGAGGTATATTATATAGTGTTTTATTACAGGTATTTTTAGAGAGAGATTTTTTGGTGAAGATTATAGAATAGAGATAAGAACGTATGCTCATCGTATTTTAACAAGAGTAATGGCGGTAGAGGTAGATATAGAGAAAGATGGTTTAACAGATTTAACCATCAACTTTCACACTAATACAGGAAAAACAAGTGATGATATTCACTTTGGTCCAGTAGTAGATAAAGATTATACATAGTAAGTAGGCATAATGAAATGAATGAATGAATGAATGAATGGAAAAATGAAATGATTGGGGCTTAACGTCCTACTGTTCTCCTCCGACTGGGCTAATGAAGACGGGCATACACCATACAGTGTGCTATGTGGGAAATTTTGCTCGGGCAGGGGTACTATGGCCTACTATTATATCAAATTCCAACTGCCAAGGGGTCTTTTACGTGTATGCCAATGTATACACTGGACCTCGGTTTTTCGTCTCATCCGAACGACTAGACAGCTGCCCTCCGTTCTGCACCACTGACAAGAGGAAACCACGTCGGAAAATCCCAATGAACTTTCTCGGCCAATGCAGGGATTGAACACGTGACCCCCAGGCTAGCGAGCCAGCGTCTTACCCACTTAGCAACGATGAATGAATGGAATGGAGTTTAACGTACTGCTTTCCTGCACCAACTGGGCTAATGAAAACAGACTTAAGCCATACAGTGTGTTTTGAGGAAGTGTGGCCCAGAAAGCGAAATGAAATCAAATGGGTTTAACGCCCTCTGCTCCTATAATGGACTATGCAACTGAATTCCAACTGTCAAGGTTTCTTTCACGTGCAAGCAACGTGTACACGGAACCTCGGGTTTTTGTCCCTTCCGAATGATTAGACGCTTTTCCTTACCAGGCCATCAATAAGTTTATATTATACATAGTACCACTTTACTACAGTAGCATATGTAACTGGAGTTCATCAAGATCTTCCGAAGTGGTTACGGCTTGTCAGTGGTGCAGGGCAGAGAACCTGGAGAGGGTCAACGTATAGTCGATCGGATGGGACAAAAACTGAGGGCCTGTGTACACATTAAAAGAACCCTTGACAGTTGGAATTCGATGTAAAAGTCGGTCGTAGCGCCACTATCCGGGCAAAAGTCTCGTCAAAGCATACTGTATGACTTATGTCCGTCTCCATTAGCCCAGTCGGAGTAGAACAGTAGGACGTTCAAACCCATTTCATTTCATTTCATTCTATTACTGCCTAATTGCAAACTGGTTGGATTTTGATAAAACTTTGAATGTACTTCAATTAAGTTTAAAGGCTGGACGGGGATCATAGCTGATCCAGCTTGTTATATTCCTATATCATTGGTTTATAGTACAACAACTGGTGAAACTTTGATAGCTGAATATCCTGACATCAAACCAACAACACCTGTAGCTTTAGTTTACGACCATATACTAAACAACATAACAGTTCCGGCCTTTATAAAATCGGAAACCGTCTACTTCTTCGCGGCATTTGGTGTCAACAAAACAGAGGCTACTTATTACCATCAAAGGGGTAAGTAATATGTAATGAAATGGAGTTTAACGTCCTACTGTTCTGCTCCGAACGGGGCTAAAGACGACGGGCATAAACCATGCAGTGGGCTATGAGGGAAATTTTTCCTCGACAGCGGCACTACGGCCTACTCTTATATATCGAATTCCAACTGTCAAGGGATCTTTTACGGGCACGCCAACGTGTACACGGGACTTTGGTTTTTCGTCCCATCCGAACGACTAGACAGCTGTCCTTGTCAGGCCCTCCGCCCTACATCACTGACAAGGTGGAACCACGCCGGGAAATCTGGATGAACTTTCTCGGCCAATGCAGAGAGAGAGAGAGAGAGAGAGAGAGAGAGAGAGAGAGAGGGGAGGAGAGAGAGAGAGAGAGAGAGAGAGAGAGAGAGAGAGAGAGAGAAAGAGTGAGAGAGAGAGAGAGAGAGAGAGAGAGAGAGAGAGAGAGAGAGAGAGAGAGAGAGAGAGAGGGGAGGAGAGAGAGAGAGAGCAAGAGAGAGAGAGGGGAGGAGAGAGAGAGGGCAAGAGAGAGAGAGGGGAGGAGAGAGAGAGAGAGAGAGAGAGAGAGAGAGAGGGGAGGAGAGAGAGAGAGAGAGAGAGAGCAAGAGAGAGAGAGAGGAGAGAGAGAGAGGAGGAGGAGAGAGAGAGAGAGAGAGAGAGAGAGAGAGAGAGAGAGAGAGAGAGAGGGGGGTGTTTAACATCTCCTCGACACAAACTAGGTCATTTCGAGACTAACATATGGTTAAATTTTATTTCAATAATTCGCTTGCGCCTAGGGGTCTTTAGCAGTGGGAGGAAACCGGAGGACCCGGAGAAAACCCACGAGGTTGGTCACGTACAACCAGGTATTCGGAACGGCCAATGCAGGCCAACGAGCCACCGTCTTACCCAGTTACTTATTTGAGAAATATTTGTAAGAGTGATTGTGTGTTTTGTAGCGCTATGAGCACGACCATATGTGGAATTGTTTATTTCAGCTAGTGATTTATTTGTGAATGACACGTTTCGACATGAACACATCAACGCCTGGAATGATCTTTGGAACAAGGGTCGTATTGATGTACTAGCAAATAATAATAAAATAGGCCAAATAATCTACGCCTCACTGTATTATCTACTCAGCTCTCTACCTGTCCATCCTGACGAGGCTAATTGGCCGTTCATGGGATTAGCACCTGGTGGATTAGCACATGGATATTATAAGGTGAGAACAGGGATTCCAATTCGGCAATATATGCCGGTCATGACCGCCTTTATTTAACAATTGACCGGGATATCTCGAGACCAATCGGTCAATTGTTATTTCGTAAAACTAGCATATTTTCCAAAACAACATATATAAAGGATTTTATAAGCTGAGAGTATGGATTCCAACTCGGCAATATATGCCGACCATGACCGCATGTGTTAAACAATTGACCGGAATATCTCTGGACCAATCGGTCAATTTACGCCCCAAAAACTAGCATGTTTTCCAAAACAACATATATAAAGGATTTTATAAGCTGAGAGTATGGATTCCAACTCGGCAATATATGCCGACCATGACCGCATGTGTTAAACAATTGACCGGAATATCTCTGGACCAATCGGTCAATTTACGCCCCATATAACTAGCATATTTTTCCAAAAAACATTTTCAAACATGACAACAAAGAACTGGGTAAGCCGATTCTTAATCAAAAAATAAGTGACACAGAGTTCTCTGCAAATTTAAGTACCCTTGAGCTGTTACGGGGGCAACCAGGTCTGGGTAACCACTTAATTTCTTCAATAGGGACGAAAAAATACCCGAAAGTTCGTGTAGAAACCTACTCGTCCAATTCAATAGAAAGTTAATTCCTTTAGTCCTGATTCTACCAGGAATATTACCAGACCACCCAGCAATAGTACAGTAGCTGCTCATCCTTGAGCTTTCTAGGTAATAACGATCCCGCCAATACTGTAGACCCTGTAAATGCTCGTTAGGTCACATTTTTTGGGGGAAAAAATCAAACTTGCTGGTATAGTTTGCCGAACCCTCAGGCGGAATCCATTCTAAATTTAAAATCGTATAACAATTGCAGGCAGACCTCCTTTCAATATGGCCATTTTTCTTGAGGTTTTGGTCTAGAGTCGAAGGAGAGGGTTTGGTCCGACATTTTCTGACAGATTATGGTAAATATTCATCGTTTAGAGGCAGATGGCTAACAGAGCTAAGCGGTTGGATACATTCTCAAAATTTCAGTGGTCAACCTCCTACAAACTTTGAGCAAAGATATGCCCTGTCTGTGATGCACCATCAAAATTTTGCGAAATGTTGTAGCTGTGAGAGGAGACCAGAATATTAATTAAAGTCTCTGGGAAATTAATGGTGGTCTGCCCCAAATTTATACGACATTTTTGCCCGTAACAGCAAAATTTTGAAAACGCTCTACCGGTTGAATTTGTTCACATGCTTTTCCATCCTTGCCAGTCTTCAAAGCGCTTTATTGTGCTTCATTTCAGTCGCAGGATTATTCCGGTCACGTGTTTTGGGATCAAGACACGTGGATGTTTCCACCAATCATGATGCTGCATGCTGATGTGGGAAAACTGATCGTTCAATCTAGACTAAGAAAACTAGATGCTGCTCGACGGTTGGCGAAGATGAGGGGGTTTCCCGGTGCCATGTATCCCTGGGAATCCGCATATACAGGTAAATTTCAATGGTAAATGCATCGCCGCAAAACCATTCAGTATTTATAAACCGGGTCAAATTCGTGTGCTTTCTGTTAGACACTTAGATGCATCAACCTCGTAATACCAAAGTCAATGATACCATAACAGAAATGTAGAGGAATTGTATTTAGACGAGCTGTAACAACAAATCGCGTCATTGCACGACTCACTACACACAGTAGATCCCGGATTCTATTCTGCTATTGGCCGAGAAAGTGATAATGGCGGAGCTTCTGGGAAGCTGGCAACGTTAGGCGTCTAGTCCACGAGTGTACTTATTGACATGCAAATCGACACAATTCGATGAACCAGAGGCAGAAATGCCACAGTCCGGGCAACATTACCTGGGATGTACCGGATTTTATTTGGTCAGTGGATGGAGACACGTTACACACCATTTCAATACTCCTATGTTTTAATAATATATTTCTACAGGACTACCTACATCTACGTCAGAGACATGTTCCACCAACGAAATCCACATTTCAGCTGACGTAGCTTTCGCATTACGTCAGTATTGGTTGCTAACTACAGATGACGACTTCCTGGTAAAAGATCGTGGTGCAGAAGCTCTCATTGACCTAGCAACGTTCTGGGCGGCACGTGTCACCTTGAATCAACAAACAAAAAAATACGAAATACTCGGTACGTCATTCTTTTTGTTTTCTCTGTAAACAGTATATTTCTGAACAATTTGTTGCAATTTCAAAAATGTTGGCTCTATTGAACGTATCGTGTCTTTAATTTGGGCCAAACTAAAGAAAAATCTCTGAAATGGAATGCCACAAGTGTAGATCGTTATGATTACGGCCACGTGATTAAGCGGTCTTGCGGAATGCATCTCGCCCTTTGTATCCCCCTGTGGGTCAAGACCTTCATGATCTACAGGAAGTCTATCGACCTAATCACGTGGGCCATATCCTTCATGATCTACAGGAATTCTACCCTTACTAATCACGTAGGTTATATCCTTCATGATCGACAGGGAGTCTACCCTTCCTAATGACGTGAACCATATCCTTCAAGATCTACAGGAAGTCTACCCTTCCTACTCACGTGGACCTCATCTTTCATGATCTACAGGAAATGTCTACCCTTCCTAGTCACGTGGGCCATAACCTTTGGGGTCTAGTCGTAGTATTGTACCATAACCGTAATGATATACACCAAGTCTATAGGCACATACCTTTTCCTAAAAAGCCATTTGCGTTTCTACGGTAATGTGCTATATAATATTATAAAATGGCAGTTTTTGTAGTATTTTAGTAATGGGGGCCATGGGCGTTACCTTAATTGTCTATATTAATGTTGTACAAGAATTCATCGAAGCCAGCGATACTGAACCTCGAACCAACGCATCTTTTCCAAAAATGCCATTTCAGTAACCTTTTCTATGGTAATAATTTATAAAATGGCGGTTCTTGTTTTGTTTTTAGATGTCATGGGACCTGATGAGTATCACTACCACAAGAATAACTCTGTATACATTAATACTATAGCTCGGATTACTTTAATGACTGGGCAGATGGCTGCCGTGAAAACAGGACGAACACCACCAACTTTATGGCAGAGTATTATAGATAACATGTACATACCTATTGATAATCATCAATACTTCTATCATCCAGAATATGATGGTTATCCTAGAGGTAGGTCAATATTTCTATCATCCAGAGGTAGGTCAATATTTCTACCACCCAGAGGTAGGTCAATATTTCTACCATCCAGAATATGGTGGTTATTCTAGAGGTGGGTCAATTGTCGAGAGCATGATTCAATGAATCCATTAGTCTAGGTATTGGCACAGCGACATTTAGTTACCGATTGAGAAAACCCGGAGTCTCGTGTACACTTGACAGTTGTAATATCCCTCATAGCACTCTGTGTGGCGTATGCCCGTCTTCATTAGCCCAGGTTAGGAGCAGAACAGTAGGACGTTAAACTCCATTTCATTTCATTTCATTTTCTGCAGATTCCGGTTCTCTACATCTAGCCTCGGCTTTATGACGGTAAGTGATATGCACCCACACCTATACAATTGCAATGCGACGCCGGTTTAACTTTCAGCTTTTAGAAAGAAGTTCTCAAAATTGTGTCGTTCGAAGAGTGTATAGAATTTCAGTGCAAATTGTCCTTGTTTAAAGAACATCGGATAAACTTAAAAGAAAAATGGCTTTGAAATCTTTGTACGATAAAACATTCTGAAAGGAGTTTCAATGGCAGACTTCATCATACAGCCGTGGCTAGTTGTTGGGTACTGGAACCTGCTGAGGTTTGCCGAGTGATTAAAGCCCATTTCATTTAAAAACCAATAAATCTAAGGATGAAGTGACGGGATTTGGCGGTCACTGCTGACTAAGATGCCACGCAAAAGGATTTAAAAAACCCTAATTTTATATTCTTGAACATTTCAGGTGAAATTGTAAAACAAGGTGACGTCATATTAATAGGATTTCCTCTGATGTCTCAATCACCCAATAAAACTATACAACAAAATGATCTGATTTATTATGCTAATGTATGTATACTACGTCATGCTTTATTGTGCTAATTATAATATCCACAAACTACGTCATTCTTTATTGTGCTAATTATACAAACTACGTCATACCTTATTGTGCTAATTATAATATCCACAAACTACGTCATACTTTATTGTGCTAATTGTAATATATAACTTATGCACTATGTCATGATTAATTTGTACTAATTATTGTATCTTTAAACTACGTCATTAGGTTGTCAGCGTCTGTAAACAACGTCATGTTTTATTGTGCTAATGTCTCGAGTTCGCTTGGTTAGATCTATTTGATAAGGTCAACTTCAAATTTAGTCAAAGGTCACGAGATTTAAACAGGGCTAGCGCTTATCCCAACCCTAACTCTAAGCCCCAATGCTTACTCAAACCCTAACCTACGAGTCACCAATAACCACGTGCCCTAACCTTTTTTACATCTCAGCGACCTTCACAAATAGATATGGCCGGGTTCGCTCCTGGTGTTGTCCGAGAACGTTCTTCTGGGGATTTCCGGCGTGATACCCCCCCCCCCCCAACCACCACCCCCGTGTAGGAAGGGGGCCTGACAACCCGAGGCCCGTGTACACATTGGAGCGCACGTAAAAGATCCTTTAGGGGTTAGATTTCGAATTAACACACTGTATGGCATAGGGTTCATCAGCCCAGAACAGTAGGACGTTAAACCCAATTTTCATTTCCCTAATATGCTTCTTTTAATGGTATGACGTCATTGATATCAATGACAGATTACGGAATAGATATCTGGGATTGATTTCAGGTTACACCGAGTGGTCCAGCTATGACGTGGGGGATGTTTGCTATTAACTGGCTAGAACAAGGAAATCTAACATTAGCAGAGAAATATTACAATAAACAATTTGGTAATATTCAACCGCCATTCCAGGTAAGTAACTTTAAGAATAATATACTGGCTCGCTAGCCTGGAGGTCGGGTGTTCGATCCCTGCATTGGCCGAGAAAGTTCACCTAGATTTTCCGACGTGGTTTCCCCTTGTCAGTGGTGCAGAACGGAGGGCCTGACAAGGACAGCTGTTTAGTCCTTCGGATCAGACGAAAAACCGAGGTCCCGTGTATATATTGGAATGCACGTAAAAGATCCCCTGGCAGTTGAAATTCGATATAAGAGTAGGCGATAGTGCCGCTGCCCGGGCAAAATTTCCCTAATAGCACACTGTATGGCATATGCCCGTCTTCATTAGCCCAGTATAGGAGCAGAACAGTAGGACTTTAAACCCCATTTCATTTCATTTCACAATGAATTTAATCTGATTAAAATACAGATGTATATTTCATTTCGTATTTTTATACTTTCAATGGCCTACACTACATGAAAATCTGACAAGTTGTACTCGAAGGTCGTGTCAGGGGTCGTACGAGCGGCTTTTGACCCTATGACGTCAGACATTGATTAATCAATCAGCGTTGATGTTTCTAGTGGTTTACTCACAGTTCCGTGCATAGCACGCCAAGAAGTCGTTGTAATAGACCGTTCCATTGGCTTATCCCTCACTTCAACCAAAACGCCGGTAATATAACAACTCTTCCAGATCCTAGTGTAGTAAAGACAAGTAAACGGAACGAAATAGGATCTGTGTTTGAATCAGAGTGCACAGAACTGTGTGGTGTCTGTTGATATTCGGTTTCGAAGATTAATAATAGAGAGGTTCTGATCCACTCCGAAATCGAGAACGAGGACGAGGTGATTCCCTTTTTTGCATGGTACGTCATCAGTTCTTGAGGGCTTCCCCCACAGCGGAAAACATCTTGGACCCTCTGAAGTCGTAAGTGAATTCCGTGATGATTTAATTCTATTTTAGACAACCGTTTTCATAATTATACCGAAACACATAAATCAGCCTTTGTTAGGCACTGTTTAACTGGTCGAATAAAAGCGAAATGGTTAAACGAATCCTCACTTTCAAACAGCGCACTTTTTACTCTATTCACGATGAACTGACCATCGCGGATTTTTCTGAACCATAAAAGTGTGTCACCTTTTCCGAGAACGAGAACGACTTCACCTCGTATCGTTCTTACAACACATCTGAACCTCTCTAATGAATTTCAAAGCGGGCAAGGGGGTTGTTCTAACTGTGTACCTATTGTACACTTTAAATAAAATGGTCTTACATTTAGTCAAGTGATGTGGTTTCCACTACAAGTTCGCACGGCCCCCGGCCATATCATGAATATGCAGTGAAGCACGTCTTAGTCCAAACCTTAATAATTTACATTTTGTTTTTGCATTATGCTATGTAAGGTTGTTTTTTATTAGTTTCCGTGAGTTGTACAACTTAAAAAAAAAAAATTTCAACGGCTGTAATAAATCGATTCCCTTACGCGTTTGTATCAATTGTCTGTGGTAAAGGAAGATAACTACCTAAACGTTTTGGTAATTTCAGACTAAACTAGCAACGGCTAGATGTTGTAAAACTTACAGTCGTTGCTTCAGGAACATGGAGGAGGTAATACTCCTTGTCAAACCTCGGATCAGATTAGACCCCGCCCACGTCATATAGGTAGCAATTTATGATGTACATTTGTAATAAAAAAACAAATTTTTGTCTTCAGACATGGACTGAGAATGCTGATGGTAGCGGTGCTGTAAACTTCCATACAGGAATCGGTGGATATCTTCAGTCTATTATATTTGGCTATGGTGGATTTAGAATCAGAAACGACATGTTGATATTCGATCCACAGATCATCCCAAATGTCAATCAATGGAACATCACTGGACTGGATTACAAAGGAGGTTCTTTTCACTTTCAATTCGCTGAGTTTGAAATGTACATTACACAGACTGTTGTCCAATCACCGATGTCTGTTTATCTATTTGCCTCGGGAACATCACAACCTCTCGTTCTCAATGAAACTGCTTTCATTCCAAGACAACGAGCGGCGCTTATAATGCGTCCAAACTCACAGAATTCGACTTTTAATATTAAACTGTGATATTAATGGCTATAATCGAACTCAGCCATTCGGACTTGTATATCTTGGATGAAATAAAAGGAGATTTCAGACTGTATTAAAATATGTTTATTGTAATCTGTTGTTATTTGTATGTTTTGTGTATTGATAGAATGTCCGAGTGTTGTCGGTCATGTGTAATGCACGTGATAAAATGGGGCTGTATTGCATGTGATAAATTGACCGAGTGCTATCGGTCATGTGTATTGCATGGGATAGAATGGCCGTGTTGTCGATCGCGGGTTTGTTTTGTGTATAGCGTGTAATAAAATGGCCGAATGATGTCATTCATTGGTTTATGTAATAACTGACAGTGCAGTGCCCCAACAAGGGTCGGGTTTCAATGGTCATATTGTGGAATAGGCCTTTAGCCTATTCATATAATTAGATGACAGAAGTATTTAGAGGTGTTTATTCCAGGGACAACACATATAGTATCATCATTACTATACGACAATATAGTCCGTACTTCAATAAAATATAACTTAAACGTAAGTGTCGCATAGGGGGCTCAGGGTTAGTGCTAAATGATAAGGCCAGCTCAATTTTTCGTCACAGGTCACGAGATGTAAACAGGGCTAGCGCTAACCCAAACCCTGGACTTACCCCAATACTTGCCCCAACCCTTACCTACAAGTTCACCAACAATCACATGCACTAAATTTATTTACATCTCAGCGACCTTGACAAAAATTGAGCTGGCCTTAACAAATAGATTTAGCCGAGGGCTCAGGGTGTGTGGTGCTGGCTCGCAAACAAAGGGTGTAGAATGGAGGGCCTGACAAGGGATGGCACCTAGTTGTTCAAAGGTATGAAAACCCGAAGTCTCCTATTGGAAGTACGTTAAAGATACCCACCACAGTGGGAAATGGAAGTAAAAGCTAGAGTAGGCCATTGCAGGTCGATGTGAAACAGTAAGACGTTAATCCAGGGGCGGATCCAGGAAGTTTTGCAGGAGGGAGGGGTTGCCAGGTTCCTGTTCTTATTTAACTCTTCTCAAATAAATGTCTAGAACAGAAAATAGTAAAAACAAAAATCGAACTTCGGGTAGTCTTGAAAATATAACGTTTAATTATCTCTGGACATTCGTGATCGGAATACCCTTGGAGATCGTGAAGACATTCCAGGAAAAAACTGATACGATGGATTGGTACTGCAGAGATCATGTTGCATCCAGGATACAGAATAAGATACGATAAGATAAGATTTTATTGTATTATAACACCCATTGCGGGCCGCATACAATTCATATACATGACATAAGGAACATAAAATAAAATATATAGAAATATACATAATATATATATATTTATAATAATACGAAACATGAAATACAGGTTCGTGTTAAAAGTGAAAATATTATATATTAGAAAAATTATTTCAAAATGTATAGATGTTAAAAAATGAAAATAAAATGTGAAGTTTGTCTTGTAATACCTTATTAGGTCGAGGTTTGATATCTACGTTAAAATGTTTTATATACATAATGACATACACTCACAGAAACTGAAGGGGGGGGGACAAATAGATTTTCAAACGTTATGGCCAAACTTTTGTCCCTGAAAATAACAGAATTGAAGAAAGGTTGGCAATTACAACATTGAATTGGTTCGGTAACGGCCATAACATTGAATTGGTTATGATACTTTCATTGTCATCCATAGATATTAAATTTGGGTCAGATGCAAACTGTGTCGTTTTTGGAGGATAGACATTCTCTTTGGAAGTTGAAAGTGTGAAGAGTGCTGTGCATAAAGAGGGCTACAGCTTCGGACATCGGGGCGTACAATTAAAGAGAGGGTAAATTAAATTTGTGAAAATCGAAATTATCGCTGTAACTGTATTGTACACGCTGCTTTACTTATTTCACTGGTTTTGGCACACCATATTTAAAAAAATATCTTCCTTTCTGTGTACTAGACCCTGTACATTGGGGGTATGTAATCAAATAGCGTTGGGTGGGAATGAATGAAAATCATGACACAGTAATTCAGATTTTTGAAAAAATACATGTCCGTGCCCCCCCCCCCCCCCTCTCCACCAAAAAAGTAAGACCATCCGAAACGCGGATATAGACACCGCAATGGTTAGAGTGGTTAGCAAAAAAAGGATGAATGAATATGCCCCCCCCCCCCACACACACACCAAAAAAGAAAGATCAGTCTATGTTCAGGTCGGATGTAGAAATTAGAAATTCCAAAACGCGGATTTAGACGATGCAATAGTTAGAGTGGCCGTCAAAAGGATATGAATAATTTTTAGAACGGCTGGTTATCAAAGGGGGATAACTACATTCAGGTTTAGGTCCAGATGGGATTGTAACGGCTCAAATATTATTTGATTTCATTAATTTATAATTGATATATTGTAAATAAATAAATGATCGAATGACATCACATTTAGTTTTAATAACCAATAGCCTTGAAAAACTAGTGGTTGTACCGGTGTGAGGTAGGGAGCTAGGAGGGAGACAAAAGTAATTTAAAGTTAACCATACCCAAACTCTCTTTTCTCTTTCTGATTGAAACTAAGGTGTTATTATTTCCGGAGCCACAGTGGCTAAATGATGGCTCGTTAGCCTGGAGGTTGCCCCTTGTCAGTGGTGCAGGGCGGCGGGCCCGACAAGGACAGCTGTCTAGTCGTTTGGATGATCCGAAAAACTGAAGACCCGTGTATACATTGGCATGCACATAAAAGATCCCTTAACATTTTGAATTTGATATATAAGAGTAGGCCATAGTGCCACTGCCCGGGCAAAATTTCCCTCGTAGCACACTGTATGGGCTATACCTGTCTTCATTGGCCAGTGGGAGCTATGTTCCAGAAATTTAACATAAAAGAAGTGATATGTCCTAAAGCATCGTTTTGATGGGAAAGATGTTTTTTTTTTATGTCAGTCAAACCAGGCAGTGGCAAGTCATCCCTATCAAGCGTATTTGATAAAAGTAGCACAATCATCAAGGGCAGATAATTTGAATATATGTACATGTCTCCCCGATAGGTGAACCCAGGGGTTAGTGGAGTTGAATGGAATGAGAACACTGACCAGTGAAAATGAAATGAAATGGGATTTAACAGCCAACTGTTTGCTCCGAACGGGGCTAATGATGATGGGCAAACACCATACAGTATACAATGAGGGACAATGTGCCCGGACAGCGGCACTACGGCCTACTCTTATATCGAATTCCAACTGCCAAGGGATCTTTTAAGTGCACGCCAATATGTACACGGGACCTCGTTTTTTCATCCCATCCAAACGACTAGACAGCTGTCCTTCTCAGGCCCTCCGTCCTGCATCACTGACAAGGGGAAACCATGCCAGAAAATCTGGATGAACTATCTCGGCCAATGCAGGGATCAAACACCCGCCCTCCAGGCTAGCGAGCCAGCGTCTTACCCACTTAGCCACGTGGTCCCGCACTGACTAGGGATACTGAGAGTGAGAAGTGGCAGTTATTTGTACTATTTCGAGTCCTTGCACTCCATGTAAATAAGACAATTTATTATTACCTTGGTTTCCATCATATTCCTGAAGCAATGGCCTGAGAAATCCCTCTCTGGCCATTGCTGGATTGGCTTCTGATACTTGAGTTTTTGAGGGAGTTTGTCTATTCTTCCCGTTCAATCAAATCTATCCCAAGTACAGCAACATGACAGCCCTTCGTTTAATCTTGGTCTTCCCTAAAACTTTGGACAGTTATCTGCTATGCACTGGTTAATTGGGCATAATAGAACCTTGAGTCATGACGTAACGTTATGTAAACATATTTGGTCCAATTTAAAGCAGTGTTTAGTGGGATTAGGTATAATCAAATGAAACACTGCGAGGAGTATGGGTTTCCATCTACTGTGATTAGTTTGAGATTAAGGAAACTGAAAATTGACACAAACCAAAAATTTAATATTAAATATTACAATAAAATTAATTTAATTTCCAATTACAAATTTGATAGCACATAATTGGACCAGGAACTGTTCTTCTGGAGGTGACATGCTTTGGAAAAGCCTAAGGCTCCGTCAATTCAAGTTTGATCGACATGAAAATTAACATGCTTCTTCTTTGAACAATTCTGCATCGATTTAGTGAATTAGATTTTTTAATTTCATCCAACAACATGGTCAGCTCCTGGTCCATTGTACGATCGTACTTGTGGTTTTGATGGTACCCATGACGACCCATACCATATTTTATTTATACAGTGGTCTACACCAATTTACAGATATCTAGCTGTTTTTATACATTTCTCAAGTTTTACGATATACCAAGTCCCGAGTTCACAAAGCATCCCAGACTTAAGTTAAGAATTTACTCAAAATTGTTCGCCTTATTTTGACTAAAATATAGCCCTTTATAAAACTTCTGTTGTTTTAAGGTAGCAAATACATCAATAAGAAACTATGTGTAAAGTTTTGTGTTTCTGGATCAAAGATATTTCTTATGATGTTGAGTAAATTCTTGTGAGCTCAGTGCCAGAGGTTATACATTTTCTGCTGCAATCCTTTTATATACCTTACGGTTAGGCCTATATGAGTAAATCCAATACACATTTGACTACTGTTTATAAAAAAACAATTATCATTCAGTCAACAATATGCAAGTCCTTCTATTTCAACTGTCAACATCATCCGAACCCAATATTTCAATTTTAACATTTTTATTTTTGTTTTTATTTGGATTAATTATTGATGATATTTTCATTTCTATATTATCTTTTGTACAAATGTCATCATTCTCGCTATCCGAGTCCACATCACTATCTGAAGCACTGAGTTCACTATCGTCACTCTCCTCATTTTCAACTAATGCTAAATTCATTTCAATATGGCAATCCTCCTCGTTCACGTTTTCAATATCAAGTTCTTCTGGTTCATTTTGAAGCCTTTGTTGTAATTCAACGTTAGCTTCAATCATTTTGGGTAAGAAATTTTTCACTTGACTTAGAACAGAACTTGGAGGGGGCTTGAATGTCCTCCTTGGGCCATTTTTTGAATCAGTTTTTAGAAGTTTCACTGGCTCTTTCTCAAACTTTTCTGAATATAAAAGATGTTTAGAAGTGGTTGTCTTTCCATTTGGGTGTTCAGATGAATTAACTGTTGGTTCCTTCAACCCACTGTCATGATCAGTTTCCATTTTGGGGGATATTTTGTGAAAACCTTTCCAATAACTGAATAGTAAACAAAAGCATGTGTTTGTATATTATAGTTCTGACAGTTCATTCAATGGTTTCTCCCTAAACACGCGTAATAATTGCGTTGACTCAATCTAAAAAACTTTGTTCTATTTCGGTAACGCATAAAAACTCTTCTCTCTTACTGTAAATTAATTTGTGTGCGAAAGGAATTACAATTAACACAATGCGTTATAAATTAAAACAATTTCACGTGAGATCTATATTCGCGCAATGATACCACTGTAAATAGAATTCAAGATGGCGGTTGTTTGGATTTCGTTTACGGTAAATTTACTCAATGTTTTTGGTTATTTTTTCAAGCTAGCCATAGAAATCTATATTCGTCATGTATCTAACAAGTGGAAAAATCGGTAGCGAATTGCAAATAATTAAAATGAACATACGATCATCGATTGTATAAAAAATATTTATCTCGGAAGAAAAGGAAATGTGAAACGTACAAAAATGAAAGTCTATTTTGTAACATTTGTTTACTTTTTATCGTCACTTTCCATTTCCGTATGTACATGCCCGGGCCATATTTCATGTTTGTAATTATTTATCATATGAAAACTCTTACATATATTTAATTCTATGTACATGTAGATCAGTGGATAGTGTAGATTATATTTGTAAACTCTACCTCTAGCCGATTGTTATTACAGATGCAGATGGCAACAATTTCGTAAATCTTTGACCTTAGACGGCTTAGAATCAGGTTAATAAATACTGGGCTATGATGTAGGCCTACATGGAATAATGTGTATCATTCGGAAGACAAACACTAAAATAATTATTATATTTTTAATCAATATTGGAATGTTACAGTGCACCAATCACAGCCATTACTGAATCTATTTATTTCTGACACAATCAACAATAAACTATGCTTAGTGCAAGTCTAGAAATATATTATAAGGCACCTGGTACAAACATTGTCAACCACAAATCTAGGTTTTGTCTTGTATTAACCCTCTTGTGCCTGTCGTTTTTCTCAGGCATAAATGAAAATGTAATATACATGATTATACTGTAACCCAGGTATCATTTAATCTTGGGTATCTAGCACTAATTTCTTTCACATTCACATTCATAAAAATTGTTTAAATCGTTTAATTTGTACTTCTGTCCAGTTTAAAGGTGACCATTCAATTTTGATAATGAGTGTCCAATTTTTCAATCACTGTTAAAAAATAAACAACCCAATTGATTAATAATGATGTATAATGATTAATTTTTTAACAGTGGTCAGGAAATTAAATACTTGTAAATTTGACACTCATTATCAAAATTAATCAGTCAGCTTTAAACTGGCATAAGTACAAATTAGATGATTTTGGGTGATTTAAAACGATTTTTACGAACATTTAAACCAAGATTTGATATTAAACGAATGTGAAAGAAATTAGTGCTAGATACACAAGATTAAATGATACCTGAGTTACATATATCGTCGGTAGGCAGACGAAGTGACTTATCTTCCTACCGTAACCTATTGACGATAAGTCACTTCGTCTGCCTAACGACGATATATGGCATGTAGGATAGTCTATATGGTACTATGGTGTAGCCTACATGTACATGTAGTTCAGTACATTGCACAACTAAAATCGTTGTATGAAAGTTATGGCCTAGATTGAAAAAAAGAAACTTTCACTGATTCAGTCAATGTGCATCTTGTTGTGCATCTTGTTTATGTATAACGTGGCACACGCCTATCTGTAATTAAAGTTGTTATGCTTCTTCATACTTGTAAAACTCATTAACAACTCATATAAGTTTAATGTTTATTAACGAATCACGCAAGTCTTACAATAAGATGAACGATCGAAGCGTGTCTACCCCAAGAGTGAGATATACAAGATAAGTGGACCTGAGGTCACATGTTAAACAGATTAATTACCACCCGAGTAACTCATTATACTATGAGTAATAATATACCACCCGAGTAACTCATTATACTATGAGTAATAATATACATATTATGACAAAAGTACTTGGTGTTTTTCAGTTTAGTATGGAGAATCGATAATAATTTGAAGAGATGTGTGACCATCGACAACTGCGATCTCCTGCTCCTGTTGGGGTCGTGGATCACGTTGGTTCTCTATCAGAAAGTTTCGGTGAACTTGTGGAAAATAGCGACTACAGTGATATCACACTCATTGTGGATGGGGGCCAGTTTCAAGGCCATAAAGTCATCTTAGCAGCAAGATCAGAGTATTTTAGGTGGGTAAATTTGTAACTGTTATGTGTAACTCGCTTGTTGTAATTAGAGGGATTTTTAATCGCTTACAAACTACAGTATGGTGAAAGTTAATCTCGAAAAGGAATATCAGTCCATTTTTACAAAGAAATGATGAATTGAACATTGCGTGATTTTTATCAGAGAGAAGAAAGATTAACCTCCACTGGACATAAACTAGGTCATTTCTGGACTTACACAATGGTTCAATTTTATTTAGTGACCGTACTCCTTGTCACATACAACTGGGAATTCAAAACCATGCCAGTTGACTCAATGACAGACCTTATGATAAAACGTGCACATGCTAACCATTCGGCCATTCAACCCGCCTTATCAGGCAGTAGTCGCAAGACAGTATCGCGTATACTTATACTTAGGTAAGATAATTGGACAACTTTTTTTTAAAATCTGAATAAATCCAAGCCAGGAGATTATGTAAACTCACTCTTGATATTGGTTTTGTTTGTTGAGTAGATTTGTGAATTAAGTGATGGCATATTAAAGCGAGAATTTCATATTTTCTAAGAAAGTCAAAACAGAATTATTTCTATGTCTTTTGCTCAATAGGTTATCAACTCACTATTATACGATCATAGGTATCATTCTCACACTTAAAATCATTCACCCCGGAAATAGTAACACAGTTACCTCCTAATTACCTCCCTTGTTTCTCTATTCCCTACCATGGAATAGCTATCATCAAACGTTTGGATTTGAAGTTAAAAATGATATTTTTGCCAATTTCTCAACTGGCAATAGTGAATTATAGGATTCTTTAACAAGGTAGAACTGTTTATAGATACCATCTATTTTAAGGCTTTATTTTAATACATTTTAAAACTATAACTTAAAAATATGAAATTGTAGCTTTAAATGTAAGGTGCAGGATTGGGATCTGCGAATTCAATAAATTATTGATTTGTATACAGAATATATTTTACCTGTTTTATGTAGAAATAAGAAACCAATATCTGTGAGTACGATACATGTGGTGTGGTGGGGTGGGAGGTTGAGTGGTCTGACACATCCGATTTAGATCAAACGATCTGTCATTGAGCTAAGTAGTATGGTTTTGATAATAAGTTTGTATCACATTGATCAGCAGTGAATATTCGCTAGTCCACTATAGTCACTGATAGGGATGACATCGATGCGACTTAATGAGCCCCAAATATTAACTTTTTTCCTTCTGCAAATTAAATTCTAGAGCATTTTTTTTAAGCATTAGGAAAATAAATAAAGGTGTTTCAATTATATGTAGGTAGACAGTATTTCCTATTTAGGGTAAATGGGTCTGTAAAATGAGTAAAAGGCACCATTCTGCCCAAACTAGTAGAATCTTATGTAAACAATGCACACGCCATTAAGCCAATGATTGACGCTGCATAATGTGATGTCACATGATAAAACAGTCATGATATGTTAGTCTCAGTATGACCTAGTTTATGTCAAGTGGACACTAAATTTTATTTATCTCTCCCTGTTGATGATTTGTGCCCACATTATCAGCTTGGGAAGATTTAAATGATAGCATGAAATATATTTTATACATGTTCGTTATTATAAACATGTTTTATGGTATTATTTCAGAGCTCTTGTTTTATACATCTGCGTTGTTTAAAACATGTTTTATGGTATTATTTCAGAGCTTTATTTTATGGTGGTTTGAAAGAATCACAGCCAGGAATATCTCAGATAGAATTACATGATGTTCCTGCTGCAGCGTTTTCTTCTTTATTTAAATATATCTATACAGGTAGACTACATCTTACAGAGATAAAGGTAAGTATTAATCAATGTCTTTGGTTTGAGCCAGGTATGTACGTACAAACAAATTATTGAAATGAATTGTCCCAAAATGACCAATTTTGTGTCTAGTGGAGGTTATTCTATCACGGCACTGGATTCTTGAATGGACTGTCCACAGTTCAAATTTACCTCATAGCACACTGTATGGCATATGCCCATCTTTATTAGCCCAGTTCAGAGCCGAACAGTAGGACGCTAAACCCTGTTTCATTTCATTTAATTTCCAGTGAATACTCTGAACACTATAGGAGCAGAACAGTAGGACGTTAAACCCCATTTCATTTCAATTCATTTCAAAATTTCCCTCATAGCATATTGCATGAAGCAGAAAAATGTAAACAAGAGTTTTGGTAGTCAAACAATTGAAAAATTAAAGAGTTTTCAATCATCGTATTTATGCTGTAATAAAAAATGATTGTTTTTTTCAGGAGGAGAGTCATATATTAGATGTTCTAGGTTTGGCCCATCGATTTGGTTTTGAAGAACTCGAGACGGCTATATCTGATTATTTGAAATCTGTTTTAGATAATCGTAATGTGTGTCCAATTTACGATCTCGCCAACATGTACAATCTGACATCTTTATGTACCATGTGTCAGGAGTTTATCGATAGAAACGCTTTTGAGATTTTACACAGTGAATCCTTCTTATCTTTGTCACAGGTAATAATTGCTCATTCTATGTGATAAAAGGGGGCAGGGGCTTTAGCTGAGCCGTACGGCACTGGCCTCCTTAGGTAATAATTTCTCATCCTGTCTGATACATGTATGTGGTGGTGGGTGGTTAGTGGTCTAACAGGTACGCTTTAGATCACAAGGTCGGTCATTAAGTCAGCTGACATGTTTTCTGTCCAACCTCTTGACTTTTCTCTGAAACCTCCAATCCCCTGCCATAGCTAAAGATGCCTATGCATAAGCAGATTATTGAAATGAAATTGAACCATATGATTGTCCCATAATCAGCTAGTTTATGTTGAGTGGATGTTAAACCCTCACTTCACTCCCACCTAATTGATAATTAAAGGGAGAGAGGGGGCGCTAGTCAAACCGCACACCTGTCGCACACCTGAATGTCAACTGAGGGGATGTTTTTCTCGCTCCCCTTAAAATTGAAAATCGCTCTCCTTTACAAAGTCATTGGGTGTTTATTATCATTTATGAAACCAGGAATGACCCCATTACATGCAGTTATTGATCTTCAGAACGATTTCCCATACACCCAACTAATCACTCTCCTTAATATCAGATTGCTGTCCTTAATTTCTAATTCACAAGTACATGTACATGTATCGTAACTGGGAGAGCTTTTTTAGGGGAGCGATTTTTTCAATTTGTAGTTTTAGGGGAGCCTTTTTACACTCTCCTCTAAAATACAAACAACAAAGACTGGATTATTGAATATATAATGCTGATGCCCATTCCGCTCTCATACATTTACATTTGTAGCTGTAGTAGAAATAATCTGAGTAAACTGGTAACCATAGCGACAAGTAACAAAAGGGTTAAAGATACCTGGCCATATTTCTGATTGAAACTTATTTTTATATTCTTGTGTTTTTCAGAATTCTGTTAAAGAATTGATAGCAAGAGATTCATTTTATGCCCATGAATTGGATATTTTTAAATCAGTCTGTGAATGGGCGGAGTTTAATAACGGCCTGGACCCAACACCCATACTAGACAGCGTTCGTCTCCCTCTAATGACCATGACAGATTTATTAAATAATGTTCGACCCACGTCACTCGTTCCTGCTGATTGTATATTAGATGCCATCAAAACACAAACGGAAAGTCGAGCCATGGATTTAAAATATCGTGGACTTCTCAGTAAGATATTCATTTTTTAAATTTCATCTTTTTTTCATCTTTTCAGTATTTAAAGACATTTAGCACAATATTCAACCTCGTGGGTTTTCTCCAGGTCCTCCGGTTTCCTCTCACTGTTAAAGACCCCTACGCGCAAACGAATTATTGAAATAAAACTGAACCATATGTTAGTCCCAAATTGACCTAGTTTGTGTTGAGTGGAGGTTAAACTCTCTCTCTCTCCCTCCCTCGCCCCCCCTCTCTTTCTCTCTCCCTCCCCCCTTTCTCTCTCTCTCATTTAGGGCAATATGAAGTCCTTATAAACTACAATATTGTAAAAGTTGGGGGGATCACGTGGCTAAGTGGGTAAGACGCTGGCTTCGCTAGCCTGGAGGTGGGGTGTTTGATCCCTGCATTGGCCGAGAAAGTTCATCCTGATTTTCCGGCATGGTTTCCCCTCGTCAGTGATGCAGGACGGAGGGCAGCTGTCTAGTCATTCGGATGGGATGAAAAACTGAGGTCCCGTGTACATATTGGCGTGCACGTAAAAGATCCCATGGCAGTTAGAATTCGATATAAGAGTAGGCCGTAGCGCCGGCGTATGCCCGTCTTCATTAGCCCAGTTTAGGAGCAGAACAGTAGGACGTTAAAACCCATTTCATTTCTCCTTTCTGTAAAAGTTGAATTTCATGGGAATTCAGTTTAATAATTGTTCATTTCGTTCAGTATTTACAAAGTTATGAAAAACTGTATTTTCATTGATCATTGATCTTTGTAGTAGAGAAACCTGATGGGTATTGGTATTTCCATTTCATTTTCTTAAAGAGGCATTATGGGAGATTAGACAATGATTTGACAGTTCTCGCTGTAATAGTTAAAAAATAGATAACATAAATAGAATATGATGAAAATTTCAGTCAAATTGCTCCACTCTGAACCGAAATATTTGCGATTTATCGGTACGATAAAAAATGAAGTCTTGATTATCCATTTTGATGTTAAATCATCCATCACAAAATGTATTCAAATCCAGTAAATATCGCAGGGTCCTTGGTTCAAGTCTGGTGATGAATGGAAAATTTTCGTCAGGACTATTTAGTACGGTTTCACCTTTTCAGTGGTGCTGGATAAAGGTTTAGTACAGTGTCTAGCCATTCGTATGGGATAAAAAGAAGATATCCCATGTACATGTTAGCAGTGAATGTGAAAGAAACCTTGACAGTTGAAATTTGATGAAAATTTCATACATTTTCCTATGAGGGATTTGTGCGGACAGTGCTGTAATGACCTAATCTTATATTGAATTACAACTGCCAAGGGATCTTACATGGGCATTCTAATCCCCGTAAAATTGATAGGGAATTGAAATAATTTCACCACGAATTATTTATTTTTTAGTACCAGAGGAGAATATCGCCACAGCGTTACATGGAGCCCATGTTTATAGAGGAGAGATGAAGTCGGGTCTGTTAGACGGTGATTACCATACTTACGATTTAGATCGTGGTTTCTCACGACATCCGATAGATGATAATAATGGTCAGGGTATTGTGATTAAACTTGATAGACCATATATATTAAACATGTTTAAACTTCTCCTCTGGGATCGAGATATGAGGTTTGTTAAATTTATTGTTGTACTAGTTGTGATAAAGAGACAGAATTTTATTTACCAAGTTAAATAGCTAAGTCTCTAACTCAATATCTTTCAATGTCTTCGACGTTGAAAACACAAATTATTTATCAATTTAAATCAACATTGATGTTGTGATCTTACCGGGAAAGATGGGCTTCTGATATCCCTGGTTTAAAAGACAAGATAAACATTTTGCCATTGGAACACGAATCGTGTACGATAATGTGTTTCAACGCCATTTGTAACAAGGGACTCGAAGAATAAGGCTAGACATATTCCACAAGTCATGTCAAACGGTGACATTATATTCTTATCTAGAGGGCATGCGCAATAAATACTGGAAAAACCAGATACTAGAGATTGCCATTCAGTTGAGACTTCTGGCGTATTTCGCGGAACATAACTGATTCGAAATTAGAATAAAAACGGAAACAACTGAATGTAAATCAGTTTATATACATTCATATTACATTATTTTATGCGTTGCGAACCATTTGTGTCGATTTCTGCCCGTCTTCGTTAGCCTAGTATAAGAGCAGAACAGTAGGATGTTAAACCCCATTTCATTTCATTTCTAGTGTATGCCTGTGTGGAATATGTTGAAAAATATGGCAAATTAAGAACGCTCAATTTATTTCCAGGTCATATTCATATTATATAGAAGTGTCTATGGATGATAAAGACTACATCCGAGTGATTGATCATACAGAGTATCTGTGTAGATCGTGGCAAAAATTATATTTTCCGACCAGGGTGTGCAAGTAAGTATTATAGTACCTTATTTTGTATTCGTTTAACTTATATCCTCGTCCGTAGGTATGTCCGTCCGTAGTCCAGAATTTCTAGTGAACATCGGGTGTTCGATCCCTGCATTAAAGGTTCATCCTGATATTCCAGTGTGGTGCCCCCTTGTCATTGATACAGGACAGGGGAGGGGTGCTGACAAGGACTTCTGTCAAGTCATTCAGATGGGACAAAAAACCGAGGTCCCATGTACACATTGGCGTGCACATAAAAGATCCCTTGACAGTTGGAATTCGATATAAGAGTAGGCCGTGGTGCCGCTGTCCGGGAAAAATTACCCTTAATAGCACACTGTATGGCGTATGTCCGTCTTCATTAGCCCAGTTCGGAGCAGAACAGTAGGACGTTAAACCCCATTTCATTTCTTTTAATTTCTATTGAACACTCTGAACACTATAGGAAATTGATATCCGTGTCTGTAGATACCCCAATACAAACTAGAGTATAAATATGAGACAGCCATTGTCGACTGCTAGGACAACATAGCTGCTGTGGGTGTATGTTTCATTGCCTGGCAACCTGTCTTCATCATTTGACAGATTTTTAATCCATTGCAGTATCAGACTTAATGATAAAGACTATGAACACACTTTAGCGCTATTGATTGGTCTGAATTTATATCAGCGTCGTTGTCGATGTGTATTATTATTTCAGATATATTCAAATTGTTGGAACTGTTATATTTATTTTTCATGTAACACATAGCCGATCATGACTCACACCAGTATTTGGGAAATATCCCTCTTTGCCTTGTACAACCTCATGGGTTTTTTCCAGGCCCTCCATTTTCCTCCCACCGCTAAAGACCCCTACATGCGAGTGAATTATTGAAATAATTGAATTATATGATAATCCCGAAATGACCTAGTTTGTGAAGAGTGAACGTTAAACCCCATTTCTGTCTCTCTCCCCGTAGATTTATTTTGTGTGTGGTGCAGTCCCCCTTTCACTTACTATTAATACTGTGAACTATTGACTCAATATGTATTGTTTTTATGATTTTTTTTTTTCCCTGGATTTATTCGAATTGTTAGAATGGTTAAAGTTACAATTTCATATTTTTAAGTTATATTTTTGAAATGTATTAAAATAAAGCCCTAAAATAGATCGTATCTTTAAACAGTCCTACCTTGTTAAAGAATAATCCTATTAATCCTATAATTCAAACGTTTGAAGATAGCTACTCCATGGTGGAGAATAGGAAACAAGGGAGGTAATTGTGTTATTATTTCCGGTGTAAATGAGTTTTAAGTGTGAGAATGATCTATAATAGTGAGTTGACATCCTATTGAGCAAAAGACGTTGAAATAATTATGTTTTGACTTTCTTAGAAAATATGAAATTGTAACTTTAATTATTGACTACATACTTATTATTATTATTTGTTTTTTTCTCCAGATATATTCGAATTGTTGGAACTCATAATACTGTAAATCGTGTTTTTCATCTGGTGGCGCTAGAAGCTTATTACACAAATAAACCCTTTATACTGGATCGAGGTTTAATAGGTAAGTTATCCAGTCTCTTGTTGTCTGGTAATAAACCCTTAATATTGGATAAAGGTCTAGTATAGGTAAGTTATCAATTCTCTTGTTGTCCGGTAATAAACCCGTTATATTGGATAAAGGTCTAGTAAGTAAATTATCAAGTTCGGTAATAAACCCTTGATATTAGGTAAAGGTCTAGTAGGTAAATTATGAAGTCTCTTGTTGCCTGGTAATAGGCCCTTGATATTAGATAAAGGACTAGTAGGTAAGTTATCAAGTCTGGTAATAGGCCCTTGATATTGGATAAAGGACTAGTAGGTAAGTTATCAAGTCGGGTAATAGGCCCTTAATATTGGATAAAAGACTAGTAGGTAAGTTATCAAGTCTCTCGTTGTCTGTTAATAGACCCTTAATATTGGAAAACGGTCTTGTAGGTAAGTTATCAAGTGCGGTAATAAACCCTATTTATTGGATGAAAGGTCTAAAAGATAAAGGTCTAGTAGGAAAAGTTATCAAGTCTCTCGTTGTCTTGTAATAAACACTTTATATTGGATAAAGGACTAGTAGGTAAGTTATCAAGTCTCGTTGTCTGTTAATAGACCCTTAATATTGGATAACGGTCTAGTAGGTATAGTTATCAAGTCCGGTGATAAACCCTATTTATTGGATAAAAGGTCTAAAAGATAAAATGTCTTATTTTGTTTATGTTTACAGTGCCGACGGAGAACGTAGCAACAATCAAAAACAGTGCTGTGGTGATAGAAGGTGTGAGTAGAAGTCGTAACGCGTTAATCAATGGAGATGTTAAGAACTACGATTGGGATTCTGGTTATACGTGTCATCAATTGGGTAGTGGAGCTATTGTCATTCAACTGGCACAACCATATGTCATTAGTTCTATGAGGTAAAATATATCATTTTATATGTACGCATCTTCACTTCTTCATTGATTGGACCAAAATTCTCATGGGGGGTTTGGGTAGCTGTGCTCTTTTGATGTCTAAAAACTACATTAGTGGATAATATGCCCTGATTTTAATATATCATATCCTCCTCTCTTGATGTCTAAAAGCCATATTAGTGGATGATATACACTGATTTCAATATATCATATCCTCCTCTTTTGATGTCTAAAAACTATATTAGTGGATGATATACCCCGATTTCAATTCATCATATCCTCCTCTCTTGATGTCTAAAAACTATATTAGTTGATTATATGTCCCGATTTTAATATATCATATCCTCCTCTCTCGATGTCTAAAAACTATATTAGTGGATGATATACCCCTATTTCAATAGAAAATAGCAGTGTGATAGCAGTGTAATTATAATTATGGCCCTATATTTCAGGGGATGTCGGGTGGAGGATTTGGATAGCCAAATAATCTAATGCGTGTACTTTAGATCACAAGATCTGTCACTGAGTCATGTGATGTGGTTTCAATCCAATGCTTGTACTTGACAATAAAATTATTGAAATGGAATTTGTACTACATGTTATTAATGTGTACCCCCGCCCCCCCCCTCTGACAATAAATTTATTGAACTAAAATTGTACCACATGTAAGTCCTGGGATTACATGTTTTTTCGCATTTACTTAGTGTGCCGTTCAAAATTATACGGCACACTTAGGAAGATCTCACGGCGCACTGGTTGCGAATCACTGCTATGAACTTATTAGTAGGCACCAGTGAATACTCATTTGGGATCACATGGTTTTTTGCATTTTCTTAGTGTGCTGTTCAAAATTTCACGCACACTTAGGAAGATCTCACGGCACACTGGCTGAGAATCGATGCTCTATAGATACTAAAAGAGAATATTATTTTTTTTCTCTTCAGATTATTATTATGGGATTGTGATGATCGTAGTTATAGTTTTTATATCGAGGTATCAGTCGATCACCAAACCTGGACAATGGTGGCTGATAAACAAAGAGAAATGTGCAAGTATGTTTATTTAATTTCATCGTTCTTTACAGGCCTGCAGTAGACGCTTACAGCTGGCCCCCAGATGCTTTCCCTTGATTTGATATTGTTTATCGTGTGCACGTCATTGAGTTAAGCGTCATGGTTTCAAATCCCAGAGCCTGGAGGTCGGGTGTTCGATCCCTGCAGTGGCCGAGAAAGTTCATCCAGATTTTCCGGCGTGCTTCTCCCTTGTCAGTGATGCAGGACGGAGGGGCTGACAAGGGAAGCTGTCTAGTCTTTCGGATGGGACGAAAAACCGAGGTCCCGTGTACACATTGGCGTGCACGTAAAAGATCCCTTGGCAGTTGGAATTCGATATAAGAGTAGGCCGTAGTGCCGCTGTCCGGGCAAAATTTCCCTCATAGCACACTGTATGGCGTATGCCCGTCTTCATTAGCCCAGGTTAGGAGCAGAAAAGTAGCACGTTAAACTCCATTTCATTTCATTTCATTTCAAATCCCGGGTTGTACATGACAAAGAATAGGGTCGCCTGTCCAACCTCATGAGTTTTTTCCCAGGTCCTCTGGTTTCCCATCAATGCTAAAGACCCCTACGCTCAAGCGATTTATTGAAATAAAATTGAACCAGATCCTAGTCCTGAAATGACCCAGTTTGTGTCGCGTGGCGGTTAGACCCCATTGCAGTGCAGCATTCATTATCCCAATTGCTTGACCCTATTACATTTTGATTATTTTTTTTTTTGATCACAAGGTCTGTCAAGCAATCTGGTTAAAACACAGATCATATTTCGTTTTGTTTTTATAATTCAAAATTTCGTTTTACTTGTCTTGACTACACTAGACTCTGGAAGAGTCGTTATCATTGACGTGTTCTGAATGATGTGAGCTATTAGCCAATGAAACGGTCTGTTACGGCGAACTTTAGGCGTGTTTTGCACTGAGCTGTGGGTAATCCACTAGTAACATCAGTGCTGATTGGTTAATCAAATATCTACTGTCATAGGGTTGAAAGCTGCTCGTATGACCTCTGATGCGACCTATCGCTACAACCAGTCAGATCTTCATAGATCTGTATTTTAATCAGATTGATCTGTAAAGTGGCGTGGGTTCGACTCCCAAGCTTGTACGTACATGTAACAATCAGTAGTGTGCGTGTTAAATCACTATGTCTGGCGGAACGATTTACCCAATACTACCCAATACCACCCGAATACCACTCCAATATCACCAAATACTACCCAATACTAATGGTGTCTAATGAGCATATTTCTTGATTTTTTTCAAAAATAGTGAGATATATTGTGGGAAATGTACTTCAAATGTGATTACGGATGTCTGGCTGTTCCATTTGCCTCCCTATATCATTATGTTGTAGTATTGGGTAGTATGAGGTGGTGTTGTGGTGGTATTGGGTAGTACTGGGTAAATCGTCTCACCCCACTAAGTCTGTCATTGAGTCAAATGACATGGTTTTCACTTCCAAGCATGTACGCGACAAGGAGTGGGCTCAGGAGTGGGCTCGTCTGTCAAACCTTGTGGGTTTTTTCCGGTTTCCTCACATTGCTAAAGACCCTATATGCAAGTAAATTATTGAAATAGAATTGAACCATATGTTAGTCCCAAGATGACCTTGTTCTAACAAGTGGACGTTAAACCCCATATCTCTCTCTCTCTCTCTCTCTCTGTAATAGAATTGAACCATATGTTAATCTCGAGATGACCTAGTTTTAACAAGTGGACATTAAACCCCATCTCTCTCTCTCTCTGTAGCTTTTGTTAAATGTATTTCAGGGCGTGGCAGTTAATAGAATTTGCTCCGATACCTGTAGCTTTTATAAGAATAGTCGGTACACACAACTCGGCTAACGAGGTAAGTTTAATTTCACCATAAATCGTAAAATCGGAACAAGAAGTTATGTGGCTGTTTCACATTCGTGAGGTTTACAAAATGCTGTAATGGATCAAAATAACAATGTTGGCAACATGTTTAATTTCATTGGGGAAATATCCACTAGTCCAAAACCATGCACAATTTCAGAAAAACTAATTAACTCAAGATGCATTATGTAAGATTTCAGTCAAATTATTTCATTCTGAGCGGAATTATCGGTGTTGGCGAACAGTATAGTCACAATGGTCGGGGGCTGGGGGCTGGATGACAGACCTGATGGTCACAAGATAAACCAAAATCATGAAATATTTATATTTTGTTTTAGGTTTTTCACTGTGTTCATTTTGAATGTCCTGCTGATTTAAACGGTGTCAATTCAGCTGCATCACATCGTGCACCCGGAAGTCCATCTCATCTAGTACCAAGTGTTTCACAGCAACCAGAATCTTCAGCTTCTGGTAACCTAGGAAACCAAGGAGGTCAGGGCAATCAGATGCCACGTGTTCAAGGAATTGATATTTATCAAAACAATGATTTTCAACAAGATACACCAGAAGCTGATCGTATTGACACAGTGTAAATAGAGTTCTCTCCCCCTGAATTGGTGTAGAGTTCTCTTCCTTTGTTGGAAACATTGTGGGTTTTTTTTAACTCCCAAGAATATTTCTTCTTCGATTATTTATTAAAATTTGTTCATATTTTTTTTTGTACCATCATTTTACATGTTTATAGCCTATTTATGACTTGGTTACTACTCAGTGTTATTCATGTGATTCAGGTTCTATATTAGATACCTAGCTTATCACAGAAATGTTTCTTTCATTAGGTTACCATTTGTGAGACACACTTTAAAGGGTATCTTGTCTCTTTCTTTAAAGGGTTTTTGTCTCCTTATTTCAATATGGTACGATTTACGATCCCGGAAACATATCTTATGTATATTATTTTCGTATTATTGCATTTATATTTTTGCTATGATCTCTCTTGCTAGTCAGCTTCATTGCTGGAAGCTTTAGATAAATTTAAGAAAATATAGTTTCTGCCACTTTTATAGTATGTTATACCTTTGTTCGTTATGTACATATATATTAAATTAATAGATAGGGCACCTGTTTTTATGATTGATTGTTTAGACATACATTATGCAAGAGCTAAATCTGCCTATTGCAGGTCTTTCTTTAGGTCTGAAATGTTATCTAGACATTAATTAACTTATCCAGATCATAATCACAAATCTTGATGTCATGGCTAGCCAACGATATTTACTGGATTATAATCCGATTTGCTGCTAAACTTTCATTCATGATTTAATCATGAAATAGATAATAAAGACTATGTTTTTTAGCGTACCAACTTTAGTAATGATGATCAAGGCTAGGCCAAAATTCAATCGCTAAATTCTTGGTTCAGAGAGGACCAATTTGACTGAAAATTCCAGCAAATTCCCGTTACATTATCTAGTTTTTAACTATTATAGTAAGAACTGCCAGCTCTTTATCTAATCTCCCATAATGTATCTTTAATTAGTAGTTGATTTGTAACGAGCTAAATCCTCAAGAGAATTGACGCGTTTCAACATCACGTGGTAAAGAGACCTGTAGTAAGAGTCACATCACGTGGTGTGGTAAAGAGACCTGTAGTAAGAGTCAACATCATGTGATACGTTTCATGAACTAAGAAATGAAATAAAGTTTAATTAACGGCATCTCGCTCTGTTCCATTTGGGTTAATGAAAACGGGGAAATATTTGTATCTCTTTCTAAAGCAACCCTGGAAATCAGGCACCTGTCACAGACAATGTCAGACATAGATTCAGGCTTTGTCAGACACAAAACCGCTGGTGCCTGTCATTTTGACCGGCACTGATTTGTCTTTTTTATTGATATTATTAATACATGTACATGTCCGACACTAAGTTGAAAATTTGAGGTAATATTTCATTAGTGCCTGACATTTTGTCAGGTACATCTAAAATCGTTATTTTCAGGCCTGCTCTAAAGGTCATTGAAGGAAAAAAACCAAGGTCATTGAATTAAATAAATGCTGTTTTTTGTTGATAAATAAATACTCAATGCTTCTTGCATGAAAACGACTTGTGACAATACACATGGACATTGTGAAATGTTGTTTATATTCTCTGGCTACAACGTGTTGTTTTTTATGGTTTGTCACCAACTCTAATATTGTTTATAATATTTACATATATCCAAATTGTTCTGTATAATTTCAAGCATAATGTTTAATATGTTAAATATTATTATATCTCTGATTAATATATATATATATCTATTGAAGAATAAAGGGGGGGAGGGGCACGGTATGATTATTATATAAACAGTGCTGCTGGAACCAAATTCTACAATATATATTCACTAGTTAAGATCTCATCTAGTTAATTATTCAACTCAGTGTTGGATTAATCATGTATCTAGATTATATATCAATTGCTTCAAGGTTAGGGCGGGGATTAGCTCCCCACAGTCGTTTTACATATTCATGATTACAGATTGAGTGACAGCTGTCAGCTAGGGTTAAGGGGGGGGGGGGATTAGCTCCCTACAGTTGTCTTACATATTGATGATTACAGATTGATTGACAGCTGTCAGCTAGGGTTAGGGCGTGTTATGCTTCTTTATTTCTACCTAACTAATACATTAGTATTCATATCCCGAGGGCCAATAATAAGCTCCGCCCCTTTTCCATATAATGCTGGGTGATGATATAGCATTGACCAATGATATGTGTTAATGTTAGATCAGTCTGCGGTAGATATTAATATTTTTATATTTTTTTTAAACGAAAATGAAAAACTGATTTCTTTTATCAAATAAAAAGGAGAAGTAATTTTGAACAAATATCAAGGTGGCTTTTATAAGGAAAATGTTCTGGTAAATTGAAAGATAAAAATAGATACAAATAGTTGTTAATTATTAAAATAATATCGGTTGAAATTATCGATTTTAAACCATCATGGTTATTTGTAAATATTAATGATTTATTAATAAAATTATTGACAAGGTATTTATGTTGAATCTGTTTCTAAACCATATATATTTACTTTAATTAAACATGTATTATATTTCTGTGAATTTAGGCTCTAGCTATAATAAGGATTGTAGCTTACAGCCATAAGATGTATTTGAAAACTGCATGCTGGTTGATTTATCCGAAAACTCAGTATAAGGCTCTCGCTGTAATAAGGACTGTTGTCTACAGCTATAAGATTCGGAATGGTTGTTTTTTTTTTTTGCAGCAGCAGCCGTTATGTTTTAGATTGCATATGTATTTATGAATTTTGTTTAGAATTTAAAACCGGTTTGTAAAACGCCAGATTTCTTGTTTGGAATAAGCCAGGTTGTGAGTAGGGCTGTCATTTTTAATATTACTCCCAGACATTGACTGGTGTTAAAAATATCCGACACATTTCTTAAATGTCCGGCTGTAAAATCTACAACTTGTAATAACATTATCCATTTGATAATTCCTAGTTTATATTTTTAGAATTTTTTTGTAAGTGTTGAATTATAATATAGGACAGGTCGCTTATTACATTACTGAAGTCAAAGTCTGTGGACGGATTAGAAAAAACTACACAGTATTTAGTTGTTTAGCAGCAATCCATGATGTCATACTATAATGACGTCATAGAGCTTTGTATATACAAAATATATAATTATAATACATACAATAAGTTGATTATAATACACGTTATCTCATTTTAACAATGTCAAGGTCATATAACGTAAGCCAATTATTGTGACACCATTAGCATACTTCATGGCACATTGGGTTGAAACTTATTTTTGATAAATTGAAATAATATAAGAATGAACTAGCCAGTAGGCTTGGTTGTCTACATACAATGATAACTTCGGTGATTTAACAGAGGTTTACACTCGATTAACACGCTGAATTTAGATAACTTTACTGGTTTAACAGGCTGAATTCAGATAATTCAGTATCGTTTTAAGTCTTTTATTAGCTCCCTTGATTAGGGATCACATAAATTTGATTGGTCAGTCAAAATAATCGCCCCTAATTGCTGTATGATGAAGCAATGGTTAATAAGCTATGTGATAAGATATCGACTACTGTATGAAGTAATGGTTAATAAGCTAGTAGTGTTGGTAACCGTTGATTTAGGAATATTGTTGGGTGGTATGAGATGTATGTGATAAGATCTTGATGTTACATGATATGTATAATATAATAGACTACTGATTATATGATATAATAAATAGCACTGTGATATTATACTATACAATATCGTCTCTTATTATTTGCAATGGCCGAATGGTTTAAAGCATTACCGCTGCCACATATCTTGGGGGGGGGGGCGAATGGTTAGCGCATGCGCGTTGCATCATAAGGTCTGTCATTGAGTGAACTGGCGTGGTTTCGATTCCCGGGTTGTACGTGACAAGGAGAAGGGTCGCCTGTAAGACCCCATTTTCCCTCCAGGCTTACCTAAATTCGTTTCGTCTTATATGGCCGAGTTACGTACATTTGTGCGTTACCCTATACTTAGATTTCAATGGTGTCCACCTAACCGTTTTGCAGAAGGGGACGTGTTTTTAGCAGCACATACTGACGCTAGCGACGTAAGCAATGCAAAGCAAGCGAAAACATTAACAAGCTAACGATTATAGGGAGGTAACCGGAGCGACTCGAGGGAAAGCGAAGCGAGGCTCGTCTTGACGTGAACAGTCATGCTATAAGACAATCTGTTTCTCAGAGTATGACGAAAGTCTTCTAATATTATTGTAAAAGATGACTGCCTTCAACACATGACGCCATATCACGCAGCGTCAATCATTGGCTCAATGGTGCGTGCATTGCTTACATAAGACGCTACTGATTCGAGCAGAATGGGGCCTTTTACTCATTTTAATACCCATTTAGACTAAAATAGGAAATAATTTTTACCTACAAATACGTCAAACGTGTTTATTGCTCTTTCTAATACATGAAAAATGTTTTAGAATTTAATTTGTCGGAGGAAAAGAGTTAATATTTGTGACTCATTAAGTTGCATCGATGTCATCCTTATCAGTGATTGTCGAGGCCTAGTGAATATTCACTGCGGATCATTGTGGCTATAAGATGGACCGCAACAGCCCAACAGCCGACATCTTGTTGCTGATTGCCTGTTGTGTTTTCAGCGAAGCGAAAAAGTTGGTTCGAAAATAGATCGGAGAAGACGTTGAGATAATGATTAACAGTGCCGGTATAGAAAACAGTTTTACAATGCTTGATTTTGATTAATAGTTACTGTTGGTTGAAAGAAAGTTACAAAGTTACACTATAGAACGAAATTAAATGAAGTTTTCTACCAACCAGGATAATTGTGACTGGATACTAGGGGAAATTATGACCGGATAACGGCTTCTGTGTCTATTGTTCATCGCATCCAAACTGCCGAAGAATCTTATGCGTGCACATTAACGTAAACACTTTCTATTAGATCAGAGAGAACTACCTTTCTGTAATCCACGTATCTATTTATAGGCTAACAATAGTCCCGTGCAGCAAACAAAATGTAT
This sequence comes from Patella vulgata, assembly GCF_932274485.2. Classification (NCBI taxonomy): domain Eukaryota; kingdom Metazoa; phylum Mollusca; class Gastropoda; family Patellidae; genus Patella; species Patella vulgata. The sequence continues at coordinate 2,950,264 of NC_065883.2, forward strand.
TAAATATATCTTATAAAATAGTGAAACGAGAATAATAAAGATGAAACGAAATAAAACTGTAATCGGGGCATACGGATCAACGTGTCTATCTGACGTACAGTTTTATAGAAAAGGTCATTTCAATGTCTAAATACAATCCCATCTGTATTATATTGATCATAGTATCGTCTTTCATTTTATCTAATAACCTATATTCTACGACAAGCTTGCAATATATTCACGTAATAATACAGTTGTATCGTTGCTATATCCCGCTATCATATTATTTAATAACCTACATTTTACACTAAACATGCGACCTGTTAATAATACTTTAACTATATATATAGGCAGCCCTAAACACGTGAATGATAAAACGTAAGCTGAACTTTGGCTTGCAATAGAATTATTGTGAATAGCATTATACACCACTAAACACGTGACCTATCACATATATACAATTGTATTGTGACATGAAGTAATTCAATACGAAACGAAAAGTTGAGTTTCTAAGAAAGTCAAGCTGAGTTTCTAAGAAACGGTAGCAAAACCGTGTATGTACACTGTTAGTGGATGGCTGATTTTGACATTTTATCCTATAGACAGTTAACTGTCGTGTTTAATGGCGTATATTTTTTTGACCAACTCGTTTTGGTTTTGTATTTTTGAAGAGTTTCAGTTTGTATATTATACATGTGGGGTTTTTTTTGGTTTTTTTTAAGTCTCCCGTCTCGATAGCGTATATTACATAGACCTATTCGTTTGTTTTTGTATTTGTGAACAGTTGCAGCTCGTGTGGTATAAAACCAGTGTAACAATCAACCAGTGTAACAAACAGTAATTCAACATGGCTGAACAGACAGACCAAGAAGTGTACTTGTGAACAGTTTTAGCTCGTGTGGTGTACAACCAGTGTAACAATCAGTAATTCACCATGGCTGAAAAAACAGACAAGGAAGTTTGTAGTATTTGTTTGAGCAACTTTCAGCAACCTGTAAAAGTGGACTGTCACCATTCGTTCTGTTTCAGTTGTTTAGACGATTATGTGAAGAAAACCTCAACTAATGACCAGTTCATTTGTCCATTGTGTCGTTGTTTAATACAAATCCCTACTGGTGGCGTTAACCAATTAAGATCCAAACCATACATTGCGGACCATTCTCCAAATAATATTCCACAATGTGATGTATGTACTGAAGATATATCTCAATATTTTTGTCAAGACTGCGATCAATGTTTGTGTAAATCGTGTAAAACCATGCATGATAAGTTAAAGTCTTGTAAAGACCATGTTGCTTATCGATATGATGAATACCAAATTGGCCAACAATCAAGGCCAAAGAACGAAAGTACACCAGTCACTTCAGTCACAGATCATAAAGAGTTTTGCCGCCATCACGAAGGAGAGGAAATTACAATGTACTGTAAAGACTGTTCACTAGCCATGTGTTGGAAATGTTTCGTGGCCAATCATAACGGACACAATTATTTAGATTTACAGGAGGAGGAAGTCAGACAAAATATGAGACAGGATTTAAGAACACTGAATGATGAATTAGAAACACAAATTAAACGTTTTGAGAAACATTATGATAATTTGAATAGTAAACTAATGGAAGTCAAACAAGTTACAAAAACTGAATGTGACAGAGTAGATGCACAGGTGGATAAAGTCTGCTCAGAATTTCGTAAAATTGGAGAAAATATTAAAAAGGAAATGCAAAAAACTAGTGAAGAGGAAGAATCCAAATGCCGGAATTTGATGGAGGATATTAAAAGACTAACAGAAGATTTAAAAGCTAGTGTTAAATATTCAGTCAATGTTTTAGAAGATTCGGCCATTGTTGAAGTTTTGCAAAGATTACCTAAAGTTAGACAGGAGAAAGATGAAAGTTGTTGTAGAAAATTGGATATACCTGGTGTAAGATATTCAACATTTCAAGTAGCAGAGATAGATAAAACGTTGTTAACTAATCAACTTGGTAAAATTGTAAGTTGTCATCAGATTATGATTGAAGATATTTTTACTGTGGAAGGTGTGAGAGGTAGTGGTTGGAATTATGGTAAACAACAAGTAGTTTCAGGTTTTACATGGAGTATCAGTGTAACTAGAAGCACATCATTATTTGTTGGGTTAAACCTGCATGACGTGGAAGATAAAAGTATTACGTCATGTAAAGTTGACGTCACATGTAAAATTATAAATAAAAATGATGATAGACAATCTGTGGTTAAACAATGTGTTGATACTGCCAGACCTGGTGGTGGATTATACTGTGGTAAACTTATTGACCTGTCATATGTCAATGACCCTGACAGTGGATTTATTGATGATAATGGAAACTTTACAATTCAAGTAACAATTAATGAAATTACTGTCATTGACAGGCGTTAATAATTAGGCTACTGTTATTCTGATTAAAGTTTACTAAGTACCGTGGGCGAGTAGAAAATATATATCAAATTTTTATGTGAATGATATTCAAGCAATAGATATAGAAATAATTATGTATGAAACTATCGCTTTAATGTCAACCATCAATTCATATACTATTCAAAAAAAGTAGGGGATATTTGATTTTGGGGGCATAATACTAAAATATGCAAATGACTACGAAAAAAGTCACTATAGAACCTAATAGAAGAAACATTTCCAGTTACATGTGACGCCCAAACGCACCAATAGCTACCGCATGGAATGCAGGTGATGCTTGGGATCATCATGGGGTTCCAACCCAAGATTTGCACGACTCTGACTTTGAATGTTACAGTCATTGTGGCATTGAATTCCAGGGTGGAAACATCAGTTTAATTGTTTTAGTGACCAGAAAACAAATTTTGATATGCGTCGGCTTACCAAAAATGAAAGGTTACGTGCCCTTGGCATGCTACAGATCGGCACAACACAGGCGGTTGTGGCGCGGACGATGAATGTTTCTCAGTCTGTCATAAGCAGGCTATGGTCCAGATACCGTGATACACAATCTGTACAGGACAGACCACGCTCAGGTCGACCTAGGGCGACAACTCAAGCCCAGGATCGATTTATCCGTACCGTGGCCTTGAGAAATCGTGTCATCACAGCAAATCAGATCAGCGCTCGTCTTCAAACAGACACTGGTGTGAGAGTGAGTGGCCAGACGATTCGGAATCGACTGCATAGGGGTCACCTTCGCGCCCGACGTCCTCGCGTGATCCCTTGTTTGAGAGATCATCACATTCAGGCAAGACGTCGTTGGTGTAGGGATCGTCAACACTGGGATAATCGACGCTGGAGCAATGTGATGTTTTCAGATGAGTCAAGGTTCACTGTTGATTTTTTGGACAGACGTAGGAGGGTGTGGCGTCGTCGAAACGAGCGCTTCCAAGACGTTAACGTCATCAGACATGATCGATTTGGGGGTGGTTCTGTTATGGTGTGGGGAGACATCACTGTTGCTGGAAGAACGGCTTTACATGTTGTTGCAGGGCGTGTTACAGGCCAGTACTACCGGGACAACATCTTGGCAGTCCATGTTGTGACGTTCGCACGACGTCATGGCCGCCGTTTCATCTTCCAGGATGACAACGCAAGATGTCACAGGGCCAGGATCGTTACAGGTTACCTCCAACAACAGAACATCACCACATTACCTTGGCCAGCACTGAGTCCCGACCTCTCCCCCATCGAGCATGTCTGGGACATGCTTGGACAGAGGTTACGTCAACGTCAACAACGCCCTGCCAATGTCCAAGAACTTGCTGCTGCGTTGCAACAGGAATGGGACAATCTGGACCAAAATGACCTTAGACGTCTCATTAGGAGTATGCCACGTCGGATCAATGCTTGTTTGGCAAACAGAGGAGGATTTACCCGTTACTGACTTGGTTGTGATGCTGTGGTAATTTTGCTGTTTGACCCCGGGTATCATTTTACCCTTATAATGGTCAGTCTGTGCCTTACTTAGTCTAACGATCATTTGGAATAAATCGATGAATGTGAACTTCATTTCATTTTGTCATTTGTTTCTTCGTCAGTTTCATTAGGTGACTTTAATAACACTTAAAAATCAAATATCCCCTACTTTTTTTGAATAGTATATATAAAAATTATGTTTTGACTTTTTTTTTTATAGAAAACATGAAACTATGGCTTTAACCATCAATTTATATATTATGATCTATATTGTATATGTTATATTTAATATCAACCATCAATTTATATATAATAATAATAAGCTCCGCCCCTTTTCCATATAATGCTGGGTGATGATATAGCATTGACCAATGATATGTGTTAATGTTAGATCAGTCTGAGGTGGATATTAATATTTTTATATTTTTTTTAAACGAAAATGAAAAACTGATTTCTTTTATCAAATAAAAAGGAGAAGTAATTTTGAACAAATATCAAGGTGGCTTTTATAAGGAAAATGTTCTGGTAAATTGAAAGATAAAAATAGATACAAATAGTTGTTATTTATTAAAATAATATCGGTTGAAATTATCGATTTTAAACCATCATGGTTATTTGTAAATATTAATGATTTATTAATAAAATTGTTGACAAGGTATTTATGTTGAATCTGTTTCTAAACCATATATATTTACTTTAATTAAACATGTATTATATTTCTGTGAATTTAGGCTCTAGCTATAATAAGGATTGTAGCTTACAGCCATAAGATGTATTTGAAAACTGCATGCTGGTTGATTTATCCGAAAACTCAGTATAAGGCTCTAGCCGTAATAAGGACTGTTGGTTGTCTACAGCTATAAGATTCGGAATGGTTGTTTTGTTTTTTTTGCAGCAGCCGTTATGTTTTAGATTGCATATGTATTTATGAATTTTGTTTAGAATTTAAAACCGGTTTGTAAAACGCCAGATTTCTTGTTTGGAATAAGCCAGGTTGTGAGTAGGGCTGTCATTTTTAATATTACTCCCAGACATTGACTGGTGTTAAAAATATCCGACACATTTCTTAAATGTCCGGCTGTAAAATCTACAACTTGTAATAACATTATCCATTTGATAATTCCCACTTTATATTTTTAGAATTTTTTTGTAAGTGTTGAATTATAATATAGGACAGGTCGCTTATTACATTACTGAAGTCAAAGTCTGTGGACGGATTAGAAAAAACTACACAGTATTTAGTTGTTTAGCAGCAATCCATGATGTCATACTATAATGACGTCATAGAGCTTTGTATATACAAAATATATAATTATAATACATACAATAAGTTGATTATAATACACGTTATCTCATTTTAACAATGTCAAGGTCATATAACGTAAGCCAATTATTGTGACACCATTAGCATACTTCATGGCACATTGGGTTGAAACTTATTTTTGATAAATTGAAATAATATAAGAATGAACTAGCCAGTAGGCTTGGTTGTCTACATACAATGATAACTTCGGTGATTTAACAGAGGTTTACACTCGATTAACACGCTGAATTCAGATAACTTTACTGGTTAACAGGCTGAATTCAGATAATTCAGTATCGTTTTAAGTCTTTTATTAGCTCCCTTGATTAGGGATCACATAAATTTGATTGGTCAGTCAAAATAATCACCCCTAATTGCTGTATGATGAAGCAATGGTTAATAAGCTATGTGATAAGATATTGACTACTGTATGAAGTAATGGTTAATAAGCTAGTAGTGTTGGTAACCGTTGATTTAGGAATATTGTTGGGTGGTATGAGATGTATGTGATAAGATCTTGATGTTACATGATATGTATAATATAATAGACTACTGATTATATGATATAATAAATAGCACTGTGATATTATACTATACAATATCGTCTCTTATTAATTGCAATGGCCGAATGGTTTAAAGCATTACCGCTGCCACATATCTTTGGGGGGGGGGGGGCGAATGGTTAGCGCATGCGCGTTGCATCATAAGGTCTGTCATTGAGTGAACTGGCGTGGTTTCGATTCCCGGGTTGTACGTGACAAGGAGAAGGGTCGCCTGTAAGACCCCATTTTCCCCCCAGGCTTACCTAAATTCGTTTCGTCTTATATGGCCGAGTTACGTACATTTGTGCGTTACCCTATACTTAGATTTCAATGGTGTCCACCTAACCGTTTTGCAGAAGGGGACGTGTTTTTAGCAGCACATACTGACGCTAGCGAAGTAAGCAATGCAAAGCAAGCGAAAACATTAACAAGCTAACGATTATAGGGAGGTAACCGGAGCGACTCGAGGGAAAGCGAAGCGAGGCTCGTCTTGACGTGAACAGTCATGCTATAAGACAATCTGTTTCTCAGAGTATGACGAAAGTCTTCTAATATTTCTGTAAAAGATGACTGCCTTCAACACATGACGCCATATCACGCAGCGTCAATCATTGGCTCAATGGTGCGTGCATTGCTTACATAAGACGCTACTGATTCGAGCAGAATGGGGCCTTTTACTCATTTTAATACCCATTTAGACTAAAATAGGAAATAATTTTTACCTACAAATACGTCAAACGTGTTTATTGCTTTTTCTAATACATGAAAAATGTTTTAGAATTTAATTTGTCGGAGGAAAAGAGTTAATATTTGTGGCTCATTAAGTTGCATCGATGTCATCCTTATCAGTGATTGTCGCGGCCTAGTGAATATTCACTGCGGATCATTGTGGCTATAAGATGGACCGCAACAGCCCAACAGCCGACATCTTGTTGCTGATTGCCTGTTGTGTTTTCAGCGAAGCGAAAAAGTTTGTTCGAAAATAGATCGGAGAAGACGTTGAGATAATGATTAACAGTGCCGGTATAGAAAACAGTTTTACAATGCTTGATTTTGATTAATAGTTACTGTTGGTTGAAAGAAAGTTACAAAGTTACACTATAGAACGAAATTAAATGAAGTTTTCTACCAACCAGGATAATTGTGACTGGATACTAGGGGAAATTGTGACCGGATAACGGCTTCTGTGTCTATTGTTCATCGCATCCAAACTGCCGAAGAATCTTATGCGTGCACATTAACGTAAACACTTTCTATTAGATCAGAGAGAACTACCTTTCTGTCATCCACGTATCTATTTATAGGCTAACAATAGTCCCGTGCAGCAAACAGATTACCTGATGTTATAGACGCTTCCTGCCAACTTGACACCTGTTCGCTATCGACATCCCTGGAGTTCTTGGTCTATTTGATTATGTAACGATTAGTTAACCTTACCTTGTTGGCATGTCTTATTTAAACTTTCTTTGATGATAAGCAAATGTTAAACCTGATATGATAGATGATACATCAGCCAGTTCCTTTGTCTGGAAGGATTTTTAAGCCCAGAGAAGAAACGAATCGACAGTCGGGTCCGGCCAGGAGACGAGAAGTGAGGCCGTGGGCGCCTCGGCTCGGCACGAGACGGAACGCCCGAGAGTTGGCACATTTATGCAAAGCTAGGACATGGCTCCCTCAACACAAGCTAATTACGGAGTCTTCCGTTTTGTACATAATATGTTAGAAGAAGCAGAGAATAAAGATATTATAAGAGTTTAAACTAGTCTTGTCATCCAGAACTTGATTAAAGAACCAATACTGTCACAACCTTTATTTCAATGGGAATTGTTTTATTATATGTTAAGATATATGCAGTATAGTTTTTGGTCAGTTTATGTAGAAATTAAGGGAGCTATAGGCCAGTAAGGTTTTTGTAGTCATTTGACTAAAGAACTTGATCACAGGAACTGCTTAGAACGATTCACTACTGTTGCTGGAGTAAGACGTCAGTAGTGGAAGCATTTCTAAAGACACAGTATGCTGTATGCCAGTCTTCATTAACCCAATCGGTGCATAAAAATAAGCAGGACATTAAACCCTATTTCATTTCATTAAAATGATCCGTACGACCAGTATTAACGCATGTGCAGTAGTTGTGTAGTTAGTTATACTGGCTGTCCACTGTCTGAATTCATTGAGATAATTTACCCAGAATATAAAAGAGATAGCCACACAAAACATAGAAATACGCAACAAAACAAATATAGCTAAGCTTGCCCGAAAGGAAAACCATGGTCTCAAGAGAACGGACAAGAAAAATTAAGCAATTTAAAGGGTTATAACTCATGAACGAAAAAGGCAAATGCCACCACACCCTCCTCTGCCCAGCCCCCTAAATCTGGTCTGCCCTCTTTTTGCCCCCCCCCCCCAATAAAATATTTTAGAAAATATGTTTCGGTAATCAATACCTTCTACGGTGATTAAATCCCACATTCCCACTCAGTCATAGACTTGCATGTTGTACATTTTTAGTGATTTTATACCAAGCCTATTCTGCTATAAACCTACTATTAATGAATTTGACATAAAAATGCTCTACAACTTTGTATAACATATTCACAACAATGTAAAATCCTCTTTCAACTTGTGAGGGGGCTTTAATTTATCATTGCGTTTTCTTTATTAAATCTGGTTTAGCGGCAGCCATTATGGCGTTTTCATGGTTACGCTTAGTACAAACTTTGAACTAAGATTCTCACTGTTTAATTTATAGACCTGGATCAAATATTGATGCAAATATGGACTTCTGCCGTAACACCCCCCCCCCCCTCTCTGTTCAGATAAGCTGGTTATTTGCCGACGAACATTATCTAGTCAGTTCTATTTATCTCGACGACCAGTGTCAGAAATACTGCCAGGCTGCATTTAACCTCGGACTTTACCTAGCTTTGCCCTTCAACACACTTCATGTGTTGTAAACGTTCTACTTACTGATACAAGAACAAAATATGCTACAACCCTTGTTGACTGCCCGGACGACTATCTTACTATATCCCGGCGTCATCTTATCTGTAATAAATTGATATTATTGTTTCATTTTACTATATCTTATAACCTACATTCTACGACAAGCTTTCAAAACAATCACGTTGTATATATCGTTGTATTGTTACTATATCCGAGTGACCGTTGATCAGCCGTTCTGTATTGAAATGATATCATTATGTTGTTTCTAGTTGTTCAATAACCTACATTAAATATATACACCAATAAACACGTGACACGTGAATGATAAAGCGTAAGCTGAACTTTGACATGCATGCCACGACACGCTTTCAATAGAATTATTTTTAATAGTATAATACACCACTAAACACGTGACCTGTTACATATATACAATTCTTGGTAGTATTTTATATATATTGTATTGTGACATAAAGTAATTCAATACGGAAACGAAAAGTCGAGTTTCTAGGAAAGACAAGTTGAGTTTCTAAGAAACTGTAGCAAGTCTTTGTATGTACAATGTTGTTATGTGGTTGTCTAGGTGATTTTGACTTTTTATCCTGTAGACGGCGATCTGGCTTGTTTTTGGACAGTTCCAGTTCGTGTACTTGTGAACAGTTTTAGCTCGTGTGGTGTACAACCAGTGTAAAAATCAGTAATTCACCATGGCTGAAAAAACAGACAAGGAAGTTTGTAGTATTTGTTTGAGCAACTTTCAGCAACCTGTAAAAGTGGACTGTCACCATTTGTTTTGTTTCTGTTGTTTAGAAGATTATGTGAACAAAACCTCCACTAATGACCAGTTCATTTGTCCATTGTGTCGTTGTTTAATACAAATTCCTTCTGGCGGCCTGAACCAATTAAGACCCAAACCAAACATTGAGGACAATTCTACAATTAATATCCCACAATGTGATGTATGTACTGAAGATACATCTCAACATTATTGTCGAGACTGTGATCAATATTTATGTAAATCATGTAAAACGATGCATGATAAGATGAAAATTTGTAAAGACCACGTTGTTTGTCGATATGATGAAAACCAAATCTGTCGACAATCAAGGTCACACGAAGCAAAGAAAGAAAGAACACCAGACACTTCCGTCACAGGTCATACAGATTTTTGCTCCCATCACGAAGGAGAGGACGTTACAATATACTGTAAAGATTGTACACTAGCCATGTGTTGGAAATGTTTCGTGGCCAATCATAACGGACACAATTATTTAGATTTACAGGAGGAAGAAGTCAGACAAAATATGAGACAAGATTTAAGAACATTGAATGATGAATTAGAAACACAAATTAAATGCTTTCAGAAACATCATGATAATTTAAATAGTAAATTATGTGAAATCAAACACTTTACAAAAACTGAATGTGACAAAGTCGATGCACATGTGGACAAAATCTGCTCAGAATTTCGTAAAATTGGAGAAAAAAGTAAAAAGGAAATGCAGAGAACTGGTGAAGAGGAAGAATTCAAATTCGAGAAATTGTTGGGGGACATTAAAACACTAACAGAAGATTTAAAAGCCAGTGTTAAATATTCAGTGAATGTTTTAGAAGATTCGTCCATTGTTCAAGTTATACAAAGATTACCTAAAGTTAGACAGGAGAAAGATGAAAATAGTTGTAGAAAATTGGATATACCTGATGCAAGATATTCAACTTTTCAAGTTGCAGAGATAGATAAAACTTTGTTAACTAATCAACTTGGTAAAATTCTAAGTTGTCATAAGAATATGTTTGAAGATAATTTTAATCTGGATATTGTGAGAGATGATGGTTGGTGTTCTGGTAAACAACACGTTGTTTCAGGTTTTACATGGAGTATCGGTGTAAGTAGAGGCTCATCATCATTATCCTTTGAATTCTACCTGGATGACGTAGAAGATGAAAGTATTACGTCATGTAAAGTTGACGTCACATATAAAGTTATAAATATAAGAGACGATAGACAATCTGTGGTTAAACAGTGTGCTGATACTGTTAGATCTGGTAGTTGGTTAGACTGGTATGATATTATTGACTTGTCATATTTCAGTAATCCTGACGGTGGATTTATTGATGATGATGGAAACTTTAAAATTCAAGTAACAATTAATGAATTAAGCTACTGTTATTCTAATTAACCATTACCAAGTAATGTGGAAGAGTAGAAAATATTTCAAATTTGTATGTGAATGGTTTGTAAGTGCTAGAATAATTCGTATGATTATAAAATAGTGATTTAAAACCTTTTAAGCAATGGATATAGAAATAATTATGATTTGACTTTCTTAGACAATATTAAACTATCACTTTAATATCAACCATCAATTTATGTACATTGCGTCTTCACTCTTGTATCGAACACGACCATCCATGATATCCCAAAGGTGTTCAATAGGGGACATGTCTGGGGAACGTGCAGGCCAGGGCAACGCCATTACGTTGTTGGCTGCAAGGAAGTTCCAGACAATGTGGGCTGTGTGGGGCTTTGGCGTTACCATGCTGATACAGGACGTTGGGCTGACAAGTTGTCATTAACAATGACTAATGGCGCCTTCTCCTGTGGTACCTTCTCCTCTCAAAACCATAACACCAACTCCGCCGTACGGAACGACCTCCCGAACACAACTAATAGCCGTTTGTTCACTCCTCCTGCGGTACACACGTTGTCAGCCATCAGCCCTGTACACACAGAACCGGCTTTCATCAGTGAAGACGACGCCCTGTCAGTCACTTCGCCACCAACTTCGTACAGTTCGGGCCCATCGCAATCTCTGACGACGATGTTGCGCTATCAACAGCTGTCCCCTATACGTTATGTAAGCTCTAATTCCCTGATCCCTAAGTCGTCTGTCAACTGTTTGTCTGCTGCCCACGTGAACTAAGGCATCCCTCGCTGATGACGTCACTGTCAAGAAGCGATTCCATAGGAGTAAGGTGCGGAAGTACCGGCCATCATGGTGGATTGTCACCCTGGGTCTACCCGTTCTTGGCCTGTCTGTTGTCTGCCCTTTTTGTCTGTAAAGTTGCATCAGGATGGTAACTGCATTTCGGGAAAAACCAAGCCAAGCGTTCTCGCCACGTTGACACGAGTGGCACCATCTGTAGCATACCCAGGGCTCCCTCGCGTTGTACTGGTGTCAGGCGTGGACATCTGTCATGCTCTCGGTATCTCTTTTATACCCTTTCTGCACTTCCGGTTATGCCTGCATATACAGCACATGCTTTTTTTACTTTATTGCGTGGTCTTTCAGATATCCCCTTTTGTTCAACAAGCTTTGCTTTCGGTTTTCTACATTTGAGACATTTCTGCTGAGTGGGAGTATTTCCATGCTTTGTGTTGCTACCTTTCTTTATTGTGGAAATTCATCATTACCTAGATCCGCGAGGGGACAAAAACGTTTTTCTATACGTTTTATTCTTCGCACAAGGCCTACTTGTTTTCTGTTTGTAATGGGGACCCATAGATATTTTCTTACATGGGCATGTCTCATGGGCCGCCAAAACCCCACGTGCAACACATCGGCCAATTTATTTTTAAAAATACGATTTTAATCGGTGTTTTCCATTAAGAGCTGTATGGGCCGAAATTGACCCACAACACGTGTTCATTGGTGTGCACGTAAAAGAATCCTTGGCAGTTGGAATTCGACGAAGAGTAGGCGGAAACGCCGGTATCCGGGCAAAATTCCCTCATAGCACACTATATTGTGTATGCCCGTCTTCATAAGCCCAGTCTGTACTGGGCCCTGTTTCACAAAAATTTAAGCTAAAATCATTAAAATAGATTTTAACTAAAATCAAACTGAAATTTTATGCGTTTCACGAAGATCGATTGTAACTTAAAGGAGCTAAATCGCTAATATTTTGGATCTAGAAATTGACACAATGTGTCGCAACCACTATAATAATGTAATGTGAATGTATATAAACTGATTTACATTCAATCGTTTCTGTTTTTACTGCAATTTCTGATCAGTTATATTCGGCGAAATACGCCAGAAGTCTCAATCCAATGGCAATCTCTAGCGTCTGGTTATTCCACTCTATACCGATAGTATTTATTCCGCATGCTCTCCAGATAAGAATACGACGTCACCGTTTGACATGACTTGTGGATCTAGCCTCTTTCTACGAGTCCCTTGTTAAAAATGGGGCTGAAATTAACCATGGTACACGATTCGTGTACCAACGGTAAAATGTTTATTTTGTCTTAATTATTGGATATCAGAAGCTCATCTTTTCCCCGTAAGATCACAGCATCAATGTTGATTTAAATTGACAAATAATTTGTGTTTTCAATGTCGAAGATTTTGGATGATATTGAGTTAGAGACTTGGCTACTTTAAAATGCAATTTTAATAGATTTCAGTTAAAATTGCTTGCGCTCGCGCAGTGCACAATTACGGCGAGGGCACTTAGGCTGTAAGCATACCCGCTTCGGAACTGAAAACTGTTGCCAGGTTGAACTAACCGTTACAATACCAATGACGAGAGTTTCATACGCTGTAACAATGTGTGTACATGGTCAGACAGTCGTAGAGAGATGAAATACATTGCTCTACACACTTGTTACTGTACTTGCTTGAAAACGTTGAGAGAATATTCTTCGAAACGTCGCCCAAATAAATCAGTAATTGTTCTTCCATAAGTATGTGTTATAGTTTAATGAAATAAATAAGTGTATTGCGTGTTATTGATTTTGAATGTATCAGTTGGTTGGGCTTGAACTTGCATGTCGCTTTCGTGAACTTGCCATTTGATTTACTTGCAGGCTTGAATGGAAATAATGCTTATCGATAAACTAAATCGCTTGAATTTCGTAGTTTTATGGTATTTTTGAAACAGAAACTATTGAGGAATTGTCACAAACGATTAATGTAGACTAACGTTTTGTCGAATTTTAAAAGTATTTAATAACTTTTAAACTAACACGAAATAACCAATGTTCCGATGCCCAGATTTGAAATGTCAGTCCCATGGACTCTTTCAATAATAATTTGAAAATGCCAAAGTGCCACACTCCTTACTGGATAATGCCTATCTATCTTACGTAAATTAAAATGATTTTTCCCAATAGAAAATACCCTTGGCTCCTATATCAATCATCATAACCCAAAACCATAAATACTTTGCATATGGCGTATCTAGTATTATAGGACTGACGGGGTTTCGATTCCACGGTTGTACGTGACAGGGAGTAGGGTCGCCCATCCAACCCCGTGGGTTTTCTCCGGGCCCTCTTTATCTTTAAACAATTGTAGGCCTACAAAGATATTTTTTTTAGACATTAGATATGAAGAGTGGCTTTAGATTTTTTTTTTTTTTTTTAGGTTTTTTTTATTAGTCTATTAATTGTTTGAAAATAGTATAATTTATACTTGAATCATATGGTAATATATAAAATAGTTACAAAGTTTTTTGTTTACTCGGTTTTGAGGAGTTTTTTGTTCTTGGGGTATTAATTTGGGGGCGTCACCTAATTGCTTATATTGTCTTACAATAAAATAAACGGATGGGCCGCAGGTATATTTCCCATGCAATGAAAAGAAATTGAATGAAAATTATTTTTGTGAATTAAGTTAAGATACAATTTTAACTTACAATATTATTTTAGTGGATTTTATCTAAAATGCTTAAAATCGTTTTGTGAAACGCATCTATCTTAAGTTAGGATGGAATTTTAGTTTAAGACGATTTTAAGGAGATTTAAGTTTTTGTGAAACAGGGCCCAGAATTGTTAAATCAGTATACCACATACTAACGTTATAAATACAGCGCGTGCTAATCACAAGCAGACGACATAACATAACATAAAACCCTCACACATTTTAATATATTGACACACACGCTAAGCGCGAATAACACTTTTTCTTACATAATGTTAATATACTGACTCACACACTTTACTGCGAAATGGTAATGAAATTATTGCCTACATTACTCGATAACGTGGGTATTGATAAACCCAGTAAACGTGTGTCTACTGTCGTCATCAGTTTATGTAACATATTATATATAATGACTAAATATAGTACACACGTGACCCGTTGGTAATATTCTAAATATAGATATTTCAAAACGATAATAAAAGTTGAATTTCTGAGAAACCGTATCATGTTTAAGTTTATATGTTGACCCTGACACCACGAGGTAGATGTTGGGTCGTTAGCAGAACAAATTTACATTGATGTTGACTGAAACAAAACTTCAAATATTACGAAGAGTCTGGGGAAATGGAAATATTTCAAATAAATCCTGCCTATTTACATATTAACGGTTGCATTTTGAAATCACGTGATCGATGACCCAGGTGTAAAGGTAAGATAAATCTCGAAGTGACGCATGGCGTGAATGTTGGCCAAAGAAAATAGGTTGCTGGGTGTTTTCTTAGACTAGAATATAGTGATATAGCAGACTATTTACTCGGAAGACTGCAAGCTATTGTGTTTTAATCGTTTGATTTTTAGGTCATCTATATCGATAGCGCATATCAAATTGGACTACCTCATTTTTAGAGTGCTGTCTCTTTTCAACTCTTATTTTGTACGAGCAATGTAACAGACAGTACTTCAACATGGCTGAACAGACAGACAAGGAAGTGTGTAGTATTTGTTTAAATGACTTTCAACAACCCGTAATAATAGACTGTCAACATTCGTTCTGTTTCTGCTGTTTAGATGAGTATGTTAACAAAACCTCCATTAATGACCAGTTCATTTGTCCATTGTGTCGTTGTTTAATACATATCCCTACTGGTGGCCTGAACCAATTAAGATCCAAACCATACATTACGGACCATTCCCCAAATAATATTCCACAATGTGATGTATGTACTGAAGATATATCTCAATATTTTTGTCGAGACTGTGATCAATATTTGTGTCAATCGTGTAAAACCACGCATGGCAAGATGAAAATTTGTAAAGACCACATTGTTTGTCGATATGACGAAAACCAAATCTGTCAACAATCAAGGTCGAATCAAGCACAGAATGAAGGGACAAATCATACAGATTTTTGCACCCATCACGAAAGAAAGAAAGTTACAATGTACTGTACCGACTGTTTACTAGCCATGTGTCGAAAATGTTTCGTGGTTAATCATAACGGACACAATTATTTTAATTTACAGAAGGAAGAAGTCAAACAAAATATCAGACACGACCTAAGAACATTGAATGGTGAATTAGAAACACAAATTAAACGTTTACAGAAACATTATGATAATCTAAATAGTAAATCAATTGAAGTCAAAAACTTTACAAAAACTGAATGTTACAAAATAGATGCACAGGTGGATAAAATCTGTTCAGAATTTCGTAAAATTGGAGAAAATGTGAAAATGGAAATGCAGAAAACTAGCGAAGAGGAAGAATCCAAATTAGGGAAATTGATGGAGGACATCAAAAGGTTAATAGAAGATTTAAAAGCTAGTGTTAAATATTCAGTGAATGTTTTAGAAGATTTGTCTATTGTTCAAGTTTTACAAAGATTACCTAAAGTTAGACAGGAGAAAGATGAAAGTAGTTGTAGAAAATTGGATATACCTTATGTAAGATATTCAACATTTCAAGAAGCAGAGATAGATAGAACTTTGTTAACTAATCAACTTGGTTGTCATCAGAATATGTTTGAAGATACTTTTAATGTGGATACTGTGGGAGGTTGTTATTGGTATAATGGTAAACAACATGTAGTTTCAGGTATTAAATGGCGAATCGGTGTGGGTATAGCCGTGTCATCATTATTACATGTTGGATTATGCCTGAATGACGTAGAAGATGAAAGTATTACGTCATGTAAAGTTGACGCCACATGTAAAGTTATAAATAACGCAGATGATAAACAATCTGTTGTTACACAATGTGTTGATACTGCTTTTATACCCGATGGTTGGTTAGAATGGCGTGATTCTATTGATTGGTCATACCTCATTAATCCTGTCAGTGGATTTATTGATGATGATAGAAACTTTACAATTCAAGTAACAATTAATGAAATTACTGTCATTGAAAGACGTTAATAGGCTTGTTATTCTGATTAACAGTTGCCAAGTAGGCCTACCGTGGCGAAAATATTCAAGAATTTTATCTATGATTGTATAATAGTCAGTTGGCTACCTATAAAGAAATATAAATAGAAATAACTATGTTTGGACTTTCCTAGAAAATATGAAACTACCGCTTTAATGTCAACCATCAATATATTGTATTGTTATCAAGTTATATATAATAATCTACATTATATCTGAATGTTATATTTAATGTCAACCAACAATTTATATATAATAATAATAAATGGCGCCAAAGTAAAAAAAAAAGACTAGTTATATATTTTTATGAACCGGCTTCTTCCTTCCTCAGATCGATTCCTCGGTTGTGCGTGACAAGGAGTAGGGTTGCGAATTATTGAAATAAAATTGACCCATGGGTTGCTCCAGAAATGACCTAGTTTGTGTCGAGTGGACGTTAAACCCCGTCTCTCTCTCTCTCTCTCTCTCTCTCTCTCTCTCTCTCTCTCTCTCTCTCTCTCCTGCGACTTTGACGCGTCAGAGCAGACTAACCAATCTAGTCATAACCGATGTTATTAATCAATTGGTTTATTATCATACCTCAGTTCTTATTAAATATAAACAATGCCAATTTCCAGTCTGATCAGTGGGAGAGACGCTGGGGATTTTCTGGCGTGGTTCTCCCTTGTCGGCGGTGCAGTGCGAGGGGGGGGGGGGTCGACAAAGACAGCTGTCTAGTCGTTCCGATGGGACGAAATCCGATATCCAGTGTACATACTGACGTTCTAGTAAATGAACCCTTGGCAGTTTAAATGTTTTCCCGCTGTCCAGGCAAATATTCCTCATAGCACACACCATTAGCCCAGTCTGTGTAGAACAGTAGGACGTTAATACTTATTTCAAGTCTATCGCCTATGTTAGTCCGCGGTCCGAGCTAGCCCGAGCTATACACCAAAATTCAGCCTCTGGACAGCCCTACTGTAATCGTCACCCTGAACAAACAAACAAACGACAGTGACAAATATTAGTATAAATTAATCATTTCGGGACGTAGGGGGTCTTTAGTTGTGGGAGGAAATCGGAGGGCTTGGAAAAGAAAACCCACCAGGTTGGACAGGCGATCCTACTCGGGGAATCGAAAATTGGAACGATTCCGTTGGGTAACAGAATTAAGTACAATGTAAATAATAATAATAATAATCTATTTATAACGTGCTGAATATCCACCAAACAAAAATAAAATGAAACGAACTTGTATTATAATTTCACTTACCGTTATCTATTCTAGATATCTATTCTGACGTCAGAACTCTTTAATCTACATGGGGGGGGGGGGGTTGAATGGCCGATTGGTTTGCACCATCGCGCTGTATCATGAGGCCTGTCATTGAGTCAACTGGCGTGGTTTCGAACCCCCGGTTGTACGTGACAAGGAGTAGGGTTGCCTGTTCAACCTCGTGGGTTTTCTCCGGGCCCTCCGGTTTCCTCCCACTGCTAAAGACCCCTACGCGCAAGCGAATTATTGAAATAGAATTAAACCATATGTTAGTCCCGAAATGACCTAGTCTGTGTCGAGTGGACGTTAAACCCCATTTCTCTCCCTCTCTCTTTAATCTACAAACTGTAAAATAAAACTCAACACATTAAAAGTAGCCCGTAGTGCCGCAAAATTTCGCTCATAGCACACTGTACGGCGTATGTCCGTCTTCAAAAGCCTAGTCCGTGCAGAACAGTAGGACGTTAAACCCCATTTCATTTCATTTCATGTCGTCATAAACAGAGCAAACAAGGTCCAAGATATGGTGGCTGCACAGCCACTCGAAATCCTCGTCGTATGAAATCGACAAATTCAATCTGACAATGCGAGAAAACGTCATTGAAACAAAAACTGATGAATATGTTAGTCCCGAAATGACCTAGTTTGTGTCGAGTGGGCGTTACACCCCACCCACCCTACCCGCCACTCCCTCTCTCTCTCTCTCCCTCACACACAGATAAAAGCAATAGTGGTAAGCTAAATATATTTACAATCAATAAAATTAAAATATCAGCTTATCGTGTGCAGATAAAATGGAGGTAGAAATTCAGTGTAGACTACTGGCTGCTTGAACGCAATCACTAGGCAGGTGCGTGATATAAATCTATTAATAGTAACATGGTTTTCCAGATATCAGACGTTATTGGAGAATGTTATTTCTTGAAACTCGTTGTTATTTGTACACCCATAAATAATTCACCCGAAACCTTGACATTGTCATTGATAAGGCCTTCTCTTCGTTAGGCCACATAAATTTGATTGTCTGTTAGTCAGCCGGGGTTCTTGATATATAAATAGACACTTGAATCACGTGAAATACGTATTGCTTAACAATTGAACATTAAAATAATACTCTTGGTTTTTAAATATGTCTTTTTCCCCCGAAGAATAAAAAATAACATTTTACAGGTTATTTGACAAGGCCATATATATAATTTCTTCAAGGTCACGCGACGTAAAAAGGGCTAGCGGTAACCCAAACCCAAAACCTTACCTACGCCTTCAATAACCCTAAACCACAATCCTCGGCAACAATCATGTGCCCTAACCCTGTTTACATCACGTGACCTTGGGAAATATGGATTGGTCAACTAGATCTAGCCATCTTTACAGGTGTTCCCGAAAACCCAAAAAAAATAATAATTGGTGTAGCCTTGTTTAGAAATTCTTAAATAGTACGAATACCCGAAGTTCCGTGTAGACATTTTGCCTGCATGTAAAGAAGCCCTTGACAGTTGGAATTCGATATGAGTAGACCGTAGCGACACTGTCCTGGCAAAATTTCCCTCATAGCACAGTGTATTGCGTAGGTTTGTCTTCATTAGCCCAGTTCGGAACAGCTAAATGATTTTAAATAGTAGCAAATAACATGTATAGTATACCTTCGATTGAGAGAGAGAGAGAGAGAGAGAGTTTAACGTCTAACGTCCACTAGACACAAAATAGTTCATTTCGGGACTAACATATGGTTCAATTTAATTTAAATAATACGGTTGTGCGTAGGGGTCTTTAGCAGTGGGAGGAAACCGGTGGACCAGACGAAAACCCACGAGGTTGGACAGGCGATCCTACTCCGCGTCACGTCCAAGCGGGGGTCAAAACTAGAGCTTTTGATTCCCGCGCAAGCGTTAAACCAGACCCCCCTAACTCCGACTAAACTGGGATGTATATTTGTCATTAACTTAAAAACGTGACCTGAATGTGTTACGATCCGATTTTATAAAATAATAGACGAGCGGCTGCCAGGCAGGATACGCCCACATTTTCGAGAGATGGATAGAAAACAAGCTAAAACGAAAGTGATTTTTCCTACAATCAAGGGCCATAATTCAGGAAATTACAATTCGATATGCGCAAATATCGAAATGAACCAAGATCTTTGAGTTATAAACGTACATTTCAAGTTTCAACAAAATCGGATAAAAATTGTGACCTCTATAGGGTCCACAACCTTGATATACCATATTTTTACGCAATTTGAGAACGAGGGGCGGCCATTTTGTCTGTCAGTTTTGGGCCGATTTTCACGAAATTCGAACTCAGTCGTCCTTAGGGTGTAACGGTGATATAATAATACGGTTTTTATTAATCGGATAAAAATTATGACCTCTATAGGGTACACAAGCTAAAAACGTGATTTTTCGTACAATCAGGGACCATAATTCAGTAAGTGACGGTCCGATATGCGCGAATATCGAAAGGAACCAAGATCTTTGGGTTATAAACTTACATTTCAAGTTTCAACAAAATCGGATACAGATACGATTTTTTAAATCGGATAATTATTATGACCTCTATAGGGTCCACAAGCTAAAAACGTGATTTATCGTACAATCAGGGGCCATAATTCAGGAAGTTACGGTCCGATAAGCACGAATATCGAAAGGAATGGAGATCTTTGGGTTATAAACTTACATTTCAAGTTTCAACAAAATCGGATAAAAATTGTGACCTCTATAGGGTCCACAACCTTGATATACCATATTTTTACGCAATTTGAGAACGAGGGGCGGCCATTTTGTCTGTCAGTTTTGGGCCGATTTTCACGAAATTCGAACTCAGTCGTCCTTAGGGTGTAACGGTGATATAATAATACGGTTTTTATTAATCGGATAAAAATTATGACCTCTATAGGGTACACAAGCTAAAAACGTGATTTTTCGTACAATCAGGGGCCATAATTCAGTAAGTTACGGTCCGATATGCGCGAATATCGAAAGGAACCGAGATCTTTGGGTTATAAACTTACATTTCAAGTTTCAACAAAATCGGATACGGATACGATTTTTTAAATCGGATAATTATTATTACCTCTATAGGGTCCACAAGCTAAAAACGTGATTTATCGTACAATCAGGGGCCATAATCCATGAAGTTACGGTCCGATAGATGTCAATATCGAAATCGGATAAAAATTGTGACCTGTAGACTGCTCACAAACAATTGTGGACGGACGGATGGACGGACAGGGGCGACGACAATATACGTCCACATGAAAATGTGGGCGTATAAAAATGTCGCGTCATGTAACAACACTATCTTAGTATAACAGAGATCAGTTTAGTAAATACAGCATTTATTTACAACGGGAACAGAATATCAAACATCTACATAATTACAACAGCATAAGAACTAATCTACGACAGGAACACCATTCTGACACTCTGCCAAGGCAGCGGCTGAACTCGCCGGTCTCTGCGTCTCTTCTGCTCGGTCTCTCTCGTCTCTAGTTGTCTTCAGTTACATACCTTCTGATCATAAATAAACTCATGGTCATACATGCAATTGTCTCTTTTATCTCGTCATGGCATGCTGATTGACCAGTGCATATTCCTTTGAAGTCCTGCCGAGTGTTGCACACAGATCACGTGCAGCCCATAAATGATATATTGAATTTATTACATGTTTAACTAGAACGTGACTAAAAAGAAGCATATAGAGTTGAAAAGTCGACACCATCTTTTAATTACATGTTTAACTAGAACGTGACTAAAAAGAAGCATATAGAGTTGAAAAGTCGACACCATCTTTTATCAAAACCAACTTAGGTCAATACGTTCACAGAAACTAAATGATAGTTCGTATTTTATAAAATAGAAAATTAAGCACTTTATCACAGTGATCATCGTCATTATTATCAGTGATCATGCATTGAGTATCTGCACAGCCACGTATATAGAACCTGGGGCCTGTTTCACGATATTTTAACTAAGATAAAATCCAAATTTTAGTAATTTGATTGGATAATATTAGATTGATTTTAGTGCTTAGCCAATCAAAATTGAAGTATTTACTAAAATTTGGATTTTATCTTTAGTTAAGATTTCGAGAAACATGGCCCAGGCCCCAAGTTCAAAAAGCATTCTCAGACTTAAGTTAAGAATTTACTCAAAATTGGTCGATTTATTTTAACTAAAATATAGCCCTTTATAAAACTTTTGTTGTTTTAATGTATCAAATACATCAATTCTGGATCAAAAGGTATTTCTCATGAACAGTGATTAAAAGTTGAGTAAATTCTTAACTTAAAGGACAATATTGGTGCCAGTCATTATCACATATGTGATAGAGCTGGTTAAACACATTCCAAATATAATTTTAACACAGAGATCATTGCTACGATAGCTGAGTAATACAGTTTTCCAGAATCGGAAGTGACGAACGCCAAAGGAAAACACGAGTCATCTCTCTATATAACTGACTGAAGTGACGAGTAATAACAGATATACGGGCGAATTTCTGCTCACTAATAATTCATTCGAAGACCAAAAGTTGTTGTATGAGATTGTGAGAGGATATCTGACAATTCATAAAAAGAATTGACTGCCACTAGATAAGTGAACACGAAAGAAAAACAGAAAAAGTCCGTGCATTACCATGTTTTTATAAGATATAGAATGAATATAAACAAGGGAATGTACGGACTATTTCTATTTTTCTCGTGTTCTCTTATTAGTCCGGTAGCTGAAGGGGGGGAATCGCCACCCGAACTGTGAATTTATGAGAACAAGTTTTTCTAGACCAGTTTTTTGCGTAAATTCTGAATCTGGGTGGTGATCAGGCGTTTGAGGGGGCGTTTTCGAGATATGGGGGGGTCCAATCACTACAATTAGGGGAAAATGTGGTTATGTTGACATATTAATGATGATCATGTTATATAATTATTAATAAAACATATATTTCCAGGACTGTCCATCTCTAAATAAGTGTTTATGATACCCCTGGGCAACTGTTTTGATTAGCGGCGAGGTGGAGTGGGTGGTTGCAGGTGTACGTGTGTGGCGGGGGGGGGGGGGATGAGTTCACGTCAATTTAAATGATGATTTTCTTAGAGCTTGATGAAACACCTCTAAATATGTTTATAATATTCCCATTGTGTGGGTGCCCGCGGGGGTGGGTGGGTTAGAGGGGGGGGGGGGTAACATGTGTTTTTGTGGACAGAAATCATTTGGTTCGAAATTGACCTTAAAAGTGGTTTCTCGTTAGCTTTTCCATTCATTACCTATTTCGTCATTCAATATATTAAATTATAATGGTACTTTTCAAGAGATCTGGAAATGTACATAAAAAAACACAGTAAATCAGAGACATGTTTAGATATTAGTTTATTCTTAGTCTTCATCAGAAGATTCAAAATCAAAGTTCATAATATGAGTTGGATAAATATCTTCTTAGTTGCTGACCAGCAGCTCGCATATATCCTTTGGATATGCTTCAGATAACAATTCACATTCCAAATCTTCAGCAAAAGACCACTACGGCAAGGTGGTAATAAAGAAAGGTCTGTTATTTTTTCACCCAGAAAATCTGTCTTCTAGCGTCATCTAGGCCTACTGATGTAAGTCGCCTTCTGCGATATTTTCTTCCTTTGCCCATCTCATTATCGATCAAAATGTGTATAGTTGTATCATTGTGAGGAGAATGATTGGAATGTCTATTTCGCCCGTGCAATTTGTTTCAGCGCTTCCATTAATTTGCAATGCGAAGAGGAGTAGGAAAGCTATATTGGTGTCCTCGTGGTTTGTTGTCAGTTCTAGGATATTCTCGACACTTTAATACTAATCTTGATATATTTTTTGATCCAATCAAGATTTGTATTGAAAGTGTCGAGAATATCCCGGCCTACATGCTTTCAGTGGTAATGACTAATTGTCTTTCTTTTTCCAACTTTCTAACAATTTTTAAAGAGCTGGGACAGACAAATGATGTTTCTGATGACGTAATTACTGGTTTAGAAAAAAATGTTTGTTCTATGTATATGTAAAAGGCGACTTACATCAGTAGATGACACTGGAAAAAAGATTTTCTGGGGGAATTTAAATTGTGATGAAAAAAACAAAAAAAAAACTTTCTTTCTTTATTACCATCTTGCCTGAGTAGTCTTTGCAACAATTATGTTGAAACAATATGATCGAACAAGATGATCCTGCGATACAAGGCTGGAATGAAGATTTACAATGTGAATGGGTATCTGAAGCATATCTAAAGGATATATGTGAGCTGTTGATTAGCCATCAAGAAGATATCTATCCCGAACGGGATGGATATCTTCTGATGAAGACTAAGAATAAACTAATATCTAAACATGTTATAATTAACTGTGTATTTTACGTACATTTCCAGATATCTTGAAAAGTACCATTATAATTTAATATTATTATTTGGAATGACGAAATTGGTACTGAACGAAAAAGCAACCTAATACAGATGTATATTTCGTTAGGTGTTTTTATACTTTCGATGGCCTACACTACATGGGTTATACGAGCGGCTTTTGACACTATGGCGTCAGACATTGATTATTCAAATCAGCGTTGATGTTTCTAGGGGTTTACCCCACAGTTCCGTGCAGAGTACGCCAAGAACTCGCCGTAACAGACCGTTTTATTGGCTAATTCCCTTACATCCACTAGACCGCCTGTTATATAACAACTCTTCCAGATCCTAGTGTTTGGAAGAGAAGGAAAACGAAATTTTGAACTATAAAAAACGAAACGAAACAGCATCTGTGTGTTTTAATCAGATTGAACGAAAAGGCTAACGAGAAAACACTTTTCAGGCCAATTTTGAACCAAATGGTTTCTGTCCCCAAACTTACATTTTGTCCCCCCCCCCCTTCCCCGCCCAATACAAGGGGAATCTTACACACATATTAAGAGATGTGCAGCGGAATTAAAAAGTAATGTTTTTACCAAGCTCTAAGAAAATCATCATTTAAATCAACGTGAACTCATTTCCCGCTAATTTTACCCCGCCCCATACACGCACACCTGCTACCCCATCCCACCTCTCCATCAATCAAAGCAGTTGTCCGGGGGGGGGGGCATAATATACACTTCTTTAGAGATGGACAGTCCTAGAAATTTATGTTTTAGTAATATATAAAATGATCATCATTTATATTAACATAATGACATTTCCCCCAATTGTAGACATCAGACCCTCATATCTCGAAAACGCCCCCTCAAACGCCTGATCACCACCCAGATTCGGAATCTACGCAAAAAACTGGTCTAGAAAAACTTGGTCTCATAAATTCACAGCTCGGGTGGCGATTCCCCCCCCCCCCTTCAGCCACCGGACTATATCTAACGACATTCAATTACTTTATTGAATTGTCAGGTATCCCCTTACAGTCCCATATATCAACTTTTGGTCTTCGAAGGAATTATTAGTGAGCAGAAATTCGGCCGTATATCCGTTATCACTCGTCACAATAGTCAGTTTTATAGTGAGATGACTCCTGTTTTCCTTTGGCGTTCGTCACTTCCGACTCAAGAAACCTGTATTACTCAGCTATCGTAGCAATGATCTCTGTGTTAAAATTATATTTGGGATGTGTTTAACCAGCTCTATCACATATGTGATAACGACTAGCACCATTATTGTCCTTTAAACATACATTCGGGGCTAGGCCGAAATTTTTAATTGCTTAATTCTCAGTTCATAGTGGATCAATTTAAATGAAATTTTCAGCAAATTGCCTTTACATTATCTAGTTTTTATACGCCCACATTTTCATGTGGACTTATATTGTCGTCGCCCCTCTCCGTCCGTCCGTTCGTCCATCCGTAATTGTTTGTGAACACTCTAGAGGTCACAATTTTTATTCGATTTCAACGAAACTTGAAATATAGGTTTATCACCCTAAGATCTCGATTCCTTTCGATATTGGCATGTATCGGACCGTAACTTCATGGATTATGTAGAGGTCACAGTTTTTATCCGATTTGGTTTAAACTTGAAATATATGTTTATAACCCACAGATCTCGGTTCCTTTTGATATTCGCGCATATCGGACCGTAACTTCCTGAATTATGGCCCCTGATTGTACGAAAAATCGCGTTCTTAGCTTGTGGCCCCTATAGAGGTCATAATTTTTATCCGATTTAAAAAAAAAAAACGTTTTCGTATATCACCGTTACACCCTCAGGATGACTGAGTTCGAATTTCGTGAAAATCGGACCAAAACTGACTGACAAAATGGCCGCCCCTCGTTCTCAAATAGCGTAAAAATATGGTATATCAAGGTTGTCACAATTTTCTTCTGATTTTGATGAAACTTGAAATGTAAGTTTATAACCAAAAGATCTCGGTCCTTTCGATATTCGTGCATATCGAATCGTAACTTCCTGAATTATTGCCCCTGATTGTATGAAAAATCGCGTTTTTAGCTCGTGGGCTCTATAGCGGTCAAAATACTTACCCGATTTGAAAAAAACGTTTGAATTATTGCCCCTGATTGTATGAAAAATCGCGTTTTTAGCTTGTGGGCTCTATAGCGGTCAAAATACTTACCCGATTTGAAAAAAGCGTTTGAATATATCACCGTTACACCCTAAGGATGGTTGAGTTAGAATTTCGTAAAAATCGAACTAAAACTGACAGACAAAATGGCCGCGTCTCGTAGTCAAATAGCATAAAAATATGGTATATCAATGTTGTGGACCCTCTAGAGGTCACAACTTTCTTTTGATTTTGATGAAACTTGAAATGTTAGTTTATAACCCAAAGATCTTGGTTCCTTTCGATATTAGCGCATATCGGATAGTAACTTCCTGAATTATGGTCCCTGATTGTACGAAAAATCACGTTTTAAGCTTGAGGTTGTCGACCCTCTAGAGGTCACAATTATTATCCGATTCTGATGAAACTTAAAATATATCTTTATATCCTAAAGATCTCAGTCCCTTTTGATATTTGCGCATTTCAGACCATAACTTTCTGGATTATTGCCCCTGATTGTACAAAAAATCCCGTTTGTTTTTAGCTTGTTCTCTATCCATCTCTTGCAAAATGTGGGCGTATATATCCTGTCTGACAGCCTCTGGTTAACTATTATAGTGAGAACTGCCAGCTTTTTATCTAATCTCCCAAATTGTTTCTTTAAGTCTGAGAATGCTTTGTGAACTTACGTCCAGATTGGCAGACATAACAAACTAGATTTTCTATAAATAGATCCTCAGAAGGCATTGCAAGTTCCTGGTGCAGTGGAGACAAACAAAAAACAAAATTATAAAAAAAAAACCGAAACGAAACAGGATGCGTGTTTTAATCAGATTGAAGGGAAAAGCCGTGTTACTAATAATAGCTGTACGCCTAATGAAACCTGTATTGTAGTCGCTGTGATATTGTAACGTGTATTCTAAGGCACGATATTCAAAATACAGCTTGGGTAGGCTCTAGGAATTGGGTGTGGGAGGGAGGGGGGGGGTTACAGCTGCAGCTGGTGTATCAATCTGGGCCCCATGACCTCCCACACATCCGGGGTAATATCTCGACTTGGCCTTAAAAAAGAGATTTAGCCCTTGGTACTCAGTTTCCCTCGGTTCCATGCAGGGCTCGGGAGGTGAGAGGGATTGGGACAGCAGAGACACTTGACCAGGGGTCTGGAGCCTACAGGACCGGTATGCCGAGCATTGTTATTAGAAGATTGTTATTAAAAGTAATTGTTGATTAATAATAAAAAAAATACACTGTCACTTGATCGTAAAGTTGCCCAGTGTGGTGATCTGAAACGCATGTTCATAATTCGATGTACGTCCTTAGTTTTCTTATTGTTTTCCGTTAGTAATTAGTAATTATTTAATTTAATTGTCCATTTTTAAGAACTCGGATTATGTAGCCCATATTTTTATTCATCTTTATATTGTAAATGTATTTTCGTAAATCCGTCCCAACACGCGCTGTCGTTGGCTTGTCTATTTGAGTCAACTGGCGTGGTTTCGATTCCCCGGTTGTACGTGACAAGGAGTAGGGTCCCCCCCCCCCCACACTGTCCAACCACGTGGGTTTACTACGGGTCCTCCGGTTTCCTCCCACTGCTTAAGACCCCTACGCGCAAGCGAATTAATAAAATAAAATTGAACCATATGGTAGTCCTGAAATGACCTAGTTTCTCTCTCTCTCTCTCTCTCTCTCCTGTCAAATCACGGATTTGGGAATCCAAACAACGCCTCTCTTTTTATTTGTCCCACTATTTACTGTAGTAAAAAATGCCTTGCATTTAACTTGCAGACATGCCAAGTTTGTTGTCGTGTTTGTGTTTATAATAAGTAAAAAAAGAAATTGAAGTAAACCGAGTGTTGATATAGGTGTAGACTTAATAATGGCGTCATCAAGTACTAACGCGGGTAGATAACATGGTCCATGGTAATAATTACTTTATGTTGATCCATTAATGGGCGGGTGTATGTTTGTAATACACGCGACATGACCACCTTTCCCACTCCTTAGAGCCGTGGTGGCTCACGGAGTAAGATGTTGGATCTATGACCTTGAGATTCCGTGTTCTATCACGATGTTAGCCGAGAATGTTCTTCGGACTTTTCCGCCGTGGTTCGCCCTGGTCAGTGGTATAGGACTGGTGGCTTTTAAAGAGACAACGTATTGTCATTCAGATGTTATAGATGAATAACCGAGGTCCAGCGTACATATTATTGTGAACTTGCAAGATCCCTTGGTAATTGGAATTCGATATAACAGTAAATTCATTATAATTTGCCGCTGTCAGGGCAAAATTTCCTTCACAGCACACTGTATGGCGTATGCCCGTCTTCATTAGTCCAATCTGTTCAGAGCAGAAGGACGTTAAACCCGATTTCATTTCATTTTCAGTTGTTTTAACTAAATGTTCTGCGTATATCGAGCACATGTCAGTTCCATAGCTTAAAGGGTCGGTTTTACTAGAGAAAATATATTATCCATTGTCAAACAGGGTGGTCGACGCGGCCCCGCTAATAGAGTGGCCCTTTAAGTAGACCGAGAATGATTTCTTCAACTATTATATATGTTTCAGAAATACGAATTGTATTGGTTGGCAAAATAGGAACCGGAAAGAGTGCTTTGGAAAATAGTCTACTTGGAAGACGCCATTTTTATTCCAGTACTATCGCAACGCCCGTCACTTCTAAAACTGAGCTTGCCCAGGAACGCATGCCAGATGGTACCACGCTATGCATCATCGACACGCCCGCAATATTTGACACGAGGAAAACTAACGACGAACCGGTGAAGGACATTGGACGATGTATCGACCTGTCTTCCCCTGGTCCACATTTCTTCTTCTTGGTTCTCAGCATCGCCAACAGATTCACCAAGGAAAGACAACTCTTCCAAGAATCATCTACACAGATAACAGAGAATCACGAAAAAGAGAAGCGGAGGTTAGAGACCGAGTTGGCAGCACTTAAGACTTCGGATAGCTGTCAAGAAGTTCGGAAGGATATGCAATCCTCTAATGGCATTGTTACAACAATTTTGAATTCTATTAGCGCTATCATTAGTTGTGTCATAATCGATGTAGCATCGGCATGTAATACACTCTAATTCACAGGCAAGTATCTTTTTTTTCGTCGAATTAACGTAAAATAAAAAACATGCGATTGATTGACCCCTTTCCACTCTAACCCTTTTTGTGTTTGCACCTAAATAACAGCAATATTGTCCCATCGCAACTGATTTTATAAAATTCTCGGATAATCTCCCAGGCCCCAGGGTCTCCTCCCGCAGGAAAGACCCCCACGTAATAAAAGAAGACATCTTGTCTGCGATATTACCACCGGTGGAAGCGGGCATTAAACACTAATAGAAGAAGAACAAAAGATTGTACGAACAGTACACAAACAGAGCAAGGGCTAAAACCAGACAGTGGTGAAAAGTACACAAATAGAGTAAAGGCTAAAACCAGACAGTGGTGAAAAGTACACAAATAGAGTAAAGGCTAAAACCAGACAGTGGTGAAAAGTACTCAGACAGAGCAAAGGCTAATACACAGACAGAGCAAATGCTAATACACAAACAGAGCAAAGGCTAATACACAAACAGTGCAAAGGCTAATACACAGACAGAGCAAAGGCTAATACACAGATACCTTTGGTGATCATTGACTGTAATAAATGGATTGGTAGAGAGAAAAGATTAATCCTCTGTTGCTTCCATCTACTATATTTTCTTTAATAATTCTGTTTTTTGAATTTTGCAGTTTCACATAAAATGTGTCAGTGAATAATGTTGAATGTTTGTGTTAATAGGGAAGGTCATTGGAATATATATATTTTGGGTAGCTAGGCTTGGGTAGGTGCTTTGAATTTTCAGGTCTGTTATTGAGTAAAATGGTGTGGGTTCGATTCCCAACTTGTACGTGGCAATGATTGAGATCGCCTGTCTAACCTCGTGGGTCCACTGGTCCCCACTCTAGAACAGGGATGTCAAACATGCGGCTCATGGCCAAAGTTTAAATTTAGCCCATGGAACAAATTTCAACAAACTTACGTGTCGATAATTCTTAGAAATTATTGGAATTTATTTACCATTGTTTTTCAGTTTCAGTAAAACAGACTTCTGTACTGTATGTCATAAATATCTAAGTTGTATGTAATACAAGGGAACGTTGTGTTCAATATTTTAGTCAAATAAATTAATATAGTTTTCTTTATCTTGATATTTTTGTATATCTGCGACCCACTGGATGTAAACTTTTATGTAGCACATGCCAGCTGGCTACGGAAGGAAGTTGTGTGTGTGTGTGGGGGGGGGGCATTCTCTGGCCCACTTGATGTAAAATTGTAGTTCATGATGCCTAGCCCAGGCAAAGAACTTTATAGGTGGCGGGGATTCTCTCCCCCCGGATGGAGGGGCGGGGTCCAGGGTAACTCTCCCAAAAGGTTTTAAAAACTGGACGGCCGCAAACGCGTTTTCCAGCCCAGAGAAAAACCATTCCCTAGCGAACTCTGAACAATCAACATAGTGACAAGACAGGGACCCACGACAGCGGGCCATTGGACAAGTCAATACAAAATATAGGCCAGATAGATATCCGAACATAGCCAATAATATGTAATGTATACATCATCTTTAGTGTGTGTTTTTTTTAATTTTTTTTGGTTTTTTGGATATAAAACAACTCTCACAACACCGGTACAACAAAGTTGTATATAATTCAAACAGTATCACCATATAGTTCGCTATAGGCTTAACCATGTGTACTGCCTACCAGTGGTGGGGGATGGCCGAATGGTTAGCACGTGGGCACTGTATCATAAGGTCTGTCATTGAGTCAACTGGCGTGGTTTCGATTCCGCGGTTGTACGTGACAAGGAGTAGAGTCGCCTGCCCAACCTTGTGGATTTTCTCCGGGTCCTCCAATTTCCTCCCACTGCTAAAGATCCCTAGTTTGTGTCGAGTGGAAGTTAAACCCATTCTCTCTCTCTCTCTCTCTCTCTCTCTCTCGCCCCCCTTAGTCCCGGAATCGACACCCCTGTTCTAGAACACTGTCAGGGCTAAATATCCATCATAGCACACTGTATGGTGGGTACCCGTGTACACATTGCTGTGCACGAAAAAGATCCCTTGGCAGTTGGAGTTTGATGTAAGAGTAGGCCGTAGCGCCGCTGTCCGGGTGAAATGTCCCTCATAGCCCTCTGTATGGCGTATGTCCGTCTTCATTAGCCCTGCCGTTACTGAACACAGTAGGGCGTTAAACCACAAATCATTTCATTTCATAAAAAAACTGTCCTCTTTAACGGTAAATAATTATATATTTTCATATTCCGGTAAACTACAAAAAAAAACCCCCAAAAAAACAACAACAAAAAAAACCAACAAAAAAACATCGATTTTCACGAAATAGAATTCTCCAAGAACGTAGTGATGATGGGAAAACCTATGTTACTAATAATAGTTTTGATATAATAGCCTGCAGCCACATTCGCTCGTGCAGTTAGTTATATGATCAATATACACAAAACACGAGAAGCAATCGGTAAGTTGACAATTTTATTTGATTGCATTACAATATATTTAGCTTGCTATTGTCTTAACCTGTTTTTGAAATGTATTAATATTTCTTTTATAGATGGGGGGGGGGGGGTAACATCCATGGATGCGTATGCGTGGGTTTTTTTTAGCAGTGGGATGAAACTGGACGTCGACGAGAAATTGGATAGGCGACCCTACTGCTTGTCACTTACAAGATGGGAATCGAAATCACGCCACTTGACTCAAAGCGCATGCGTTATTCCCCCGTTATATGAACAAGTTGAAGAATACAGGGGAGCCACGGTGGCTAAGTGGGTAAGACGCTGACTCGCTATCCTGGAGGTCACGTGTTTGATCCCTGCATTGGCCGAGAAAATTCATCGGAATTTTCCGGCGTGGTTTCCCCTTGTCAGTGGTACAGGATGGAGGGCTTTACGGTTGTGCTAATATTCACGCGAACACACTAGCTATACAGTTCATATACAGGAGAACGCTAGATCGGAGACGAGCTAGCGTATTTTAGCACATATGAAAGTGGCCAAAATTTTGTCTACCCTGAATCATTAATGTTATCATAATCTGTAAGCTTCGTGGACATCGGTTGATTATTGCGATCTGCAGTCGTGCCACATGGAATGTGTGGTAACGCCATATCCCGGCAGTGGCCGAAATGTTGTGCACTCTGAGATATCATTAATGTAAAGATAATTTGTAAGTTTCATTGAAATCGGTTGATTTTTGTGGTCTGCAGCCGTGCTACATGAAATGTGTGGTAACCTGATATCCCGGAAAACGCTAACCGGAAGTGGTCGAAATGTTGCGCACTCTGAGATATCATTAATGTAAACATAATCTGGACGTTTCATTAAAATCGGTTAATAATTGCGGTCTGTAGTCGAAAAGCTATTTTGAAATTCGTGCTTACATGTATACTACATGTGGTAAAGAGCCACTGCCAAACATTATTCTTTCTCTTTGAAGCTTGGTCAATGCAAACATATTTTGCACGATTTTACATGAAATGAAATGAATTAAAAGGGAGTTTAACGTCCTACTGTTCTGCGCCGAGCTGGGCTAATGAAGATGGGCTTACGCCATACAGTGTGCTATGAAGGAAAGTTTGCCCGGACAGCGGCACTACGGCCTACCCTTACATCGAATTCCAACTGTCAAGGGATCTGTTACGTTCACGCCAATATCCGAAAGATATTATGTTGCCTATACCTTACCAATGTCGGTATTGCACGGCTTTGTTAAAATTTCATTTATCCATAATTTTGCTCTCTTTTATGCAGTCTATCGAGGACAACATGTTTGGGGACTTCTCCTATTGTGATTTTTCCGAGACCCCTCCCCCCCCCCCAAGGCAATGTGAAGCAATATTTCCGACAAAGAAAGACAAGAAACAAAAGACAGTCATGCAGAACGAACAAAATATATTTAATCTATTTTTTACAATTTTATATAATGGGGGTTATTATAATATTCACTCAGGTGTACGAAAATTGCACATTTATTGTTTCTAAACAATTACCAGATGAGCGAAGCGATGTGAAAAACATTCTTTAAATAATAGTTACATTTTAATCTTTTCAATTGGTCGGGGCACGCCTTGAGTCTTATTTATAATCGTGGCAACGTGTAGTATTACGAGAACCCTTAAAGCGGTAAGCGAACTAAACAATAGCAATATTTCAAGTTTATACAAAATTTCGGATAATATCTGAAAGACGCCGCACTCGCCCACCCCAAAATAGGAAAAAGAAATTGCCGGTAGGAAAGCAGGGAGAGACCTCCTCTGTATCCACGCATGTGCTTCTATTCAGAAGAAACGAACAAATGTGACCGGATATCTGCATCCACACCCTTGGTTCTATTCAATCTGAAGAACGGCATGACGTGTGACTGGATATAGAAATTCATTGTCCGATTTACCAAACATTTTACTTGACTATCTTATTTCACTGATACCCTTTTCCCCCTCAGACCTACCACGGATACCGTTGACTTCGAGGACCCCAGACTGACAAACACTGTTCTGAACTATGCGTTTTTCTAATCTACTTCCTGTAATTTGACCAATGCCCCTTTAATAACTGGCCCCGAGTTCACAAAGCATTCTCAGAGTTAAGTTAAGAATTTACTCAAAATTGGTTGCCTTATTTTAACTAAAATATAGCCTTTTATAAACCCTGTGTTGTTTTAATGTATCAAATACATCAATAAGAAACTGTGCAAAGTTTTGTGTTTCTGAATCAAAGATATTTCTTATAAACAGTGATTGAAAGTTGAGTAAATTCTTAACTTAAGCCTGAGAATGCTTTGTGAACCCGGGGCCTGATTATATTAAATATGATTTATAATCAACGAGGGGGTGGGGATGGCCGAATGGTTAGCGCGTGCGCGTTGTATTATAAGGTCTGTCATTGGGTCAACTTGCGTGGTTTTGATTCCCCGGTTGTACGTGTCCAACCTCGTTGGTTTTCTCCGGGTCCTTCGGTTTCCTACGCGCGAGCGAATTATTGAAATAAAATTGTACCATATGGTAGTCCCGAAATGACCTGGTTTGTTTTGAGTGGACGTTAACCACCCCCCCCCCTCTCTCTCTCTCTCTCTCTCTCTCTCTCTCTCTATCTCAAAATTTCGTTTTACTTGTCAGTACTTCACTAGGATCTTGGAAGAGTTGTTATATAACCAGCGTTTTGGATGGCGTGAAGGATTAGCCAATGAAACCATCTGTTACGGCGACTTCTTGGCGTGCGATCCATTGAATTGTGGATAAACAACTAGAAACGTCAACGCTGATTGTTTAATCAATGTCTGACGTCATAGGGTCAAAAGCCGACTTTTTACTACAACCGGTCAGATCTTCATGTAGTGTAAGCCATCGAAAGTATAAAAAAAAGAAACGAAACGAAATATAGTTCTGTATTTTAATAAGCTTGCGATTGAACCAAATCACAGGTTATTTTAGACCCGGGTTGAAAATACGCCCCTGAGTGTTTCATTGGTTGGGAATACCCACAAATGTGATATTCCGGAACGTTGACTTGAACTTAATCACCTCAAAATTTGCGCGGGGGTGGTGGTTGCTGTTGTTTAAGAACGAATTAAGTGCACTGATATGCCCATATGATATATCAATTGTTTATGGAAGTTATTATTTGTAATTGATTTAAGACAATTAATTTGCATTTTTATTTTGCTACGAAAGCAACAAATTCACATTCGCCATAATTTTTTTTTTTGAAAAGCTTTATGAAGTTTTAAAGAATCGCTTAATAATATAAATAATTATTTATAATGTAAGTCAAAATGAACAAACTACTACAACATACAAATACATTTTAGAAATGTTAAACATGCATTATGCAAGAGCTAAATCTGCCAATTGTAGGTCTTTCTTTAGTCCTGAAATGTTATCTGAATTATTAATTAGACATTAATTAACTTATCCAGACCATAATCAACTCTAGATGGCATCCCTAGCCTGCGATATTTACTGGATTAGGACCCGATCTGCTGCTCAAGTTTCATTCATGATTTAATCATGAAATGGATAATCGAGACAATGATTTTTATCCTACCGACTTTAGTAATGATGATCGAGGCTAGGCGGAAAATTCAATCGCTAAATTCGCGATTCAGAGTGGATCAATTTAACTATTATAGTGAGAACTACAAGCTCTTTATCATAATGAATCTTTAAGGAACCTTTTAATTTTATTTCATTTTATTGTTTTTTATTATATCATATGATATAAAACATTGCTACATTGTGTTTTGTTGTTATGTTCATAGATAAAACAGAAAGAAGATGGCTTTTACAAGTCCAGAAGGTAGGCTAATTAGTTATTCGAATTTTGTATGCCTACATTGAAATGTAGTCGTATATTGTCGTCATATCGGTCCGTTGCCGAAAATTGCTTTCGGACACCCAAGAAGCTAAAGTTGAAATTTATACACAGTGTTGATGTTCATTGTTCATGAGACCGGGAATCATATTGATATTCAACGATTTTCGATAGTTACTGTCGGAGTTATGGCCCTTGATTAATTTTTGAAATAGCATGAACACTCTAGCTTAAGTTGGCTTGAAAGTTCACGCGACAAAGCATCCTGTTGGTTTTAATATCAAAGGCATCGTCCTTGTGGGGCTATTGGAGCCATAGTCCTCACCGATTGACTTATGTTCGTATGATGAAGAATCCTATTCAATTTTTTGGGAGGGGGAGGGTGGAATTGGTTAACGTGTACACGTTTGATCATAAGGGTATGTCAGTGGGTCAAGTGGCGTGGTTTCGATACCCCGCTTGTACGTGACAAGGAGTAGGTCATCTGTCAAACCTCGTGGATTTTCTCCATGTAGCCCGGTTTCCTCCCACAGTTAAAGGACCCGTACGCGCAGACTCGTCTCGGTAACGTGACAGCTTTGGTTACCAAGGAGATGAACTGAAATGAATTGGGGTTTTAAAGTCCTACTGGTGTTCTATGTGGGAGATCGGACAGCGGCGCTGTGGCCTACTCTTACATCGAATTCTATCTGCCACGTGTGTTATCTTACGTGAACGCTAATGTTTACCCTGAACCTCGGTTTTTCGTCCCATCCGAACGACTAGACACTGTCCTTGCCAGGCACTGACAAGCAGAAATCTTACCGCCAACACTAGCCATGAACCGGAGACCTGGTTAACGAACCAGCGTCTTACCCACTGATTCAACGCGGCACCGAATCCGTGCGGTGTTGCTGGGTCAGTAATATGTCTATTTTCTTGTTTATTTTAGAATTGAGACTAGTGATGCTAGGAAAAACAGGGGCTGGTAAAAGCGCCCTAGGAAACAGTCTGCTGCAGAAGAAGCTGTTCCAGTCTAACAATTATGGGGTGTCTGTCACCTTACACTGCAAATTTGGAAGCAGGCATCTTGACATTGGAAAAAAGTTGGTGGTCATCGACACACCAGGAATATTCGACACCAGGAAAAGCAACCTTGAAACA
The DNA here is from genome assembly GCF_932274485.2 of Patella vulgata. Lineage (NCBI taxonomy): Eukaryota > Metazoa > Mollusca > Gastropoda > Patellidae > Patella > Patella vulgata. Next base: position 2,987,272 of record NC_065883.2, read on the forward strand.
TCAAAAGAAGTTATAAGGTGCATCGGCCTATCGTCACCAGGTCCTCACGTCTTTATCTTCGTCCTGAAGATCGGTCGCTTTACCCTGGAAGAGGCGGAGACGACCCAGCACCTCATAGATTTGTTTGGAGAAGACGTTGTCAATTACGTGATCATTGTATTCACTGGTAAGGACTCCCTTGATTACGATGGTATGACCATTCAGGAACATCTCCAGCACTGCCCGCAAGAACTACAATCACTGGTTGCTCAGTGCAATGGGAGAATAGCTACCATTAACAACCGAGCACCACCACCGGCATTAGCAATGGATGTTAAAGCTATTCTAGATTTGATGACGCAGACCGTGAGACAAAATGGCGGAGGATACTACACTGGGGAGATGTTTGAAGGAGCGGAAAGGGCATATCAGGAAAAACTTCGACTTCTCGAGGAAGAGAAAAACAAGAAAGAGCGGGAACTAGAACAAAAGGCGCGGGAAATTGAGAAAGAGGCGAAGAGAAAGATGCGAGAACTTGAAAACATGGAACTAGAAAATAATGAGAAGAGAGAAGAATTAGAGAGAATTAAAAGAAGACAACGTCAAAGAGAGGAAGAATTAGAAGACGAACTCATAAGAATAAAGAATGTCGATCCGAGACAAGACTATCGAGAGGATGTTGAGACGAAAGACGGCGTCCTTGTTGACATTGCTCGGTTTATAGAAGAGGTTGGGCGCGGTATGGGACGGGGCGTCAAAGGTGCGTGGAACGGAATCGTTGGTTGGTTTAGTAGTTAGGTCTTAAGTTGACCGAAGTCGGTGTTACCTCTATCCAACAAACAAATTTGAACTGAAGTTGGCAAACCTATAAGCCAGGGAACTTATAATATAAAAACATTTTATTGCTACTACCATTGGCTAAGCATTAAAATCAATCTAATATTATCCAATCAAATTACTAAAATTTGGATTTTATCTTAGTTGAAATTTCGTGAAACAGGCCCCAGGTATTCTATGACCCCCAGCTTTCATGAATTGTGATAAAAACCTTATAACGATATCATAAAATTTCACTAGAAGCTTTCATAAAAATATAAAGTTTTGACAAAAAACTGTTGTTTGCTTATTATTAAATAAAAATAATTTCTTACCGTAAGTATACTTAAAGTGACAGAATTGGAACTGTTAGGCTGCTATGACATTGGGGTGTACGATATACGATATATACTATACGTAGGTATACTAGCCTGGCCAGTTATAAGTTTCCCACCAATTTTAGTACCCTCATTCATATCCGGACAGGTTGGATTCAGAAGAAGAGGAAACTCTGGCTTGATTTCTACTTGGTGGCGTGAAGTCCCATTTTCTACTCACCTCGATGGAATTTACTTCTTCCTGCAGCAAGTATACGCCCCCCCCCCAAAAAAAAAGAACATGTACGATATCATGTAGACGCGTATACGTGCCCTTAAACGCGTATAGTCCGGTGTAAACCGCTAAGCAAATTCCTGTTGGTCGAACACAAATATTCGCGTATACCTCTAAACGAATGCCGAATATCGTATAACATATAACCCCATGTAATAGTCCATCCTCGTGGGTTTTCTCCGGGTCCTCCGGTTTCCTCCCACTGCTAAAGACCCCTACGCGCAAGCGAATTATTGAAATAAAATTAAACCATATGTTCGTCCCGAAATGACCTAGTTTGTGTCGAGTGAACGTTAAACCCCATTTCTCTCTCCTATGTAATAGCGGGGGTTACGGTGGCTAAATGGGTAAGACGCTGGCTCGCTAGCCTGGATCCCTGCATTGGCCGAGAAAGTTCATCCAGATTTTCCGGCGTGGTTCCCCCCTTGTCTGTGATGCAGGACGGAGGGCCTGACAAGGAGAGAGAGAGAGAGAGAGATGGCGTTAAACGTCGACACTAACTAGGTCATTTCGGGACTAACATATGGTTCAATTTTCATTTTATCATAGCGACCGAAGGAAACGTACAAGCGGGGGTTCGAAACCATGTCACTTGATTAAATGGCAGACCTTGTAATCAAACGCGCATTCGTTAACCATTCGCCCCCACCCCAAGTGAGTAAGACGTTTGCTCGCTAACCTAGAGGTCCCGTGTTGATCGAAAGAAAATTCGTCTGGGGCGGAACCAAAGGGGTGAATCCAGAGGGATTTCCAAACCCCACCCTGCTCAGCTACATAAACAAATTTGTAAAACAATATTTTATGAGAAAAGTGTCTCGGTTGTCGGCTTAATTATCCTTTATCATTAGATGGTGGGAATGGGGTTGGGATTCAAAGCGCGAAATAATGATATAATGTGATATCACAATTAATGCTATGCATCAATGAAATTGAATCACAATATGATCCTATTAATCCATAATAAAAATTGACGTCACACGGGGTGTTGGGTTTCTCTCTTTAAAAAGCTCAATGGGTATGTATGCCTACGTATTGTAGAGACGATGATGGCATTGTCAACTGTCAAATTTCCTTAGCAAGAGCCTGACAACCCCCCTCCTGCAAAACTTCCTGGATCCGCCTCTGCATTGGCGTGCATGTAAAAAAACCCTAAAATTTCTCACCGCTTATTCCAGGCTAAATGACACACCCGGACCCAATCTAATTAAAATACAGATCCTATTTCGTTTCGTTTTTTATAGTTCAAAATTTCGTTTTACTTGTCTTCACTACACTAGGATCTGGAAGAATGTTATATAACCTGCGTTCTGGACTGGATGGTGTGAGGGATAAGCCAGTGAAGCCATCTGTTAGGGCGACTTCTTGGGCGACCTTCGGTTATAAGTATTTCACGACTAGTGGTCGGAACTAGAAACCGAACGCGAATGGTCCGGACCATCGTCTGTTCAAACATGGCTGCCCCCAGGGACGCGGTGATGTCATTTTACTCTGCTTTAGACCTCCACCATAACCCTAAATAAACCTTAAGCTCAAAGAAGGTCTATACATCTTTCCATGGAGGATAATGAATCGCTGTGTTATATAGTTTAATAAACAAATAATACTTTCATTAAGTTAAATTTGCGCGACTCAAATTAATTTTAGAGACGACAAAATTCCTTGTAATTTGACTTTACTTTTTGAATAGCGCAAATATTGAAATAATGCGTAATTTTTAGACTTACATAGATTCAGACATAACATACGAGACAAAAATTATCTGCTCATAGAAGTAGCAACCATTTAAAATCCATTCAAGCTTTCCTAAAATCATATACTTAACAAAAATAGATTCTTTCTACATATTCTACACTTTCGTTTCACCGACACCACCATCTTGGAACTACTCCGACTATGGTCCGGACTAAATCAAATTCGGATTCAGTTAGTTCGACCGAAGTCAAGAAATCACGTGGGTAAACCGCTAGAAACGTCAACGCTGATTGATTAATAAATGTCTGACGTCACAGGGTCAAACGCCGTTCGTTCAACCTCTGAAGCGACCTTTTACTACAACCGATCAGATCTTCATGTAGTGTAGGCCATCGAAAGTACATTTATAAAAAAAACGAAATATAGATCTGTATTTTAAACAGATTGGCTGAGACTTTCAGGTGCCTACACAAGTTTCAACTATTTTAAGTATTTAGTACTTCTGAGAAGTAAAATGTACGATATAGTTAGTCAGCGTATTACCAACAGAGTCACCGTCACTCACCAGGGGCAACCTTTTTTACATTAACGAAGTGCGTATGTTTAACATTTAACATTATTGGACTGAAATTAACCCTCGACGTTTAGAATTCCACTCATAGCAGACTGCATGGTGTATGTCCGTCTTCATTAACCCAGTCGGTGCAGAAAAGTAGAACGTTAAATTTCATTTCATTTCATTCCTGTGGGTACCTAAGGGGGCCTTAGCGCTCACATTACAACTGCAGCATTTTCTTCTGGCAACACGAAACTTTACAGCAAAATTATTCTTGTTTCTACAAAAAACAAATACGACGTTCTTTTTATTATAAAACCGTTTGAGGGGCTTCCATTAGCTATTATTAGAAAACGTACATCTACAGTATGATTAATATCTGACATAGGCATAGGGGGGGAGGGGGAGGGGGAGGGCAATCTTAAGCATAGGCTTCCATTATATTTTATTTTTAAAAAAAAGGGTACAAACTTAACTCTGGATATAAATTGTTCTCATGTACCACGTCGGCTTTATTATCCAGACTCTTATTAAGAACTCTACTAAGCTTTATTATCCAGACGCTTAAACTAAATTTAATGGTGTATGTCAAATCACATCTATATATAGGTCACACCTGCTATTATGTAGGCTCGTCAAGTCATTAATTGATGAAGATCATACATCTCAATAAAATGGGGTTTAACGTCCTACTGTTCTGCTCCGACTTGGCTAATGAAGACGCCGAGAATGTTTATCCAGATTTTCCGGTGTGATTCCCCCTTGTCAGTGATGCAGGACGGATGGCCTGACAGTTGTCTAGTCATTCGGATGGGACGAAAAACCGAGGTACCGTGAACACATTGGCGTGCACGTTAAGATCCCTTGACAGTTGGATTAAGATATAAGAGTAGGCCGTAGTGCCGATGTCCGGGCAATATTTTCCTCATAGCACGCTGTATGGCTTATGCCCGCCTTCATTAGCCTAGTTCGGAACCGAACAGTAGGACGTTAAACCGCATTTCATTTCATTTCACTTGCTAATGAAAACTGACATACAATCTTACAAGTTGGATGTATCTACTACTATGTAAACTGCATCTATTTAATGAAATGGGGTTTAACATAATACTGTTCTGCTTCGACTGGACTAATGAAAACTGACATACAATCTTACAAGTTGGATGTATCTACTACTATGTAAACAGCATCTATTTAATGAAATGGGTTTAACATAATACTGCTCTGCTTCGACTGGACTAATGAAAACGGGCATACACAATGAGAGACATTTTGCCCGGACAGCGGCGCTACGGCCTACTCTTATATTGAATTCCAACTGTCAATGGATCGTTAACGTGTACGCCAATGTGTACACAGGACCTCCGTTTTTCGTTCTCTCCGAAGGACTATGCGTGGTTCCTTGTCAGGCCTTCGGTCCTGCACCACTGACAAGGAGAACTTCCCGGCCAACGGAGGAATCGAACATTGGACCCCCAGGTTAGCGAGCCAACGTCTTAAGGCCCATTTACAATCCGCTAAGAGAAGTGCGTAGGTGTCTTTAGCAGTGAGAGGAAACCGGACGACCCGGAGAAAACCCACAAGGTTGGACAGGTAACCCTACTCCTTGTCACTTACAACCGGGGAATCGAAACCACGTCAGTTGACTCAATGACAGACCTTATGATTTAACATGCACACGCGCTACCCATTCGGCCCCCATATTGTGTATGAGATGTATGTATGCAGTTGTTTGATTAGAAGTATCTGTTTAAGCGATTATACTGGTATGCAGCTATTTGATAATGTTAGGTTATCATAAATTGATAATACTAGGTAGTGTATGGTAATATTGGGTAGCATTGGGTAATTTCTTAGTTTTCCGTGAACTGGGATATTGAGAAATCGTTAATCGCATTTGAAAGACCTTTTGCGCGATTTAGCTCCTAGTTATTGAGTAATCAATCACTAATTACACTATTTATTGTCATTTAGGTCATATTATTAAATATGCGCAAACACATTTTAAATACTCCAGCCATTCAAATAGTGTTCTGAATGAGCCATGAATCTGGTCCGTAACAGCCGATTACCGTTAATTTTGTGTAGTTTTGTGAACTTTTTAACGACAAAAGTAGTCATCTGATCTGTTTTTCCAATACACCTAAATATGGTAAACACAGATTATTAAATTGATATCAGCATCTTGTTTCATTTTACTATATCCCATTATCTATAGATTACCTAGTAATATCATATGTATACAGTTGTATTGTGACATGGTGTAATTCAATACGAAACGAAAAGGTAAGTTTCTACAAAAAAAAAAGGTTAAGTTTCTACAAAACGAAAATGCGAGTAGTTTCTACAAAACGAAAAGGTGAGTTTCTACGAAACGAAAAAGTGCGTATATAAGAAATTGTCGTATACTGTTGTTGTGTGATTGTCTAAGTGTTTTGACGGTGAACTGTAGTGTCCCGTTGTCTTGGATTATACAGGCCTACTCATTTGGTTTTCTATTTGTGAACAGATTCATCCCGTGTAGTATATAACCTGCGTAACAATCAGTAATTCAACGTGGCTGAACAGACAGATAAGGAAGTATGTATTTGTTTAAATGACTTTCAACAACTTGTAATAATCGACTGTCAACATTTGTTCTGTTACATCAGTTTAGAAGATAATGTGGACAAAACCTCCACCAAAGATCGTTCTCCTTGCCAACATTTCATTTCGAACGAAACAAAGAATGCCGGGAGACCAGTCATCTCCGTTACAAATCATAAAGATTTCTGCCCCCATCACGAAAGAAAGAAAGCTACAATCTATGGAAAAGATTGTTCACTAGCCATGCGTTGGAAATGTTTCTTGGTTGTAAGTTGTCATCAGAATATGTTTGAAGATATTATTAATGTGGATAATGAATGGTATGGCGCGTATCGAGGTAAACAACATGTAGTTTCAGGTTTTACATGGAGTATCCGTGTAGCGAGAGACCCATCATTATATGTTACATTATACCTGGATGACGTATAAGATACACGTATTACGTCATGTAAAGTTGACGTCACATTTAAAGTTATAAATAAAACAGATGATGGACAATCTGTGGTTAAACAATATGATGGGTATGTTGAAACCGGTAGTCTTTACCCAGACACTGATACTATTCTTATTGACTGGCAGAGACTCAGTAATCCTGTCAGTGGATTTATTGATGGTGATGGAAACTTTACAATTCAAGTAACAATTAATGATGTTACTGACATTGAAAGATGTAAATATACTATTCAAAAAAAGTAGGGGATATTTGATTTTTAAGTGTTATTAAAGTCACCTAATGAAACTGACGAAGAAACAAATGACAAAATGAAATGAAGTTCACATTCATCGATTTATTCCAAATGATCGTTAGACTAAGTAAGGCACAGACTGACCATTATAAGGGTAAAATGATACCCGGGGTCAAACAGCAAAGTTACCACAGCATCACAACCAAGTCAGTAACGGGTAAATCCTCCTCTGTGTGCCAAACAAGCATTGATCCGACGTGGCATACTCCTAATGAGACGTCTAAGGTCATTTTGGTCCAGATTGTCCCATTCCTGTTGCAACGCAGCAGCAAGTTCTTGGACATTGGCAGGACGTTGTTGTTTTTTTGACGTAACCTCTGTCCAAGCATGTCCCAGACATGCTCGATGGGGGAGAGGTCGGGACTCAGTGCTGGCCAAGGTAATGTGGTGATGTTCTGTTGTTGGAGGTAACCTGTAACGATCCTGGCCCTGTGACATCTTGCGTTGTCATCCTGGAAGATGAAACGGCGGCCATGACGTCGTGCGAACGGCACAACATGGACTGCCAAGATGTTGTCCCGGTAGTACTGGCCTGTAACACGCCCTGCAACAACATGTAAAGCCGTTCTTCCAGCAACAGTGATGCCTCCCCACACCATCATGTCTGATGACGTTAACGTCTTGGAAGTGCTCGTTTCGACGACGCCACACCCTCCTACGTCTGTCCAAAAAATCAACAGTGAACCTTGACTCATCTGAAAACATCACATTGCTCCAGCGTCGATTATCCCAGTGTTGACGATCCCTACACCAACGACGTCTTGCCTGAATGTGATGATCTCTCAAACAAGGGATCACGCGAGGACGTCGGGCGCGAAGGTGACCCCTATGCAGTCGATTCCGAATCATCTGGCCACTCACTCTCACACCAGTGTCTGTTTGAAGACGAGCGCTGATCTGATTTGCTGTGATGACACGATTTCTCAAGGCCAAGGTACGGATAAATCGATCCTGGGCTTGAGTTGTCGCCCTTGGTCGACCTGAGCGTGGTCTGTCCTGTACAGATTGTGTATCACGGTATCTGGACCATAGCCTGCTTATGACAGACTGAGAAACATTCATCGCCCGCGCCACAACCGCCTGTGTTGTGCCGATCTGTAGCATGCCAAGGGCACGTAACCTTTCATTTTGGGTAAGCCGACGCATATCAAAATTTGTTTTCTGGTCACTAAAACAATTAAACTGATGTTTCCACCCTGGAATTCAATGCCACAATGACTGTAAATCTTGGGTTGGACCCCCATGATGATCCCAAGCATCACCTGCATTCCATGCGGTAGCTATTGGTGCGTTTGGGCGTCACATGTAACTGGAAATGTTTCTTCTGTTAGCTTCTATAGTGACTTTTTTCGTAGTCATTTGCATATTTTAGTATTATGCCCCCAAAATCAAATATCCCCTACTTTTTTTGAATAGTATATTTCATTTACTGTTAAGTTTGATATTGATTTTGAATACAAAATTTAATTTGAAATACAGTTATATGAAAATTGATTAAAACAAGTAACGTTTGCAAAGTGAAATGTTTAATAAAGGGAAAACGGAAACGATAACGAAATTGACTATGCGTGTGTAATGGAATGATACAAAAATGTTCACTTATTAATAATAATAACAAGAGCATCGGTACTGCTGAAATATACGTCCACATTCCTGGCAGTCGGGGCATGCACTAAAATAAATAATTGCTGTCTTTACGGTATAAGAAATAAACATGCCAAGTTCTAAGATGATCCCTTCAGAATTGCAGCCCGCGGACATCAAACACAAAAATTGGGCGTGGCTCTGCCCCTGAGGGTTGGAAATGAAACGATATAAATAGATACAATCCTATAGTGGATCATACCGAATTTGATCCAGATCTGTTAATAATTGCAACCAGTAGATTATTTACAGACAAGATATTAACAAAAAGTGGGTGTGGCACCACCCAAGTGGATCGGACCATACGCCAAAATCAATAGTTGCCGTCCTTAGACTATAAGGAATACCAAGTCTCAAGATAATCCATTCAGAATTGTGGCCTGTATACGATAAACACAATAATTAAACGTGGCTCTGGCCCTGGGGGTCGGGACATGCACCAAAATCAATAGTTACCATCCTTAGGCTATAAGGAATACATATGTCAATTTCTAAGACAATCCATAAAGAATTACAGCCTGTAGGCAACACACAGTCAAACAAAGTAAAAAATGGGAGGCTCTGCCCCTGGGGGTCGAGCATTCACCAAAAACAATAGGGATCATCCTTAGGGTATAAAGAAGAGGTATGCACAGTTTCAAGACAATCCATTAAGAATTCTGCACTGTAGGCGACCCACAGATCTTTCGTTTCGTCCCATCCGAACGATTATGCGTTGTCCCTTGCAAGGCCATCCTCCTGCACCACTGATAAGGAGGAACCACGCCGGAAAATTCCGATGAACTTTCTCGGCCAATGCAGGGATCCAACACGTGAACTCGAGGTTAGCGAGTCAACTTGCTGAGTCACCATAGCTTCCTGCACGTGAAAGAAGTTAGTATGGGACAAACATGATGATTACAACCCGAGTAAACATTTGCAAGCAAGAGAATGACACGTTATTGGATAGTCTCTTTAATCTAGCGAGCTGACGGGGACAGTGTGGCTTAGCCCTGCGGATTGTGGATGAGCCAAAATTGGCAAGGACCTGAACGAAACGTTAGTGCATGAAACTGGAAGCAGAATAGCTGGAAATGTCGCTATCTAACTGTTGTGATAAAAGGCTTAAACAAATACTCAGGAGAGAGCGGGCTATGTCTTCCCAACAACGGAATTAACCATCGGGCTTAATATTACTTTTACTCAAATGTTCTCCACTGGCGTGGGTATATCAATATGTAATTGTGGGTATATCAATATGTAATTAGATTTTTTAATTTCGCCACTCGCTCAGCTTGACTGTTTTTCCTTAGTTATATATTTTAGTTATCAGGTATTTTTACCCATCCGTAGTTTCAATGCCACCATATTGTATGGCGAGTATAAAATAAGAATGTATTAATCTAACAAAATTCATTTTAGTCGGCGTTTGACCTCTCAACTCTGGGCAAGGCCCCCTTTTGCACCCCATTCTACACCCCTTCTTTTCAAAATCAAGTACCCGCCCCTCCTTACATAATATGGTTTTGGGGATCACGTGGCTAAGTGGGTAAGACGCTGGCTCGCTATCCTGGAGGTCGGGTGTTCGATCCCTGCATTGGCTGAGAAAGTTCATCCAGATTTCCCGGCGTGGTCCCCCCTTGTCAGTGATGCAGGACGGAGGGCCTGACAAGGACAGCTGTCTAGTCCTTCGGATGATACGAAAAACCGAGGTCCCGTGTATACATTGGAATGCACGTAAAAGATCCCTTGGCAGTTGGAATTCGATATAAGAGTAGGCGATAGTGCCGCTGCCCGGGCAAAATTTCACTCATAGCACACTGTATGGCGTATGCCCGTCTTCATTAGCCCAGCATAGGAGCAGAACAGTAGGACGTTAAACCCCATTTCATTTCATTTTCATTTCATAATATGGTTTAACATATCACACACCTAGTCATAACGATCGCGGACTGAAACATAACGGACATGTTTAATGAAGATCCGAATTCTTTTGAATATAAGTTGTTTTTGCATGTAAATGGAACATATTGCAGGCCCGTAGCTAGCGGAGGGTGGGGGGGGTCAAGAGGGCTCCGCTGGTCGTTGGCTTCGTATTGTTTCCCCAATGGACAAAGACACCATTGGATGCGCCGATTGTTTCCAAGGGAGGCAACTGTCCCTCTTGCCCCCCCCCCCCCCATCCCACCCCGCTAGCTACGGGTCTGTATCGTGGGATTAAGTCACAGACACTGTAAACCTTTTAATACTCCCGCCCCCCCCCCCCCCCATCAATTGGTGCTATTTATAAAACTAAAAGAGGGATTTGTTAATATAATTTATTTAAAATTTATAATTATATTTCTTTAAAGTGCATTTTAACAATTTAACATTTACACATGTTTATATAGTTAGTAGGTAATCATAAAATAAACAAAGAATTCTCAACAATTAAAATAACTTTTTGTTGTTTGTTGTTTTTCGTTTTAGCATTTTTTTTCGGAATAATATCATAATATAATCGGATACACCTAAAGATAAAAACATTAAAAAATACACTTATATATTCAAATATACATAAAGCTATAAATATATACAAATATACATAAAGATACGAATACACATAAAATTACATATTCAGATACGAATATATTGAAATATAAAATATAAAATATATAAAAATATATAATATACATATATTATATTCAAATATATATTAGGATACAAAATATTTTAAATCATACATAAAGATGCAAAATATATTCAAATATACATAACGATACAAATTATATTTAAATATACATAAAGATACAAAATATACATAAAGATACACAATATATTTAAATATACATAAAAATATAAATATACACTAAGATACAAAATATACATAAGGATACAAATATACATAATGATACAAATATACATAAGGATACAAATATACATAAGGGCTCAAATATACGTAAATGTGAAAATATCTACAAAGTATTTACAAATTTCTTCCTATTTTACCGTAAAAACTCAATTTAATTTGTGTATAGTTTTACCACAACAAATATCATAAAAAAATATTTCCGTATCTTTTTTTAAATATTGAATTTTATAAAAGATTATATAAAATTGCATGGATACATATAAATACATACAAAATTGCATTAATACATATAAATAAAACATTTTTACACAGATTTCGAAAATAAAACATTTTTACACAGATTTCGAAAATAAAACATTTTTACCATTTTTTCGAAAAAAAAACATTTTCGCCTTTTTTTTGAAAAAAAACCCATATATTTTTTAACAAACGAATTAAAAGAAGACAATATGTAGGCAAGGCGAACAAGTTAAAAGAGAGAAAAAATGAAGGAAAGGGATGAATTAAAATCTTGGTGCATTTGGAATTATTGACATTGTTTAACTCATGTAGGTTATAATAGAATTGAAGTATTTTTTTTTAAAATGGTAAAAATGTATTTTAAATTCTTTATGAAATATCCATATATTTATTATTTTTAAGAAATGTATCATTTATGAGCTTTTAGAATTTAATAAAAATTGTTTCTGCTAAACGGTAATTGAAAATTTAAAAATATTATCAATGATTTCTAAAAAAAAAAAAAATGTCATATTCACTTTTAGAAATTAACATTTCACTTATTTATTTATTTAACTGTTTCCGAAAACGGTAGACTGGAATGCATTTTTCGAATTTGACAACAGACTTTTCCATTTCACCAAATTTTCCTAAATGAATGAGCGGATATGAGAGACTTATTGTTTAAACTGCTGGTGATAGGTGAGGTGTTCTTCAATGATTCGCTTGTCAACAAAAGGTGAAAATTTCATGCCACAAGTTCGACAACTCCCTTCTCGTATCTCTCGCTTCAGGGCCTCGTTATAAATCTTCCAAGTCTGGCTAGTAACAGGTTCTTTAAGACTTGGTACAATCTCGTGACCAAACACCTCGTTACAAACGGTGTATACTGCATGAGGACTCTTCGATATCGGCTGAAATGAAAATCAAAATGCGATACAAAGGTTAGTTGCCCACAAACCAAGGGTCGGCGGAAGCACGAGGGCAGGTGGTTCATTGGCATGTCTCTCCCTCTGCCTTTTTTAACAAGGTTAAGATGGAGGGGAGAGAAGTGTGCATGTGAGGCGCGGGGGAGGGGGGGTAACGTCCACTCGACACAAACTAGGTCATTTCAATAATTTGATTGCGCGTAGGGGTCTTTAGCAGTGGAAGGAAACCGGGGGACCCGGAGAAAACACACGTATGTGGCTTGGAGATAAGGGCACCTTCTCAACCTCGTGGGTTTACTCCGGGTCCTCCGGTTTCCTCCCACAGGACAGACCCCTACGCGTGCGCTAAGATAATAAAAATGAAAATAAGACAACTTGTCTGCGATATCACCTTCGGTGGAAGCGGACCTTAAAAACTAAGTACAACAACAACAACATCCTAGTGTAGGGAAGACAAGTAAAACGAAATTTTAAACTATAAAAAACGAAACGAAATAGGATCTGTGTTTTAATAAGATTGCTATATTGAGATTTAAAGAGAAAAGTGGAGATAACGAACCTTTTCTACAGAAAGGAAAGCAGGCGGCCTTTTGGGTTAATCTCCATAAATTATTCATGGTAGGAATCTGAAAATAAAGGCGGACGCAAAATTTATTTTTCAAATATCCATTTTCCAAAAATTTTAATTTTTAAAATAATTATTTTATTTTTAAAAGTTATGTCCGCCTTTACACAGATCACATCAATAAAATGTTGGGTTTTTTTAATCCAAAGTAATTTATATTGCTCGAACCGTTTACGATCAAAAAGAACTAGCTTCCCTCTCTACTTTGAGAATAGATCTCTGCACTAAATGGCAGCCATATCCAGCAATTAATGTACTGTTTTGTAATGCAGTCCTACTCCGGTTTACATCTGTTATACATAAAAAGACTAATTAAACCTTTTCAATTTTAATAAATTTCGAAATATACTTGGTGTTTTCGTCTAAAATCGTCAACTTAAAAGTCTTCCGAGCATGAAATAGTCATTTGGTCTTGGTATAGTCCATATTTGAACGATAATGTTACAGACCAGACATGCGCATATTCATAGAATGATTAGAATCCCATAAAGAGAAATGGGGTTTAACGTCCATTCGACACTAACTAGGTTATTTCGGGACTAACATATGCTTAATTTTTATTTCAGTAATTCGCATGCGCGTAGAGGTCTTTAGCAGTGGGAGGAATCCGAAGGACACGGAGAAAACCCACGAGGTTGGACAGGCGACTCTACTCCTTGTAACGTACAACCGGGGAATCGAAACCACGCCAGTTGACACAAAGACAGACCTTATGATACAACGCGCACGCGCTAACCATTCAGCCATTCGACCATCTCATCCCCCATTCATAGAATGATCAGCTATGGAAATAGTGGCTGCAATTAGAAAAAAAGGGCAATGAGGAAATGAACTCTAAACCTACTTATGTAACTTAAAAACCCAGTGGCACTTCTTAGAGGCAGGGTTCATTTATAACCTCAGAAAAAAAAAGAATCTACAAACCTGAGAGGTAACAACTTGGCCCCAGGCTGGTTTTTGGTGGGATGACGTCTGTCTGGAAATCATGGCATCCATCTTGGATTTCATTTGGGCTAGATGACCTTCCGCGTTGTTTGCTCTCTGTTGCTCCACCTAGTGGGGAATATAAAAGAACATATTATGATAACCCTCTTCGTTTATTTGGGAAGCCCCTACGACTATCGAGGGACTACTACACCTGGTAATGAAATGGGGTTTAAAGTCCTACTTTTCTGCACCAACTGGGATAATGAAGACGGTCGTACGCCATACAGTGTAATATGAGGGAAATGTTGCCTGAATAGCGGCACTATGGCCTACTCTTATGTCGAATTGCAACCGCCAAGGAATCTTTTCGTGCAGACAGCGGCATTATGGCCTACTCTTATATCAAATTCCAAATGTCATTTTTTAAGTTCACGCTAACATGTACGCAGGACCTCGGTTGCTAGAACTGACTTCAAAGCGACAACTCCGGTGCGTCTAATACAAATCAACCCTTACCAGTAGGGGCCACGGTGACTCAGTGGGTAGGGGCTAGCTCGCTAACCAGGAGTTGGGGGGTTTAATCCAGGTATTGACCGATATAGTTCCCCTGTATTCGAATAATATTAAAGTTACTATGGAGCCGAGGTGGGTACAGTGAGTAAGGCACTAGCTCGCTCACCAGGAGTTCCGTGGTTTGATTTAGGTGTTGGCTGAGAAAGATCATCTGTACTCGAATGATACTAAAGCTCCTATGGATCAGCGGTGGGCACAGTGAGTAAGGAACTAGCTCACTCACCAGGAGTTCCGTGGTTTGATTTAGGTGTTGCATGAGAAAGACCTTCTGTACTCGAATGATACTGGCACTGGCTTGCTAACCCTGGTGCCAGGTGTGGCGTGGTGACCGCTCATTTTGCATGGGGAACAAGATTCATACTCATAGGGTTGAAAACTATCCTATATCTATATCATCTGGGGAGATTCTTTTGGGCTGCATTGATACTGCTAGAGTCCAGTAGCAGATATCAGAGCGACGATGATTATGAAGATCACAATCTGCCGATTTTTAATTTTTAAACACCGCATTGAAAACACTGTTTCCGCTTCACTTAGCAATTGGTGACTACACCCTGTCAGACATACTCATCCGATATGGATCTCTTAATTAATTTCAAGAGAATCTAAAGAAAAGAGAGGTCATTTCGAGACTAACATATGGTTCAATCTTTATTTCAATAATTCACTTGTGGGTATAGGTCTGTGGGAGGAAACCGGAGGACCTGGAAAAAACCCCAGGAGGTTGGATAGGTATCACGTACAAGCGGAGAATCAAAACTACACCACATGACTCAATGACAGACCTTATGATCTAACACGTGTGCGTTAACCCCCACCCTACCCTAGCCCCCACCCCACACACACCAAACACCCCTTCTCTAGTATAAATAAAACATTAAACACTTAATTCACTTACAGCTAAAGATTTTCTCAATCTTTGAATCTCTTCATCATTTCTAACCATATGGAAAGACTGGTTGTTCACTCGTTCTTGTAGTGTCTCGATCATCTGTTCTCTTCTGGCTACTATGGACTGCAGTCTCTCTTAAAAATGTCACGTTATTATTAAGTTAATTCAAATGTCCAGGGATAAATGGCGTCTAAACAGACCTTATATTTACTGTTGGGAACAGTTTTAAAAAAATATTTTCAGTGTGACATTTCTGTATAATTTGTACACTTACATCTGGTACTTCTTAAATAAACTTGAATGCTAAATTTGAAACAAATCTGTCAAACCGTTGGTGATCGTACAATCTGGTTAAAACACAGATCCTATTTCGTTTCGTTTTTATAGTTCAAAATTTCGTTTTACTTGTCTTTGCTACACTAGGATCTGGAAGAGTTGTTATATAACCCGCGTTCTGGATGGTGTGATGGATTAGCCAATGAAAGGATCTGTTACGGCGAGTTTTTGAGTGGTTAATCAAATGTCTGACGTTATAGGGTCAAAGCCGCTAGTATAATCTTCATGTAGTGTAGGCCATCGAAAGTATAAAAAAACGAAACGAAATATAAATCTGTATCTTAATCAGATTGCAAGACAAATAGCTACTTACCAATCTTCTTAGGAGCCTTGGTCTGCCAGTCACTCTTAACTACATGCAATAGAAACATTCAAATAATGACAAATCAGTTGGTACTAGGAAGCTGGTATAATCGAGAATCGAGGGAGTAATGGCTTTAAAGGCCCACTCGACACAAATCAGGTCATTTCCGGGATTTTTATTACAATAATTTGCTTGCACTTTAGGGGGTCATTATCTTTGGGAGAAAACCGGAGAACCATCTATCCATCTATTTATCTATCCTATCTATCCATCTATCTCTGTCTGTCAATCTATCTACATGTATCTATTTGTGTCCCCTTTTCATTGTTGATGTAAGGGCCCCAGTGACATATTCAGCTAGGGGCCCATACACGCTTAATCCGACCCTAACTAGAGGACCTGGAAAAAAACCCGACCTGACTGAACAGGTCACTCGTATCACGTGCAAGCGTGTGGTAAATAACAGACCTTGTGAACATTAACAATTATATGAGTAATCTATATATATATATATATATCACAGCTCACCTTCAGCCAGGCTTTGTTTTTCTTCTATGGCACGAATGGCAGATTTAAACTCTGATTCCGTTTCCAAAAATTGCTTGTTTAAACTTCTCATAGAGTCTTGAATTCCACTCTGAAAAAAATGATGACCCACATGTAACTCATTCAACCTGTGTTAAACAGTTTCACATTTGTCAGTCGAGCTAAGCCTCTGGTGATTCCCCAGATGGGGGAGGGGGGCACACGAAAACCCCGGAATCGTAGACATGTCGTTGGATCAAAAAGGGCGGTGTTAGGTTTTGGATGAGGGGGATACGATACTGTACAGTCTAAATCCGCACGCACTTGCCAATATTGGAAGAGAGAAATAGAGATGGGGTTTAACGTTCACTCAACACAAACTTGGACATTTCGGGACTAACATATGGTTCAATTTTTTATTTCAATAATTCGCTTGTGCATAGGGGTCTTTAGCAGTGGGAGGAAACCGGAGGATGCCGAGATAACCCATGAGGTTGGACATGCCACCCTACTCCTCGTCACGTACAACCGAGGAATCGAAACCACGCCAGCTGACTCAATGACAGACCTTATGATACAACGCCCCCCCCCCCCCCCCATTGCCTTTGGAACCTTATAAATATACGAAAGTGGGTCTAAGAGCACATATTAATGCTGACGTGAAGTTAGCGCCACTTTCTGTACAGTGATTTGACTGGATCGTGTTGTAAAATCAAAATCACAATTTGTCAAAACAAACTTACCATATCCGTTCTTAGCTGAGCATTGTCCATCAAAGCAGACTGGAAAGCCAAGTCTAACAAACCATTATTTTCTTCCAGACCGTTAATGATGGCATCCACATTCGGTATTATACTGATGAGCTCATCCATTTTGGTTGTCAGGGTTTCAACAGATTTGGTTTCCTTTTGACTCTCTTTTTTCAGTTGAACCAGTTCCGCAGCCTAGAAACAACGATTAAAGATACATTATGTAAGATTTAGATAAAGAACTAGCCATTCTTGCTATAATAGTTCGAAAGTAGATGATGTAAAATGAATAATTTGAAAATTTCATTCAAATTACTCTATTGCAAGCGAAGATATTAGCCTTTGAAGGTTTGACAGACGTGTGCAATAATTTCAACCTCCGTACTGGTTGATCGAAGCTAAGTCTCGGTCCTCCATATTTGATTAAATCAAAGTATCGCGGAACCATTCTAATCTATTTAATATCGGAGAAATCTGATGCCATCGAGAGTTGATTAAGGCCTGGATCAGTTAATTAATGTCTAATTAATACTTTAGAAAACATTTCAGGCCTAAAGAAAGACCTGCAATAGGCAGATTTAGCTCTTGCATAATGTATGTTTAATATAACGATTGATATAATGGTAGTAGTTTTATGAAGTACACTTTAGTAAACCGTGATGCAGGATGGAGGGCCTGACAAGGACAACTGTCTAGTCCTTTGGATGAGACGAAAAACCGAGGTCCCGTGTATATATTGGAATGCACGTAAAAGATCCCCTGGCAGCTGGAATTCGATATAAGAGTAGGCGATAGTGCCGCTGTCCGGGCAAAATTTCCCTAATAGCACACTGTATGGCGTATGCCCGTCTTCATTAGCCCAGTATAGGAGCAGAACAGTAGGACGTTAAACCCCATTTCATTTCATTTCATTTCTTTAGTAAACCGTGATAGTTTACAAAATAAAAATGTACACGACACACCAGGCCCGTAACTAGTAAGGGGGGGCGCAGGGGGGTCAAAACGTTTCTACACCCCCCCCCCCCCCCGTGAAAAATTTGTACAGCACCCTTGAGAAATCTTCGGCCCTGTGCCTGTGGCACAAATTAGAAGGTTTACGGCATTGGTCACTGTGTTTTTTGGTAAGGCCTAGAATAAATTCGATACAATTGATAATGGATGGACTGGGGACTGGAGACCCCTGAGCCTTGACACGTGAGAGTCCAATGCTATTCCCTTTCAATTGTTTGAAAGATCGACTGCTAATAATGCTTTCAAGAGTATATCCTGATGTTTCTATTTATACACAAATTTAGGATCTGACAATTTTACCAATTCATCAACCAGGATGGAATTTCAAGGCTAAAAAAGAACCCAAACTACGTGAGAACATCCACTTCCTTAGGGGCTTCCGTGTCTACCATACTCGCAGTGGCGGACTGGTCAGGTAAGTGAACCCCCATAGACATTAGACAATATATTTAAATTATAAATTATCAAAAAATATATAAATATTAGAAAAACATTATTAACATGAAAATACTAATTACATCTTTTCGTGTCCACTTACATATTTTTTGAAAATTTAATCTATTCATTTTAAGAATTAAATGATATAATTGTATTGGTGGGTAGGCCCCCTTTATCTCCTGGCAACCAATATTTTCAGACTCAGTCCGCCACTGCATACACACGGACTCCTTCTTTGTTCACCCCACACTGATCCGCAGTGAATATTTGCTTGGCCGCGACAATCACTGATAAGGATGACATTGATGCGGCTTAATGAGCTAGAAATATTAACTTTTTTCCTGCGACAAATTAAATTCTAAAACATTTTTTGTATATATTGGAAAAAAAAATAAAGGCGTTTGACGTATTTCTAGTTAAAAATTATTTCCGATTTAGTGTAAATGGGTATCAAAATGACTAAAATGCAGCATTCTCTCCGAAGCAGTTATGTCTTATGTAAACAATGCACGCGCCATTCAGCCAATGATTCACACGTGTTAAGGCAGTCATCTATGACAGAGATATTATACGAGACTCGTAATTCTCTGTGAAACAGATTGTGTTCACCCCTGTGGACGTTGATGATAACAGCCATTTAACACAATCGACTACCTGACAACGTTATGATTATCACATTTTCAACGATGGCCCGACAAAATCAGGAGAATGCTCACTAGTCCGTGGGTGCATTACCAATCAGCCACCATACCTGCTGGGTTTTTTTATACCCATATTTATAGTATTTTTTTTTTATAGCGGCGGACTAGTGAAACCATCTCCAAAATCAACCCGAAGATAAGGACGTATGTTTGTTTCATATCTTCGCGTCTTTCGCCCGTATCTCATATCTTCACGGGTGAAAATATTCCATTACAATTTACAATCAGTCATTGTCCATACCATACAGGTAATAGTGTTTTTTTTGTTAAATCGCTGCTCCATCAAATGTCTACAATGTGAAGCCTATCCGGAAATCAAGAAGCGGAATTCCTATTGCATAAACAATAATACATGAACCACCCAAATCGAGAAAAAAATGGAATCTTAGTCAATCTGATTAAAATACAGATCTATATTTCGTTTCGTTTTTTTTTATACTTTCGATGGCCTACACTACATGAAGATCTGACCGGTTGTACTGGAAGGTCGCGTCAGAGATCGTACGAGCGGGTTTTGATCCTATAACGTCAGACATTGATTAATCAATCAGCGTAGACGTTTTTACTGGTTTACCCACAGTTCAGTGCATCGCCCGCCAAGAACTCGTCGTAATAGACCGTTCCATTGGCTAATCCCTCACTTTAACCAGAACGCCAGTAATATAACAACTCTTCCAGACCCTAGTGTAGTAAAGACAAGTAAAACGAAATTTTGAACTATAAAAACGAAACGAAATAGGATCTGTGTTTTAATCAGCTTGAATCTTAGAAGAACTTACAACTGTATTGAGCTGATTCTGCAGAGTTGCTCTTTCTTTCTGAAACACTTCCATTTGTTTCTGAGATGTTTTACATCTTTCCCGGTACGTAACCATTAACTTCCGGTTCATCTTACAATTGTAACACCCCTGAGTCAGACCAGATCTACGGCACATTGTCTGCTTTTTCAGATTGAACTGAAATTTGGGTGTAGGTACTTCGGGTTTCTTAGAGAGGATTGGCTACAAATGGAAATGTTTTAATAGTGAATTAAACAAATGTGTTTACAATTAAACCGTATATGCCCGTTAAGTATTTAAACCAAGGGTACGGTCCTATTTAGTATTTAAACCTATGGCATGGGCCTATTAAGTGTTTAAACCAATGGCATATGCCTATTAAGTGTTTAAACCAATGGTATAGGCCTATTAAGTGTTTAAACCAATGGTATAGGCCTATTAAGTATTTAAACCAATGGTATAGGCCTATTAAGTATTTAAACCAATGGTATAGGCCTATTAAGAATTTAAACCAATGATATAGGCCTATTAAGTGTTTAAACCAATGGTATAGGTCTATTAAGTGTTTAAACCAATGGTATAGGCCTATTAAGTATTTAAACCAATGGTATAGGCCTATTAAGTATTTAAACCAATGGTATATGCCTATTAAGTGTTTAAACCAATGGTATAGGCCTATTAAGTATTTAAACCAATGGTATATGCCTATTAAGTATTTAAACCAATGGTATAGGCCTATTAAGTGTTTAAACCAATGGTTTAGGCCTATTAAGTGTTTAAACTACTCGTATAGGCTAGTGAGTGTTTATCGCACTCGTATAGACCTATGACGTATTTAAACCACTCCTACAGGCCTGTGTTGTGAATAAAATAATGTTCATAAGAAAAAAAAATGTAAACAGCCGAAGAAAGTGTAACTTTACCTTTCATGCCAAGGCATGAATAAACTTGATGTAGGGTCGTAAAATCCTATCCTTGTGAACAACAGTCGTTCTGGATATATGTTAGAGATGGTAGAGGGATGCGCTGGGGGGGGGGGGGGAGGGGCGGGTAATAAAATCACGATAACTGTAATTGCGAATCTACTTACCTTTACAAGAAGTCTATTCTCAAACGGTAACACGGGAATGTAGGGAACAACTGCTAGATTTGGCCTGATGCAAGATGGAATATTGGGAAAGAAAATTGGGCTCGATATAAAAGGCTGCGTCACCATCATAGGGTCAATTGTTGCCATCTTGACCTTTCGGGTTCTTTTGTAAGGAACAACTTCCAGTGATGGCTTTTGAGGAGCAGCTTCAACAGATTCCTCCACATTTCCTGGTGCTTTGGGAGGTGCTTCGCTGGAGATTTTAGAAGATTTAGAACGCTGTCTCTTATTTCTCTTGGTGATTTTTGAACGTTTATAAGGAACCAAAGCTCTGACTTCTAACTCTTTGTTACCGTTTGATCCAGAATCATCTGTTACAGCAACTGCTGTTTGGGGTGAACTCGCCAAAGCTTTCTTTACTTTTCCGGCCTTCTTGGACCTTCGTCTTGGGTGTTTTGATTTTGACTTCGATTTTCCTTTCTTAGTGTCCTCGGCTTCGTGAAATAAGATATCAAGGCAGAGTTCGTCGGAAAAATCGTAGGAAGATCTTGCACTGGTTGCAGACGACGGAACTGACAGACCACAGGTTTTATAGAAGTTGTCAGTTGGTTCACAACCCGGAAGATCAATCCAATCATCAGTTGAAAACAGATTTCCACAACCCTCAAAACTGCTATAGACAACATCGTCTAAGTCTAGCATAACTGGGGATTCGGGTGGATTGAATTCTATTTCATCTCGGTCTTCATTAGCCAGAGCTGCAAGCACATCACCAGAAGAAGCGTAAAAATCGTCCACGATAGAAGAAGAATTGATGATTTGAAGATCATCTAGCCAACTGTTTTCAGAGGAGCTTCTGGTCAGGCTGGTGGTATCCACGGATGTTACCTTGGTGCTTGAGTTTTGGGTGTACGGCATTTCACGCTCCATTACCTTGCAATTATACCCACTCGAAAACATCTCCACGGATGGACGCGTTTTTGTGAATATCTTCTGCAACCAACTTGAGGTGTTCTTCTGGCTGGAATCCCTGATATTAAAGAACTCAATAATCTGCTTGTTTTCAACTCTTGGGAACGGCATTTCTCTCTTCATGATTTTGATATTGAACGTATTTTTAGCACCGAGTGCAACCACCGGGGTGAATTGATCCCAACTGAACGACACATTAGCGAAATCCCAACAATCAGTTTGAGTTTTCGAGATAGAATCTGAAAGAGAGAAAATCGAGAAGCTTCATTAAAAAATCTAAAGGGAGTAGGACTAGGGTTGGGGTTTTACGCGGACTAAAAAAGTACTGGGTAATTTCGGAACAAACAAATCCTTGAAGTGAAATGGGGCTATTTCTTAATGTGTGTGGATTAAATATTGTCCTTTTAATAGTTAAAAAATACCTTTATTTAAATCAGGCTCATCTTCGTCCACCAGGGCTTGTTCCAAGAGATCAAAGTCCAGAGAGGATTCCTTTGGTAGATCGAGGATGTGAAAAAGATCACTGACTCCGATAATCTGCTTCGCACTGGACACATAGATGAATTGATACGTGTTTAGTTGTTTCTCCACCTAAAATGAAAAGAATTGGGTAAAGAGAGAGAGAGAGAGAGAGAGAGAGAGAGAGGGGGGTAACTGCACTCGACACAAACTAGGTCATTTCGGGACTAACATATGGTTCAATTTTATTTCAATAATTCGCTTGCGCGTAGGGGTCTTTGGCAGTGGGGGGGAACCGGAGAAGCCCCAAGAGATTGGACAGGCGACCCTACTACTCCTTGTCACTTGTCACGTACAACCGCGGAATAGAAACCACGCCAGTTGACTCAATGACAAACCATATGACGCAGCGCGCACACGCTAACCATTCGGCCATCCAACCCGCCAAAATTGGGTAAGACAGATTCTGTGATTAATATTTGATCTGAAATGCGACTTTTTCGTCGCTCTGGCTTAACGGCGACTCTCGCCTCGGAAGTTTATAGTTAGTTACAAGCGCAATTCTTATGGATAACATACTTTAAAGTCCCACGCGTTAAACTCTAACAATTCTTATGGATAACATACTTTAAAGTCCCACGCGTTAAATTCTAACAATTCTTATGGATGACATACTTTAAATTCCTACGCGTTAAACTCTAACAATTCTTGTGGATAACATACTTTAAAGTCCCACGCGTTAAACTATAACAATTCTTATGGATAACATACTTTAAAGTCCCACGCGTTAAACTTTAACAATTCTTATGGATAACATACTTTAAAGTCCCACGCGTTAAACTCTTAACAATTCTTATGGATGACATACTTTAAAGTCCCACGCGTTAAACTCTAACAATTCTTATGGATAACATACTTTAAAGTCCCACGCGTTAAACTCTAACAATTCTTATAGATAACATACTTTAAAGTACCACGCGTTAAACTCTAACAATTCTTATGGA
Source organism: Patella vulgata (assembly GCF_932274485.2). Lineage (NCBI taxonomy): Eukaryota > Metazoa > Mollusca > Gastropoda > Patellidae > Patella > Patella vulgata. Next base: position 3,011,266 of record NC_065883.2, read on the forward strand.
TGACATACTTTAAAGTCCCAAGGGTTAAACTCTAACAATTCTTGTGGATAACATATTTATAATCCCCACGCGTTAAAATCTAACAATTCTTATGCATAACATACTTTAAAAGCCCCACCCCTTAAATCATAACAACACTTATAACATACTTTAAAGCCCTACACGTTATGCTAAAACAAGCATTATGAAAAACATACATGTACTTTAAAGACCGACAAGTTGTGTTATAATGAATAACATTTAAAATCCCGCCCTTTGAACTTTACTAATCCTTACGGATAACATAATTTAAAGCCCCGCCTTTTAAGCTATAGCAATCCTTTAAACCCCACGTGTTCAACTGTAACAATTCTTATGGATAGCATACTTAAAGGCCCCATGCGTTAAATTCTTATGGATAACCTACTTTAACGACCCGCCCGTTGAGTTATATCAATGCTGATGGATAACATACTTAAATGATCCGCCCTTTAAGCAAAATCAGTTCTTATGAATAATATACCTTCAAAATCCGTCCATTAAGCAAAATCAATTCTTATGGATTATATACTTTAAAGACCCGCCCTTTAAGCAAAATCAGTTCTTATGGATTGCATATTTTAACGACCCGACCTTTAAGCAAAATCAATTCTTATGGATAACATGCAATAGAATTTTATATTTAAAAATACGAACCTTCTGACCGGGCGCCTGAAAGATAACTCGCCGCCTCCTAGGTAACAGATGTGAGAAGGAATCCGTGCTAGCCCACTGGTAATCTTCATACGACGTCACATCCTGCCAACCTGTCTTGAACAGGCCCACCCAGTCTCGGCTGTGGGTGGTGAAAGCCTCACCCAGAGTATAGGAGGCGACAATATCGGAGTAAGGGCTGTAGTATTTTTGCATGTTTTCAAACGTAACGAGGTCTTTCTCTGGCATGATGTCTTCTATTTCACTGTCGCTTGCGTTCAACCAGGAATCCATGATTGGTGAAGATGAGATGAGGGATGAACTGTCAATATAAACAAAATACATGATATTAAAATTCAGGGAGCGTGTTAAGTCGAGAGAGAGAGAGAGGGAGAGATAGAGAGAGAGAGTAACACAAGGTTCAATTTTATTTCAATAATTAATCTGTAGGGGTCGTTAGCTGTGGGGGTAAACCGGGTGGGTGGGTGGTGGCGGAGAAAACCCATGAGGTTGGACAGGCGACCCTCCTCCTTGTCAGGTAATGTAGACTCGAACTTGGGAGACGACCCGACTAATGGTCACGTACAAGTATCGGTTCAAAACCTCTCGGCTTGACTCCCGTATACAAATTGGCGTGCACGTAAAAGATCCCTTGGAAGTTGGAATTCGATATAAGAGTAGGCCGTAGCTCCGCTGCCCGGGTAAAATTTCCCTCATAGCACACTGTATGGCGTATGCCCGTCTTCATTAGCCCAGTTTACGAGCAGAACAGTAGGACGTTAAACCCCATTTCATTTCATTTCATTTCTCGGCTTGACTCAGTTATAGATCTTATACTAAAGCGCACGCATACATGTAAAGGGTGGGGTGAAGTCAAAACGGTGGAAATGCTTCGAACGTTATTACGCAGCATACGGGAGACATTAGATTGATCTGTGCGAGCAGCGGAGGGTCCAGACACTGACCACCCCCTTATTAAAACCAGCGTGTATGAATCTATAGAAGTTTCAGAGGCTAAGTTAGGGCGACGCATTGACGAGCTTTGCATCATGGTTTTGAGTTTTTGCGCCCCTTTTGTTTTTGGGCCCCTCGGAAATGGCGAGCCAGCGTCTTAGCCACTAAGCCATCGTGATCCCCTTGCAGCGAAGTTAACAGCGATAATTTCAAATTTAAAAAAGAATAATTTTAATTTTATTGTACGCCCCTTACCCTTCCCGAGAAGGATTCCCTGGCCGACGCCACTGGATCCGAGACGCCTTGAAAATAGATTAATTTAGTTTAATCATTGGAATTATATTTGATTCAGAGGCCAATCAATACATATGATAATATAACATAATCATAATTTAAAAATAAAATAAATAGAAAGAATTTTACTCACTTAAATGGAAAAATATGTAAAGATGATTGAAAAGTTCGCCTTGCCTACTGCTTAGTAGAATAGAATGAACTATTGTTCAATTACGTCACAAGTAGTCATGCCGACATCAGCAGTCGCATAATTTATATTGGCACCTTTGAGAACTGGGTTTAATTTGTGAAAAAGCTTAATCATATTGAGCTTGAGTTTTGAAAATTATAATTAACTTTTAGTCCAAATAATTTTGCATCCCCGGGTTCATTTATAATATCCAAAATGAAAATATAGGCCTATTTATTTCTAGTTAAGAAACAGAAGCTGGGCTGGGATTTGATTTAGGTAGCTTTATATTTATTATCAAACAATTTAAAATATTTTTAATTATTTTGTAAACAAAATTGTCGAAATCAACATGTTACAAGATTTGCAGCTTTATTTGACGTACTTTTAGGTCATTGCAATAAAAAAACAAAACAAATATGCTACCATTGTCCAAGGAAGGTAATTGAAACTTTGGGTTATCTCCCATTATATAATCTTTAATAAGAAAAAGACAGAAAAGGCACTACTTCCGTTATGTAACAGTTGTAAACAAAAACATGCACCCTTTTCGCTGTTTCTTAAAATATACAATAATTTGTATGTTGTAACTTATTTTCGATATCCATATCAGTCTACTGTTTCTCTGGGTAAATGCTAAAATCTTTGTCTGTGTTGAAAAATGGAGGACGAACAATCCACAGAGAATTAATGACCGACATCGGACTACGGCCTCGGAGAGAAAATCGTGTTAACTGCTGCTCAAAATTAGGCATCAAATCAAGATTTCTTACACTTTGTGCCCCTGTGATTAGATATATTTCAACAATGGCTAAATTGGAAACTTTAAATTTTGATAATCTGGCTCTGCGATCCCTTCCGATCGATCCTAATAAGGAAATCAGGCCGAGACAAGTCTCCGGTGCCTGTTTTTCTAAAGTTAAACCCATACCAGTGAAAAATCCTGTCCTTGTAGCATATTCTGCCTCGGCAATGGAACTCTTAGACTTATCCCAAGAAGAACTGGACAGAACCGACTTCGCTGAATATTTCAGCGGTAACAAATTACTACCACGATCAGATCCAGCAGCTCACTGTTACTGTGGACATCAGTTTGGATATTTCTCAGGACAGTTAGGAGACGGAGCAACGATGTAAGTAAGGGCATTTTCTTTTTTTGCATCAAGTTTCAGTGGTCTCTTTTTTATTGTTAGGCGGGGCATTTTCTTTTTGTCCATCAAGTTTCAGCGGTCTCTTTTTTTATTTTTGGGTAGTTCTCGTGTTGTCGCCAATAAGGATTGAACAGATTTTTCTCTCAAATATCGCCAGGCGAAATGCTAATTTCTGCTAATAAGAATCTAACTGATCATTTTCTCAAATATAGTTAATTTTCATAAATTACACACGTTTCTAAGTAGACTTTCCCGTTGTACAGTTAATTACAGACAAACTTCTCATTAGTAGTAAATTAAAATCAACAAAATACCATTATTGTTGGCTAAATCTATTTATTAAGGCCAGCTCAATTTTTGTCAAGGTCGCTGAGTTGTAAATAAAGTTAAGACATGAGATGTAAAAAAGGTTAAGACATGTGATTGATGGCGAGATTGTAGGTTAGGGTTAGGGTAAGCGTTGGGGCTAGGTCCAGGGTTAGGGTTAGGGTTGGAATTGGCGCTAGCCCAGTTTACATCTTGTGACCTTTGACCAAACTTGAGGTTGACCATATCGAATAGATCCAACCATTATTGTTTAGACAAAATCTTGAAAATAAATTCCATCCCCACCTACCTAAAAAAGTTGACAACTTCCAACTGTTGAGTTATATACATGTAATTTAATGCAGAAAATATAATTTATCTTAAATTATTATATTTTTCAGGTATTTAGGCGAAGTTGTAAATAAGAAGAGTGAAAGATGGGAAATACAGTTTAAAGGTGCAGGTTTAACACCTTATAGTAGAACGGCTGATGGTAGAAAAGTTTTACGTAGTAGCATCAGAGAATTTCTCTGTAGTGAGGTATGGACTGAACAATATTTGATTAATCATAATAAATAAAATTGTACCCTATGTTAGTCCCAAAATGACCCAGTTTGTGTTGATTGGACGTAAAACCACATTTCTTACTCTCTTTGTTTTCAAAGTTTTTAATTTTAGTTTCACTAATCTTTATTTCTGTCGACTTTATTAAATATTTTTTAATTTGTAATCTGTGTTTCTAGGCTATACATCATCTAGGCATACCAAAAACATGTGCTGGTACGTGTGTAACATCAGACTGTCGACTTTATTAAAATATTTTTTATTTATAATCTTTTTTTCTAGGCTATACATCATCTAGGCATACCAACAACGCGTGCTGGTACGTGTATAACATCAGATTCTAAAGTTATAAGAGATATATTTTATGATGGCCATCCCATAGAAGAAAGATGTACAATCATCCTAAGAATAGCTCCAACATTTATCAGGTACCATAATTAGTATTCAAATTGTTAGGATGGGACAAAAGATAGAGGTTCCATGTACATGTTGGTGACTGTGCATATAAAAGAACGCTTGACAGTTGGAATTCAAATAAGATTGGGCCGAAGAGCCCCTGTGCGTATGCTCATACAAAGGAAATGAAATGAAATAAAATGGGGTTTAACATCCTACTGTTATGTTCCGACTGGGCTAATGAAGACAGGTGTACGCCATACAGTGTGCTATTAGGGAAATTTTACCCGTACAGCAGCCAAGGATCTTTTACTTGCACACTAATGTGTACCTCTTTTTATTGTCCCGTCTGAAAGACTACCCATACAACGGCATACATGTATTAATAAAATCACTCCTGTTCAGTTTTTTGAATGAGTTTAAAAACTTGGACTTTTGTAATTATTAAATGTTATTTATTTTATCAGATTTGGTTCTTTTGAAATCTTCAAACCCATGGACCCAGAGACTGGACGTGCTGGACCAAGTGTTGGTCGTAAAGACGTGCTTGTCCAGTTACTAGATTATACAGCCAAAACATTTTATCCTGAGGTACTTCAAAACTTTATATTTTAACATTTTAGATAATTAGACTTTGAATCAATCTGATTAGAATACAGATCTATATTTCGTTTCATTTTTTTTTATACTTTTGATCTCCTACACTACAATAAGATCTGACCAGTTGTAGTGGAAGGTCACATCAGAGGTCATACAAGCATCTGTTGACTCTATAATGGGTTACCAACAGTTCTTTTCACCTCACGACAAAAACTCGTTGTAACAGACCATTTCATTGGCTAATCCTTCACATCATCCAGTTCGCTGGTTATATAACAACTCTTCCAGATCCTAGTGTAGTAAAGACAAGTAAAACGAAATTTTGAACGTTTAAAAAACAAAATCAAATAGGATCTGTGTTTTAATTAGATAGACTTTGAATTTTATGGAAATAATATATGTAGGCAGCATGTTGCTTTTATTTTGAATGTTTTAAAATATCCACATTTAGCATGTCAGATGGTCACTAGCCGACAATTCATTTGATCAAATTTTTAAAAGGAGAGAGAGGGAGAGGGTAGAGAGAGAGGGAGGGAGAGAGAGAGAGATCCACTCAACACAAACTAGGTCATTACAGGACTAACATATAGTTCAATTTTATTTCAATAATTCACTTGCCCATAGGGGTCTTTAGCAGTGGGAGGAAACCAGAGGACCCAGAGAAAACCTAGGAGGTTGGACAGACAACCCTATTGGTTGTCATGTACAACCGGGGAATCGAAACCAGCTAGTTAACTCAATGATAGACTTTATAATACAGCGTGCATGTGCTAACCATTTGGTCATCCAACCCCCTCAAATTTTTAAAAAGAAACAACTCACAATTCTGTGTTAGACTTGTCAGTGGCACAGGACGAAAAGAATGACAACAAAAAGCCTCTAGTTGTTCACATGGAACAAAAAGAATGTATGCCATTGGCAGCATGCTAATATTCTAAAACAGTTAGAAATTTTGTATTAATAAAGGCTTTATAACGACTTGTGAAATCTTGTTGAAACGTCACAGCGTAATAAACTATAGTAATTGTTATCCATAAATAATATATTATTTGTTGTTTGTATTTTGTTTATGCCTATTGTAATAAACTATAGTAATTGTTATCTATAAATAATATGTTATTTGTTGTTTGTATTTTGTTTATGCCTATTGTAATAAACTATAGTAATTGTTATCCATAAATAATATATTATTTGTTGTTTGTATTTTGTTTATGCCTATTGTAATAAACTATAGTAATTGTTATCTATAAATAATATATTATTTGATTTTTGTAATTTGTTTATGTCTATTGTAAAGATATGTTATTTGTTTGTATTTTGTTTATGTTTATTGTAAAGATATATTATTTGATTTTTGTAATTTGTTTATATTTTTTGTAAAGATATATTATTTGATGTTTGTAATTTGTTTATATTTTTTGTAAAGATATGGAGTGAATATGAATCGGATAAACAGAAGGTTTATATAGAAATGTACAAGGAGATTATTAGACGTACAGCTAGATTAGTTGTTGAATGGCAGGCTGTTGGTTGGTGTCATGGGTAGGTATATAATTAAACTGAAAAAACATAATAACTGCCGATAATATTTACAGCTATTGACAGAATTGTAAATAGATTCTAGTCACCTGACAGTATCACTTTGACAGATTTTGATTAAAAGATATTTTGTTTTATATCCTGGTTACCGTTTTGTTGGTGCCTACTTTCCTGGTCTGGTTCCTGCTATTGGTGTCTGCTTTCCTGGTCCAGCTACTACTATTGGTGTCCACTTCCCTGGCTCCCTTACCTCTATTGGCACCCACATCCCTTTCCCAGGTGCCACTATTGGTGCCCAATTTCCGGGCCCAGCTACTTTTATTGTCACCAACATCCCTTTCCCAGCTTCGAGCCACTGTGACTAAGTAGGTAAGACGTTGGCTAGCTAGCCTGGAGGTCGCGTGTTCGATCCCTGCATTGGCCGAGAAAGTTCATCAGGATTTTCCAGCGTGATTTCCCCTTGTCAGTGGTGCAGAATGGAGGGGCCTGAGATTGACAGCTGTCTAGTTGTTTGGATGGGACGAGAAACTGAGGTCCTGTGTATGCATTGGCGTGCACGTAAAAGATCCCGTGGCAGTTGGAATTCGATATAAGAGTAGGCCTTAGTGCCGCTGCCCGGGTAACAAAATTTTCCTCATAGCACACTGTATGGCGTATGCACGTCTTCAGTAGCCCAGTTGGAGCAGAACAGTAGGATGTTAAACCCCATTTCATTTCCCTTTCCCAGCCAATACTATTGACACCAACTTCACTGGCCCCACGACCACTCTTGGCACCCGTTTCCCTGCCCCAACTACTGCTATTGGTGTGCGATAAACTTCCCCGGCTGTAAGCTTTGTTAATGTTAATTTATGTTAAAGGGTATCGAATACAGACAATATGAGTATAGTAGGATTAACTATAGATTATATTATAGGATATTAATGTATGTTATAGGGTATTAAATACAGACAATATGAGTATATTAGGATTAACTATAGATTATGTTATAGGATATTAATGTATGTTATAGGGTATTAAATACAGACAATATGAGTATATTAGGATTAACTATAGATTAGGTTATAGGATATTAATGTATGTTATAGGGTATTAAATACAGACAATATGAGTATATTAGGATTAACTATAGATTAGGTTATAGGATATTAATGTATGTTATAGGGTATTAAATACAGACAATATGAGTATATTAGGATTAACTATAGATTATGGACCATATGGATTTATTGATAGATATGATCCAGATTATATATGTAATGGTTCAGGTATGTTAACTCATTATTTATGTATAAAGGGGGTTGGATGGCCGAATGGTTAGCATATGCATTTTGTATCATAAGGTCTGTCATTGAATCAACTGGCGTGGTTTCGATTCCCCGGTTGTACGTGACAAGGAGTAGGATCACCTGTCCAACCTCGTGGGTTTTCTCCAGGTCCTCCGGTTTCCTCCCACTGCTAAAGACCCCTATGAGCACACAAATTATTGAAATAAAATTAAACCATGTGTTGGTTTGGAAATGACCTAGTTTGTGACGAGTGGACGTTAAACCCCATATCTCTTTATATATTTATGTATAGCTTTAGATCATAAGGTCTGTCATTGAGTCAAGTGACATAGTTTCAAAACCAAGTGTCTCTAGTGACAAGGATTAGGGTCTCCTGCCCAAGTAGGTGCGTTTTCTAAAGACCCTGACATACAAGCAAAATATGAAAATGAAATTATTCCATATGTTAGTGGTGTAATCAACCAGTTTGCGTTGGGTGGACGTAAAAACCCATTTCTCTCTCTTTCTCCCTGTCTCTCTCACACAAATAGCAATCCAATTTGATTAAAATACAGATCTATATTTCGTTTCTTTTTTTATACCTTCGATGGCCTGCATTAAATGAAGATATGACCTGTTGTAGTGGAAGGTCGTGTCATGGGTCATACGAGAGGCTTTTGACCTATGATGTCAGACATTTGATTAACCAGTCAACGTTTATTCCGTGCAATACGCGCCAAGAACTTTCCATAACAGACTGTTTCATTAGCTAATCCCTCACATCAACCAGCTCCTATTGTAGTAAAGACAAGTCAAACGAAATTTTAAACTATAAAAATGAAACGAAATGGGATCTGTGTTTTAATCAGATTGAGAGGAATCACACACAAAGATGTAAGTGTGAGGGTCAATAAGTTTCAAGCTATTAGCAACTTGAATTGGTCAGCACGTGTGTGCTGTATTATAAGGCCTGTCATTGTGTCAACTGCCATGGTTTCGAATCTCCCGTTGTACGTGAGTAGGGTCGTCTGTCAAGCCTTGTGGGTTTTCTCCGGGTCCTCCAGTTTCCTCCCAGTGCTAAAGACCCATATGGCAAGCGAATTAGTGAAATAAAATTAAACCATATGTTAGTCCCAAAATGACCTAGTCTGTGTCGAGGGGCTATCTCTACCTCTCTCTCTCTCTCTCTCTCTCTCTCTCTCTCGATAATTTTAAAAGATATTTTTTTTTTGTTTTGATGGCAGATGACGGAGGAAGATATTCATACAGTAAACAACCAGAAATATGTAAATGGAATTGTGGGAAATTAGCGGAAGCTATACAAGATGTGGTACCTGTTAGTGAAACTAAACCTTTTCTACCTCTATTTGATGAAGAATACAGTAAACATTATAAAGATAAAATGAGAAAAAAGGTAATACTTTTGAAATTTCGGATGAGAAAATAAATAATAGTGTATTGATATCTTGATTGTACCTTTTCCATTAATTAATAGTGCATTTTAGATATCATAAAGGGAGAGAGAGAGAGAAATGGGGTTTAACGTCTACAAACCAGATCATTTCAGGACTAACATCCTAGTTTGTGTTGAGTGGACGTTAATCCCCATTTTTCTCTCTCTCTCTCTCTCTCTCCCTTTATTAATTGTACTTTTTTTTAAATTAATATAAATTTATTTTCTTATTAATTGTACAGTTTTCTTATTAATTGTGCAATTTTCTTATTAATCGTGCAATTTTCTTATTAATTGTACAATTTTCTTTATTAATATCAGTTTATTTATGAATATAAATTTATTTTATGAATATAAATTTAATTTATGAATATAAATTTAATTTATGAATATAAATTTATTTTATGACTATAAATTTATTTTATGAATATAAATTTATTTTATGAATATAAATTTATTTTATGAATATAAATTTATTTCATGATTATAAATTTATTTTATTAATTGTACAATTGTTGTTTTTTTTAATTTATAGCTTGGACTAATAAAAGAAGTACCAGAAGATAAGTAAGTAGAAATCCAACAACAGTAATTTTCCATTTCTCTCAGGTCTTCTATCAGCATCCAAACTCGTGGATTGCTCCGGGTCCTCCAGTTTCCTCCCTACACGCAAGCGAATTATTGAAATAAAGTTGAACCATATGTTAATCCCAAAATGACCTAGTTTGTGTCGAGTGGATTTTTCAGAAAAAATTTCAGCTAGGTTATCCATATGAGTGGGTAAGGTATTGTCGAATCCACTCAATATTCAAGTCATCCAATGATCTAAAGAGTTGGTTATAGGCGTGTCATGTAAATAGATGTCTATATAATAATTTATATAACATTTAAAGCCATAATTGTTAACCTACCATAAGTGTTGTTAACCTACCATAAGTGTTGTTAACCTACCATAAGTGTTGTTAACCTACCATAAGTGTTGTTAACCTACCATAATTGTTGTTAACCTACCATAATTGTTAACCTGCCATAATTGTTGTTAACCTACCATAAGTGTTGTTAACCTACCATAATTGTTAACCTGCCATAATTGTTAACCTACCATAATTGTTGTTAACCTACCATAATTGTTAATCTACCATAATTGTTAACCTACCATAAGTGTTAACCTACCATAAGTGTTGTTAACCTACCATAATTGTTGTTAACCTACCATAAGTGTTGTTAACCTACCATAATTGTTGTTAACCTACCATAATTGTTAACCTACCATAATTGTTAACCTACCATAAGTGTTAACCTACCATAAGTGTTGTTAACCTACCATAATTGTTGTTAACCTACCATAATTGTTAACCTGCCATAATTGTTGTTAACCTACCATAAGTGTTGTTAACCTACCATAATTGTTAACCTGCCATAATTGTTAACCTACCATAATTGTTGTTAACCTACCATAATTGTTAATCTACCATAATTGTTAATCTACCATAATTGTTAATCTACCATAATTGTTGTTAACCTACAATAATTGTTGTTAACCTACCATAATTCTTAACCTACCATAATTGTGAACTCAAACCGTATGTTGATCATTTATTTCAGAGAGTTAGTAGAATCTTTATTTAAAACTATGGAAGACACGGGTAGTGATTTTACCAATACATTTCGTTGTTTGAGTAAGCTCCCTTTACCCAACTCACCTGATTACGATCTTAAAATGAAGGAAGTATTAGACTATCTGGTATCACAGAGTTGTACTGTTGACGAGTTAAAGAAAGCCAACGCATCAACCATGGATCCAAGGTAACAGAAAATATTTCAAGAGGGTTGTCCTAGCAACTTATCTAAAAAAATTCAGGGTGACCATGATGTCGATCATAAAGTTTATACCTGACAATTGGAAATGAAATGAAATGGGGTTTAACGTCCTACTGTTCTACTCCTAGGCTAATAAAGACGGGCATACACCATACAGTGTGCTATGACGGAGGGAAATTTTTGCCCGGGCAGCGGCTCTATGGCTTACTCTTATATCGAATTCCAACTGCCAAGGGATCTTTTACGTGCATGCCAATGTGTACACGGGACCTCGGTTTTTCATCTCATCCTGCATCACTGACAAGGGGAAACTACGCCGGAAAATCTGGATGAACTTTCTCGACCAATGCAGGGATCGAAGACCCAACCTTCAGGCTAGCGAGCCAGCATCTTATCCACTTAGCCACCGTGATCCCCCTGACAATTGGGTTTCCTCTCACTGTTAAAGACTCCTATGTGCATGTCAATTTTTGAAATAAAAAGTGTAAAATATGTTAGTCCCGAAATGATCTATCTATCTCTCTCTTTATACATGAGTAATAAGGTCACCTGCTTAACTTTGCAAGGGATTTATCCGGTTCCTCACACTTCTAAAGACCCCCGGCATGCGAAGGAATTATTAAAACAATATTATGCTGTATGCTAGTTGTTAAATGACACAGTTAGTGCTGAGTGGACTTTAAATTGTCGGATCCAAGCTTAATCCAGCCTTGTCCATCATTACTTACAGCTATATATGAAGTGATATCAGGCGTTCTAGCTTACTTTTCCTTGTACATAACAGGGTGGTTGGATGGCCGATTGGTTAGCATGTGCACGCTGTATCATAAGGTCTGGCATTAAGTCAACTGGCATGGTTTCAATTTCCCGGTTTTAGGTGACAAAGAGTAGAGTTGCATGTCAAACCTCATGGGCTTCCTCCCACTACTAAAGACCCTGATGCGCAAGCGAATTTTTTAAATAAAATTGAACCATATGTTGACCTAGTTTGTGTTGAGTGGAGTTACCCCCCCCCCTCTCTTTCTATCCCTCTTGTACATAACACATATCACTGAATAAGTGGTATAAGGTTTTTCGAGAAAGTTAGCATACTATATAAGAACTATACCATATTTTTATCTAGACAATTACAGATGATGATGATGGTGGTTCAAACTAACCCAGCATTAATCCCGGCTCTCGGTAGAAGATTTGAAGCTTTTGAGAAAGAACTAAAGAAGATGTCGAGATTAGAAGAACTACAGGTAGCCATATTTTAATCACCTAAAACTACTTCTCGCTAGTCAGTTTCAAGCCGTTTGGGTCACAGAACTAAAAATTAAACGGCTTTAATCTGAATCTGTCTCATTGTCTTATTGTGTTACATTTCTATGTAAATAAACTATAAAAAAGAAGTATAGTTTTAACACGGTCTTATCCAGTTCCTTGGTCGGTGAATATTAACTATACTTTATTATTAATTTCTTTTGGCCCCGAGCAGTACAGGGATTCTTCCACCCACCGGCTGTACTTTTAGATTTTATATTAATCATTGACAGTAAGCTAAAATTAATCTAAATTCAGAACCTTGTGCAAAATTTTGTACTTTTCAATGTTTTGTATTTTTCAATGTTTTGTATATTTTAATGTTTTGTATTTTTCAATGTTTTGTATATTAAAATGTTTTCTATATTTCAAAGTTTTGTATATTTTGTGTTTTTTAGGATTGGAAACAGGAATTTAAGAGTAAGGAAGACACTGAATTATGGAAAAAATGGTTGGAGAAATATTCACAACGATTATTACTAGAAACAGACGGTCAAACCGATTTACAGACAGCAAATAAACAACGGGTCGAAATTATGAATAACAACAATCCCAGGTAGATATATCATCATTTTTATCTCTTCTTCAAAAACGAGCCCCTGTCGATCAGTGATTGAACATGTTCCTGAAGCAACGACTACGAGTTTCACAACATCTGGCCGTTGCTTGTTTACTTCACAATTCCCAGACTTACAGCTATGTTATCTACAGACACGTGAGCAGTAGCGTCCAATCAGAGGTTGTGACATCGCGACCTCCACGGAAACCTTGACATTGAATGAACCTTGATCTTTGCAACTCGATTATCACAGGTAGACATTTTAGCTTAAAAGCGCGAGACTTGGTATTCAGGATGATCGAGGAATCTGATAGGCTCACAAGTTGGGTTTGTACCCAATTGAAATTAGTGCCGCAATATGCAGGGTATTATTACGTGAAGGCCTTGATAAGATGTACGTAGTTTAAGCGAGATAAAGCCTTCTATTGAAGATGTTGATTAAGATGACTTAATGACAGACATGAGGTATTCAGTCTCATGAATGATATTTTTGTTTCATAACGGAAAGCTTCTGAAAAGTACTTATAATTTTTAAATTATTTTTCTTACTTCCCAAACAAAAATCTAAACTGGTGTGGCCTTAATAAAAATGCTTGAAATGTTGCCAAGCCCAACCTCGTTGGGTTTCTTCATGGTCCTCCAGTTTTATCCCACTAACAAATTATTGAAATAAAATTTTACTACATGTTAGTCGCAAAATGACCTAGTTTGTGTCGAGTAAACAGCAGAAACTGTAAAAATAAATATCACAAATGTTTATGTTAGTTCTGAAAATCTATAAATTATTCTTCTCTACAGGTTTAAAAGAGTTAAATCGTTAATATTTGGCACCTAGAAATTGACACAAATGGGTCGCAACGCATATAATAATGTAATATGAATGTATTTAAACTGATTTACACTGAATCGTTTGTGTTTTTACTCTAATTTCAAATCAGTTATGTTCGGCGAAATACGCCAGAAGTCTTAATCGAATGGCAATCTCGATGTGACTTGTGGAATATGTCCATCCTCATTCTTCAAGACCCTTGTTACAAATGGCGCTGAAACGCATTATGGTACACGATTCATGTACCAATGGTAAAGTTTTTATTTTGTCTTAAATATTGGATATCAGAAGCCCATCTTTTCCTGGTAAGATCACAACATCAATGTTGATTGAAATTAACAAATGATTTGTGTTTTCAATGTCGAAGAGGTGTTTGAATGAGGACAGCTTGCCTTTTTGTTGTTGATTGCTGTCGAGTCTTCTCTTCTCTTGATTCCATAATTTTCAATCTCTTCTTCCTTAAAATAAATATTAATATCTGTCTGTAATTTCAGGTTCATCTTACGTAATTATATTGCTCAGAATGCAATAAATGCTGCGGAGAAGGGAGATTACTCCGAAGTGAGACGTGTTTTAGAGTTACTAGAGAAACCATATGATGGTGATTTAGATATAACTCAAATAACCATGGCAACTGATAATACAGGTAGAAACCTATTTAACACAATATTCAGCATAGTAAACACAAAGTATATAATATGGAACACAATTATTATTTTAATTAAAGCAACATTTCGTTGGGGGGGTTCTCTCAACATCACCAAGCAAATGATGAAGAATACAATATACGGGTTTATAGACAAAAAAGGGGGGGGGGGGGGTAGTTGGGACGTCAAATGCCAAATTATCACTGAACCCACTTTTCTTTGATATATAATGTTTCTCGGTGGATTATTGTTGGGTAGGGTCCCCTTGATTGGGGAAAATTAATTATTCAAAGGCCAAAAATGGCGAGAAAAATACAAAAAATCATATTTCACCTTCACAGGCTGTGTGAACTTTGTTGGGTTTTTTTCTTTTTGTTTTCCACCTTCGTGACGGGTCTTATTTTGATAAGATGTCCGAATTCGCGTTAAGCAACCCCCAAAACATTTAAAACGATATATTACAATTACATGACCGAGTTTGGCGAAATATGATATTCTTGTACTTCCTCCGCCATTTTGAATATCTTTGTCGGAATAGGTCGGATGTTAAAAATATGCCCGTATTGTTACCCAACAATAATCCACCGAGAAACATCATATATCAAACAAAAGTGGGTTCTCGGCACTGACGTCCGGACTAGTTGGATGGCCGAATGGTTAGCATGTGCGCGTTGCATCATAAGGTCTGTCATAGAGTCAACTGGCATGGTTTTGATTTCCCAGTTGTATGTGACAAGGAGTAGGGTTGCCTGTCCAACTTTGTGGGGTCTCCAGGTCCTCTGGTTTCCTTCTACTGCTAAAGACCCCCTATGCGCAAGAGAATTGTTGAAATAAATTTGAACCATATGTTAGTCCCAAAATGACCTAGTTTGTTTCTAGTGGAGGTTAAACCCCATCTCTCTCTCTCTCTCTCTCTCTCTCTCTCTCTCTCTCTCTCTCTCTCTCTGGAATCACAAATGGTTTTTTGTGTTGAATGGTGTATAATGAGTGATTTTAATGAACCGCCATATCGTCGGTGAAGTGTCAAAAAGGTGTATCTAAGAATTTCTAAAGATTAAGAAATAGAACCTTTTGCATTTCAAAATTTCCACTAATCAAGATACAACATTTGGACACATGATTCCCAGAACAGTTTTAATTGGCGTAGAGATACACAGCTTAGAAAGAAATGTACATATTAATTGGGAGATTTTAAAAATGCAAAAAAGTGCATTTGACTAATTTCCTGAGATACACCCTTTTGACACATCACCGATGATATGGCTCTGCGAATAAGTTGTGTAACTCTGATTGCTTGAAATTATTTACTGGCGTATAAATTTTAGCCAGAATTATTAATAGTGTAATGAGAACTATATCAAACTGATAAGAATAGGCTACTAACATTACATATAAAAGTAAAAACAGCAATATATTAAATAGCTAAGTCTCCACCTCAGTATCATCCAAAGTCTTCGACACTGAAAACACAAATTATTTGTCAATTTAAATCAACATTGATGTTGTGATCTTACCGGGAAAAGATGGGCTTCTGATACCCAATATTTATAACGAAATAAACGTTACAGGGCTTAAATATTAGTTATTTAGCTCCTTTAATTTTCTTTTGGTTAGTAGTAACTCGAAATTCACCTTTTTTTTATCCTTTTTTATCTTTTCAGAATCAACAGCAGCAACAAGTAAAACAGATAGTTGTCAGATTAACCAATCATACGACAGTAAACCTCCATCTGGGTCGTTAGATTTACGAGTTACCTGATCATCGTAAACCCAAACAATTGACACACCAGTAGAAACATGTTTCCATGGAAACCAGATACAACCTTCATGATAATCTAATTAAATACATATACAAAATTTGTTTCCTTTTTTATACTTCATATTTTTTGAAGTCCAATGAAATTAAATTTGAGAGTATAAAAAAGGATATTAAAGTATGATAAATGAAATGAAATATGAAAGTATAAACCTAAATAACATTTGAAGTAGAGTAACAAAATGAAAGTAAAAAAACGAAATTTGAAGTATCACGACAAAATGAAATTTGAAAGTTTAAAAATGAAATATTAAAGTATGAAAAACAAAACTTTAAGTTTATGAAAAATAAAATTTGAAGTATAAAAACTAAATGAAATTTGAAGTGTGAAAAATAAAGCTTGAACTATGAAAAACAACATTTGGTGTTCAAAAAAAAAAATGAAGTATAAATTTGAAGTATTAAAATGAAATGAAAATTTGAAGTATGATTTTATCAGGTTGTTCTATGTTTTCTACTGGTGGTGAATTGTTTGGATTTAAAACCAAATATCAGCTGTTTTCATCAACGATACCATTTATAGTCATTATCCGAAGTTACCATATTTTAACTGCCTATCACGGATTCTTGATGATTGATTTCAGGAGAATCCTTGTGGATTAGGCCTTCTTGATTGGGATCTTGTTCACTGATCCTTGTGGATAAAGTTCTATTTCCCTGATCCTTGTGAATTAAGCCTTATTCATTGGGTCCTTATTCACTGATCTGAGCGAATTAGCCCTTATTCATTGGTGCCTTCTTCACCGATCCGTATCAATTAAGCCTTATTCATTTGGGTCTTATTCACCAATCTGTGTCAATTAGGCCTTATTCATTGGGGTCCTATTTACTGATCCTTGTGAATTAGGCCTTATTTAATTATGGTTTAGGGTTAATAAAATCTGGTTTTTAAATATAAAATTGAACAGGGAAGTAGAACTTTCACTTCCATGAATTGATTTTAGATAGGTCCAGGTTTCTTCATGATTATGAGGTTAAATGATTTGTAAGAAAACAGCTGATTTTCTCTTGCCTCTGGTCAACAAACTATCTGATATTATATTGAATTAGGCATCTGATCTGCTAGTGATGTGAAAATTGATGCTCAACTAAATAGGAGTTGTCTCCCTTTAGTCTTCAGGATGTTAAAAAAAAAATGGTCTCTGAAAAAAACATTCCTGCAAGTTTGAGAGTATATGTAGTAGAGGATACTTGATGAAACGTTCCAAATTGGAATTCTCTCAATCCCAATAATTGCTGCAATCAAATGAAAAGGAGGATTTCAGGCTACAACTCTTGTGTTTAATTACATTGTGATTCTACTAGCACCATCTCAGTTGTCGGGACTGACATAACTGAATTCCATGTCACTCCTCTACATTTCTGCAAATTGACAATCTTACATGAATTTTATTAACTACTTAATTTTTTTTCGGTTTATGGAATTTAGTGGCAATGTTAAATTCTATAAGGGTGACAAAACTTTACATTATAGACTTAAGTTAAGAATTTACTCAACTTTCAATCACTGTTTATGAGAAATATCTTTGATCTAGAAACACAACACTTAGCACATAGTTTCTTAATGATGTATTTGATGCATTAAAACAACAAAGGTTTTATAAAGGGCTATATTTTAGTTTAAATAAGGCGAACAATTTTAAGTAAATTCTTAACTTAAGTCTGCAAATGTTTTGTGAAACCGGTACCTTAACTAGTTGAGTTTTAGTGGGAATCGGATTCTGTCTTCTTCAACAAATGTCAGTTAGTTTTGTTTATATGACGACTAAATGTTTAAATAAAGCAAATATATTCATTGGTCTGATACAACCAGAGATAATTGAAACTTTTATTAATTAAGTTATGAATAATGAGATTTTAGACCAGTGATGAAAAAAAAATATTGATGAATAATAATGTTTTATTCAAATTATGAATAATAATGTTTTATACAAATTATGAATAATAACATTTTGTATGAATTGTGAATAATAATATTTTATATAAATTGTAATAAAATTTGTTACAACTTATAATGGAATTTATTGCAAATTATAACAGAATTTGTTACAAATTATAACGGAATTTGTTTACAAATTATAACGGAATTTGTTTACAAATTATAATGGAATTTAATACAAATTATAACGAAATTTGTTAAAAATTATAATGGAATTTGTTACAAATTATAACGAAATGAATTTGTTACAAATTATAACGAAATGAATTTGTTAAAAATTCTAACAGAATTTGTTACAAATTATAACGGAATTTGTTACAAATTATAACGGAATTTGTTACAAATTATAACGGAATTTGTTACAAATTATTACGGAATAAAAATTATAAAGGAATTTGTTGCAAATTATTACGGAATAAAAATTATAACGGAATCTGTTAAAAATTATAACAGAATTTGTTACAAATTATAACAGAATTTGTTACAAATTATAATGGAATTTAATACAAATTATAATGGAATTTGTTACAAATTATAATGGAATTTGTTACAAATTATAATGGAATTTAATACAAATTATGAATAATTACATTTTATACAAAGTATAAATAATGGAATTTAATACAGCAAGTGTATTATAATGATTTGTGTATATTAAAATACTGAACATACAGTAATTATATTTAATTTCAATCAAATTCAAAACCTGATGGAGTATACGACTTTAATCTGATATGGAGTAAATATATTTAATTTAAATGAAATTTTAGACTTGATGCTAATAATATGACTTTAGTTAAAGCATTAGTTATGAGTAAAGCTCCTCTAGTTTAATCAGCTTTTATTCCACATTCTTACATTCGACTGCTTTTATTTTTTTATTTTTGAAATAAAAACAGCCCTTTTACTAGACGTGAAAACCATAATATTTTTTTGAAATAAAATCAGCCCTTTTACTGGAAACAGGATTATCTAAGAACCGTAATATTTTTTTTGTATGACCTTATCAAATACTAAACTATGATGATATTTGTATCAGAGGACTATTCAATCAGTTAAAGTATTAGTGAGGGGTAGTTAG
Organism: Patella vulgata; assembly: GCF_932274485.2. Lineage (NCBI taxonomy): Eukaryota > Metazoa > Mollusca > Gastropoda > Patellidae > Patella > Patella vulgata. Next base: position 3,030,632 of record NC_065883.2, read on the forward strand.
GTTTTACTCGGGATTCTTATATTGTTTTAAACGCACAAATTTTTTTAAAGGGGCATCATGGGAGATTAGATAAAGAGCTGGCAGTTCTCGCTATGATAGTTAACAAATAGATACTGTTATTGGCAATATACTGAAAATTTCAGTCAAATTGCTTCACTCTGAACCGAGATATTAGCGATTGGATTTTAGGCCTAGCCTCAATCATCATTACTAAAAAAATAGTCTCGATTATCCATTTTTGGATTTGATTATCAATGAGCATTGAGCAGCAGATCAGATTCAAATCCAGTGAAAATCCGACACATAAGACAGCATCAGAGTGAGAGTGATGAAACTTGGTGTAAAGTTTCATTAAATCAATACCTTAACTAAGTTTGATAATGAGAATTTTCTGCTCAGGGTAGGCAGGGAAATAAGCAATTCGATTGCTAGAGACTTTGGAACACAATAACTAAAATGGGTATGTCTGTCTGTCTGTCCGTCACACTTTTTGGGACACAATAACTCTCCTTCTAATTGACCTAGAATGTTCAAACTTGGTTTAGGCATTCATTAGTTGAATGCCTTAATGGAGTTGGAAGATGAGCATTTTCTGCTTTCTGGTCGATGCTTTGGGACAAGATATATTTAATTCTAACTGATGGCGAGTGATGAAACTTAGTGTATAGTTTCACAACCGGGTACTTCAAAACCTTAACTGACTTTGATTGTGAACATTTTATGATTAGACTAAGTATAGATAATCAGTTTGATTGCTTGATAATTTTGAAAAAGATAAATGTTCAATTAAAATATGTTTCATTTATTTATTTGGGGATTTCGGCAGGTGTCATCAGCCTCACTGTTGGCTTGTTTTAATTATAATAATGTAAAATGCAGCTAAGAATGTAAATAGTGAAACAATAATGAATTGGATTATTATCACATTAAAATTTCAAAACACTTCATCAGATTCTAACTGGCAGGATTCTTTTACGTGCACGCCAACTTGTACACTTGACCTCGTCTGTTCATCCCATTTAAACAAAACCCTGCGGGAGAAAATTCTTAAGAACGTTGACAGCCAACAGAACATCCAGGTTAGTGAAACACCGTGGCTCCTACTAATCTCAGACGCCATAGTGGCTCAGTGTGTAAGAAGTTGGCTTGCTAACCTGGAGGTCCCATGTTCGATACCTGGGTTGGTCGAGAAAGTTCATCAACATTTTTCAGTGTGGATCCGGCTTGTCAGTGGTGCAGGACAGAGGTATACTCATTTGGTTGAGACATAGAACCTAGGTCCCGTGTACACATTGTCATGCACGTAAAAGAACCCTTGGCAATTGGAATTCGATATAAGAGTAGGCCATAGCACTGCTGTCTGGGCAAAATGTCCCTCATAGCACACTGTGTGGCATATGCCCGTCTTCATTAGCCAAGTCAGGGCATAACAGTGGGACATTAAACCCCATTTCATTTCATTTCATTTTCTAGTCTGTGCCAGGCAATCAACTTGTAAACCTTACATCTTTTGTCTAAATCAGGGGGTCTCTGTGGCTAAGTGTGTAAGACGCTGGTTCGCTAGCCTAGAGGTCGGGTGTTCGATCCCTGCATTGGCCGAGAAAGTTCATCTAGATTTTCCAGCATGGTTCCCCTAAGTCAGTGATGCAAGACGGAGGGCCTGATAAGGACAGCTGTCTAGTCGTTGGGATGGGACAAAAAACCAAGGTCCCATGTACACAATGGCTTGCACATAAAAGTTCCCTTGACAGTTGGAATTAGATATATAAGAGTAGGCCATAGTACCGCTGTCCGGGCAAAATTTCCCTCATAGCAAACTGTATGGCGTATGCCCGTCTTTATTAGCCCAGTTCGGAGCAGAACAGTAGGACATTAAACCCCATTTCATTTCATTTCATTTCGTCTGCATCTGTTGAATTGAAATATGGTGTCCCTCAAGGATCAGTGTCAGAACCATTAATTTTTACTAGTACACAACTTCCATAGAGGATAATATAATCTGTAGCCATGAAATTGATTTGCATTTTTATGTAGATGGTTCACAAGTTTAAAGTCGTTATCTGAGAAATTTAAATGGGGTTCAACTTTGAACATGTAGACAAACCACGATTACAAATGGGGCTAAACAAAAATAACAATAATAAAATTATAACAGATTTAAAAAATAATATTTTTATTTAAAATGAATATTATTTACAGTAATTAAATATTTACAGTAATTTGACTTTGATTAGAAATATTTACACCATTTGTACAATCAACAGGAAAACAAAATTACAAAATTAACAGGAAAAATATATTAACATGGAATTCTTTTAAAAATGTCCATCACATTGGAATTTGTATTTAAAAGACGGGAATTCCCTAGACAATATATTGTCTAGGGCTTGTCCCATCAAAAAGGGAAATCCCACATCAGATTAACCAATTTTCAGAGAGGTTTAATTCAAGAAATTTACCACACTGATCTGCAATGAATATTCGCTAGGCCGCTACAATCACTGATAAGGATGACATTGATGTGACTTAATGAGCCAAAAATATTAACTTTTTTCCTCCGACAAATTCAATTCTAAAACATTTTTTTTTAAGTATTAGAAAAATAAATAAAGACGTTTGAAGTATTTGTAGGTAAAAATTATTTCCTATTTAGTGTAAATGGGTATTAAATTGAGTAAAAGGCGCCATTCTGCTCGAATCAGTAACGTCTTATGTAAACAATGCAGGCACCATTGAGCCAATGATTGACCCCGCTTGATATGACGTCGTGTGTTGAAGGCAGTCATCTTTTACAGAGATATTAGAAGACTTTCGTGATCCTCTGTGAAACAGATTGGAAATAACAACACAATCATAGAGACAGGGTTTTTTGTGCTTTAGGGGTCATTTCAATGTCCAGATAATTAAAGTAACTTATTAGCTAAAAATCATAAGCTTTACTGTTCAATTAACTCTATAGTGTGTCCTGTGCTAGGTTTGTGTAATTGTTTGTGGTGCAGTTCTCCTGCATTTACTATTAACACTAATTATGCATAACTTAAGGGTAGGCAACTTTAACCTGGTTAGATCTGTTTGATAAGGCCAACTTCAAGTTTGGTCAAAGGTCACGAGATGTAAACAGGGCTAGTGCTAATCCCAACCCTAACTCTAGCCCTAATGCTTACTCTAACCCTAACCTACAATCTTGTCATTAATCACGTGCCCTAACCTTATTTACATCTCCGCAACCTTGACGAAAATTGAGCTGGCCTTAATAAATAGATTTAGCCCTTTAACCCTGATTAGACAAATATTGTCCGATTCACATATTTCACAAAATGATTGGCCTATTAATATAGTGGTTACTGTAAATTGGCAAAACACAATTTATAAAATATGTGAATCTTAACGAGCCATAATTATAGTAAATTTACCAGAGATCAGCAAAAAATAACTGTCTATATATTTACAAACTTAACAAACAATAAAACTTATAGATATAGTTTAAACCAATTAATGAAATGATATATCTATTATATTGTAGTAGGAGATGTTCCTCAACCCCCTTTCAATTTTGGAATAAAAATATTGTTGATAAGAAAAAGACATATATCTTTAAAAGAGAAAACAAAAGCTATAATGCATGGCTCTGATTTCAGTCATATTTACAGGTCATGACTGGCTGACAGTGAAAATTGACAGACTGGAGAACTGACCTGTCAGACAGTTAATATGACTTAAAATTAGAATTTCATAGAATTTAACATTAAAACATAATGACTACAGTTCAATTTAGAGGGTTTTTTTGTGTAAAACACTTAAAAATATACAAAAAAATTGTGATAATGCTAAAAATTGTCAAATTCTTTGGAAAACAATATTGTGCCATTCTGAGGCAGTACTATACTGAACAACAAAAGAAACGTTGCACTGAATTTGTGAATAAAGACCTTTATTTTGAGCTCAGAAATTTATAACAAAATTCATTTTACAATAACTCAAAATGAATGAATTACAGTGTTGATGCTGCAAAGCCCCTTGCAGTCAATGTCAATGATGACAAGCTGTATTTGAAAACGCGACGTTTCTTCTGCTGTTCAGTACACATCAAGAATTGACCAGGTGACAAAAGTTTGAATAGAAATTAATTAAATAACTTTAAAATAATCTATAGCTAGACAGATTGAATCAAATTAACAACCTTCACCTTACTACACGATATTATGTTCAGTTTTTGGAGGATGCTGTGACAGATGATGGTCATGCAAGTTAAACGATCAATAATTGAAGAGCCCCGGGGAAGAACGATCTAAGTCACTTTTTCAACGAACCCCTGTTAATAGAGCCATCTGGTAACAAATTGTATAAGCTTTCTGTGGAACAATCAATTTTAGGTAAAAACGACGAACCAAGGCCCTTTCTGAAATGGCCTCCCGGAAAAATAAAAGTCCATAATACTCTTTATTTAACCTTAATTTGAATGAAAAATTGGAGTCAGTTGTATTGGTAATTATGATTCGTATAAACATCATATGAAATTATAATTAAACCATCTTGTTCTCTTCGCATCCAGCATTCTCGTCCAAAAGTCTGTTTTGCCTTTTATGTGAAAAAACAAAAATGTGACTTAGATCGTTCTTCCCCTGGACTCTTAATATGAAACAACCTCGTTGATTTGGGTCAAGGATAAAAATGCAGTTTTCAACCCACCAACAATTTGCAAATATGTGCTCCTTAGACTAAAAGCTCCTGGGTCAAGGATAAAAGTGAAGTTTTCAACCCAACAACTATTTGCAAGTATGTCTTCCTTAATTTAAAAGCTCCTTGGTCAAGCATAAAAGTGCAGTTTTCAAAGATATAACCACCAGTGTCCAACACATCTCATGTTTCAGATATACCACAAATCGACTATAGTATGTTCTACACAGCCTAATATTTCTCGACGCCAGTGGGAGAGACACATATTGGGTTTTTGAACCACTGGATCTTCTTTTTATTTCAAAATAAGCAGTTGATTGATCCAATGAACACTTTTGTTTTAACCCAAGTCAAAGAGGCTTAGCTCCCTTAAACATACATCTCTAAAATTAGGTCATATTAGAAAAAATTTTAAACAACTATTAAAAGGATTAGAATTTACACATACAATGAAAGGTTAAAATCTGATTGAAACACAGATCCTCATTTGTTTCGGTTTTCTTTTTATTGTTCAAAATTTCATTTTACTTGCCTTTACTACACTAGGATCTGGAAGAGTTGTTATATAACACGCGTTCTGGATGACGCGAGGGATTAGCCAATGAAATGGTCTATTACGGCAAGTTCTTGGCGAGCTGAGAACGGGACTGTGGGTAAACCACTAGAAATGTCAATGCTGATTGATTAATCAATCTGACGTCATAGGTGTCGAAAACTACTCGCATGAACCCTGACATGACCTTCCACTACAGCTGGTCAGATCTTCATGTAGTAGAGACCATCGAAAGTATAAAAAAAAAACAGAACGAAATATAGATCTGTATTTTAATCAGATTGCGAAAGAATATAGTCTAGATCATCAAGTGTGTAGATTGCACATGTACATATAAGTCTTGATGACATGGATTATGGTAGATAGAACAGACAACACTGAACATAACATAAACAATAACAATGAACATCCATATTAAGGCCTGTCGGAAAGTTTTGCAAATATGTATTCCTTAGTTTAAAAGCACTTGGAATCCCATTGTACCTCACTATGGTACACTGACAGTGCCCCCCCCCCCCCACCTCTCCCCCCCCATGTCCTCAATATAAAATATGAATTTCCGATTAACTTCAACCATCTCTACAACAGTGGTTATTCAAATTTCTAAAATTCTGTAATATTATGTAAATAAGCTTAGATTTATTCGCATATTTCCATTTAATCAATTTTATATATTTAAATACAGAATTGAGCAAATGAAGAGAATATTAAAAGAGTATAAATAATATAACGAAGCCTATATATATAGATGTATATACACACATTTCGTGAATCTAAACTCAAGGGACTGGATTCTGTCGACTACTATAGAACTATCAATTAGGCATTTTATCATTCCATATGTCTGACTGAACACGGAAGTGATATAACGGCCTGATGTCATTTAGAATAGGTTATCCAGTGTGTTGATAGAGGTATGGAACGTAGTAAGTTTGAAACTTCCTGTTTACAAGTGAAATGGTGCCAATGTGTATATAATAGACTAGGTTATCCAGCCTGGTGATGATCTGTGATAGTGAGCGTAGTAACATGTCGGGTTAAGAGAGTAGGTTATCCAGCCTGCGGACGATCTGTTATAGTGGTATGGGAGCATAGTAACATGTCACTGTCCAATTTAAAACTTTCGGTTTATAATATATATATAATTTATAATAATAAAATCTGTTAGTTATATCTGGCTAATAAATGAAATACGAAGCTAAATACATTAAAACTTTACGATCAAGATCGTTATTATTCACTTCAGTCAATGTTACAGACAAGTTTGAAAAAAAAAAAAACACGCAAAAATTTGTTAAATTAAAATATTTTAAAATTATCTTAATAAAGAACTTTAACTGAATATCTATAAAGGCCTACAAACGTAAAAAAAGAAACATCTGCAGAAAATATTTTAAACTCAAATCACCAAATTGGAAGTATTTGACTTGGTATATTGACGTTTGACCTTTGACCTTGACCATTCCCGACTACATTCGTTAAGAGTATCTTATATCAAATTTAAACTTCTTGACTTTAATTTAAAAATGCTCTGTTTTGCCGTTTGTTGTCAGGCCCGTAGCTAGCATTGGAAAGGGGTGGGGTCGTAGCCCATACTGATATGGTAACGTTGGAAGGTGGCTTAGTATTGCGTCCAGTGGAAAGGGCACGGTTCCTTTCTACTAGCTATGGGCCTGGTCAGACTCCAGGCCAACACTGTAATCTATTTTTTAATTCAATGATTAAAGTGAATGGTATGGCAATTAAAATGATAACATTTCTACCTCTCTAGAAGAGTTCAAAACGTTAAACAATGAATGAATGATAATTCTAAAATGGAACAGCTGGATCTGCATATATTCTATCTCCCGTTCCGTAATCGTCGTCATGGCGATTTCTCTCCAGTGTCTCATAATTAAAGTACGTTACTTTGTCTGTATCCGTTTGTTTCTGAAAATATAAAGAAAGAATCCTAGTCATTTGGAGAATTATTTCGAATAGTGTAAAGCTGGGAAAATTTAAAATTTGTTTAATTTGTTGATGATAATAATGATCCTTCGTTTAATCGCAGAGCCGCAGTGGCTCAGTGGGTACGACGTTGACTTGCTAATCTAAAGGTCCCGTGTTCGATCCCTGCGTTGGCCGAGAAAGTTCATCAGGATTTTTCGGTGTGATTCCTCCTTGTCAGTGGTGCAGGATCGAGGGGCCTGGCAAGAGATAACGTATAGTCGTTCGGATGAGATGAAAACCTGAGGTGTCGAGTACACATTGACATACGGTTGGAATTTGATATAAGAGTAGGTTGTAGGGTCGCTGTCCAGACTGTATGGCCGTCTTCATTAGCACAGTCGGAGCAGAACAGTACGACGTTAAACCCCATTTCATTTCATTTCTTTTAATCGCTCATTTAAAAAATATTAATTCAGTTTTTCATGAGTGACCACTCATCACAGGCATGTAAAACCAGTTAGGTTTTTTTATGAGACATAATTTGTATTCAAAATAATTAATATCTACGATATAGAAAATACAAAGACTTGCTTAGATACTGAGTAAAATGAAATCGCACATTATCAGCAACTAGCACATATAGCCACAACTCTAATAGATTCTGACACTGTAACCTGCGTCTTATTTAAAAGGACAATAACACTCTTGCTGGCTTGACAGCTCCAGAAAATAAAAAATAGCCTTATTCTAAGTACTAGATGTGTTAGTGTCCTACCTGTTGTGTAAATTACCCATTAAATCCTATTTTACTTGTCCAGAGGGTTAAAAAATATTTTTAAATCCAAGTAACATTTGAAAAGCTTTACATCAGGCTATTCAAATCATTGAGTTGAATTTTTCCAATTTTTTAAATTAGGTGTGTTAAGATGAAATTTGTATCATCAATTAATTGGAATATTGTAAAATAGTACAATTTGTTGACCAGAATAAAGATTGGGACATATTATTCAGTTACAACAAGAGTGGTATTGAGCCTTTAATCTTGTGTATTTAGCACTCATTTCTTTCACATTCTTTCAATATCAAATTTTTGTTTAAAATTTGTAAAAATCATTTAAAATCACCAAAAAACATCTAATTTGTACTTGTGTCCAGTTTAAAGCTGACTGATTAATTTTAATAATAACTGTCCAATTTACAAGCATTTAATTTTCGGACCACTGTTCAAAAATTAATTAGGTTACTTATTTTTTAACAGTGATCGTGAAATTAAACGCTTGTAAATGGTCAGCTTTAAACCGGACACAAGTAAAAAGTAGATGAATTTGGGTGATTTTAAGTGATTTTTATGAATATTCAAATGCTTGTAAATGGTCAGCTTCAAACCGGACACAAGTAAAAAAAAAGATGAATTTGGGTGATTTTAAACAATTTTTAAGAATATTCAAAGATTTGATATTGAATGAATGTAAAAGAAATCAGTGCTTAATAGGCCTACATAAGATCAAATAAAACGCAGGTTACAGTGGTACATGTATCTTCTTCTTGTCAGAATACCATCATACATTATTATCATTATTACCATCTGTACACTGAGTGGTCGTCAGTCGGGAGAGATCTTCAATGGCTACTATACTGATCAGAACAATGTGCTTGATGGCTTGGATTTAAATCTCAAATTCACTATGAATAACAGTAATCAGAGTGCTCTCCCCTGACATTTACACAATGCACAGACGGCACAAAATGAATGCAATTAACTGGGTCCAGGACTATAAAACTATTTTTACACTAAACTCAAGTTTCATTTTAATTTTAATCGAAATTTTATTCCAAATGGAATTGGGAAACAAGCTAGGCCTATGTTGACCGAGCATCAGAATCTCTTGTTGTTAAGGCTCACTGTGAATTATGTAATTCAAAGTAGGCCTTCTATCAGAATTTTTGTTTTTAACACAGTCCAAAAATTTATGTGGAAACTAATGCGTTTTAGAGTGAAAGAAATATTTGAGTAACTCTTGAATTTGATTTGAGTGAAAAAAACACCTTTATAGTCTGTCTTCAGCCCTGAAAACTTAAAATCTAAAGCAGATTCAAACAGATTTTTTGTCAAAATGATTTCAGGATGTTTGAATATATTCAAAAGGACATATTTTTTATGATTATTGAGTATTGAAAATGAATCTGAAGTTGACCCAATTCATTTATTCATGCAAAAATCAGTTTGAATCTGCAAATGTTAAAGATACATTCCATCGATCTCATAGGACGGGTCTATGCAGACATTATTTTACGTGTCTGTAAAGACCATGCATGTTTAAAGATTTATTCCTTCGATCTTGTAGGTCGGATCCTCCAGAAAATCTCTTTTTTTTGTAAAAGTATATGGTATCTGTAAAAATGACCACAGAGGTTAGTGAATTTAAGATCGTGAAGTGCTATGAAATATATCTTTAAACAAAAAAATTGTTTAATATAAAATTGAAGCAGACATGTTAATGAATTCAGTTGGGGATGTGACTAGCTTTTATCATCCCTAAAAAAGCTATGCATGCATCTTTCATTCACAGGCAAAAGGGGCTTGTCTATTTTATTACTACTTTCACGAAGAATAGGGACATACGTTTTTTCCATTTTATGAAAGCTTTTAAAATTGTTACCTTGCATCTTTCATTCAAAGGGAAAAGCAACCATCTATTGTATTATTACATCTTTTTTACGTTGACACCCCTAAATGTTCCCAAATCCACCTAACCATATGATCAAGAAATAACAACCGCTCACCCCTAGTTAAGCTACCACACAAAAAGCAGGCAGACAACAGTTAGGTTGCCAGTTAGTGATACTTTGACATTTTTGCCCAGTGTTTTTCGGTTTATCCAGTATTTTTCTAGAAAGATTGGGTGTCTATATATATACTTTTCATATACCAAATTTGCCATACTTTTAATGGAAATAACCACCCAATATACTTTCGGGACAAGGCATCTTTAATCGCAAAAAGGGCTTTATTTCGTGAAACATAGGGACATACACTTTAAGGGTTGATGTTTCAATCCGTACAAAAACTTTATTCCCTACTTTCAAATTTAGAATTTGTGAATTAATTTTAAAAGTGTCTTGTCATGCAAGTCTACATAATTGATTGATTCGCTATCATGATATCAATCTTTTTATGAAGATAATCTTAACATGCGAAACAGAATCTTAATATGTGATCATGCGGACATGCGGACATGCTTCTTATTTCAAAATTTGTACGTTTTAAATGTTCAGATAACAAGGAATTGTGTCTTTTTTTTGGGATGAGGCAGAAAACCTTGAATACAGACATTAATTAACTTATCCAAACCATAATCAACTCTCGATGTCATCTTGTGTGTCAGATTTTCACTGGATTTGAATTTGATTTGCTGCTCAACGCTCATTGATGATTTAATGATTAAGTAATGATTATCAAGGCTAGGCCTAATATTCGAACGCTAATATCTCAGTTCAGAGTGGAGCAATTTGACTGAAATTTTCAGCATATTCCCTTTACATTATGTAGTTTAAACTATTATAGTGAGAACTGCCAGCTCTTTATCCAAGCTTCCATAATGTCCCTTTAACCCAGTCGAAGCAGAACAGAAGGAAATTAAACCCCATTTTATTTCAATTAGTTGTGAATGTTGAGCATGTTTTAGTAAGGGACAGAATAAGTTGGAGGAGGGAGGGGCGTGGGGGAGGGGCAGGTGATCAAGCAGATGTAATGTCAGGATGCATAAAAGGACACATCTAGGGGTTTTACACCCCACCAACCTCATCCTTTAAACTATTGTCAGGTTCATAAAGGTTTTGTGTACTACCATTCTCCATCATGGCATTGTCTTCTCCTCGTAGGTGGGCTCGCGGCAAACCTTTAAACGTCGAATACTCCTCCATGTTTATTGAGTGACGATGGGATTTCTTCCGCGAGCTTCTACTGAAATATACACAAATAATCGATTTTAAACTGGATATCGGAGACAAGATATACAAAGTGGGTGGGGCCTAAATCAATCTGACCTAAAAATACAGATCTTATTCAAAATGTCTCCGAGTAATAAAAACACCAGAGAATACTAGTCAAAATGAGACACAGTATAATAAACACAAGAGAATCCGAGTCAAAATGTCAACCAGTAACAAACACCGGAGAATCCTAGTCGAAATGTCAACCAGTAACAAATACCAGAGAGAGTCGAAATGTCAACCAGTAACAAACACAAGAGAATCCTAGTCAAAATGTCAACCAGTAATAAACACAAGAGAATCCTAGTCAAAATGTCAACCAGTAACAAACACCGGAGAATCCTAGTCGAAATGTCAACCAGTAACAAACACCGGAGAATCCGAGTCGAAATGTCAACCAGTAACAAACACAAGAGAATCCTAGTCAAAATGTCAACCAGTAACAAACACAAGAGAATCCTAGTCAAAATGTCAACCAGTAACAAACACCGGAGAATCCGAGTCGAAATGTCAACCAGTAACAAACACAAGAGAATCCTAGTCAAAATGTCAACCAGTAACAAACACCGGAGAATCCTAGTCGAAATGTCAACCAGTAACAAACACCGGAGAATCCGAGTCGAAATGTCAACCAGTAACAAACACAAGAGAATCCTAGTCAAAATGTCAACCAGTAATAAACACCGGAGAATCCTAGTCAAAATGTCAACTAGTAACAAACACCGGAGAATCCTAGTCGAAATGTCAACCAGTAACAAACACTGGAGAATCCGAGTCGAAATGTCAACCAGTAACAAATACCAGAGAATCCGAGTCGAAATGTCAACCAGTAACAAACACAAGAGAATCCTAGTCAAAATGTCAACCAGTTATAAACAGTATTACGGAGAATTGTCTCCAATGTAAAGCATGTCATCGTATACTTACGCACAAACAACGCAAAGGGCAATAAGCAGCAGCAAACACAGTAAACCCAGCGTAACAGATACGGCTATAATAATCGTTCGCTGTCCTGAAATAAAAAACATCATTTAATTTACAGATACAGGGTGTGAAGTTAAACTTAAATTAATATAATGCTTGATTTTCTTTTTTTTATCAGAAAAAATCAATTTTTCATGGTCGAATTCATGTTAATATAAACTCAGATTGATTATTTAAATGATGATCGAGGCTAGGCAGAAATTGCAATTGCTTAATTCTCGGTTCATAGTGGATCAATTTGAATGAAATTTTCAGCAAATCGCCTTTACGTTATCTGGTTTTTAACTATTATAGTAAGAACTGCCAACTCGTTCTCGAATCTCCCTTAATGTATCTTTAAATAATACTAAACCTGGTAGTTATTATGAAAGACTAGGTTCTATAACAACACTTGATAACCTCATAGTTTGAAATCAATCAGATTTAAAATAGGCCCATCAATTTGGTTCACAACAAATAAAGATTGATAGAGAGCATAGATTGATAAAATTTTCTAAATATTGAACGGAGTCGATTCATTTTTGAACTTATATCCCTATTCAACTTTCACAATATTGTAGTTTGCAAGGGATTCTTAGTGTGGCACTCTCAGATTCTTTAAACATTGTTCTGAGCTCTGACCTCTTTATGCCCTAGTTAAGGGCAATAATTCTGCTGTTAATTCACTTTCGAATTCATCTTAGTCATGAATATAATAAGTTTGATGTAAATCGGTTTAAACATGTGGACTCCACTGCCTTCGCAACAAGTGTAGACGGACCAACAGACATACGTGACAACAATATGCATTCAAGCTAAATGTGAGAGCATAAAAACACCATTAAAACTACAATAATGTAATAAAAACTACTCTATGTAAATGATATCAGGTGTTTCTAGAAAAAAGAAACATATACACCCTGTAGTTAAAATTTTTGTGACTATATGAACTCCTCCGATAAGAAGTGATATGAGATGTTCTAGAAACCAGTAAGCAAATACTGTCCTGTACATAACACCAGTGTTGGGATTTCAATATTTTTCTTGTCAGACATTTTTACCAAAACTAAAGGGACAAAACTCTGATCATTATTTAAGCAGGCGGTTTCAGACAACAATTAAAAATAATGTGTCATCAAAACTTTCAAATTCATATGTAGCAAAAAAATTCTCTATTTAATTCCCGTACGGTATTCAGATTTATGTCTACAAATATTCCTACAAATATTCCTAGAAATATAAAGTATACTCTGCCCTGTACATGGCATCCATCACTACTTATAGCTCAACTTGAGAAGTGATATCAGGGGTTCTAGAAATATAAAGTATATTCTGTCCTGTATGTCACCACTAATAGCTCACCTTATTGAGAAGTAGGGGGTTTGGATGGCCGAATGGTTAGAGTGTGCGTGTTGTATCATAAGATCTGTCATTGTCAAATGGTGTGCTTTCGATTCTCTGGTTGTACATGACAAGGAATAGGGCCGCCTGTCCAACCTCGTGTGATTTGTCCGGTTTTCTCCCACTGCTAAAAACCCCTATGCGTCAGCAAATTATTGAAATAAAATTGAACCATATCTTAGTCCCAAAATGACCTAGTTTATCCATTTATCTCTCACGCTCTCATATTGAGGAGTGTTATTAAGTGTTCTAAAAGTGGTATCAATACTTATAGCTAAATAAGAACTTCTTAAAAGAGTAATTAAGCCTACCCTGCTTGTACATAAAACCCTGAATTACCACAGCTAAAAATAGACCTAAATCCTCTTTCTTTCATTGCAAAAATTAAATAAACAAGCCAACAGTGAGGCTGATGTCCCCCGCCGAAATAGGAAAATAATTAGAGGACACATATAAATTTATCACAAATTATCTTTTACAAAGTATTGAACAATCAAACAGTATATCTTTACTTATAGTCTAACAATCAAAGTAGGAGAGTTATTGTTTTCCAAAGTCTCGACCAATCAAATTGCGTATCGCTCTGCTTACCCTGAGCAGAAAATGCTCATTATCAAACTTAGTCAAGGTATTACTGTAATGAAACTATACACCAAGTTTCATCAATCTCACTTAATTAGAACTAAAGTTATCGTGTCCCAAAGCATCAACCAATCAAATTGCTTATCTCTGCTTACCCTAAGCGGAAAATGCTCATCTTCGAACTCCATCAAGGCATTGACCTAATCAACACATACACCAAGTTTGAACATTCTAGCTCAATTAGGAAGAGAGTTATCGTGCCCCAAAGTATCAACCAATCAAATTGCTGCTTACCCTGAGCAGAAAATGCTCATTATCAAACTTAGTCAAGGTATTACTGTAATGAAACTATACACCAAGTTTCATCAATCTCACTTAATTAGAACTAAAGTTATCGTGTCCCAAAGCATCAACCAATCAAATTGCTTATCTCTGCTTACCCTAAGCGGAAAATGCTCATCTTCGAACTCCATCAAGGCATTGACCTAATCAACACATACACCAAGTTTGAACATTCTAGCTCAATTAGGAAGAGAGTTATCGTGCCCCAAAGTATCAACCAATCAAATTGCTTATCTCTGCTTACCCTAAGCGGAAAATGCTCATCTTCGAACTCCATCAAGGCATTGACCTAATAAACACATACACCAAGTTTGAACATTCTAGCTCAATTAAAAGTTATCGTGTCCCAAAGCATCAACCAATCAAATTGCTTATCTCTGCTTACCCTAAGCGGAAAATGCTCATCTTCGAACTCCATCAAGGCATTGACCTAATCAACACATACACCAAGTTTGAACATTCTAGCCCAATTAGGAAGAGAGTTATCGTGTCCCAAAGCATCAACCAATCAAATTGCTTATCTCTGCTTACCCTTAGCGGAAAATGCTCATCTTCGAACTCCATCAAGGCATTGACCGAATAAACACATACACCAAGTTTGAACATTCTAGCTCAATTAGGAAGAGAGTTATTGTGTCCCAAAAAGTGTGACGGACAGACAGACGGACAGACAGACGGACGGACAGACGGACAGACAGATGGACAGACAGACGGACAGACAGACGGACAGACAGACGGACGAACCCATTTTAATAGTCCCCTGCTTTCTTCTAAAGGCGGGGGACAAAAAATACGCAAGTGACTTCTACTTTCAAAATATAGTGCAGGGTTCACTAGGACCAGCCAGCTAAGATTTGAAAGTTAAAATAAGGTCAATAAAACTGTAGAAATATACAACCTTGAGTAAGTTTTGAATTGTCTGAAATAAGTAAATCATAAAAGGCTATACTACGTCAGTGAAGTGTCAAAAGGGTGAATCTAAGAATTTCTAAAGATTAAGAAATAGAACCTTTTGCATTTCAAAATTTCCACAAATCAAGATAAACATTTGGGCACATGATACCCAGAACAGTCCTAATTGGGGTAGAGATATACATCTTAGACAGAAATGTGCATATCAATTGGGAGATTTTAAAAATGCAAAAAAGTGTATTTGACTAATGTCCCGAGATATACACCCGTTTGATACTTCACCAACGTGTCTAGCTTCTTCCTAATACTTGTTCACCTTCGAAGATATCATTCATCCCCAGGTGCAACCCTTGCAAACTACAATACATACTGGGGGTTTACAGAGAAGGGTTTCCAGGTGGTTTATTATCAAACCACATCAAGTTGATCATCATAAAATAATATATTTGGTACTGAGCGTCATCTGAGGGAATGTAATCCCTTGCAAACTACAATATTGTGAAACTCAAATCTCTAAAATTAACCTCTGTCCAAATAATATTCATTTTCCTTCTGTAACAAACTAAGGTTATGCACTGAAATGGTTGGGTTAGGTTTAGAATATGAGTTGATAGAGTTGGGTTTAGAATGTGAGTTGATAGAGTTGGATTAGGGTTAGAATGCAATTTGTTAGAGTTGGGTTAGGTTTAGAATGTGAGTTGCTAGGGCTGGGTTAGGTTTAGAATTTGAGTTGATAAAGAGTTGATAGAGTTGGGTTAGAATGTGAGTTAATATGACTGGGTTAGGATTAGAATGCGAGTTGATAGGGCTGTGTTTAGTTTAGAAGGTGAGTTGCATGATAGGGGTGGGTTAGGTTTAGAATGTGATTGAATAGGGTTGGGGTAGGTTGAGAATGTGAGTCAATAGGGTTGGATTAGGTTTAGAATGTGACTGGATAGGGTTGTGATAGGTTTAGAATGTGAGTCGATAGGAATTGAAATGAAATGAAATGAGGTTTAACGTCCTACTGTTCTGCTCCAAAATGGGCTAATGAAGACGGGCATATGCCATACAGTGTGCTATGAGAGAAATTTTGTCCGGACAGAAGCACTACGGCCTACTCTTATATCGAATTCCAACTGTCAAGGGATCTTTTACGTGTACGCCAATGTGTACACGGGACCTCGGGTTTTCGTACCATCCGAACGACTAGACAGCTGTCCTTGTCAGGCCCTCCGTCCTGCATCATTAACAAGGGGGAACCAATGAGTCGATAGGGTTGTGTTATGTTAAGAATGTGAGTCAATAGGGTTGTGATAGGTTTAGAAAGTGAGTCAATAGAGTTGGGTTAGGTTTAGAATGTGAGTCGATGGGATTGACTTAGGTTTAGAATGTGATTGAATAGGGTTGGGTTAGGTTAAAAATGTGAGTCGATAGGATTGTGTTAGGTTTAGAATGTGATTGAATAGGGTTGGGTTAGGTTTAGAATGTGAGTTGAGAGGGCTGGGTTAGGTTTAGAATGTGAGTTGATAGGGTTAGGTTGGGTTTAGAATGTGAGTTGATAGGGTTGGGTTAGGTTAAGAATGTGAGTTGATAGGGTAGGGTTAGGTTAGGTTTACTGTTATAGATAATGACTCACTCATTGCTTCTAGATCTTCTTCCTGACAGTTCTGGCCTGTATAACCATATGTACATCTGTAAACATTATAAATAGTAATTTAGTTCAACCATCATTTCACTAAAACCATCCGTAACAACCTATCATTTCTCATAGGATATGACTTATGGACTACAAATCCATCTGCAAGTGATACTTATCTTCTTGTTCTTCTTTGGGACGACGTTGTTCATAAAAAGCCGAAGGATCCGCTTATTCAAGTACAATGGACATGAAACCTGGCATGTATGTTCGTTGGACAATTGTGCATCGATGGACAAATGGTGATGACGTCCTGGTCGGTTTCTAGTCCATACATTGTACTTGTCATACCAGTCAGGTCCCACCATATATTAGTTGTGATATATATATATAATTTGATTAAAGGACTACTTTAACTTACTTGCATGCGTAATTCGTCTCCGCTCGCACATTGACACATGTAGCATCGTTTTTACATGGACTACTTTTACAATAATCCACCACTGAAAAATAAATACATGTATTTTAACATCATCCAGGGGTTTGGATGGCCGTATGGTTAGCACGTGTGTTGTATCATAAGGTCTGTCATTGTAGTGCAAGGAGTAGGGTCGCCTGTCCAACCTCATGGGTTTTCTCCGGGTCCTTTGGTTTCCTCCCACTGCTAAAGACCCAGACGCGCAAGCGAATTATTGAAATAAAATTGTTAGACGCAAAATGACCTAGTTTGAGAGAGAGAGAGATGGGTTTAACACCCACTCTAGGACATTTCGACACTTGTTTTTTTATAGTTCAAAATTTCGTTTACTTGTCTTTACTACACTAAGAAATGAAATGAAATGGGGTTTAATGTCCTACTGTTCGCTCCTATACTGGGCTAATGAAGACAGGCATACGACAGTAAAGTGTCCTATGAGGGGAAATTTTGCCTGGGCAGCGGCACTATCGCCTACTCTTATATCGAATTCCAACTGCCAAGGAATGTTTTACGTGCATTCCGTTGTATACACGGGACCTCGATTTTTCGTCTCAAACGAAGGACTAGACAGCTGTCCTTGTCAGGCCCTCCCTTCTGCACCACCGACAAGGGGAAACCACGTCGGAATATCCCGATGAACTTTCTCGACCAATGTACTACACTAGGATCTGCAAGAGTTATATAACCCGCATTCTGGATGATGTGAGAGATTAGCCAATGAAATGGTCTGTTACTGCAAGTTATGGAAACATCAACACTGATTGGTTAATCAAATGTCTGATGTCATAGGGTCAAAGGCCGATTGTATGAAACCTGATGCTACCTCCCACTAGGGGGGTTGGATGGCTGAATGGTTAGCGTGCGTGCGCTGTATCATAAAGTCTGTCATTGAGTCGACTGGCGTGGTTTCGAATCCCCGTTTGTACGTGGCAAGGAGTAGGGTCGCCTGTCCAACCTCGTGGGTTTTCTCCGGGTCCTCCAGTTTCCTCCCACTGCTAAAGACCCCTACGCACAAGCGAATTATGTAAATAAAATCAAACCATATGTTAGTCCCTAGTTTGTGTCGAGTGGACGTTAAACCCCATCTCTCTCTCTCTCTTTACCTCCCACTACAACCAGTCAGATCAGTGTAGGTCATGTATTTTAATCAGATTGGACTTTGTGATATTATAGCTTTATACTTACATGTACATTTTTTGGTTGTCATGTCATATTCGTATTGACCTCTACAATCACAGGTATATGTACCTGGTTGATTGACACACCTGATACCTTCATCACCACATAACATCTTAATACTAGTCTCGTTACCATCACTACCCATACATTCATCAATATCTATATACAAAATATACACAATACTCAGCATTATCTATATAGAAAATATACAAAATACTCAACATTGTTCATCATAGAAAATATACAAAATACTCGGCATTATCTATATACAAAATATACAAAATACTCAACATTGGTCATCATAGAAAATATACAGAATACTCTGCATTATCTATATACAAAATACTCAGCATTGTCTTATATACAAAATACTCATCATAGAAAATATACAAAATACTCAGCAGATAAAATATACCAAATACTCATTATTATTCATCTAACATGTGTGTGGGGGGGGGGGTGGTTGGATGGCCGAATGGTGAGCATGTGCGCGCTGTATCATACGGTCTGTCATTGAGTCAACTGCCACAGTTTCGATTCCCCAGTTGTACGTGACAAGGAGTAGGGTCGCTTGTCCAACCTCATGGGTTTTCTCTGGGTCCTCCGGTTTCCTCCCACAGCCAAAGACCCCTACGCACAAGCGAATTATTGAAATAAAATTGAACCATGTGTTAGTCCCGAAATGACCTAGTTCATCTCTCTCTCTCTTGTAATTTTACGTTGTTTTTTTTTTAATTATTAGTTCAAGGAGGAAACGAGCCACTGAGTCAGCAGTTAAAATAGAAGCAAATTATGAAATATCATTTAGCCAACCAATCGCTAGCGTCTTACCCACTTAGCCACGTGATCCCCATACATTATTGGAGATTAGATAAAAAGAGCTGACAGTTCTCACTATAATAGTTAAAAACTAGATAATATAAAGGGATTGACCCACTCTAGACCGAGATATTAGCGATTGAATTTCGGTTCTTAAAGTTATTTTTTATTGTTCTGACAGATATAGATATAACAGAAACAATATTAACAGACGGACCAAGTAAATATGGTTACACGGTGGACAATTTGAGTCCAGGTACCCAGTATAGTTTTAGAGTTACAGCCTATAACTTTCACGGTTATGGTGAACCTAGCCTGCCATCAAGTAAGTTTAATTTATATAGTTGCTCACGGTCTTTAATACAACATTCACGGTTATGGTGAACCTAGCCTGCCATCAAGTAAGTTTAATTTATATAGTCGCTCACGGTCTTTAAAACATCAATAGAAGCTCAATCTGATTAAAACACAGACCCTATTTCGTTTCGTTTTTTATAGTTCAAAATTTCGTCTTTACTACACTAAGATTTCGAAGAGTTGTTATATAAACAGCGTTCTGGTTGAAGTGAGGGATTAGCCAATGAAACGGTCTGTTGCATCGAGTTTTTGGCGTGCGATGCACGCAACTGTGGCTATCCTACTAGAAACATCAACGCTGATTGGTTAATCAAAAGTCAGACGTCATAGGGTCAAAAGCCGCTCGTATGACCCTGGATGCAACCATCCACTACAACTGTTCAGATCTTGATGTTATAGAGGCCATCGAAAGTATGAAAAAAAAACGAAACGAAATATAGATGTGTACTTTAATCGGATTGATAATTGCTACGAGAGATGGGGGTGGGGGTTGACACATGCGCACTGTATCATAAGGCCTGTCATTGAGTCAAATGGCGTGTTTCGAATCCCCGGTTATACGTGACAAGGAGTAGGGTGGCCTGTCCAGCCTCGTGGGTTTTCTCCGGGTCCTCCGGTTTCATCCCACTGCTAAAGACCCCTACGCGCAAGCGAATTATTGAAATAAAATTGAACCATATGTTAGTCCCGAAATGACCTAGTTTGTGTCGAGTAGATGTTAAACCCCATTTCTCTCTCTCTCTCTCTCTCTCTCTCTCTCTCTCTCTCTCTCCCGCTATGAGAGATATCATCTGGAGTATTTATTGATGTTTATATCTTTACAGAGTTTTTTGCTATACCAGCTGCTGCCCCAGCTGATGCTGTACAGGGTGTTGGTGGTGGAGGAGGAAGTGTTGGGGAACTCAGGGTTCATTGGGAGGTAACCAAAAATACATTTTACTATAACTCAGTACTCCCGCCCGCCATGTTGGATTTTAAAAACGTACCTTTTATGACCGAAATAATAGTGTTTGAGTTTTGTTATCCGACTAAGAAATATATAAATATATATGTTTTAGATCATAGGATCTATCATTGAGGCATGAGGCGTAGTTTCAGTGTCACACTTGTACGTGACAAGGAGTAGGGTTGTCCGTCTAACCTTGTGGCTTTTCTCTCTCTCTCTCTCTCTCTCTCTCTCTGACTAAAACATAGTGTTTAGATGAGTATACCAGTGTTTTGTTATACAAATATGTTAAGTTTTATTTTTTATGTAGAAATTACCTATAGGACAACACGGTGGACCCGGTCTACATTATAAAGTTTACTGGAGAAAGAAAGATAATATTTATGGCAAATGGCTTGTATCGGTAAGTAAGAGTTGTCGGCCTTGTATTTAGGAAAATAAGCAGTGAAATTAGGTTTCATCCAAATGGCCATACACTACAGTTGTGGCACAAGGGAATTATGCCCGGATAACGTCATTTCCGGATACTCTTTATCGAATTCCTACTGCCTCTTACCTGAACGCCAATAAAGAAAACCATGTGTGTTATATTTATACAGGAGTCACCTGTGCTATGTGCTTATATACTCTTCAAAAAAAAGTAGGGGATATTGAAATGCAAATACCTATGCAGGTTGCGATATGATAAATAATCATTTGACATGCTTTGAGAGTATGTTCACAGATGAAGAACTTATCGCCCCAACAGAACCACTGAGCTGCACCTGCGACACGCAATAGCGCTATACACGGGGGCGGGGGTCATTGTCAAATTTGACACTTCAAGTAAGGGTTGATGAAAACTGCCGCGTGCTGGTTTATCTATCCATGCTTGCTTTCCTATCGGTTCTTGCATAAGATTTACTGTTTAGCGTATCTTTGCTTTAGTGTGTTACATTTAATTTGATCGGGAGACGTGTTCGACGACGTCAACGTCAACGGACAACACTGCAAGAATTGGCCGTGGCACTGCAAGAAGAGTCGGTCAGATTGCCCCAAATCGTGATTGGACGATTGATTAGGAGCATGCCACGACGAATTGCTGAACGTCTGAGGATTGGTGGAGCAATTACTTATTATTAAGACAAAAATCAAAAACGTCCATTTTCACTTTTGACGAGTGAAATGGGGCCGTCAGATAAGTCGCCCATATGAACTGTTTATGTTTAAGTGTAGGCCATTGGCCTGTTATTAACATACACTGGTTTCCACAGTTTTGTATTGTTTCTGAATATCCCCTACTTTTTTTGAAGAGTATATTTATATAAGGAATCCACCTGTGTTTATATTTCTACAGGATCCACCTGTAGCAGGTGAAAAGGAAGTATTTATCACTATAATAGAATATCAGTATTATTATACCGAGTATGAAGTGAAAGTAGGAGTAGTAAATGATCTGGGAGCTGGACCAAACACTACAGTAGTTGTTATATTTTCAGCCGAGGATAGTAAGTATATTGTTCTCCTGTTTCTTCTTGTTCTTCCGTCTATTCTTGTTCTTCCGTCTATCCTTGTTCTTTTCCCCTTTCCCTTGTTCTTGTTCTGCTGCCTGTCCTTGTTCTTTTCCTCTTTTCCCTGTTCTTGTTCTTATCCGTGTTCTTCTCGATGTTCTTGATGTTCTTCTCCCTGATGTGACCCTTCTCTTTGTTCATGATATTTCCTTGTTCTTGGTCTTCCGTTTGTTCTTCCGCTTCATCTTGTTCTTTTCTTTGTTCTTTATCACAATTCTCCTTGTTCTCTTCCTTGTCCGTTTTATGTTCCTTGATTTTGGTGCTCTCCCTGTTCTTATCAATGTTCTCCGCCCTGCTCTTGGTGTTCTGCCTGTTCTTTTAACTACTCTTGGTGTTCTACCTATTCTTTTCCCTGTTCTTGGTGTTTTCCTTGTTCTTTTCTCTCTTCTTGGTGTTGTTCTCCTTGTTCTTTTCCCTCTTCTTGGTGTACTCCTTGTTCTTTTCCCTCTTCTTGGTGTTCTCCTTTTTCCTTTCCCTGTTATTGGTGTTCTCCTTGTTCTTTTTTCCTGTTCTTGGTGTCGTCCTTGTTCTTTTTCCTGTTTTGTTGTTCCCCTGGCTCTCTCGTATGTTCTTGTTCTATTCTCTGTTCTTCGTGTTTTTTCTCTCGTTGTTCTTGCTCTTCTCCTAATTAATCGGCCTTTCCTGGTGCTTGTGCTTATATCTGTTCTTGTTCTTTTTTTTGTTCATCTTCTCCTTGTTCTTCCCCTTGTTATCCGCCTTGTCATTCTTATTCTTGTTCTTATTCTGGTTAGTAATCTTCTTCTTCGTCTATTTCTCAATGTTCTTGGGACGGCATTCTTCTGAAAAAAAATTCTTGCCCCCACCTGACTGGGTATTTGTTTAGGTCCGTTAGCACTATGTGAAACAAAGGAAGAACAAGATTGTGATAACAAAACACGTGTTACAGTAAATTCCGCAAAATGTTTTGAAAGTTTTCACTATCCATAAATTTGATTGTGGGTATTTCTAGGGTCGAACGAGCTGTGCCTTTATATGTCTTTATATATCGGGGGGGGGGGGGGTAACCAACCTAATCTGTTGTTAGACCAGGAACTGGGCTCTAACCGCTACTCAACTGGTTACGGTTCGATTCGTTGGGGCGATTTTTCGCTTGACGTTACACTTCCATGATGGCTACGATGATGTCATAATCATTTCCTACTTCTTGTTTAAATTAGATTAGGTCTATTCAATACTGATGACGGCCATATTGGAATTAAATGTCTCAGACTTATATTTTACTCTTGTAACCATTTCAGTGCCACTTGCAACACCGGCTAACGTGAATGGCGCGGAGCTTAACGCCACAGCAGCTGACATATTCTGGGATCCATGTCCAGACGATCGGGAACATATGAAAGGCCGTGTTCTAGGCTATCAGGTAGCGTTTATCTTCCAGTAAATCAATTTAGTAAACGGAAATGAAATGATATGAAATCGGGTTAACGTCCTACTATTTTGCTCCGACTTGGTTTAATGGAGACGGGCATTGGGGTATATTTTGCCCGGACAGTGGCACTACGGCCTACTCTTATATGGAATTCAAACTCCCAAGGGATATTTTATGTACACAGCATGTATATACGGGACCTCGACCTTTCGTCCCATCCGAACGACTATATACATTGCTCACTGCGGTTCGAGTTATGTGGTATTTGCAAAGACTAGATCCCAAATTACTCTGTTTCAAAAACTGAAAAACTTTTTTTTTAAAAAATCGTTAACATATGAAATCCATTGAAGAGTCGGCACACAGCATGGTTTATGTCCGTCTTTATTAGTTTTTTTTCGACGTGGTTTCCCCTTGTCAGTGATGCGGGGCGGAGGGCCTGACAAGGACAGCTGTCTAGTCGTTCGGATGGGACGAAAAACAGAAATCCCGTGTATACATTGGCATGCAAGTAAAAGATTCCTTAGCAGTTGGAATTCGATATAAGAGTAGGCAACAGTGCGGCTGCCGGGGCAAAATTTTCATCATGCTCGTCTTCATTATCCCCGTCGGAGCAGAACAGTAGGACGTTAAACACCATTTCATTTCATTTCCGTCTTAATTAGCTCGGTTGGTACCGAAAATTGATGGATTTTCATAAATTAAAAAATAATTTCACTTAGAGGTAGTAGATAGATTTATGTGAAAATGATTGAATTATCTCCCATTATTCAGGTCAATTATTGGCTGGAGGGTATGACGTACCAAGATGCCCTGTTTAGTCGCCATCTTGGACAAGCCGATTTCGGTCGGATAATCGGACTGGATGAGAATTCTGACTACTGGGTGAACGCCCAAGTGTACAATACAGCAGGTTTAGGACCAAAAAGTGAAGATGCCAGAGTTTCAACTTGGGCGTCGCGTAAGTATAAAGGAATGAATGAACTGGAGCTTTATGACACGCCATCTCCAACCTTGCTATAGGGAGGAATTGGGTTTAACGTCCACTCAACACAAACTAGGTCATTTCAGTACTAACACACGGTTCAATTTTATTTCAATAATTCGCTTTCGCGTAGGGGTCTTTAGCAGTGGGAGGAAACCGGAGGACCAGGAGAAAACCCACGAGGTTGGGCAGGCGATATAATGCGTCAAACATGGTGAAAAATTAAACAATGAATATAATATGCATATAAAAACAAATATCACGGGGTTTTAAAATTAAAAATAGAATTATCGTGTAAGTTATATAAACATTGATTTTCTTTGACGGTCGGTCGTGATCCTAAATACGTAAACAATGGTTGACGGGCTTGATCCTAAATACGTAAACACTGGTTGACAGTCGTGATTCTAAATACTTAAACATTAATTTAAATGAAATGAAATGGGGTTTAACGTCCTACTGTCTTGCTCAAACATTGTTTGACAGTTATAGGCGGATGACTGTTTGAAAGATGACCACAAGAGCAGGTTTATAAGTTAATTTTTATATTTCAGCACCGTTTTTATATCCTGAATATGTGAATGTAACATCTCGAGATGAGAGCAGTATCAATGTCTGGTGGAGAGGTATAAGCACTACAATACTAGAGGAGGCTCTCAGAGGATATAAGGTATACTTTTAAAACAAATAAAATATAAAGGGATTTAATGTCCTACGAGTCGGCAAGGCCAGAGCTAGCGAAGACTGAATAGTTTAAACATGCGATTTACCTAACTAGGGTGAAACGAGTTAAAGTATATCTGATGTGTTTTGTGGCGTGTTTAACAGTTAAAGTATGTTTGATGTGAAATGAAATTGGGTTTAACGTCCTACTGTTCAACCCCGACTTGGCTAATGAAGACGGGCATACACCATGCAGTGTGCTATGAGGGAAGGTTTGCCCGGGTAGCAGCATTATGACCTACTCTTATATCGAATTCCAACTGCCAAGGGATCGTTTTCTTCATATCTGTCCCCGTCCTGCACCACTGACAAGGGCAAACCACATTGGAAAACCAGATGACCTTTCTCGGTCAATGCAGGGATCGAACACGCGACCTCCAGCGAGCCAGGGTCTTACCCACTTAGCCACGACGGCTTCATTTAACAGTGGTAGTATGTTTAATGTGTGTTGTGATGTATTTAACAGTTTAATTTAATCCCACGTGTTTTATTGTGTTTCAGCTGCGTTACTGGGAATCGTCACAAAATATGAATACAGCCCAGGAAGTGGTTGTAGGCAAGGTAACCCATGCTGTAATACCCAACGTAGAGAGGGGAATCACCTACAGTCTACGTGTGTTGGGCTATAGTTATGGTGGAGATGGCAAGAAATCGCCTACCGTGTATTTTACTTTAGGTGGACAACTGCAAGGGGTAGATCTCTACACCACTGAAATTCTGGCTAGAGGTTTTACCACCCGGATGTCGCTAACTCTAATTATAACGAGCTTAATCAGCACTTGGTTTTTCTAACCATGACAACCCAGATGTCGCTAACTTTAATTATAATCAGTTTAATCATCACGTGGTTTTTGTAACCATGGCAACTGATTATATAAAGCAAACCGATGTTTGGCAACTAAAGAAGGGCGAATTTATCGTACGGGAACACGTTTTTTGGGTTTTTTTTGTTTTTAGTTTCAGTCTAAGGGAATCCAAACTATTTATTATAATTACCATAGTTCGTGTGTTGCTTTAAAACCCAATCTGATTAAAATACAGATCTATATTTCGTTTTAGTGGAAGGTCGTGTCAGGTGTCATGCGAGCGGCTTTTGACCTTGTAACATCAGACATTTTCGAGTGGTTTACCCAAAGTTCCGCGCACATCTCGCCAAAAACTCGCCGTAACAGACCGTTTCATTGGGTAATCCCTCACTTCACTATGTGCAGATCATAGTGTAGTAAGACAAGTAAAACGAAATTTTGAACTATAAAAAACGAAACGAAATAGGATCTGTGTTTTATCAGATTGGTTAAAACCATGATGGTCGACAAACAACTGCTATCGGTTGTGTTTAAATGTAATACATATCGAACTGAACCGGTTTGTTTGAAACCCGAACAAGTTCCCTAAGATTAATTCGTCAATAATGTATATATGTATATAACAACCATTGTCCAGATCAATAGGTTATTTTTCGGGTATGTTTGATTAATAGAATCCGGGCTGGTTCAGTCTCTGTTTATTTATTTTTTAAAATCTGAAATCCATAATCCAGTAAATATCACAGGCTAGCGATGCCATCGATAGTTTATTATGGTTTTGTTTTGTTAATAAATGTCTAATTAATAGTATATATAACATTTCAGGCCTAAATAAAGACCTGCACTAGGCAGATTTAGGTCTTGTATAATGTATGTTTAATTGACCTGCCATGACGTTTCATCAAGGCAGCGTATGTTTTGTTTTGTGATATAGATGATTTTACATTAAGCGATGTAGCTTAAAACTGAAACAATAACAGTCCCGGGGTGTCTGTCTTGCCCAAATTGGGCTAACCTATCTAATGAACTATCAAAATGATAATGAACCGATATCAAAATGATAATGAACCGACATGGAATGGAAGTATGGTATGGACTTTTTATATTTTTCTCGAAATTCAGTCCTTTTTATAAATTGTCCGATATCCTCTTACAGTCTCATATAACAACTTTTGGTCTTCGAAGGAATCATTAGTGAGCAGATATTCGTTATATCAGTTATATAGAAGGATAACTTGTGTTTTCATTTTGCTTTCGTCACTTCCGTTTCTTCAAATCTTCGTTACGCATCAATAGAATCAATGATCTCTGTGTTAAAATTATATTTGGAACCTGTTAACCAGTTTTATCACATCTGCAATAATGGCTGACACCAATATTGTCCTTTAAACCCCACTCCAATACACATACATGATAATGGCTGACAGCAATATTGTTCTTTAACCTGTCGAGTTGATATACGTCGTAGTAGTGTACATTAGTATATATAAGGGCTGTGTGTGGATTGCCGAATGGTTAGCACGTGCGCGCTGTATCATAAGGTCTGTCATTGAGTCAACTGAGATAGTTTCGAATCCGCAGTTGTACGTGACAAGTAGGTCGTTTGTCCAACCCCGTGGGTTTTCTGCTGGTCCTCCGGTTTCCTCCCACTGCTAAAGACCCTTCGCGCAAGCGAATTATTGAAATAAAATTAAACCACATGTTAGTCCCGAAACCACTAAGCTTATAGAGAACTGATATACAATTACATATTGGTGTAGTAGTGTAAATCAGCAAATAATATATAAGTTTAATAAGTTTAATTTACATAATCATGGTTCAAAGCACAGGGTAATAATTGGAGTTAACATGGATTCCATTATACACACACGCACAGTTCACTAGCAGATAGCCGTAAAATGGCGGTTCTACGAAGAACTGACTATATCCAAATATCCAAAAATGCTTCATATTTCTATATATTTTTTTTACAATCATGTTAGTTGTCTTTATTTAATAAAGTATTTTCTTTTATATTCCCGTATTTCTTCATAATTTGAAATATTATATACCTTGCTCTTATTTTTATGACTCACTATTTATTTGGGGAAATCATTTATTGATAAGGTGAGTAAAGAACCATATAAGGAACTTGGGCAAGGCACGCTTAGAACCATATAAGGAACTTGGGATGTTCATGCTCAGGGGAGGGGTTAAAGAACCATATAAGGAACTTGGGAAGTTCATGCTCAGGGGAGGGGATAAAAAACCATATAAGGAACGTTATTGTAAGGCCATTCCCAAGGGAGGGGTTAAAGAACGTTATTGTAAGGTCATGCCTAAGGGAGGGGTTAAAGAACCATATAAGGAACTTGGTAATGTCATGCCTAAGGGAGGGGTTAAAGAACCATATAAGGTAAAGTCATTGCCTACCAGAGGGGATAAAGAACCATATAAGGAACTTGGTAAGGGCACGCCTAGGGGAGGTATTAAAGAACCACATAAGGAACTTGGGTAAAGTCACGCCTAAGGGAGTAGTCGGATATTGATTTGGGGAGTAGCTCAGTGAAGAGAAAGTTCAATTAGGATTTTCTAAAGACTATTCATGTACAGTTTAGTAACCAGATTTAATGATTAAAATATGCTAAATTTATTTTTGAATTCATTTGCTCGAACCCGTCTTTCTCCCCCTAATGCATTGTCATATAATGTAACGAAAGGGGTGTGTATAAAATATAACTTTAATTTATAATTTTGAATTGAAAGATTTGAAAAGAATAAATTGTAAAGGGTATCTATGGGTTATATATACATTGTGTATTGTAGATTGCATATTTTAACAAATATTTTAGACAAGATACTGAATAAGTCGGTTATACACGTTTAATCCTGTTAATTATGTCCAATGGAAGCGGGGCGTTTCTTGCTCAATTGGACAGACCGGTTCTGTAAAACTTAGAGACTCCAACAAATTGAGAAGGTGAAATCGGCCATTTTGAATGTAGAAATAATGTGGCAATTTGATCAAATCTATTAGGAATGTCCAATTCGCCAATAACACAAGGAATAAATCCTGAATTGATGCGTATTTAGGTCTACAATTAATTTGAACAATTTTGATTGATATTCAGTTCTAATTGGCAGACATCCTAAAACTGACTATAGAGAGAGAGTCGGAGCTGGCGAATGATCTGGATTCTAGACTCTCTTTTAGACATGTGTCAAGATTCATATGTGTGTGTTGCTGGCGGATCCAAGGATGTGGTAGATATGTACCCTTTCTGAATTGGTATCGCCAGGAAGGGGCGGGGGGGGGCGAAACTTTTTGCAGGGTTGAGCTTGCCCCCACCCGTAGTTACGGGCCTGGGTTTCGTTTTACACTCGTACAAATATTCATTGACCCGCACATGATGCCAGTGGGGACCCCAGCTGCACAATTGTCTTCTGAGATATGCTTTTCTTTGGTCATTTCAAATGGCGCTCGAATTCATTATATCCATAGAATCGTGTAATGATCTTAAAATATTCATTGTGTTTTAAATATTGGATATTAGGATCACATATTCACGTTAAGATAATAACATCAATATTGATTGAAATAGATCACTATTGAATTCCAATTCGTGTTTTTAATTTCTAATATAATGGATAGTATTAAGTTAGAAGTTCAGATATTCTCTATTATCCTGTTCACATTATGATTCATGTACAGTTTAATAACCAGCTTATATAGGGTCTAACATGCCCTAAATTTCTATTTGGTATTCACTTATTCGAACCTGTCTTTCGTCTCTTAATGCCTTGTCACAATAATGTAACGAAAGCGGTGTGTATAATTTCAATTCGTAAATTTGAATTGAAGGGTTTGAAAAGAATAAATTATAAGGGCTATTTATGGGCTGTACAGACATTGTGTATTGTAGCGTTCATATTCTAACAAACACACATTTAACTATAAGGGTTGAAAGGTAATACTTGACCAATATTACTGTATAACGCCTTAAATACAACTGTTATTCAACCAGATGATTAAAGACAAGGTACACAAGTGGATCGGTGTTATACATGTTTAAACGTGTTGTAAAAGTCAGACTTCAACTTATTGGAAAGGTAAGAATTTCCGTTCATTTAATTATTTCTAATGAAAGGGGATTCTTTTCTTACTCCATTGGAACTGGAACCGGATAGACTGGTTTCATAAGAGAAGGGACTTCCAATAAATTGAGACAGTTAAATCGTCCATTTTGAATGTAGAAATTTGTTCAAGTCTATTAGTAATGTAATGTCGATTACACAGGAAATAAATCATGAAATGATGCATATTTAAGTCTACAATTAATTTGAACAATTTTAATTTATAACCAATTCTGAATGGCGGACATTCGAACAAGGGCTGAAGAGGGGATGGGGCTGGAGTACACTCAGGATTCTAGAGCAAAAAAATAAGGAACGTACCACAATCTCTAGTTTAGACATGTCGGATGAAATTAAAATGCGTGTTGCTGGCGTTCCCGATAAAATTGGTACCAGAGCGGATCCAAGAATGTGGTAGATATGTGCCATTTCTGACTTGGTTCCACCTTTCACCCGTACATGATGTCAGTAGGGACACCAGATGTACAATTCTATATAAATATTGTACCATTTCAACTGCGCTACAGATTTGGTACCTCTAGGTCTGTTGATTATTTTGTACTTATTCAGATTTATGTTCAAGACAAGAAGAACTTCTTTCCTAAACCGCTCCATGGATGTATTTTACAAATGTCATGCGTCATGGCTAATTCTAACTATATAGTGTTGGTTTTGTACACCCTGTACTTAGTCCGGAATGTTGTACGGTTTCACTAGGAATTTCATATATACTGACTTCAAGTTTAATAAAACCTATTGTACTTGATAACGATAAGAGGATACTTGTCGAAACGTTGTGACTAGTAATTGATTGTTTCCCGTTCTGTTAGTGTGTATGATTGTGTTTATAGATAATTTGTTGGCCAATATGACTGGACCATGGTCACATATAGAAATGAAATGAAATGCGGTTTAATGTCCTATTATTCTGTTCCTGACCGGGACCGCTGTTCTGTACCACTGACAAGGGGAGATTATAACAACTTGTGATATATTTGTAAGAATAAAGCTGACGCTCATGGATTGGGGTATATCATCAATCATTTAGTGAAGTAGATTACAATTCTACCTTTAACTAAATGATTGGCGACCAATACAAATCGACCAATTCCCAGTTCTTCTGTTCAAATAAAAAAGAACAAGGCTAAGCAATAATTATGTCTTGTAAATAGGTAAATATTCTATTTGACAAGTCTTATCGGGCAATTCGAAATAGTTAAGCATACTCCTCCCCGTGTACTACACCAGTCATTAATAATTACCTTTCAATTTAAACGAATACTATATTAAACTAAAACATAATTTTATTTGTCAGATCCAAGTTGAGATTGCTAGGTACTAACAAAGGGAAGATAACTCGATCCTTGACAGTCATCAGTGAGTCAAAATGTCTTTATGGAGTATATACTGGATATTACGAGATGTTGGTCCTACTCCTATATTCCTTCTATTGGTTATTTTGTTTATTACGTGGTATTTATATCCATATACAAGAAACACAAACCGTCTTCAGGATGAATCAGAATCAGAAAACCAGACTGTAGATACCGAGACAGATAGTAACAATGTGAATAGTTCGAGAGATGAAGGAAGTGACGTAATAAACAGTAAGTACATGGATTTACTTACTTGTGCTCCTTAGACCAACAGGGTCGTTACTAGCTCAGAGCAACGAGGGGGGGGGGGGGGAGTGTTCTCGGGGGTGCTGTAATATTGACGGACAATGTATATCTATTTTTTTTATGGTCGAAAATTTTTTCATATCTTTGTCGGAATAGGTCGGATGTTAAAAATATGCCCGTATTGTTACCCAACAATAATCCACCGAGAAACATTATATATCAAACAAAAGTGGGTTCTCGGCACTGACGTCCGGACTAGTTGGATGGCCGAATGGTTAGCATGTGCGCGTTGCATCATAAGGTCTGTCATAGAGTCAACTGGCATGGTTTTGATTTCCCAGTTGTATGTGACAAGGAGTAGGGTTGCCTGTACAACTTTGTGGGGTCTCCAGGTCCTCTGGTTTCCTTCTACTGCTAAAGACCCCCTATGCGCAAGAGAATTGTTGAAATAAATTTGAACCATATGTTAGTCCCAAAATGACCTAGTTTGTTTCTAGTGGAGGTTAAACCCCATCTCTCTCTCTCTCTCTCTCTCTCTCTCTCTCTCTCTCTGGAATCACAAATGGTTTTCGTTGTTAAATGGTGTATAATGTGTGATTTTAATGAACCGCCATATAGTCGGTGAAGTGTCAAACAGGTGTATCTAAGAATTTCTAAAGATTAGGAAATAGAACCTTTTGCATTTCAAAATTTCCACAAATCAAGATACAACATTTGGACACATGATTCCCAGAACAGTTTTAATTGGCGTAGAGATACACAGCTTAGAAAGAAATGTACATATTAATTGGGAGATTTTAAAAATGCAAAAAAGTGCATTTGACTAATTTCCTGAGATACACCCTTTTGACACATCACCGATGATATGGCTCTGCGAATAAGTTGTGTAACTCTGATTGCTTGAAATTATTTACTGGCGTATAAATTTTAGCCAGAATTATTAATAGTGTAATGAGAACTATATCAAACTGATAAGAATAGGCTACTAACATTACATATAAAAGTAAAAACAGCAATATATTAAATAGCTAAGTCTCCACCTCAGTATCATCCAAAGTCTTCGACACTGAAAACACAAATTATTTGTCAATTTAAATCAACATTGATGTTGTGATCTTACCGGGAAAAGATGGGCTTCTGATACCCAATATTTATAACGAAATAAACGTTACAGGGCTTAAATATTAGTTATTTAGCTCCTTTAATTTTCTTTTGGTTAGTAGTAACTCGAAATTCACCTTTTTTTTATCCTTTTTTATCTTTTCAGAATCAATAGCAGCAACAAGTAAAACAGATAGTTGTCAGATTAACCAATCATACGACAGTAAACCTCCATCTGGGTCGTTAGATTTACGAGTTACCTGATCATCGTAAACCCAAACAATTGACACACCAGTAGAAACATGTTTCCATGGAAACCAGATACAACCTTCATGATAATCTAATTAAATACATATACAAAATTTGTTTCCTTTTTTATACTTCATATTTTTTGAAGTCCAATGAAATTAAATTTGAGAGTATAAAAAAGGATATTAAAGTATGATAAATGAAATGAAATATGAAAGTATAAACCTAAATAACATTTGAAGTAGAGTAACAAAATGAAAGTAAAAAAACGAAATTTGAAGTATCACGACAAAATGAAATTTGAAAGTTTAAAAATGAAATATTAAAGTATGAAAAACAAAACTTTAAGTTTATGAAAAATAAAATTTGAAGTATAAAAACTAAATGAAATTTGAAGTGTGAAAAATAAAGCTTGAACTATGAAAAACAACATTTGGTGTTCAAAAAAAAAAATGAAGTATAAATTTGAAGTATTAAAATGAAATGAAAATTTGAAGTATGATTTTATCAGGTTGTTCTATGTTTTCTACTGGTGGTGAATTGTTTGGATTTAAAACCAAATATCAGCTGTTTTCATCAACGATACCATTTATAGTCATTATCCGAAGTTACCATATTTTAACTGCCTATCACGGATTCTTGATGATTGATTTCAGGAGAATCCTTGTGGATTAGGCCTTCTTGATTGGGATCTTGTTCACTGATCCTTGTGGATAAAGTTCTATTTCCCTGATCCTTGTGAATTAAGCCTTATTCATTGGGTCCTTATTCACTGATCTGAGCGAATTAGCCCTTATTCATTGGTGCCTTCTTCACCGATCCGTATCAATTAAGCCTTATTCATTTGGGTCTTATTCACCAATCTGTGTCAATTAGGCCTTATTCATTGGGGTCCTATTTACTCATCCTTGTGAATTAGGCCTTATTTAATTATGGTTTAGGGTTAATAAAATCTGGTTTTTAAATATAAAATTGAACAGGGAAGTAGAACTTTCACTTCCATGAATTGATTTTAGATAGGTCCAGGTTTCTTCATGATTATGAGGTTAAATGATTTGTAAGAAAACAGCTGATTTTCTCTTGCCTCTGGTCAACAAACTATCTGATATTATATTGAATTAGGCATCTGATCTGCTAGTGATGTGAAAATTGATGCTCAACTAAATAGGAGTTGTCTCCCTTTAGTCTTCAGGATGTTAAAAAAAAAATGGTCTCTGAAAAAAACATTCCTGCAAGTTTGAGTGTATATGTCGTAGAGGATACTTGATGGAACGTTCCAAATTGGAATTCTCTCAATCCCAATAATAGCTGCAATCAAATGAAAAGGAGGATTTCAGGCTACAACTCTTGTGTTTAATTACATTGTGATTCTACTAGCACCATCTCAGTTGTCGGGACTGACATAACTGAATTCCATGTCACTCCTCTACATTTCTGCAAATTGACAATCTTACATGAATTTTATTAACTACTTAATTTTTTTTCGGTTTATGGAATTTAGTGGCAATGTTAAATTCTATAAGGGTGACAAAACTTTACATTATAGACTTAAGTTAAGAATTTACTCAACTTTCAATCACTGTTTATGAGAAATATCTTTGATCTAGAAACACAACACTTAGCACATAGTTTCTTAATGATGTATTTGATGCATTAAAACAACAAAGGTTTTATAAAGGGCTATATTTTAGTTTAAATAAGGCGAACGATTTTAAGTAAATTCTTAACTTAAGTCTGCAAATGTTTTGTGAAACCGGTACCTTAACTAGTTGAGTTTTAGTGGGAATCGGATTCTGTCTTCTTCAACAAATGTCAGTTAGTTTTGTTTATATGACGACTAAATGTTTAAATAAAGCAAATATATTCATTGGTCTGATACAACCAGAGATAATTGAAACTTTTATTAATTAAGTTATGAATAATGAGATTTTAGACCAGTGATGAAAAAAAAATATTGATGAATAATAATGTTTTATTCAAATTATGAATAATAATGTTTTATACAAATTATGAATAATAACATTTTGTATGAATTGTGAATAATAATATTTTATATAAATTGTAATAAAATTTGTTACAACTTATAATGGAATTTATTGCAAATTATAACAGAATTTGTTACAAATTATAACGGAATTTGTTTACAAATTATAACGGAATTTGTTTACAAATTATAATGGAATTTAATACAAATTATAACGAAATTTGTTAAAAATTATAATGGAATTTGTTACAAATTATAACGAAATGAATTTGTTACAAATTATAACGAAATGAATTTGTTAAAAATTCTAACAGAATTTTTTACAAATTATAACGGAATTTGTTACAAATTATAACGGAATTTGTTACAAATTATAACGGAATTTGTTACAAATTATTACGGAATAAAAATTATAAAGGAATTTGTTGCAAATTATTACGGAATAAAAATTATAACGGAATCTGTTAAAAATTATAACAGAATTTGTTACAAATTATAACAGAATTTGTTACAAATTATAATGGAATTTAATACAAATTATAATGGAATTTGTTACAAATTATAATGGAATTTGTTACAAATTATAATGGAATTTAATACAAATTATGAATAATTACATTTTATACAAAGTATAAATAATGGAATTTAATACAGCAAGTGTATTATAATGATTTGTGTATATTAAAATACTGAACATACAGTAATTATATTTAATTTCAATCAAATTCAAAACCTGATGGAGTATACGACTTCTGATATGGAGTAAATATATTTAATTTAAATGAAATTTTAGACTTGATGCTAATAATATGACTTTAGTTAAAGCATTAGTTATGGGTAAAGCTCCTCTAGTTTAATCAGCTTTTATTCCACATTCTTACATTCGACTGCTTTTATTTTTTTATTTTTGAAATAAAAACAGCCCTTTTACTAGACGTGAAAACCATAATATTTTTTTTAAATAAAATCAGCCCTTTTACTGGAAACAGGATTATCTAAGAACCGTAATATTTTTTTTGTATGACCTTATCAAATACTAAACTATGATGATATTTGTATCAGAGGACTATTCAATCAGTTAAAGTATTAGTGAGGGGTAGTTAGGTTTTACTCGGGATTCTTGTATATTGTTTTAAACGCACAAATCTATTTAAAGGGGCATCATGGGAGATTAGATAAAGAGCTGGCAGTTCTCGCTATGATAGTTAACAAATAGATACTGTTATTGGCAATATACTGAAAATTTCAGTCAAATTGCTTCACTCTGAACCGAGATATTAGCGATTGGATTTTAGGCCTAGCCTCAATCATCATTACTAAAAAAATAGTCTCGATTATCCATTTTTGGATTTGATTATCAATGAGCATTGAGCAGCAGATCAGATTCAAATCCAGTGAAAATCCGACACATAAGACAGCATCAGAGTGAGAGTGATGAAACTTGGTGTAAAGTTTCATTAAATCAATACCTTAACTAAGTTTGATAATGAGAATTTTCTGCTCAGGGTAGGCAGGGAAATAAGCAATTCGATTGCTAGAGACTTTGGAACACAATAACTAAAATGGGTATGTCTGTCTGTCTGTCCGTCACACTTTTTGGGACACAATAACTCTCCTTCTAATTGACCTAGAATGTTCAAACTTGGTTTAGGCATTCATTAGTTGAATGCCTTAATGGAGTTGGAAGATGAGCATTTTCTGCTTTCTGGTCGATGCTTTGGGACAAGATATATTTAATTCTAACTGATGGCGAGTGATGAAACTTAGTGTATAGTTTCACAACCGGGTACTTCAAAACCTTAACTGAGTTTGATTGTGAACATTTTATGATTAGACTAAGTATAGATAATCAGTTTGATTGCTTGATAATTTTGAAAAAGATAAATGTTCAATTAAAATATGTTTCATTTATTTATTTGGGGATTTCGGCAGGTGTCATCAGCCTCACTGTTGGCTTGTTTTAATTATAATAATGTAAAATGCAGCTAAGAATGTAAATAGTGAAACAATAATGAATTGGATTATTATCACATTAAAATTTCAAAACACTTCATCAGATTCTAACTGGCAGGATTCTTTTACGTGCACGCCAACATGTACACTTGACCTCGTCTGTTCATCCCATTTAAACAAAACCCTGCGGGAGAAAATTCTTAAGAACGTTGACAGCCAACAGAACATCCAGGTTAGTGAAACACCGTGGCTCCTACTAATCTCAGACGCCATAGTGGCTCAGTGTGTAAGAAGTTGGCTTGCTAACCTGGAGGTCCCATGTTCGATACCTGGGTTGGTCGAGAAAGTTCATCAACATTTTTCAGTGTGGATCCGGCTTGTCAGTGGTGCAGGACAGAGGTATACTCATTTGGTTGAGACATAGAACCTAGGTCCCGTGTACACATTGTCATGCACGTAAAAGAACCCTTGGCAATTGGAATTCGATATAAGAGTAGGCCATAGCACTGCTGTCTGGGCAAAATGTCCCTCATAGCACACTGTGTGGCATATGCCCGTCTTCATTAGCCAAGTCAGGGCATAACAGTGGGACATTAAACCCCATTTCATTTCATTTCATTTTCTAGTCTGTGCCAGGCAATCAACTTGTAAACCTTACATCTTTTGTCTAAATCAGGGGGTCTCTGTGGCTAAGTGTGTAAGACGCTGGTTCGCTAGCCTAGAGGTCGGGTGTTCGATCCCTGCATTGGCCGAGAAAGTTCATCTAGATTTTCCAGCATGGTTCCCCTAAGTCAGTGATGCAAGACGGAGGGCCTGATAAGGACAGCTGTCTAGTCGTTGGGATGGGACAAAAAACCAAGGTCCCATGTACACAATGGCTTGCACATAAAAGTTCCCTTGACAGTTGGAATTAGATATATAAGAGTAGGCCATAGTACCGCTGTCCGGGCAAAATTTCCCTCATAGCAAACTGTATGGCGTATGCCCGTCTTTATTAGCCCAGTTCGGAGCAGAACAGTAGGACATTAAAC
The DNA here is from genome assembly GCF_932274485.2 of Patella vulgata. Classification (NCBI taxonomy): domain Eukaryota; kingdom Metazoa; phylum Mollusca; class Gastropoda; family Patellidae; genus Patella; species Patella vulgata. The sequence goes on from NC_065883.2 coordinate 3,068,888, forward strand.
CCCATTTCATTTCATTTCATTTCGTCTGCATCTGTTGAATTGAAATATGGTGTCCCTCAAGGATCAGTGTCAGAACCATTAATTGTTACTAGTACACAACTTCCATAGAGGATAATATAATCTGTAGCCATGAAATTGATTTGCATTTTTATGTAGATGGTTCACAAGTTTAAAGTCGTTATCTGAGAAATTTAAATGGGGTTCAACTTTGAACATGTAGACAAACCACGATTACAAATGGGGCTAAACAAAAATAACAATAATAAAATTATAACAGATTTAAAAAATAATATTTTTATTTAAAATGAATATTATTTACAGTAATTAAATATTTACAGTAATTTGACTTTGATTAGAAATATTTACACCATTTGTACAATCAACAGGAAAACAAAATTACAAAATTAACAGGAAAAATATATTAACATGGAATTCTTTTAAAAATGTCCATCACATTGGAATTTGTATTTAAAAGACGGGAATTCCCTAGACAATATATTGTCTAGGGCTTGTCCCATCAAAAAGGGAAATCCCACATCAGATTAACCAATTTTCAGAGAGGTTTAATTCAAGAAATTTACCACACTGATCTGCAATGAATATTCGCTAGGCCGCTACAATCACTGATAAGGATGACATTGATGTGACTTAATGAGCCAAAAATATTAACTTTTTTCCTCCGACAAATTCAATTCTAAAACATTTTTTTTTAAGTATTAGAAAAATAAATAAAGACGTTTGAAGTATTTGTAGGTAAAAATTATTTCCTATTTAGTGTAAATGGGTATTAAATTGAGTAAAAGGCGCCATTCTGCTCGAATCAGTAACGTCTTATGTAAACAATGCAGGCACCATTGAGCCAATGATTGACCCCGCTTGATATGACGTCGTGTGTTGAAGGCAGTCATCTTTTACAGAGATATTAGAAGACTTTCGTGATCCTCTGTGAAACAGATTGGAAATAACAACACAATCATAGAGACAGGGTTTTTTGTGCTTTAGGGGTCATTTCAATGTCCAGATAATTAAAGTAACTTATTAGCTAAAAATCATAAGCTTTACTGTTCAATTAACTCTATAGTGTGTCCTGTGCTAGGTTTGTGTAATTGTTTGTGGTGCAGTTCTCCTGCATTTACTATTAACACTAATTATGCATAACTTAAGGGTAGGCAACTTTAACCTGGTTAGATCTGTTTGATAAGGCCAACTTCAAGTTTGGTCAAAGGTCACGAGATGTAAACAGGGCTAGTGCTAATCCCAACCCTAACTCTAGCCCTAATGCTTACTCTAACCCTAACCTACAATCTTGTCATTAATCACGTGCCCTAACCTTATTTACATCTCCGCAACCTTGACGAAAATAGAGATGGCCTTAATAAATAGATTTAGCCCTTTAACCCTGATTAGACAAATATTGTCCGATTCACATATTTCACAAAATGATTGGCCTATTAATATAATTGTTACTGTAAATTGGCAAAACACAATTTATAAAATATGTGAATCTTAACGAGCCATAATTATAGTAAATTTACCAGAGATGAGCAAAAAATAACTGTCTATATATTTACAAACTTAACAAACAATAAAACTTATAGATATAGTTTAAACCAATTAATGAAATGATATATCTATTATATTGTAGTAGGAGATGTTCCTCAACCCCCTTTCAATTTTGGAATAAAAATATTGTTGATAAGAAAAAGACATATATCTTTAAAAGAGAAAACAAAAGCTATAATGCATAGCTCTGATTTCAGTCATATTTACAGGTCATGACTGGCTGACAGTGAAAATTGACTGACTGGAGAACTGACCTGTCAGACAGTTAATATATCTTAAAATTAGAATTTCATAGAATTTAACATTAAAACATAATGACTACAGTTCAATTTAGAGGTTTTTTTTGTGTAAAACACTTAAAAATATACAAAAAAATTGTGATAATGCTAAAAATTGTCAAATTCTTTGGAAAACAATATTGTGCCATTCTGAGGCAGTACTATACTGAACAACAAAAGAAACGTTGCACTGAATTTGTGAATAAAGACCTTTATTTTGAGCTCTGAAATTTATAACAAAATTCATTTTACAATAACTCAAAATGAATGAATTACAGTGTTGATGCTGCAAAGCCCCCTGCAGTCAATCTCAATGATGACAAGCTGTATTTGAAAACGCGACGTTTCTTCTGCTGTTCAGTACACATCAAGAATTGACCAGGTGACAAAAGTTTGAATAGAAATTAATTAAATAACTTTAAAATAATCTATAGCTAGACAGATTGAATCAAATTAACGACCTTCACCTTACTACACGATATTATGTTCAGTTTTTGGAGGATGCTGTGACAGATGATGGTCATGCAAGTTAAACGATCAATAATTGAAGAGCCCCGGGGAAGAACGATCTAAGTCACTTTTTCAACGAACCCCTGTTAATAGAGCCATCTGTTAACAAATTGTATAAGCTTTCTGTGGAACAATCAATTTTAGGTAAAAACGACGAACCAAGGCCCTTTCTGAAATGGCCTCCCGGAAAAATAAAAGTCCATAATACTCTTTATTTAACCTTAATTTGAATGAAAAATTGGAGTCAGTTGTATTGGTAATTATGATTCGTATAAACATCATATGAAATTATAATTAAACCCACTTGTTCTCTTCGCATCCAGCATTCTCGTCCAAAAGTCTGTTTTGCCTTTTATGTGAAAAAACAAAAATGTGACTTAGATCGTTCTTCCCCTGGACTCTTAATATGAAACAACCTCGTTGATTTGGGTCAAGGATAAAAATGCAGTTTTCAACCCACCAACAATTTGCAAATATGTGCTCCTTAGACTAAAAGCTCCTGGGTCAAGGATAAAAGTGAAGTTTTCAACCCAACAACTATTTGCAAGTATGTCTTCCTTAATTTAAAAGCTCCTTGGTCAAGCATAAAAGTGCAGTTTTCAAAGATATAACCACCAGTGTCCAACACATCTCATGTTTCAGATATACCACAAATCGACTATAGTATGTTCTACACAGCCTAATATTTCACGACGCCAGTGGGAGAGACACATATTGGGTTTTTGAACCACTGGATCTTCTTTTTATTTCAAAATAAGCAGTTGATTGATCCAATGAACATTTTTGTTTTAACCCAAGTCAAAGAGGCTTAGCTCCCTTAAACATACATCTCTAAAATTAGGTCATATTAGAAAAAATTTAAACAACTATTAAAAGGATTAGAATTTACACATACAATGAAAGGTTAAAATCTGATTGAAACACAGATCCTCATTTGTTTCGGTTTTCTTTTTATTGTTCAAAATTTCATTTTACTTGCCTTTACTACACCAGGATCTGGAAGAGTTGTTATATAACACGCGTTCTGGAGGATGTGAGTGATTAGCCAATAAAATGGTCTATTACGGCAAGTTCTTGGCGAGCTGAGAACGGGACTGTGGGTAAACCACTAGAAATGTCAATGCTGATTGATTAATCAATCTGACGTCATAGGTGTCGAAAACTACTCGCATGAACCCTGACATGACCTTCCACTACAGCTGGTCCGATCTTCATGTAGTAGAGACCATCGAAAGTATAAAAAAAAAAACAGAACGAAATATAGATCTGTATTTTAATCAGATTTTGAAAGAATATAGTCTAGATCATCAAGTGTGTAGATTGCACATGTACATATAAGTCTTGATGACATGGATTATGGTAGATAGAACAGACAACACTGAACATAACATAAACAATAACAATGAACATCCATATTAAGGCCTGTCGGAAAGTTTTGCAAATATGTATTCCTTAGTTTAAAAGCACTTGGAATCCCATTGTACCTCACTATGGTACACTGACAGTGCCCCCCGCACCCCTCCCCCCCGCGTCCTCAATATAAAATATGAATTTCCGATTAACTTCAACCATCTCTACAACAGTGGTTATTCAAATTCCTAAAATTCTGTAATATTATGTAAATAAGCTTAGATTTATGTGCATATTTCCATTTAATCAATTTTATATATTTAAATACAGAATTGAGCAAATGAAGAGAATATTAAAAGAGCATAAATAAAATAACGAAGCCTATATATATAGATGTATATACACACATTTCGTGAATCTAAACTCAAGGGACTGGATTCTGTCGACTACTATAGAACTATCAATTAGGCGTTTTATCATTCCATATGTCTGACTGAACACTGAAGTGATATAACGGCCTGATGTCATTTAGAATAGGTTATCCAGTGTGTTGATAGAGGTATGGAACGTAGTAAGTTTGAAACTTCCTGTTTACAAGTGAAATGGTGCCAATGTGTATATAATAGACTAGGTTATTCAGCCTGGTGATGATCTGTGATAGTGAGCGTAGTAACATGTCGGGTTAAGAGAGTAGGTTATCCAGCCTGCGGACGATCTGTTATAGTGGTATGGGAGCATAGTAACATGTCACTGTCCAGTTTAAAACTTTCGGTTTATAATATATATATAATTTATAATAATAAAATCTGTTAGTTATATCTGGCTAATAAATGAAATACGAAGCTAAATACATTAAAACTTTACGATCAAGATCGTTATTATTCACTTCAGTCAATGTTACAGACAAGTTTGAAAAAAAAAAAAAAACACGCAAAAATTTGTTAAATTAAAATATTTTAAAATTATCTTAATAAAGAAATTTAACTGAATATCTATAAAGGCCTACAAACGTAAAAAAAGAAACATCTGCAGAAAATATTTTAAACTCAAATCACCAAATTGGAAGTATTTGACTTGGTATATTGACGTTTGACCTTTGACCTTGACCATTCCCGACTACATTCGTTAAGAGTATCTTATATCAAATTTAAACTTCTTGACTTTAATTTAAAAATGCTCTGTTTTGTCGTTTGTTGTCAGGCCCGTAGCTAGCATTGGAAAGGGGGGGGGGGGGTAGCCCATACTGATATGGTAACGTTGGAAGGTGGCTTAGTATTGCGTCCAGTGGAAAGGGCACGGTTCCTTCCTACTAGCTATGGGCCTGGTCAGACTCCAGGCCAACACTGTAATCTATTTTTTAATTCAATGATTAAAGTGAATGGTATGGCAATTAAAATGATAACATTTCTACCTCTCTAGAAGAGTTCAAAATGTTAAACAATGAATGAATGATAATTCTAAAATGGAACAGCTGGATCTGCATATATTCTATCTCCCGTTCCGTAATCGTCGTCGTGGCGATTTCTCTCCAGAGTCTCATAATTAAAGGACGTTACTTTGTCTGTATCCGTTTGTTTCTGAAAATATAAAGAAAGAATCCTAGTCATTTGGAGAATTATTTCGAATAGTGTAAAGCTGGGAAAATTTAAAATTTGTTTAATTTGTTGATGATAATAATGATCCTTCGTTTAATCGCAGAGCCGCAGTGGCTCAGTGGGTACGACGTTGACTTGCTAGCTAATCTAAAGGTCCTGTGTTCGATCCCTGCGTTGGCCGAGAAAGTTCATCAGGATTTTTCTGATGTGGTTTCTCATTGTCAGTGGTGCAGGATCGAGGGGCCTGGCACGAGATAACGTATAGTCGTTCGGATGGGATGAAAACCTGAGGTGTCGAGTACACATTGACATACGGTTGGAATTTGATATAAGAGTAGGTTGTAGGGTCGCTGTCCAGACTGTATGGCCGTCTTCATTAGCCCAGTCGGAGCAGAACAGTACGACGTTAAACCCCATTTCATTTCATTTCTTTTAATTGCTCATTTAAAAAATATTAATTCAAATTTTCCATGAGTGACCACTCATCACAAGCATATAAAACCAGTTAGGTTTTTTTATGAGACATAATTTGTATTCAAAATAATTAATATCTACGATATAGAAAATACAAAGACTTGCTTAGATATTGAGTAAAATGAAATCGCACATTATCAGCAACTAGCATATATAGCCACATAATAGATTCTGACACTGTAACCTGCGTCTTATTTAAAAGGACAATAACACTCTTGCTGGCTTGACAGCTCCAGAAAATAAAAAATAGCCTTATTCTAAGTACTAGATGTGTTAGTGTCCTACCTGTTGTGTAAATTATCCATTAAATCCTATTTTACTTGTCCAGAGGGTTAAAAACTATTTTTAAATCCAAGTAACATTTGAAAAGCTTTACGTCAGGCTTTTCAAATTATTGAGTTGAATTTTTCCAATTTTTTAAATTAGGTGTGTTAAGATGAAATTTGTATTATCAATTAATTTGAATGTTGTAAAATAGTACAATTTGTTGACCAGAATAAAGATTGGGACATATTATTCAGTTACAAAAAGAGTGGTATTGAGCCTTTAATCTTGTGTATTTAGCACTCATTTCTTTCACATTCATTCAATATCAAATTTTTGTTTAAAATTTGTAAAAATCATTTAAAATCACCAAAAATCATCTAATTTGTACTTGTGTCCAGTTTAAAGCTGACTGATTAATTTTAATAATAACTGTCCAATTTACAAGCATTTAATTTTCGGAACACTGTTCAAAAATTAATTAGGTTACTTATTTTTTAACAGTGATCATGAAATTAAACGCTTGTAAATGGTCAGCTTTAAACCGGACACAAGTAAAAAGTAGATTAATTTGGGTGATTTTAAGTCATTTTTATGAATATTCAAATGCTTGTAAATGGTCAGCTTCAAACCGGACACAAGTAAAAAAAAAGATGAATTTGGGTGATTTTAAACAATTTTTAAGAATATTCAAAGATTTGATATTGAATGAATGTAAAAGAAATCAGTGCTTAATAGGCCTACATAAGATCAAATAAAACGCAGGTTACAGTGGTACATGTATCTTCTTCTTGTCAGAATACCATCATACATTATTATCATTATTACCATCTGTACACTGAGTGGTCGTCAGTCGGGAGAGATCTTCAATGGCTACTATACTGATCAGAACAATGTGCTTGATGGCTTGGATTTAAATCTCAAATTCACTATGAATAACAGTAATCAGAGTGCTCTCCCCTGACATTTACACAATGCACAGACGGCACAAAATGAATGCAATTAACTGGATCCAGGACTATAAAACTATTTTTACACTAAACTCAAGTTTCATTTTAATTTTAATCGAAATTTTATTCCAATTGGAATTGGGAAACAAGCTAGGCCTATGTTGACCGAGCATCAGAATCTCTTGTTGTTAAGGCTCACTGTGAATTATGTAATTCAAAGTAGGCCTTCTATCAGAATTTTTGTTTTTAACAGTCCAAAAATTTATGTGGAAACTAATGCGTTTTAGAGTGAAAGAAATATTTGAGTAACTCTTGAATTTGATTTGAGTGAAAAAAAAACCTTTATAGTCTGTCTTCAGCCCTTAAAACTTAAAATCTAAAGCAGATTCAAACAGATTTTTTGTCAAAATGATTTCAGGATGTTTGAATATATTCAAAAGGACATATTTTTTATGATTATTGAGTGTTGAAATTGAATCTGAAGTTGACCCAATTCATTTATTCATACAAAAATCAGTTTGAATCTGCAAATGTTAAAGATACATTCCATCGATCTCATAGGACGGGTCTATGCAGACATTATTTTACGTGTCTGTAAAGACCATGCATGTTTAAAGATTTATTCCTTCCATCTTGTAGGTCGGATCCTCCAGAAAATCTCTTTTTTTTGCAAAAGTATATGGTATCTGTAAAAATGACCACGGAGGTTAGTGAATTTAGGATCGTGAAGTGCTATGAAATATATCTTTAAACAAAAAAATTGTTTAATATAAAATTGAAGCAGACATGTTAATGAATTCAGTTGGTGATGTGACTAGCTTTTATCATCCCTAAAAAAGCTATGCATGCATCTTTCATTCACAGGCAAAAGGGGCTTGTCTAATTTATTACTACTTTCACGAAGAATAGGGACATACGTTTTTTCCATTTTATAAAAGCTTTTAAAATTGTTACCTTGCATCTTTCATTCAAAGGGAAAAGCAACCATCTATTGTATTATTACATCTTTTTTACATTGACACCCCTAAATGTTCCCAAATCCACCTAACCATATGATCAAGAAATAACAACCGCTCACCCCTAGTCAAGCTACCACACAAAAAGCAGGCAGACAACAGTCAGGTTGCCAGTTAGGTTGCCAGTTAGTGATACTTTGACATTTGTGCCCAGTGTTTTTCGGTTTATCCAGTATTTTTCTAGAAAGATTGGGTGTCTATATATATACTTTTCATATACCAAATTTGCCATACTTTTAATGGAAATAACCACCCAATATACTTTCGGGACAAGGCATCTTTAATCGCAAAAAGGGCTTTATTTCGTGAAACATAGAGACATACACTTTAAGGGTTGATGTTTCAATCCGTACAAAACCTTAATTCCCTACTTTCAAATTTAGAATTTGTGAATTAATTTTAAAAGTGTCTTGTCATGCAAGTCTACATAATTGATTGATTCGCTATCATGATATCAATCTATTTATGAAGATAATCCTAACATGCGAAACAGAATCTTAATATGTGATCATGCGGACATGCGGACATGCTTCTTATTTCAAAATTTGTACGTTTTAAATGTTCAGATATCAAGGAATTGTGTCTTTTTTTGGGGATGAGGCAGAAAACCTTGAATACAGACATTAATTAACTTATCCAAACCATAATCAACTCTCGATGTCATCTTGTGTGTCAGATTTTCACTGGATTTGAATTTGATTTGCTGCTCAACGCTCATTGATGATTTAATGATTAAGTAATGATTATCAAGGCTAGGCCTAATATTCGAACGCTAATATCTCAGTTCAGAGTGGAGCAATTTGACTGAAATTTTCAGCATATTCCCTTTACATTATGTAGTTTAAACTATTATAGTGAGAACTGCCAGCTCTTTATCCAAGCTTCCATAATGTCCCTTTAACCCAGTCGGAGCAGAACAGAAGGAAATTAAACCCCATTTTATTTCAATTAGTTGTGAATGTTGAGCATGTTTTAGTAAGGGACAGAATAAGTTGGAGGAGGAGGGAGGGGCGTTGGGGAGGGGCAGGTGATCAAGCAGATGTAATGTCAGAATGCATAAAAGGACACATCTAGGGGTTTTACACCCCACCAACCTCATCCTTTAAACTATTGTCAGGTTCATAAAGGTTTTGTGTACTACCATTCTCCATCATGGCATTGTCTTCTCCTCGTAGGTGGGCTCGCGGCAAACCTTTAAACGTCGAATACTCCTCCATGTTTATTGAGTGACGATGGGATTTCTTCCGCGAGCTTCTACTGAAATATACACAAATAATCGATTTTAAACTGGATATCGGAGACAAGATATACAAAGTGGGTGGGGCCTAAATCAATCTGACCTAAAAATACAGATCTTATTCAAAATGTCTCAGAGTAATAAAAACACCAGAGAATACTAGTCAAAATGAGACACAGTATAATAAACACAAGAGAATCCGAGTCAAAATGTCAACCAGTAACAAACACCGGAGAATCCTAGTCGAAATGTCAACCAGTAACAAATACCAGAGAGAGTCGAAATGTCAACCAGTAACAAACACCGGAGAATCCTAGTCAAAATGTCAACCAGTAACAAACACCGGAGAATCCTAGTCGAAATGTCAACCAGTAACAAACACCGGAGAATCCTAGTCGAAATGTCAACCAGTAACAAACACCGGAGAATCCGAGTCGAAATGTCAACCAGTAATAAACACAAGAGAATCCTAGTCAAAATGTCAACTAGTAACAAACACCGGAGAATCCTAGTCGAAATGTCAACCAGTAACAAATACCAGAGAGAGTCGAAATGTCAACCAGTAACAAACACAAGAGAATCCTAGTCAAAATGTCAACCAGTAATAAACACCGGAGAATCCGAGTCAAAATGTCAACCAGTAATAAACACAAGAGAATCCTAGTCAAAATGTCAACTAGTAACAAACACCGGAGAATCCTAGTCGAAATGTCAACCAGTAACAAACACCGGAGAATCCTAGTCGAAATGTCAACCAGTAACAAACACCGGAGAATCCGAGTCGAAATGTCAACCAGTAATAAACACAAGAGAATCCTAGTCAAAATGTCAACTAGTAACAAACACCGGAGAATCCTAGTCGAAATGTCAACCAGTAACAAACACCGGAGAATCCTAGTCGAAATGTCAACCAGTAACAAATACCAGAGAGAGTCGAAATGTCAACCAGTAACAAACACTGGAGAATCCGAGTCGAAATGTCAACCAGTAACAAACACTGGAGAATCCGAGTCGAAATGTCAACCAGTAACAAACACCGGAGAATCCGAGTCGAAATGTCAACCAGTAACAAACACAAGAGAATCCTAGTCAAAATGTCAACCAGTAACAAACACAAGAGAATCCGAGTCAAAATGTCAACCAGTAATAAACACAAGAGAATCCGAGTCAAAATGTCAACTAGTAATAAACACCGGAGAATCCTAGTCGAAATGTCAACCAGTAACAAAACACCGGAGAATCCGAGTCAAAATGTCAACCAGTAATAAACACAAGAGAATCCTAGTCAAAATGTCAACTAGTAACAAACACCGGAGAATCCTAGTCGAAATGTCAACCAGTAACAAACACCGGAGAATTCTAGTTGAAATGTCAACCAGTAACAAACACCGGAGAATCCGAGTCGAAATGTCAACTAGTAACAAACACCGGAGAATCCGAGTCGAAATGTCAACCAGTAATAAACACAAGAGAATCCTAGTCAAAATGTCAACTAGTAACAAACACCGGAGAATCCTAGTCGAAATGTCAACCAGTAACAAAACACCGGAGAATCCGAGTCGAAATGTCAACCAGTAATAAACACAAGAGAATCCTAGTCAAAATGTCAACTAGTAACAAACACCGGAGAATCCTAGTCGAAATGTCAACCAGTAACAAAACACCGGAGAATCCGAGTCGAAATGTCAACCAGTAACAAACACCGGAGAATCCGAGTCGAAATGTCAACCAGTAATAAACACAAGAGAATCCTAGTCAAAATGTCAACCAGTAACAAACACCGGAGAATCCTAGTCGAAATGTCAACCAGTAACAAACACCGGAGAATCCGAGTCGAAATGTCAACCAGTAACAAACACTGGAGAATCCGAGTCGAAATGTCAACCAGTAACAAATACCAGAGAATCCGAGTCGAAATGTCAACCAGTAACAAACACTGGAGAATCCGAGTCGAAATGTCAACCAGTAATAAACACAAGAGAATCCTAGTCAAAATGTCAACCAGTTATAAACAGTATTACGGAGAATTGTCTCCAATGTAAAGCATGTCATCGTATACTTACGCACAAACAACGCAAAGGGCAATAAGCAGCAGCAAACACAGTAAACCCAACGTAACAGATACGGCTATAATAATCGTTCGCTGTCCTGAAATAAAAAACATCATTTAATTTACAGATACAGGGTGTGAAGTTAAACTTAAATTAATATAATGCTTGATTTTCTTTTTTTTATCAGAAAAAATCAATTTTTCATGGTCGAATTCATGTTAATATAAACTCAGATTGATTATTTAAATGATGATCGAGGCTAGGCAGAAATTGCAATTGCTTAATTCTCGGTTCATAGTGGATTAATTTGAATGAAATTTTCAGCAAATCGCCTTTACGTTATCTGGTTTTTAACTATTATAGTAAGAACTGCCAACTCGTTCTCGAATCTCCCTTAATGTATCTTTAAATAATACTAAACCTGGTAGTTATTACGAAAGACTAGGTTCTATAACAACACTTGATAACCTCATAGTTTGAAATCAATCAGATTTAAAATAGGCCCATCAATTTGGTTCACAACAAATAAAGATTGATAGAGAGCATAGATTGATAAAATTTTCTAAATATTGAACGGAGTCGATTCATTTTTGGACTTATATCCCTATTCAACTTTCACAATATTGTAGTTTGCAAGGGATTCTTAGTGTGGCACTCTCAGATTCTTTAAACATTGTTCTGAGCTCTGACCTCTTTATGCCCTAGTTAAGGACAATAATTCTGCTGTTAATTCACTTTTGAATTCATCTTAGTCATGAATATAATAAGTTTGATGTAAATCGGTTTAAACATGTGGACTCCACTGCCTTCGCAACAAGTGTAGACGGACCAACAGACATACGTGACAACAATATGCATTCAAGCTAAATGTGAGAGCATAAAAACACCATTAAAACTACAATAATGTAATAAAAACTACTCTATGTAAATGATATCAGGTGTTTCTAGAAAAAAGAAACATATACACCCTGTAGTTAAAATTTTTGTGACTATATGAACTCCTCCGATAAGAAGTGATATGAGATGTTCTAGAAACCAGTAAGCAAATACTGTCCTGTACATAACACCAGTGTTGGGATTTCAATATTTTTCTTGTCAGACATTTTTACCAAAACCAAAGGGACAAAACTCTGATCATTATTTAAGCAGGCGGTTTCAGACAACAATTAAAAATAATGTGTCAACAAAACATTCAAATTCATACGTAGCAAAAAATTCCCTATTTAAATCCCGTACGGTATTCAGATTTATGTCAGTAATATTCCTACAAATATTCCTAGAAATATAAAGTATACTCTGCCCTGTATATGACATCCATCACTACTTGAGAAGTGATATCAGGGGTTCTAGAAATATAAAGTATATTCTGTCCTGTATGTTACCACTAATAGCTCACCGTATTAAGAAGTAGGGGGTTTGGATGGCCGAATGGTTAGAGTGTGCGTGTTGTATTATCAGATCTGTCATTGTCAAATGGTGTGCTTTCGATTCTCTGGTTGTACATGACAAGGAATAGGGTCGCCTGTCCAACCTCGTGTGATTTGTCCGGTTTCCTCCCACTGCTAAAGACCCCTATGCGTCAGCAAATTATTGAAATAAAATTGAACCATATCTTAGTCCCAAAATGACCTAGTTTATCCATTTATCTCTCACGCTCTCATATTGAGGAGTGTTATTAAGTGTTCTAAAAGTGGTATCAATACTTATAGCTAAATAAGAACTTCTTGAAAGAGTAATTAAGCCTACCCTGCTTGTACATAACACCCTGAATTACCACAGCTAAAAATAGACCTAAATCCTCTTTCTTTCATTGCAAAAATTAAATAAAAAAATACGCAAGTGACTTCTACTTTCAAAATATAGTGCAGGGTTCACTAGGACCAGCCAGCTAAGATTTGAAAGTTAAAATAAGGTCAATAAAACTGTAGAAATATACAACCTTGAGTAAGTTTTGAATTGTCTGAAATAAGTAAATCATAAAAGGCTATACTACGTCAGTGAAGTGTCAAAAGGGTGAATCTAAGAATTTCTAAAGATTAAGAAATAGAACCTTTTGCATTTCAAAATTTCCACAAATCAAGATACAACATTTGGGCACATGATAACCAGAACAGTCCTAATTGGCGTAGAGATATACATCTTAGACAGAAATGTGTATATCAATTGGGAGATTTTAAAAATGCAAAAAAGTGTATTTGACTAATGTCCCGAGATACATCCTTTTAATACTTCACCGACGTGTCTAGCTTCTTCCTAATACTTGTTCACCTTCGAAGATATCATTCATCCCCAGGTGCAACCCTTGCAAACTACAATACATACTGGGGGTTTACAGAGAAGGGTTTCCAGGTGGTTTATTATCAATCCACATCAAGTTGATCATCATAAAATAATATATTTGGTACTGAGCGTCATCTGAGGGAATGTAATCCCTTGCAAACTACAATATTGTGAAACTCAAATCTCTAAAATTAACCTCTGTCCAAACAATATTCATTTTCCTTCTGTAACAAACTAAGGTTATGCACTGAAATGGTTGGGTTAGGTTTAGAATGTGAGTTGATAGAGTTGGGTTTAGAATGTGAGTTGATAGAGTTGGATTAGGGTTAGAATGCAATTTGTTAGAGTTGGGTTAGGTTTAGAATGTGAGTTGCTAGGGCTGGGTTAGGTTTAGAATTTGAGTTGATAAAGAGTTGATAGAGTTGGGTTAGAATGTGAGTTAATATGACTGGGTTAGGATTAAAATGCGAGTTGATAGGGCTGTGTTTAGTTTAGAAGGTGAGTTGCATGATAGGGGTGGGTTAGGTTTAGAATGTGATTGAATAGGGTTGGGGTAGGTTGAGAATGTGAGTCAATAGGGTTGGATTAGGTTTAGAATGTGACTGGATAGGGTTGTGATAGGTTTAGAATGTGAGTCGATAGGAATTGAAATGAAATAAAATGGGGTTTAACGTCCTACTGTTCTGCTCCAAAATGGGCTAATGAAGACGGGCATATGCCATACAGTGTGCTATGAGAGAAATTTTGTCCGGACAGAAGCACTACGGCCTACTCTTATATCGAATTCCAACTGCCAAGGGATCTTTTATGTACACGCTAATGTGTACACGGGATCTCAGTTTTTCGTACCATCCGAACGACTAGACAGCTGTCCTTGTCAGGCCCTCCGTCCTGCATCATTAACAAGGGGGAACCAATGAGTCGATAGGGTTGTGTTATGTTAAGAATGTGAGTCAATAGGGTTGTGATAGGTTTAGAAAGTGAGTCAATAGAGTTGGGTTAGGTTTAGAATGTGAGTCGATGGGATTGACTTAGGTTTAGAATGTGAGTCGATAGGATTGTGTTAGGTTTAGAATGTGATTGAATAGGGTTGGGTTAGGTTTAGAATGTGAGTTGAGAGGGCTGGGTTAGGTTTAGAATGTGAGTTGATAGGGTTGGGTTGGGTTTAGAATGTGAGTTGATAGGGTTGGGTTAGGTTAAGAATGTGAGTTGATAGGGTAGGGTTAGGTTAGGTTTACTGTTATAGATAATGACTCACTCATTGCTTCTAGATCTTCTTCCTGACAGTTCTGGCCTGTATAACCATATGTACATCTGTAAACATTATAAATAGTAATTTAGTTCAACCATCATTTCACTAAAACCATCCGTAACAACCTATCATTTCTCATAGGATATGACTTATGGACTACAAATCCATCTGCAAGTGATACTTATCTTCTTGTTCTTCTTTGGGACGACGTTGTTCATAAAAAGCCGAAGGATCCGCTTATTCAAGTACAATGGACATGAAACCTGGCATGTATGTTCGTTGGACAATTGTGCATCGATGGACAGATGGTGATGACGTCCTGGTCGGTTTCTAGTCCATACATTGTACTTGTCATACCAGTCAGGTCCCACCATATATTAGTTGTGATATATATATATAATTTGATTAAAGGACTACTTTAACTTACTTGCATGCGTAATTCGTCTCCGCTCGCACATTGACACATGTAGCATCGTTTTTACATGGACTACTTTTACAATAATCCACCACTGAAAAATAAATACATGTATTTTAACATCATCCAGGGGTTTGGATGGCCATATGGTTAGCACGTGTGTTGTATCATAAGGTCTGTCATTGTAGTGCAAGGAGTAGGGTCGCCTGTCCAACCTCATGGGTTTTCTCCGGGTCCTTTGGTTTCCTCCCACTGCTAAAGACCCAGACGCGCAAGCGAATTATTGAAATAAAATTGTTAGACGCAAAATGACCTAGTTTGAGAGAGAGAGAGATGGGTTTAACACCCACTCTAGGACATTTCGACACTTGTTTTTTTATAGTTCAAAATTTCGTTTACTTGTCTTTACTACACTAAGAAATGAAATGAAATGGGGTTTAATGTCCTACTGTTCGCTCCTATACTGGGCTAATGAAGACAGGCATACGACAGTAAAGTGTCCTATGAGGGGAAATTTTGCCTGGGCAGCGGCACTATCGCCTACTCTTATATCGAATTCCAACTGCCAAGGGATGTTTTAAGTGCATTCCGTTGTATACACGGGACCTCGATTTTTCGTCTCAAACGAAGGACTAGACAGCTGTCCTTGTCAGGCCCTCCCTTCTGCACCACCGACAAGGGGAAACCACGTCGGAATATCCCGATGAACTTTCTCGACCAATGTACTACACTAGGATCTGCAAGAGTTATATAACCCGCATTCTGGATGATGTGAGAGATTAGCCAATGAAATGGTCTGTTACTGCAAGTTATGGAAACATCAACACTGATTGGTTAATCAAATGTCTGATGTCATAGGGTCAAAGGCCGATTGTATGAAACCTGATGCTACCTCCCACTAGGGGGGTTGGATGGCTGAATGGTTAGCGTGCGCGCGCTGTATCATAAAGTCTGTAATTGAGTCGACTGGTGTGGTTTCGAATCCCCGTTTGTACGTGGCAAGGAGTAGGGTCGCCTGTCCAACCTCGTGGGTTTTCTCCGGGTCCTCCGGTTTCCTCCCACTGCTAAAGACCCCTACGCACAAGCGAATTATGTAAATAAAATCAAACCATATGTTAGTCCCTAGTTTGTGTCGAGTGGACGTTAAACCCCATCTCTCTCTCTCTCTTTACCTCCCACTACAACCAGTCAGATCAGTGTAGGTCATGTATTTTAATCAGACTGGACTTTGTGATATTATAGCTTTATACTTACATGTACATTTTTTGGTTGTCATGTCATATTCGTATTGACCTCTACAATCACAGGTATATGTACCTGGTTGATTGACACACCTGATACCTTCATCACCACATAACATCTTAATACTAGTCTCGTTACCATCACTACCCATACATTCATCAATATCTATATACAAAATATACACAATACTCATCATTATCTATATAGAAAATATACAAAATACTCAACATTGTTAATCATAGAAAATATACAAAATACTCGGCATTATCTATATACAAAATATACAAAATACTCAACATTGGTCATCATAGAAAATATACAGAATACTCTGCATTATCTATATACAAAATACTCAGCATTGTCTTATATACAAAATACTCAGCATTGTCTTATATACAAAATACTCATCATAGAAAATATACAAATTACTCAGCAGATAAAATATACAAAATACTCATTATTATTCATCTAACATGTGTGGGGGGGGGGGGGTTGGATGGCCGAATGGTGAGCATGTGCGTGCTGTATCATAAGGTCTGTCATTGAGTCAACTGGCGTGGTTTCGAATGCCCGGTTTTGCGTGACAAGGAGTAGGGTCGCCTGTCCAACCTCATGGGTTTTCTCCAGTTTTTCCAGGTCCTATATGATCTATATGTTAGTCCCGAAATGACCTGGTTTGACCACAAGCAAATGATTATAATGAAAATACATGTTAGTCCCATAATAGAGTCAAATGAAGAAAATATTGTACCTTCACACGTATTAGCAGCTAGATCCCACGGCTTGTAACCAGGACGACAGGCACAGGTGAAAGTTCCATTTAATGTTTGACAGGTGGTCGATGACTTGTGACAATTATTGTTAAAGTCTTCGGCACATAAATCATATTCATCTGAAATATAAATAAACCACACATATGAGAAGTGGTGTCAGGTGTTCCAGCAAGAGTAAGCATACCCTGTCTCATACATGATACCCTTCACTACATATAGCTATATATCAAGTGGTATTAGGTGTTCTAGAAAGAATAAGCATACCGTCTCATACATGATACCCATCACAACCTGTAGCTAGATGATATCAAGTGGTATCAGGTTTTCCAGAAAGAGTAAGCATACCCTGTCTCATACATGATACCCATCACTACATATAGCTAGATGATATCAAGTGGTATTAGGTGTTCTAGAAAGAATAAGCATACCCTGTATCATACATGATACCAATCCCAACCTGTAGCTAGGGAATATCAACTGACGTCAGGTGTTCCAGAAAGAGTAAGCATACCCTGTCTCACACATGATACCCTTCACTACCTGTAGCTAGATGATATCAAGTGACGTCAGGTGTTCTAGAAAGAATAAGCATACCCTGTCTCATAAATGATACCCATCACTACTGACAGCTAGATGATATCAAGTGACGTCAGGTGTTCTAGAAAGAATAAGCATACCCTGTCTCATACATGATACCCATCACTACCTATAGCTAGATGATATCAAGTGGTAACGGGTGTTCTAGAAAGAATAAGCATACCCTGTCTCATACATGATACCCATCACTACTGACAGCTAGATGATGTCAAGTGGTATTAGGTGTTCCAGAAAGAGTAAGCATACCCTGTCTCATACAAGACAACACATACTGTGTTATCAATTTGACATCATCACACTAGAAGTGGCATCTGATGTTCTATAGTGCTGGCACGATATATCCTTGAATCGATGTATCACAATTCGTCTTCTCACGATTCGCGTATTGAATCACGAGATGCTGAATCGACGTATCTCATGTCCTTTTTTATGTTTTATGTTTTTTTGTCGGTTCAGATGTTGGATGCTCGATTGTCAGTCCAGAACGTCCTGAATTGACAGAATCGAGTGAAATGAAATTCAGTCCTGTCACAGTTCTGTCAGTCCCGACAACTGAGGTGGTGTGAGTAGAATCGTGACTTTATTAAGCACAACTAATATGTTTCAGCTATCATGATTGGATGGGATACTTTTCATGCGCTCGGCACATGCGTTATAGCTCGAAATTACCCTTTTCACTTGATTGTCATTATTTTGGGGGATTGAGAGAATTCAATTCTGGAACGTTCAATCAAGTACCCCCTAAATAACCTATCACTCAAAATTATCACTGTGACACATTATCCACACAAACACTCTTAAATTGTTTTTGTCCTTATTTTGATCCACATCAATATCGTGTCATAAGACAGTTTTATTTTATTTCCTCGACCTCAGCAGGACTAAAAATATCAATTATTCATTTATCCTGTTGTTTTCTTGGTAAATATTGACCTGGGACCTGTTTCACAAAAACCTAAATCTCCTTAAAATTGTCTTAAATTAAAATTTCATCCAAACTTAAGATAGATGAGTTTCACAAAACGATTTTGAGCATTTTAGATAAAATCCACTAAAATAATAGTGCATACATTGGAGTGCACATAAAAGATCCCCTGACAGTTGGAATTCATAATAAGAAAAGGCTATAGCGCTGCTGTCTGGGCAAAATTTACCTGATAGCAAAATGCATGGCATCTGCCCGTCTTCCTTAACCCAGTCATATTCCTGAAGCAACGACTGCGAGTTTTACAACATCTGGACGTTGCTAGATTACTTCACAATTCTCGAACTTATAGCCACGTTATCTACAGACACATGAACAGTAGTGTCCAAATTGTAGGTTGTGACATCTACAGACACATGAACAGTAGTGTCCAATCAGAGGTTGTGACCTAGCGGCCTCTACGGAAACCTTGACATTGAACGAACCTTGAACTTTGCAACTCGATTATCACAGGTAGACATTTTAGCTTGAAAGCGCGAGACTTGGTATACGCGATGATTGAGGAATCTGATTGGCTCCCAAGCTGGGCTTGTACCCAATTGAAATTAGTGCCAAAATATGCAGGGCATTACGTGAAGGGCTTGATAAGATGTACGTAGTTAAAGCGAGATCAAGCCTTTTATTGAAGATGTAGCCCAGTAGGAGCAGAACAGTAGAACTTTAAACCCCATTTCATTTCATTTTGCTTACCTTGTACCATGGAACCATTTTTGGACACCCCAATGAGTGAACCAAAACTACAGCTGTCACCACTACACGTAAAACCTGAATTAATGGAATTATGTAAATCGGACACAGCGATTGGTTGGCTAAATGATATTTCATAATTTGCTTCTATTTTAACTGCTGACTCAGTGGCTCGTTTCCTCCTTGAACTAATAATTAAAAAAAAAAAACGTAAAATTACAAGAGAGAGAGAGATGAACTAGGTCATTTCGGGACTAACACCTGGTTCAATTTTATTTCAATAATTCGCTTGTGCGTAGGGGTCTTTGGCTGTGGGAGGAAACCGGAGGACCCAGAGAAAACCCATGAGGTTGGACAAGCGACCCTACTCCTTGTCACGTACAACTGGGGAATCGAAACTGTGGCAGTTGACTCAATAACAGACCGTATGATACAGCGCGCACGTGCTAACCATTGTTAAGGGCATTGAGAAAAACATGTCTTTATTCAACATTTTTTGACAAAAAACATAATTTAACGATATCAGGAAGGTTAAAGATTCTCAAAGTGGTTGAAATGCATATGAATGATTCCGACTCGGATTATATCGATGACATCGATTCTAAGGTGATATTTCTGATGAAAAGGATTTAGAATGATTTGCAAATTATAGATCAACTTATCCCCAGCAACTTTTTTATTGGTGTCAAGAGTCTATCACTTATAATTATCAGGCAGTAGTCGATTGAAATAGGCATACAAAATATTTCACTTTAGCCTTTATTTAACCTGACCACTGGATGTCATGACGTCATTTTGACGGCAACCGGTAAAGGGTTAAAGTGGATGTGTTAAATCACTCAACCCCTCGAACATCCCTTCACCTCAGAAAGTCAGAAGGAAGATATCGTTTGAAACATAAGCAATAGCTTACCTTGTGTTGTATTCATAAAATCTTATAACCATTACATTCAAAAGATGGTCTTTCAGTTTATTAGAACTATCTATTGCTGTCGTTACCTGAAAATATTAAAAACAAAGTATGTAACATCCTCCATTGATCACTTAATTGGAGATTGGACGATTCCCAAACCATGTGCCAGGGTCTTCGCTGTGGGGAGAGGAGAGAGAGAGAGAGAGAGAGAGAGAGAGAGAGAGAGGTTAACATCCACTCTTAAGATCAAGATTCACTTCATCATTGTGTTCTGGTAACTGTACTTGAGATTTTATGATTCAAGGCAAACCGCTAACCATTCTACCATCCAACCCCCATGCTGGGGGAGGAAACTGGTTTCCCTATCTCACATCCTAATCTCAAACCAGTTGTAGAACCCACGACCCCAAGCCAAAGTTGACTGGCCAGCTAGAGCTAGATCATTACAGTTGCCAAAAACATCAACAGTAATGTAACTAGGTTATTCTGTAACTAGGTTATTCTGTAACTAGGTTATTCTGTAGCTAGGTTATTCTGTAACTAGGTTATTCTGAGCCTAAAACCTGCTATATTTCTAATTTCAATAATTTGCCTATGCACATTCTCAAATCTGTCCTTGTGTACACTGGACCTCAGTTTATTGACCATCCGAATGACTAGACAGCTGTTCTTGTCAGGCCCTCCGTCCTGCACTACTGCATCGGAAAATCCTGATGAACTTTCTCTGCCAATGCAGGGGTCGAAGAAGTGACCTCCAGGCTAGCGAGCCAACATCTTACCCGCTTAGCCACCGTGGTTCCACAGACTTATGTAAATCCCCTCTCCCTATTCCTGGTCACATACAAATGTCCGATTTAACACATGATTTGCGCAGATAACAGGTTGTAGGATCTACTGCAGATTCATTAGACCCCCCCCCCCCAACCTGAGCTAACACAACTTTCAAACAATAATTGCCAGGGAAACCATGTGTCTTAATCTGGCCACAACTGTTCATCTGATTCAAGCAATTTATGGAGGTCTAAGGAGTCTAGTTGTGGTTTGAGGGGGTTTAAGGAGCCTAGTCAGTGTGGTTTAAGGAGGTGTAAGTTGTGGTCCAGGAGCTTAGTCAGTTTGTGGCAGTGTAAGGAGCCTAATTAGGGCAGTTTGTGCTGGTCTAAGGAGCATGGTTATGGTCGTTTGAGGAGGTCTAAGAACCCTAATTAGGGCGGTTTGAGGAGGTGTAAGGAGAATTGTTAGGGTGGTTTGAGGAGGTGTAAGAAGCAGTTTGAGGGGTCTAAGGAGCCTTGTTAACGCAGTTTGAGGGGTCTAAGGAGCCCAGTTAGGGTGGTTAGAGGAGGTCTAATGACCCTTGTTAGTGTAGTTTTGGATTAAAACTATAAGATGCACAACATACTTCGGTTTCAACTGTTGAAGCCAAATTCTTAAACTCTTCGGAGGTTTTGTCTTCAAGTTCAGGCATCCATTTCTGTACTCCGGGCACTGAATCAAATACGAATGTTCCACCAAATATGGCAGCCACTAATAAATAAACAAACATGATTCATTAAATTATATCATCACTAATTATATAACGGTTCTAAATTTTAGTTTAGGGCAAAAGAAAATATAATGCTTATGTTTACGGTTTCCTAGTTCCCGAAAATAGAAATTATATCATCACTAGTAATCATATAACGGTTCAATTTAACCTAATTCTAAATTTTAGTTTAGGGCAAAAAAAATAATACTTGTGTGTACAGTTACTTGGGCACCAAAAAAAGCCTTTTTTAGCTCAAGAAATAAGGTCAGTCAGCTATGGTGCAAAAACAGATATTTTTCTTTCATTGGCCTTAACTCAAATCAAAGCATTTTATTGGCTACTTTAAATACAAACTTTTACAAATACTGTAGATAGGTAGGTAATATTATAGGACAGGTAAACAAGTAATACTTGGGACAGGTAATATTGTAAGACAGGTAATATTGTAAGACAGGTAATACTGTAGGACAGGTAGACAGGTAAGGCCACACAAAATAAATGTCTTGTTTCTCGGGCAACTGACAGCTGAAACTGTAGGGAGGGAGGGCGGTTTCTTTTTTTTTTTTACTCATTGATGGTGCAAAATAAAATTTGGCTATTGCTGAAAATTGTTGGGGCGGGAGGGCGGTCTTTCTTTTTTTTTTTTTTTAAATGAGAAAGTCATTACTTGTTTACGTTTTTGCTTTCCGTTATATTCAACTTTATTGTACATACTTAAAACATAAACCCAAAATCAAGTCTACTAAAACACTGAGACTGAACACTGACTGAAAGGAAAATAATTTTCCATATTTAATTCACATAATTGAAATTGGTTTAAAATAAAATTCCATACGACTATGTAATAGCCCTCCATAAAGACAACAATATTTTTAAAAACTAAGCCTCTTTCACCAGGTGTATCAAAAATAATTATCATGGTAAACAGTATTTAAAACTAAATCTAGTATCGCCGGTTTATTTATAATTATTTACCGAATTCCAACCAATGCATGTCACACCGTGTCATCGGTATTGGAGATTGCCGGAAATACTGTTTCTTGGGATATTCGGTGTGTTTCTCAGGATATTCGGTGTTCTATCCGGTGTTTATATTGAATGACTATTTAAATCTAACTAACAACTGGTCAGTAAAACCATCAAATCGGTAATCCAATTATTATTTTCCGGATTATCGAAACTACCGTAAATGTGCTAATAATGACCCAGATTCTAAGGTATGCATTATGACGACTATCGTCATCGTATCGTATTCTTAGCTATAATTAATTAACCTGTTCTACGGTTCATTATTTTATCAATAGGATTTTCCAAACAAGGACCGACTGAAGCCGGCAATAATGAGCCGATTACGATCGAATGATTGAAATATTGTCGCCAATGACTTTTAACACGAATCAAATTCTAGTTTATCAGGGGAGGTAATTAATATCACGTGATACAAAATGGAGGTTCTTTCGATATCAATAAAAAAGGCAAATCTGCCAAACTTCGCCATTGTTCGGATAAAAAAGACAGCATGTTCATCTGAATCAGTTTTAATACATTTGAATAGATATACATGTATGGCGGATGTAGGTACATGCGGGATATTTTTTTTACGACTTGCTTGTCGATGTGCGGGCGGGCGTTACATATTTATTTTTTTTCATCAAGACTAATAAATAGACTGCACGCGCAACCAATTTTGCGTGCGGGCGGTGCCCGAGAAACAAGTTATTTTATTTGTGTTGCCTAATATTGAAAGACAGGTAGACAGGTAATATTGCTGGACAGGTAATACTGTGGGACAGGTAGCTATAGACAGATAATACTGTAGGACAGTTAGACAGGTAATACAGGTAGACAGTAATACTGTAGGACAGGTAGACAGGTAATTAGGCAGGTAATTACTGTACACAATGTACAGGTAATATTACACGCTATATTTAAGAAATATTGCCCACTATATTCAAGAAAATATAGAATATTACATGAAGTGATGAATAAGATGTACGGAGTTCAAGCAAGATCAAGCCTTCTATATAAGATGGGGAGAGAGAGAGATGGGGTTTAATGTACACTCGACACAAACTATGTCATTTCGGGACTAACATATGGTTTAATTTCATTTCAATAATTCGCTGACGTGTAGGGGTCTTTAGCAGTGGAGGTAACAGGCAACCCTACTCCTTGTCACGTACAACCAGGGAATCGAAATCATGCCAGTTGACTCCATCCAACCCCCCTATAAGATGGGGAATATTGAACACTAAATTTAGGTAAATGATGTGATTTATACTAACCTTTTTCGCATTTATTGGCTGAATTTCGTTTATACATAGCTTTACAATTACAGGTGAAACCACCAGGTATGTTGGAACAATATTCACCATCAGTACAGTTATTCATCGTAACAGTTTTACATTCATCTATATCTGTAATAAACAACATATTTACATTTATCTATAAAAAAAACAATTTTTTTTACATTTATCTATACCAGTAAACAACATTTTTACATTCATCTATATCCATATAAACAACATTTTTACATTTATCTATTTTTGTAATAAACAACAGTTTTACATTTATCTATTTTTGTAATAAATAACATTTTTACATTCATCTTTTTTTTGTAATAAACCTTTTTACATTCATCTTTATCTGTAATAAACATTTTTACATTAATCTATAATAAACAATATTTTTACATTTATCTATATCTGTAATAAACTCTGTTTATGAGGAATCTCATGTCTTCTTTCAATCTGCTAAAACTACCTACCTTGGCACATTCCTTTCCCCATTAATTTGTATCCATGACGACAGGAACAGGTATAATTACCAATGGTATTAAGACAATCGTGATTACATTCGTTATCCTTCAAGCATTCATCTACGTCTAAAATAACAAAATCAATACATAGAGAATCTCTTACCAGTCTTTTTTGATATCAAAAAATATCAACACAAGTTGATAAATTAACAAAAGATAGGTTGCCAGGCAACGAAACATACGCCCACAGCAGCTATATCATCCGGGCAGTCAACAAGAGTTGTCGCATATTTTTACTTTTTTCAGTAATGAAACATTTATAATACATTAAAATCTGATTAAGAGTAACAACTCATTAAGTAATTATCAGAAAACCATTAGAATTTGTTTGTTTTTTATAAAATTCGGCCCCATGCTAACGTTTAGTATACGAAACTTTTAACATCATGGATTCAGCTCTTCAAGTCCTAAAGATTCATTGAAAATCAATATACTTGTTCGTCTCAAGACCTTAAACTCTGTGTATCAATCTGAAGTCAATCGGATGATAACTTTAGCCTCTAGAGAGTCACAAGATTTTTCAAAGTGATCAAGGGACATAATTTTGGCAGTAATTATCCGAACTCGTTGAAAATCAATATGTGTATAAATATAAAGTCAATCAGATATTAACTTTAGCCTCTCGAGCGTCCACAAAATTTTTCAAAGTGATCAAGGGCCATAATTCTGGCAGTTATTATCGGAAATCGCTGAAAATCAATAGGCTTCTTCGTCTCATGCCCTTAAACACTGTGTATAAATTTAAAGTCATTTGGATATTAACTTTAGCCTCTAGAACGTCCACAAGATATTTCAAAGTGAGCAAGGGCCATAACTCTGGCAAAAATTATCGGAAGTCGTTGAAAATCAATAGGCTTCTTCGTCTCATGACCTTAAACACTGTGTATAAATTTAATGTCAATCGGATATTAACTTTGACCTCTAGAGCGTCCACAAGATTTTTTGAAGTGATCAAGGGCCATAACTCTGGCAGTAGTTATCGAAAATCGCTGAAAATCAATAGGCTTCTTCGTCTCATGATCGTAAACACTGTGTATAAATTTAAAGTCAATCGGATATTAACTTTAGCCAATTGCATGTGGACGCTGGACGGACCGACGGACGGACGGGGGAGCGACAACAATATACGACCACATTTCAATGTGGGCGTATAAAAACGAGGCTCTGCCGAGGTTTTTTTTTACTTTATCAATGAGTGTTGATATTTTTTGATATCAAAAAAGACGAGTAGGAGATTTTATTTATCACCCAATCCCTTCTTACATGCACAAATAGATAAATATAATTCTTTGCTGTAGATTTCACTTTTACTGAACATTACAGCGCAGTGATACATCATTTTTTGACAGCAATTCAACCATTGCAAAGTCCTTTATATTGGCCCAGTGTTTCTATCAAGGTCAATTGAATAACAATAGTTCGTTTTTGAAAAAAAAAGTTACTTTTAATAAGAAATGTACTGTTCTTTGAAAATAAAAAAAAGTAGTTCTTTTTCAACTGACCAATCAAATTCATGTAAAGCGATATCTCCTAAGGAGATATCGCAGTAGATTATGAAATATATCACACAAGCGATATCTACTGTAGAATGTATTATTGGGTGATAAAATCTTTTATATAAACTGTGTGCAATATTCAAGACTTAATCTTCTCACACGAATAAGACACTATTCTGCCTAACCCCTTGAACTACTTGTCATAGGTCCTTGTGTGTGACCAGTGCAGTGTAGAGCAATGCATGTGTTGGTAGTTGGCAAGGCGTAGAGATACCGCAGGGATGTTGAACAAATTTTAGTCGTTTTTTTAAAACATGGTTATAACATAGAAATATAGATATGATGCATGCAATGCAGTATTACTTGTGTCTGCTTTGTGTAGTCTCTTGTGGCAGCTTGCAGACAAAAACCATTTGCAACGATGCCAGCATAATGCCAGAGTGAACCTATCATATGATGTAGACCACATGTTGCGAAGGTGTATATGCTGTGGCATAACTACAGAGTGACCCTATATGCACTACCTACTCCAGGGCAAATCCCAGCCATGTGAGACTAGCCTAAAGTAAAGTCTTTAATACCGTACAAAATAAAAAGAACTCTTTTAAAAAAGCACATTGATTTAGGAATGGACGCTGTATCTGAAAATGGAGGTGAAAATTTTCCTACCCACTCTTCCGAAAGACTATGTACCAGATATCGTTGAAGAGAGGCTATAAACTATTTCACTTATGAGACCCCTCCCCACAACTGTGGATTTCATAGATTTGTCCCAGATATTTTTGTCTAACATTTGTTGCGTAGTAATATAGGATCTACTTAAAGCTGCAATTTCATATTTTTAAGTTATATTTTTAAAATTTATTAAAATAAAGCCTTAAAATAGATGGTATCCATGAACCGTCCTACCTTGTTAAAGAATAATCCTATTAATCCTATACGTCACTATTGCCAGCTGAGAAATTGGTAAAAATATCATTTTTAACTTCAAATTCCAACGTTTGAGGCAATAGGAAAAAAAGGGAGGTAATGTGTCTTAAACACAATTGAGCAAACCAGAAAAGGATGACTGATACTTAAACATACATTATGCAAGAGCTAAATCTGCCTATTGCAGGTCTTTCTTTAGGCTTGGAATGTTATCTAAGTTATTAATTAGACATTAATTAACTTATCCAGACCATAATTAACTCTCGACATTTACTGGATTAGAACCCAGTCTGCTGCTTCTGATTAAATAAAAAAATGGATAATCGAGACTATGTTTTTTATCGTACCTACTTTAGTAATGATGATTGAGGCTAGGCCGAAAATTCAATCGCTTAAAGATGGGTTCCCGCATACAAACTGGGTGATTTAATGGTATATATGGACTAAAAACATATTCAAACTAATTAATTTGTCATAATTTTGCTTCAAATCCTTCTCAAACATTGTAATTGCAAAGGAATGTCCTGCTATAAAAATTTGATCAAACCAAGTCACGTTTACGTCACGTGACTTATCTCTCTTGGAAGTCAGGAGAGAATTCATTGCATACATAAGACGATGTTGTCTTTAATCGCTTACTATTTATTACAAATATCAAATCCTAATTAAATTCTCAGATTATCCACTACCCGCGTCTTTTTCCGTCATTTTTATCTCAGAAAGTGTTGTACGTCTAACTCTTCATAAAGTTTATCAACTTGTACATCAAGCGTTGAATGCTCGCGTGTGACCTTTGACATCACGCGTGCAGAAACTCCTAATCGTCGGGCTGTTGATTAGGGGAACCCTTACATTTTTGTCCTGTATTCGCTCCATGAGTGTTTTTCGGGGAATCCAGTATTTTTCTAGTAAGATTGGATATGTCTACTTTCCATATATACCAAATTTACCATACTTTTATTGGAAATAACCACCCGATAAATACTTTTCTGGGAACCCATCTTTAATTCCCGGTTCATTGTGGATCAATTTGACTGAAATTTTCAGCAAATTGCCTTTACATTATCTAGTTTTTAACTATTATAGTGAGAACTGCCAGCTCTTTATCTAATCTCCCATAATGTATCTTTAAGACTACAGTTTTATGGCAGTGTCAAAAATATCACACACCCTAGATTGTGAGGCCCTAGGCCTCGGTCTGCCTAGCCTGTAGATAATTTCATCACTGGATAGACTAGCCTCACATCCATAAGCAAACCCTAGGTAGAAGCAGACGTAGAAGAAAAGATTTTTTATGACTTACCATAGCAACTGATTCCGTCTCCGATTAAACCTTCTGGACATGAACATGGGTTCTCCTGATTGGTTGTATTACATAACGACATATCATAACACTGTTTACAGACGTCTTTCTGTATTTCACAATATCTACCTTCGTGATTTGCGGAACAATTACACGGCTGATCTCTGACAAATCCTGTAAATATACAAACGCAATGAGAGAGAGAGAGAGAGAGAGAGAGAGAGGATTTAACCTCAACTCGACACAAACTAGGTCATCACTCGACACAAACTAGGTCATTTCGAAACTAACATATGCTTTAATTTCGGGTCTAACATGGTTCAATTCTATTTCAATAACTTGGTTGCGAGTAGGACTCTTAAGCTGTTCGAGGAAACCAGAGGACCCAAAGAAAACCAACAAGGTTGGACCAGCAACCTTATGAAGTAACGCCACCAAATCTCCCCTTTTAAAGAGTCTGTTATTTCTAGGGTTTGTATTTGTCCTGAGGGCCGCAGCATCTCAATCAGTAAATCCAGGAGGTAGTGGGTTCGATCCTGGTATGGGCCAAGAAAGTTCCACATGGTTGGACAGGCGACCCTACTCCTTGTCATGTACAACCGAGGAATCAAAACCACGCCATTTGACTGAATGACAGACCTTATGATACAACGCACACACACTAACCATATCGCCATCCGTGCAGCAGGTAAGATAGCAGGTATTCTTAGAATACGAACTACAAAATAAATTCATTACCTGTGTTCATTGTGCGTAGGAGTATTTAGCTGTGGAAGGAAACCGAACGACTCAATCAATTTGTTAAGGCCAGCTCAATTTTTGTCAAGGTCGTTCAGATGTAAATTCGGTTAGAGCATTGATTTTTGGCAAAATTATAGGTTAGGTTAAGGGTAAGAATTGGGGCTAAGTCCAGGGTTAGGGTTAGGGTTGGGATTAGCGCTAGCCATGTTTACATCTCGTAACCTATGACGAAAAATTTAGCTTACCATATCATTTAGCACTAAACAGACCGAAGGACCTGAAGAAAACCCAAGAGGTTTGACAGGCGACCCTACTCCTTGTCACGTGCAAGTGGGGAATCAAAAACACACCACTTGACTTCAGGACAGATCTTGTGATATTACATGCATTCACACCCCGCGCTCCTCACCTGTATAATAAATAAATACATACCTGTGTTTATCATGCTCGGCAGACATTCTTCAGTTTTATTACACAAACATAATTGTAGAACTGGTTGTAAAAGACTTGAAGCACCATGTTCATCTGTTGCTGTAAACTTTATAAACCAATCCATCATCACGGTTTCACGTTTTATAATGAGTTTAAACTCTCGACTTGTCTCATCTTTAAAAAAAAACAACAACAATTATTGGCAGAAAGGGAGAGTGAGACAGGAATGTAAATATTTGTTTATACAAATCTCTGGGGAGATGCCTAGACCGTTTGTACAACTGGGGATGCCTATAAATCTTTGTTTATCTGGGGGATGCCTAGATTGTTTGTTTATCTGGGGGATGCCTAGATTGTTTGTGTAGCTGGAGATGCCTAGATTTTTCATAAAGCTGTTGGTGCCTAGATCGTTCATATAGCTGGGGGTGCCTAGATCGTTCATATAGCTGGGGGTGCTTAGATCGTTCATATATCTGGAGATGGCTAGATCGTTCATATAGCTGGGGATGGTTAGATCATTTGTGTATCTGGGGATGGTTAGATCATTTGTGTATCTGGGGATGCCTATAGATTGTTTGTGTATTGGGGGGGGGGGCTAGATCGCTTGTACATCTGTGGATGTCTAGATTGTTTGTATATCTGGAGATGCCTAGATTGTTTGTATAGCTAGGGATGGCTATAGATTGTGTGGCTGGAGATGCCAATAGTTCGTTTGTATAGCTGGGGTTGCCTAGATCGTTTGTATAACTGGGAAAATCTAGAATGTCAGGTGCAGATTTAGGGGGCAGATCTGGGGACTTGGCCACCCTCCCAATGAGACCAAACAAGCGCCTCTGACAGGATGTTAACTAAATTTCATTTGATACATTACTCAGTTTATACTTACTAAAAGTGTAAAGTGTTTCATTAATGGTGGTATTGATGGTAACTGTGAAACTATTACTTTCTGCATCCATCACATTCAACATTTGTGTTGATTCTCCAGTGTTATAGTTCCAGTACATTGGGTTTTTAAACATGGGTGGAGTATTCACTTAAATAAAAAACATATATTTTAAACATGGGAGGACTCAATAAAATATAAAACATACATTTTAAACATTGGGAGTATTCACTTAAATAAAAAACATATATTTTAAACATGGGAGGACTCAATAAAATATAAAACATACATTTTAAACATTGGGAGTATTCACTGATATAAAAAACATATTTTAAACATGAGAGGACTCACTGAAATAAAAAACATACATTTTCACTGAAATAAAAACATATACATTTTCACTGAAACAAGAACTGCCACTTACCAGGTTTTTTCACCAACTGAAAAAACTAATTGTTTGATTTAACAACTGTGGATTTCATAGATTCGTCCCAGATATTTTTGTTTAACATTTGTTGCGTAGTAATATAGGATCTACTTAAAGCTGCAATTTCATATTTTTAAGTTATATTTTTAAAATTTATTAAAATAAAGCCTTAAAATAGATGGTATCCATGAACCGTCCTACTTTGTTAAAGAATAATCCTATTAATCCT
Organism: Patella vulgata; assembly: GCF_932274485.2. NCBI lineage: Eukaryota > Metazoa > Mollusca > Gastropoda > Patellidae > Patella > Patella vulgata. The sequence goes on from NC_065883.2 coordinate 3,100,101, forward strand.
ATACGTCACTATTGTCAGCTGAGAAATTGGTAAAAATATCATTTTTAACTTTAAATTCCAACGTTTGAGGCAATAGGAAAAAAAGGGAGGTAATTGTGTTATTATTTCCTGTGTCAATGATTTTTGAGGGTGGGAAATAATGCCCATGGTCGTATAATAGTGAGTTGATAATCTATTGAGCAAAAGACATAGAAATAATTATGTTTTGACTTTCTTAGAAAATATGAAATTATCGCTTTAACAAACACAGATTTCGTTTGTGGTGTAGTAATATAGGATCTACTTACCAAACATAGATTTCGTTTGCATAAACATTTCATACTCCATTTTTGTGCTATTTGCAAATGCTCCACTACCTGTAACGGCATAGTCAACAAGACAAGGGATATTCTCGTTACATAGAGCCATTGCCGTCTGCTGTGTGTTATTATCCCCGTTAAATAACATGGTTAAATTACTACTCATATCTCTATAAAACATCGGCATAAATTCCGGGTGCTGATTGGTCGTAAAATTGCCGTCAATGAGCGTGTAATTAAATAGAGATGAAGCCTCATCTTGAACCAGCCCTGAAACAGATCAGCAAATTCCGCTTGAATAATACATTACATAAGGTTATCTTAAGGCAACACAAATAAAATAACTTGTTTCTCGGGCACCGCCCGCACGCAAAATTGGTTGCGCGTGCAGTCTATTTATTAGTCTTGATGAAAAAAAATAAATATGTAACGCCCGCCCGCACATCGACAAGCAAGTCGTAAAAAAAATATCCCGCATGTACCTACATCCGCCATAAATGTATATCTATTCAAATGTATTAAAACTGATTCAGATGAACATGCTGTCTTTTTTATCCGAACAATGGCGAAGTTTGGCAGATTTGCCTTTTTTATTGATATCGAAAGAACCTCCATTTTGTATCACGTGATATTAATTACCTCCCCTGATAAACTAGAATTTGATTCGTGTTAAAAGTCATTGGCGACAATATTTCAATCATTCGATCGTAATCGGCTCATTATTGCCGGCTTCAGTCGGTCCTTGTTTGGAAAATCCTATTGATAAAATAATGAACCGTAGAACAGGTTAATTAATTATAGCTAAGAATACGATACGATGACGATAGTCGTCATAATGCATACCTTAGAATCTGGGTCATTATTCGCACATTTACGGTAGTTTCGATAATCCGGAAAATAATAATTGGATTACCGATTTGATGGTTTTACTGACCAGTTGTTAGTTAGATTTAAATAGTCATTCAATATAAACACCGGATAGAACACCGAATATCCTGAGAAACACACCGAATATCCCAAGAAACAGTATTTCCGGCAATCTCCAATACCGATGACACGGTGTGACATGCATTGGTTGGAATTCGGTAAATAATTATAAATAAACCGGCGATACTAGATTTAGTTTTAAATACTGTTTACCATGATTATTATTTTTGATACACCTGGTGAAAGAGGCTTAGTTTTTAAAAATATTGTTGTCTTTATGGAGGGCTATTACATAGTCGTATGGAATTTTATTTTAAACCAATTTCAATTATGTGAATTAAATATGGAAAATTATTTTCCTTTCAGTCAGTGTTCAGTCTCAGTGTTTTAGTAGACTTGATTTTGGGTTTATGTTTTAAGTATGTACAATAAAGTTGAATATAACGGAAAGCAAAAACGTAAACAAGTAATGACTTTCTCATTTAAAAAAAAAAAAAAAGAAAGACCGCCCTCCCGCCCCAACAATTTTCAGCAATAGCCAAATTTTATTTTGCACCATCAATGAGTAAAAAAAAAAAAGAAACCGCCCTCCCTCCCTACAGTTTCAGCTGTCAGTTGCCCGAGAAACAAGACATTTATTTTGTGTGGCCTAAAGATACATTATATACGATTTAGATAAAGAGCTAATGGACGTTCTTGCTATAATAGTTTAAAGATACATTATGTAAGGGGGGATCACGTGGCTATGTGGGTAAGACGCTGGCTCGCTAGCCTGGAGGTCAGGTGTTCGATCCCTGCATTGGCCGAGAAAGTTCACCCAGATTTTCCAGCATGGTTTCCCCTTGTCAGTGATGCAGGATGGAGGGCCTGACAAGGACAGCTGTCTAGTCGTTCGGATGGGACGACAAACCGAGGTCCCGTGTGCACATTGATGTGCACGTAAAAGATCCCTTGGCAGTTGGAATTCAATATAAGAGTAGGCCGTAGCGCCACTGCCCGGGCAAAATTTCCCTCATAGCACACTGTACGGCATATGCCCGTCTTCATTAGCCCAGGTTAGGAGCAGAACAGTAGGACGTTAAACCCCTTTTCATTTCATTTCATTTACATTATGTAAGATTTAGATAAAGAGCTAGCCATTCTTGCTATAATAGTTTGAAAATAGATTATGTAAAATGAATTTATTGAAAACTTCATTCAAATTACTCTATTGTGAGCGAAGATATTAGCTTTTGAAGGATTTAAATTAAATATGGCTGAGCCGTTCTAATCTACTTATTATCAGAGATATCAGATGGCATCGAGAGTTGATTAAGTCCTGGATAAGTTAATAAATGTCTAACTAATAATTTATGTAACATTAAAGGCCTAAAGAAAGACCTGCAATAGGCAGATTTAGCTTTTGTATAATGTATGTTTAAATCAAACTTTATTCCGACATAAAGATATGTTGCCAGGCAACAAAACATAGCAAATCTTAATTTTATTTAACACAAATTTGTTTTGTTTTAGTGCACTACACCGGAATATAGAATAGTTATTAAATAATCCACGTTCAGGGTAATGTTTGGGATTAGCCAATAAAATGGTCTGTTGAGTCGAGGGCTAATGAACACAGCCATACGCCATACAGTGTACTACGAGGGAAATTTTGCCCGGACAGCATCCCTAGGGCCTACTCTTATATCGAATTCCAACTGTCAAGGGATATTTTATGTGCACGTCAATGTGCACACAAGACCTCGTTTTTCCGTCCCATCCAAATGACTAGACAGCTGTCCTTGTAAGGCCCTCCGTCCTGCATCACTGATAAGGGGGAACCATGCCGACCATTTTCATAAAAACAAAAATACTTACATGAAGTGCCGAAAGTAAAGAGACTGCTTTCTGTGGAATCGTGTGGGAGTACTGTATTGTTCCGTAGCTTGAAACCATCTGTCATGTCACCATTGGCATTACCAAGAAGACCAGAAGTAGTCCCAAAGTTGCCTCCCTTTATGTACACAGTACCGGACATGTATCCATCAAATGGTGTGATCTATAATAGATAAGATAGGTAAACATGTAACCTAGACAACACAGGTAAACACGTAACCTTGACAACCCCGGTAAACATAGGCGTACGAGGCGGGGGGGGGGGGGGAGGGCGGGAGGGCACCGGCCCCCCCAAATATTTTCATGAAAAAAAATAGAAATCTGAAAAGAGCTCAGAATTGTGAGATCGGTCATAAGCCGAGGAGTTTTTGAACACGTAACCTAGACAAGACAGGTAAACACGTAACCTAGACAACACAGGTAAACATGTAACCTAGACAAGACAGGTAAACACGTAACCTAGACAACATAGGTAAACATGTAAACAGGTAACCTGTACAAAACAAGTAACTGCACAACACATGTAAACATGTAAACATCTTACCTGTACAATACAGGTAAACATTTGATCTAGTAGAAATGGAACTATATCAAAATCCTTACTGATAATAAAAATATATATCAATTCTTACTGATCATATTGGATGGCCGAATGGTTAGCATGTGCGCATTGTATCATAAGGTCTGTCATTGAGTAAACCAGCGTGGTTTCAATTCCCCGGTTGTGAGTGACAAGGAGTAGGGTCGTCTGTCCAACCTTGTGGGTTTTCTCAGCGGGTCCTCCGGTTTCCTCCTACTGCTATAAAGATCCCTCTCTTTAGCAATGGGAGAAAACCGAAGGAGCCACAGAAATCTCAAGAGGCTGGAAATGCGACTCATTCTCATGCACAAGCTGGGAATCAAAACCACACCATTTGACTCAATGATGGACCTTCTCTTTCTTGAATGAGATTCTGTTGACAGACCTTGTGAACTAAAACTCACATCTTAAAATATTAGAGGGGTTGGATGGCTGAATGGTTAGCACGCGCACGCTGTATCATAAAGTCTGTCATTGAGTCAACTGGTGTGGTTTCGATTCCCCGGTTGTATGTGACAAGGAGTAGGGTCGTCTGTCCGACCTCGTGGGTTTTCTCCCCGGGTCCCCCGGTTTCCTCCTACTGCTAAAGACCCCTACACCCAAGCAAATTGTTAAAATAAAATTGAACCATATGTTAGTCCCGAAATGACCTAGTTTGTGTCGAGTGGACCTTAAACCCCATTTCTCTCTCTCTCTTAAAATATTCGGCCACCCGACCCTCTCTTCCTTGAATGAGATTTTGTTAACAGGCCTTGTGAACTAAAACTTACATTTTAAACTATTCTCTTACCTTCAATGAGATTCTGTTCATAAATATAACCACGTACGAGTTTCCACTTTTCATAACCATCTGCATTTCATCTTGATAGTCAGTTGATTTCACACCATCAACATAAAAATCTAAGTCCGCTGAATTTGACATAAATTCTAGAGTCACACTGCCTGTACTCATCTGTAAAATAACGACTATTTCAGTCATCCAATATACGCCACAACTCATTTAACAGGGCATTATGGGAGATTAGATAAAGAGCTGAGAGTTTCCGCTATAATACCAAACATTAAAGGGGCATCATGGGAGATTAGATAAAAAGCTGAAATTCTCGCCATAATAGTTCAAAAATAGATAACGTAAATAGAATATACTGAAAATTTCAGTCAAATTGCTCCACTCCGGAGTTTTGGTTATCCATTTTGACATTAAATCATCCATCACAAAATGTATTCAAATCCAGTAAATATCGCAGGCTAGCGATGTCATCGAGAGTTGGCCAGGAAAGTTCATAGGGATTTTCCGACGTGGTTTCCCCTTGTCAGTGGTGCAGGATGGAGAGCTTGACAAGGACAACTTTTTAGTCATTCGGATGGGATGAAAAACAGGTCCCTTGTATACATTGGCATGCACATAAAAGATCCCTTGGCAGTTGGAATCCCTTGGAGTAGGCCATAGTGCCGCTGCCTGGGCAAAATTTCCCTCATAGCACACTGTATGGCGTATGCCTGTGTTTGTTAACCCAGTCGGAGCAGAACAGTACGATGCCCAATTCATTTCATTTTTTCATTACCAATCAGAATTTGTGAGTACTTACAGATTCCTAAACTTGATAAAATTTGCAATTAACATCTAACTGTTCTAAACCAAACAGGCTCAGGATGACGGACATACACCAGGGAAGGATGACGGACATACACCAGGGAAGGATGACGGACATACACCAGGGAAGGATGACGGACATATGCCATGGAAGGATGAAGGACATACGCCATGGAAGGATGATGGACAAACGCCATGCAAGGATGATGGACATACGCCATGCAAGGAAGATGGACAAACGCCATGCAAGGATGATGGACATACGCCATGGAAGGATGATGGACATACACCAGGGAAGGATGACGGACAAACGCCATGCAAGGATGATGGACATACGCCATGGAAGGATGATGGACATACACCAGGGAAGGATGACGGACAAACGCCATGCAAGGATGATGGACATACGCCATGGAAGGATGATGGACATACACCATGCAAGGATGATGGACAAACGCCATGCAAGGATGATGGACATACGCCATGCAAGGATGATGGACATATGCTATGCAGTGTGTTATGAGGAATAGTTTGCAAGGACATCGGTGCTTCGGCCTACTCGTGTTCGAATTCAAACTGTTCATTTACGTGCAAATCAATGTGTACAGAGGGAACCTCAGTTTTTCGTACTATCCAAACAACTAGACAGGCCATCTGGGAAACCACACCAGGAAATTTCTCTGCCACAAAAATACGAGATATAAACATTTGTCAGTTTGCGATAAATTCATGTCGATCAATAGCTCAAAATAAATAATTTACCTTCGATGCTACACCTACAAACACTGTTGCGTTTCCAGGTTTATCATTTGCCATTAATTGTACTCTACTCATTCGGCTTTGGATTTCAAACATATTTCTAAAAGAAAATTTTATTTTACAAGTAATGGATTGTTAAATGCCAGGTATTTCTTGGATAATTTCTTTTTTTTAATATGGCGTGACACGGTGAGGTGAAGTGAGAACAAACCCTGACGCTATATTCGGCTATCCAGGACATTTTACGGGACGGGTTTAACGTCCTATTGTTCTGCTCCAAACTGGGCTAATGAAGACGGGCATACGCCATACAGTGTGCTATGGGGGAAATTTTGCCCGGACAGCGGCACTACGGCCTGCTCTTATATCGATTTCTAACTGTCAGCTACATTGACCAGAAAAGACATCTTTTAACTTTAACTCAATGGTACCAGTGAGATTCTAAGCCAGATTTGATGATATATTTCTACTTTGCATATATACCAAAATTGCCATACTTTTATCAGAAATAACCACCTCATAAATATTTTTCTGGGAATGTATTTTTAATCTGCGGCCCAGAGATGGATGCATGTACAGTTACGAGAAAACAATGATGAACATGAATCTTTATCTTAAGAGTGGATGTTAACCTCCCTCTCTCTCTCTCTCTCTCTGTCTGTCTCTCTCTCTCTCTCTCTCTCCAGGGGGGTGGATGGCCGAATAGTTTGCGAGTACAGATGTATCATAAAGTCTGTTATTAAGTCAACTGGTGTCATACGTGACAAGGAGTTGGGTTGACTATCCAATCTTGTGGGTTTTTTCAGGGTCCTCCAGTTTCCTCCCACTGCTAAAAACCCCTATGTGCAAGCAAAATTATTGAAATTGAACCTTATGTTAGTCCCGAAATGACCTATTTTGTGTACTTAAACTCAATCGCCGGGTCCTCCAGTTTAGTCCCACTACTAAAGACCCCTACACGCAAGCAAATTATTGAAATAAAATTGAACCATACTCAGTATAGAAATCTCTCTCTCTCTCTCAATTCAAGCATACTATTGAAATGAAATTTTATAAAATATGTCAGTCCCAAAATGACTTATTTGTGTTGACTAGTCATATCTAATTATTTGATCAACTTACGTATTTTTCAGTAAACTATATTCTCCATTACCATTGAAGGTATAATCTGTTTCATCTAACCCAACAATATGAGGATCACCCCAAATTAAAGCTGAAAAATAAAAATTAAATATTTACTTTATTAATGATACATTATGAGAGATTAGATAAAGGGCTGACAGTTCTCACTATAATAGTTAAAAACCAGATACTGTAAAAGGACTTTGCTGAAAATTTCAGTCAAATTGATCCACCCTGAACCGAGAATTTAGCGACTGAATTTTGGGCTTAGCCTCGATCATCATTACTGAAGTCGGTACGATAAAAGTCATAGTCTCGATTATCCATTTTTTAATTTAATCAGCAGCAGCAGACTGGGTTCTAATCCAGTAAATATCGCAGACTAGCGATGATATCGAGAGTTGATTATGGTATGGATAAGTTAATTAATGTTTGATTAATAATTTGTATAACATTTCAGGCCTAAAGAAAGACCTGCAATAGACAGATTTAGCTCTTGCATAATGTAACGTGCCTGTCAATGTATACACAGGACCTCAGTTTTTTGTCCCATCCGAATGACTATGCAACTCTCCTTGTCAAGCTCTCCGTCCTGCACTACTGACAATGGGGACCACGTCGGAAAATCCGGATGAACTTTCTCGGCCAATGCAGGGATCGAACACGGAACCTCCAGGCTAGCGAGCCAGGGACTTACCCACTTAGCCACCGGGCCTCCACTAGTTTACCTACCTAATTTATGTGTATAATTAGAACACGTCGATGGTTGGAACATGGTAAAGAACGACGTAAAACATTTACTGCTAGTATCACTACAACAAGCAGCATAGGCTTCTGACTGGATGTTGGCTAACGTTCTGTTACTGTAAACACCAAAACCAGCCAACATCTCGTTATAACCTAGTAAACTGCCACGCGTCCTGAAAATAAAATCAAAAAACAATTACGACAGTAGTCCACTTTATAGATCAGGAACCGAGCATGATGTCATCGATTTTATCTTCGAATTGTGAGGTCTTATCAACCATCACAACCTGTCAATCTATGCCCAATTGTTCGAGGAACATTCATGTCAAGTTCCATGACAATTGTGAAATGAAATTAATTGAAATTGGATTTAACGTCCTACTGTTTTGCTCCGAACTGGGCTAATGAAGACGGGCATCCGCCATACAGTGTGCCATGAGGGACATTTTGCCCGGACAGCGGCACTATGGCCTACTCTTATATCGAATTCCAACTGTCAAGGGTTCTTTTACATGCATGCCAATGTGTTCACCACACCTCTGTTTTCCTCCCCATCCGAACGACTAGACAACTGTCCTTGTCAGACCCTCCATCCTGCACCACTAACAAGGGGAACCACTTTGCGAAATCCTGATGCAGAAAAGAAGGATGTTATCAAACAAATGAAATAAAATGGGGTTTAACGTCCTACAGTTCTGCTCCTATACTGGGCTAATGAAGATGGGCATATACCAAACAGTGTGCTATGAGGGAAATTTTGCCCGGGCAGCGGCACTATCACCTACTCTTATATCAAATTCCAACTGCCAGGGGATCTTTTACGTGCATTCCAATATATACACGGGACCTCGGTTTTTTATCTCATCCGAAGGACTAGACAGCTGTCCTTGTCAGGCCCTCCGTCCTGCATCACTAATGTTATCAATAATCATATGGCAATGGATATACTTCTTCCTCCATTCTTTTGCGGATGATAATTTCCTGCAAACTAAATCTAGTTATAAGAAATAAATGTCGGAAATTTTGCTCCATGGAAATGGAAGGAGAAGCATCCACATTAGAACTACAAAATCTGTGCATCTGACAGAAATGGCATTTACTTACTTGAATTCGCTTATTTTAAAACGTTCACTTGCGAGCCCATATTTTCCCAGAAAGATAACAACATAAATATCAATTGATATGGACCAATATTGAATTCTAATTTGTGTTTTTAATGTTAAAGCTGGATCTTTAGCTACTAAAATTCTACTCACTTTTCGTAACAACATTTCAAATGCATGTTATCATGTGCCAAGTATTCCGTAAAGCATGTCCTCATTGTTGAATTCGACGATTGGTTGAACTGTAGGTCATGATGAGCTTGTTCTAGCGTACACGGACACATGGCCGTATCAACACCTTTCTCAGGTAACATGGATAATTTATTGATGCATTCGAAATCAGTATTATCCACCATCTGATTCATATCATAAAGGGGAATAACTCTTCTTATATTATTTCCTGTAATCACAAGTTAATAATAAAAAATAATTAATTTACTAAAGCGCACAGTTATTGATATTTATAAATTTTAACCATAAATTGTTGAAACATGATGGCTCAGTGAGTAAGGCGCTATACCTCCCTTACAGAGAGAGACAGACAGACAGACAGACAGACAGAGGGCAAGGTTGGGGTTGGGGATGGGGGCTGGGTTTCCGGATCTGCTTGGGACTTTGGCAGTGGGAGAAAACCAAAGGACCCTGATAAAATCCCTGAGGTTGGAAAGGCGACCCCACTCCTTGTCACGTACAAGCAGGGAATCGAGACTATTCCATTTTGACTCAATGACAGACCTTATGATGTAACATGCACATGTTAAACCATTTGGCCATCCCCTTTCACCAACTACGAGGTCCCTGGAATGAGAAATCCTTACGTCCCCTCATCTCTTGTGGTTTAATGGTTAAGAGTGAGACATATTGATGCTGCACGAGAACCTTAACAATACAGACACTATCCCACACATGCATTTCAATTGAATCATCATATTTCGTTTCGTTTTTTATAGTTCAAAATTTCGATTTACTTGTCTGTATTACTACACTAGGATCTGGAAGAGTTGTTATTTAACTTGTGTTCTGAATGGTGTCAGGGATAAGCCAATGAAACGGTCTGTTACGGCGAGCTTTAGGCATGTTTTGCACAGAACTGTGGATAATCCACTAGTAACATCAATGCCGATTGGTTAATCAAATGTCTCACGTTATAGGGTCATAAGTCGGTCTTTTGACCCCTGACGTGACCTATGGCTATAATTTGTCAGATCTTCATGTAGTGTAGGCCATGGAAATTATAAAAAAACGAAACGCAATATAGATCTGTTCTAATCAGATTGATATTTCATTAGTATAAAATGATGTGCGACTAGCACGTTGACCATACCATTATTTGAAATAATCCCTCACATGCACTTTGGTGAAAACATCACAATAAGTCCAATATTATAGTAATGAACGATTGGCACTTTATTTAAAATACAATCTGTTTAAAATACGGATCTATATTTCGTTTTTTTTTTTTTAATTTCAATGGCCTACACTACATGAAGATCTGATTGGTTGTACTGGAAGATTGAGTCAGGTGTCATACGAACGACTTTTGACCCTATGACATTAGACATTGATTAATCAATCAGAGTTGACCTTTCTAGTGGTTTACCCCAATGATTTCATTGGCTAATCCCTCATGCCATCCAGAACGCAGGTTATATAACAACTCTTCCATATCCTAGTATAGTAAAGACGAGTAAAACAAAATTTTGAACTATAAAAAACGAAACAAGATGGAATCTGTGTTTTAATCAGATTGTTTGAAATAATGATCCGCTTACATCAAAGGAATGTTTTTCGGTGTGGTTCCCCCCTTGTCAGTGATGCATGACGGAGGGCCTGACAAGGACAGCTGTCTAGTCATTTGCATTGGACGAAAAACCAAGGTCCCGTGTACACATTGGAATGCACGTAAAAGATCCCTTGACAGTTGGAATTCGATATAAGAGTAGGCCGTAGTGCCACTGTCCGGGCAAAATTTCCCTCATGGCACACTGTATGGCGTATGCCTGTCTTCATTAGCCCAGTCCGGAGCAGAACAGTAGGACGTTAAACCTCATTTCATTTCATCAAAGGAAGGTATCAACAACCCATGACAAAGTTATATATATATATATATATATATCAGTGAAGACTAACCTGGTGTAGGGATCATCTTAATCATGTCAGTGGTGGATCCTGTCAGGAAACTTTTAACCATTCTTTCAGCGCTTTCCTTCCATATTTTATCATAATTAATTATTGCGAAAGATTGTTTTCCATCTGAGGTTATGATAACTTGAAATTTTCCAGCCTAAAAAAAAAAAATACAAACAGCTTTCAACTTAATCCTTTTTATTCACATATTACGTTCATTAAGGACAGGGGGATCACGGTGGCTAAGTGGGTAAAATGCTGGCTTGCTAGCCTGGAGGTCGGGGGTTCGATCCCTGCATTGGCTGAGAAAGTTCATCCAGATTTTTCCGGCGTGGTTCCCACTTGTCAGTGATGCAGGAGTGATGGCCTGACAAGTGCAGGTGTCTAGTTATTTGGATGGGACGAAAAACCGGTCCCGTGTACACCTTGGTGTGAAAGTAAAAGATCCCTTGACAGTTGGAATTTGATATAAGAGTAGGCCGTTGTGCTACTATCCGGGCCAAATGTCCCTCATAGCACACTGTATGGCGTATGCCCGTCTTCATTAGCCCAGTTCGGAGCAGAACAGTAGGACGTTAAACCCCATTTCATTTCATTTCATTAAGGAGAGCATACATACTTCGATTCCCAGAGAGATGATTACCATTCGTTTATCACTGGCAAAACGCATCGGCCATTAATCAGTCTTAATTCGGTTCTTAAGCTCCACCCCCCGTGGCACCTGATTGGATGGATTAGCTTGAATGAAATGCTGCCGATTTCTAGACAATTAGGCATCGGTTCGTGGCAAGAGTTACATATTAATGATCCTTGGAACATTTTCCACGTCTTGACATCAAAACTTCATTCGAAAACAGCCGATTTGATGATTTAATGGGAACAGTGTGAATGATTCGACTAAATAGGCGCAATTTCTGAAGAATGCGAGTTTGAGCCACCATCTTGGATCTTTGTGAAGCGACCGGCGGAAGGATCCATCACATGGCATTCAAAATGGATGACGAGTTTTACCAGGGATAAGCGAACAGTAAAGTTCTCGCTGGGAGCCGAGATTATTTGACATGGCCTGATCATATGTTCAACTCAAACTAGGTCATTTTGAGACTAACATATGGTACAATTCAATAATTTGCTTGAGCAAAGACGGTCCTGTGTAGACATTGAAGTAGCGTGCATGTCCGAGCAAAATTTCCCCTATACCTCATTTAATCATCCCCTTTTATCTCATTCATTTGTCATCCTGGAGGTCGGGTGTTCAATCCCTACATTGGCCGAGAAAGTTCATCCCAATTTTCCGGTGTGGTTTCCCCTTGTCAGTGATGCAAAACGGATGGCCTGACAAGGACAGCTGTCTAGTCCTTCAGATGGGACGACCCTTGGTAGTTGGAATTCGATATAAGAGTAGGCCGTAGCGCCGCTGCCCAGGCAAAATTTCCCTCATAGCACACTGTATGGCGTATGCCCGTCTTCATTAGCCCAGGTTAGGAGCAGAACAGTAGAACTTTAAACCCCATTTCATTTAATCTCATTCCATTTGTGATTTCCTTTATCATAAATTTGACAATATCACATCACGCTTAATTTTTATTTTGTATATCGAGTAAAAACTCACCAATGTGGAAAATTCTGTGGCTGGATATGGCGTAACTCCTTGCCATGTTGCCATGAAGATCATCTCTGCTGTAAAATTACCCTCTGTTGATTCGGAAACTATTGTGGACACCTTGTCAATCATTGCTTTGTCCATTTCTTCGATGGCTTTCCATTGGCTGATGTAGAGTCCTGTGTCATTCCTCATATCAGGAAGATCAATGTGCCACCAATAAGGAGCCAGTATTTTAAACTTGGAAGAATCTGACCAATCAGACAAGTTCTTGGGTGGATACCTATTGACATATTTTTGGCCCAATGAGAGATAGCCATTCATACTGACCTAAAATACATATAAACAGAACAGTTTGTTATTAAGATTTTAATCCCCTCGATGTCTGTTGACGAGTTTAAAAGTAGTCAAAGATTTGTCAATAAACTTGTAAGCTAACCTTTAACAGTCATTCAGTTCACGATCTAATTAAGTAATTACAACAAACAGTAATTTTGATAATCCCGTAAATATACAAGCTCGATAATTATTCACATTGGCATGCACATACAAGATCCCTTGCCTAAAAGTCCCTCATAGCATACTGCATGGAGTATGCCCGTCTTAATTAGCCCAGTATAGGAGCAGAACAGTGGACGTTAAACCCCATTTCATTTCATTGGGATTATCCGGCGTGGTTTCCCCTTGTCAGTGGAACAGGACAGAGGGTCTGACAAGGACAGCTGTCTAATCATTCGGATGGTACAGAAAACAGAGATCCTGTGTACACATGGGCATGCACGTAAAAGACCCCTTGACAGTTGGAATTCGATATAAGAGTAGGCCGTAGTGCCGCTGTTCGGGCAAAATTTTCCGCATAGTACACTGTATGGCGTATGCCCGTCTTCATTAGCCCAGTATAGGAGCAGAACAGTAGGACGGTAAACCTCATTTCATTTCATTTCTAAAATGCATCCATTAGACCACTTGGCCACACACCCCTCCATCCATGTACATATCTTTTGTATAAAACTATTCATACGTATCTTCGAGCAAATACTGTTCATGTATAATTCTATTCATACCTCTCATAGTGTAAATATTTTCACATTTATCAAACAGCACATCTAATACATTTATTATCATTATGTAAAACATTTGTTCCGGATTTTATGCATGTTTGGTGTTGTTAAAAGGGCAAAATGTAAGAAAGGCCCCAGGCCTAATTTTCCACCCTTTTGAAATAAAGTGATTATTATTATTATTATTATTACATAAGTAACTTACATAGATAGAATGATAGAGGTTATTAAAGTATGGTATTCTACAGTCAACAGATATCGGTCCAACGACTTCATTCTTCATCATATATTTCATAGCATTCTCTTTATTCGGTAATATCATCATCTCTGAAATAAAAACACATATCGTAATATACAAATAGTCACAAATACACTAATGGAGCAACAAGTCAAACTATCCAGTGGCAGGGAGCCACCGTGGTTCACTGACTAAGACGTTGGCATTCGGCAAACCTCGACAGATTCTACGCATCTAATCTCGGCTGTATGACGAATTCAGCCATATTGGAACTATTTTAAAGGTCCCGGATGAAAAATGGCTGCGCCCATGGAGATTTCTGTGGAGAGTGTATTATATCAACAAACGTCAAGTTTGGCATTGGGTTTGGGGAATTACCAGGGAATTATATCAAACCAGCAGCCTTGAGACAATATCTCTGCTCGTTTAGTTATATACACTCGACAAAAGACGCCATTTTGGGACTTTTTTGTAAAATCGGCACGTTTTCCTGTTAAAGTAAACCGGTAGCCGCATCGCAAATGTATGGGCGTAGGTACATATCAATTACTATCATACAGCCGAGGTTAGATGTAGGGTATCGGAATCTGCCGAGGTTTGCCGAGTGAGACGTTGGCTCACTAACCTGGAGATCTCGAATAAATACATGTTTGTTCAGTTAAATGAAGTCTGATCAGTTTGTGGGCGTTAATTAAATTTTCTCACCTATACAGGTAGCTCCTTTCATCATATAACCTGGAGAACATTCACACAGGAAGGATCCTTCTGTATTGGTACAATTCATACCTGGACCATTACATTGATCAGAACACTCATTTACATCTATAATATATAATATATACTAGTCAATACATCTATAATATATACTAGTCAATATATCTATAATATACACTGGTCAATATATCTATAATATATACTAGTCACAATACATCTATAATACATACTAGTCAATATATCTATAATATATACTAGTCAATATATCTATAAACTAGTCAATATATCTATAATATATACTAGTCAATACATATATAATATAAACTAGTCAATATATCTATAATATAAACTAGTCAATATATCTATAATATATACTAGTCAATACATCTATAATATATACTAGTCAATACATATATAATACATACTAGTCAATATATCTATAATATATACTAGTCAATATATCTATAATGTACACTAGTCAATATATCTATAATACATACTAGTCAATATATCTATAATATACACTAGTCAATACATATATAATATATACTAGTCAATATATCTATAATATACACTGGTCAATACATATATAATACATACTAGTCAATATATCTATAATATATACTAGTCAATATATCTAATACATACTACGCAATATATCTAATACATACTACTCAATATATCTATAATATATACTAGTCAATACATCTATAATATACACTAGTCAATATATTTATAATATATAATATATACTATACAAGCCTGCACATACATGCAAGGTACCTGTCACAGACTTTGTCATAAACAAATTATCACATCAGGTGCCTTATATATCCAGGCCTGATAATATTATAATTACATGTGAACTATATAATAACTATTTATATTTAAACTACACAATATTCCATTACACTGTTTACAAAAATACTCCATTATAGCTCAATTTTTCGTCATAGGTCACAAGATCTAAACATCATCCTAGGTCAGTGCCTACGTGGAGACTTAACCTCTCCCCCAAATTCTTAAACCTAACCCTGGACCTAGCCGCAACGCTTACCCTAACCCTAACCTAAAATCTCGCCAACAATCACATGCTCTAATCTTATTTACATCTCAGCGACATTGACGAAAATTGAGCTGGCCTTAACAAATAGATTTAGCCTAATAAGACAGAATAATGAAGAAGTCATTTGTACGAACCTTCCGAACAGTTGTCGCCTTTCCAATTTTTTTCACAGATACAATCATAATCACCCATCAATTCCTGACAATATCCTCCATTTAAACATCTTCCTTCTTCAGAACATTCTTTCACATCTAATAATACAAAAACAGGCATGAAAACAGGGTAAGTCAGACACAAAGGGGATTTCGAGGGGGGTTAATAATACATAAACAGACATGAAAACAGTGTAAGTCAGATACATAGGGGGGTTTCTAGGGGGTTATAGAGCATGTGGGTGTGTATCCGTTATCCGAATAACAATTTCTTTCACATCTAATATTACATAAAACAGGGTAAGTCACAATCTGATTAAAACACAGATCGTATTTCATTTCATTTTTATAGTTTAAAATTTTGTTTTACTTGTCTTTACTACACTAGGATCTGGAAGAGTTGTTATATAACCTGAGTTCTGGTTGATGTGAGGGATTAACCAATGAAATGGTCTGTTACGGTGAGTTCGTGGCGTGCGATGCACAGAACTGTGGGTAAACCACTAGAAACGTCAATGCTGATTGATTAATCAATGTCTGACGTCATAGGGTCAAAAGCCGCTTGTACGACCCCTAACGCAACTTGTCATATCTTCATGTAGTAGAGGCCATCGAAAGTATAAAAATCAAAACGAAATATAGATCGTATTTTAAGTGAGAAGAAAAACTGAGGTCTCTTTACACATTGCCTTACTTATAAAAGAACCCTTGGCAATTCAAATTCCATGAATAGAAGGCGAAATACCACTGCCTACGCAAAGTTCTACATGCCTCACGCATTGCACACATACTCATTGAAATGAAAAACACCATATTTAGTCTAATTTGACCAAAGTACTTTGTTGACAAGACATTAAGCGCCATTTGATTCCATTTAAAGGAGCTAAGTCTGTAACTTAATATTTTTCCATAATATTCAAAATTAGAATTCAATATTGATCAATTTCAATTTATATTTATGTTGTTATATTACCGTGAAACTATAGGATTCTAATATCCAATATTTTAGACACAATTAACATTTTATAATCAGTACACGAGTCGTGTACCCTATGGTTTTGGGGGGCCATTTTGTAATGTGCACATATAAACATATAGTGTTACGCGTTATTCTCATTAAGTGGGTAAGACGCTGGCTCGCTAGTCTGGAGATCTCGCGGGTTTGTTCCCGGTATTGGCTGAAAAAGTACATCGGGATTTTCCGAGCAGTTTCCTATTGTCAGTGGTGTAGGATAGAGGGTCTGACAAGGACAGCTGTCTAGTCGTTCAGATCAGATAAAAAATAACGAGGTCCCTAAACACATTGGCATGCACGTAAAAGTTCCCTTGGCAGTTGGAAATCGATACAAGAGTAGGCGATAGTGCCGCTGTCCGGGCAAAATTTCCCTCACAGCACACTGTATGGCGTATGCCCGTCTTTATTAGCCCAGTAGGAGCAGAACAGTAGGACGTTAATCCCCATTTCTCATTCAGTTACTAAATGCTGTTTAAACAATTAAAGTATGAATGAATTGCTTACTAACTTTAATGACACGTTTTACTAGTGAGCAAAGATTTACTAACCATTATGACAAGTTTTACTAGTGAGCAAGTATTTACTAACCTTCATGACAAGTTTTACCAGTGAGGGTACTGGGACAATCACAAGTAAAGTCGGCTATGCCATCTGTACATGTTATGTTATTATAACATGGATTTGGTTCACAATCATTCTTAACTGGAATAAATATAGAATAATTTAACATCATTTCTGGATGAAATTTTCTTGGGATTTACTGGTGTGGTTTACCTTTGTCAGTTCACTTTAAATATTTTCTGGTGTGCATTTGATCTAAATGCAGCACACAGTAGTATGTGTTCATCTGTTGCTAAGGGAGTCATGGTGGTTCATTTGTACTCTGGCAAATTGGTCAATTCAAAATAAATTTTAGAAAGTATTTTCTAAGTTAGTATTTGATCATGTAACTTTCATATCGACTGGTGATTGACGTCCGCAGTGAAAATAATATAACAAATATTTTATAAAAAAGTATTTGATCGCTGTTAACATAAAATAACAAGTATTTTTTTAAGTATTTGCCTACTGGGAATATAATATAACAAGTATTTTATAAGTAAGTATTTGATCAATGTGAACATATAGCAAGTCTTTTATAAGTAGGTATTTGCCTGTTGTAAACATAATATAACAAGTATTTTATAAAGAAGTATTTGCCTGCTGTGAACATGATATAACAAGTATTTTATAAATAAGTATTTGCCTGCTGTAAACATAATATAACAAGTATTTTATAAGTAAGTATTTGCCTGTTGTAAACATACTATAACAAGTGTCATTAAGTTCTCAAAGGGATCCCATCTACTGAATCAATCAGATCTTATTTTGTTCAGTTAACATCTTTGACCTTGCTTAGACAGTCAATCAAACATTTCTGTAATCAAAACTCCTGTTGGGAATCAAACCAACAAACCCAGACAGGTAATCTTTACACCTCTATCAGGTAAGCTCACGACCAAGTCCGCAGGAAGTACCACAGGACAGAATAATCTACAGGTGTCCCCAAGTCTAATTACAGCACAGCACGTATTTACATCCCTGATACAATAACATCGTATATCGAAGCCCACAGATTCTAATGATAATTTTGACCCACCTAGATCACAGTTTTTTCCTCTAAAATCCACGGGACACGTACAGTTGTAATCACCAGATCCCATATCCTGGCTGCATGTTCCATTATTACACGGATTGTCAGCACATTCGTTAACATCTAAAATAGATCAGAATAAAAAGATCAAAGGCACATCATCTTTATGTTGTGGGAAGCCGCTGTGGCTCAGTGAGTAAGTCGCTTCCTCGTGATTTTCCGTCAAGGTTTCCCCGTGTCAGTGGTGCAGGACAGAGGGCCTGGCAAAAAAACATAGTCTAGTTATTTGGATGAAACGGAAAACGGAGATCCTGTGTAAACATTGGCGTGCATGTAAACGTACCCTTGACGGTTAGAATTCAAAACAAGAGGAGGCTGTAGTGCCGCTGTCGGGGCAAAATTCCCCTCATAGCACAGTACATGGAGTATACTTATCTTCCTTATCTCAGTTCATTTTGTTTCAATTTTATGTGGGGTTGGATGGCCGAATGGTTAGCGCGTGCGCGTTGCATCATAAGATCTGTCTTTGAGTCAACTGATTTGGTTTCAATTCCCCGGTTGTATGTGACAAGGTCGTGTGTCCAACCTCGTGGATTTTCTCCAGGTCCTCTGCTTTTCTCTCACTGCTAAAGACCCCTACGCATAAGTGAAATATTGAAATAAAATAAAAAGAAACATGTTAATCCCGAAATGACCTCGTCTGTGTCGGGTGGACACTCTCTCTCTCTCTTTCTCTCTCTGTCTCTACATGAAAGCAACATATCATTTGGTGTTTGATTTTGTTTAATTTTATTTGGGATATGTCTTATTGTCTAATAACAAAATATGTAACCCATGCTGGCAAAATATGTCGGAATGCACAAAGTCTAATTATTAGCTACAGACAAAACAAGTGTAAATATTGATTTTAATCGAAATTGAGATTTTCACCAAAGTGACTCTATAAATATCGACACAAAAGATCAAATTCGCAATAAAACACCTTTATTTGGACGTTTTGTAAGAGTACCGAATTCATAAATCTGTCTTTTGTCTAATAACAAAATATAAGAAATGGTGAAAATTGTAATTTTCTAGATATGTATAAATATATACCCTCTGTACAAGTTTTTCCCATCCAACCACGGGTACAGTTACAGATGAATGAATTGGTTCCGTTATCCGTACAGACTCCATCATTTAGACACGTATCATTCATACAGTCATTGACGTCTGTAAAAAAAAATATAACATAGTAAAACATGAAAACACAACCAGAGCCATTTGAATCCCAGCCCCATCCAATAACTTGACTGTAGTAAATGAAAATACAACCAGAGCTGTTGGAGCCCCCAGCCCCATCCAGTAATAGTACATGAAAACACAATCAGAGTATTTGGAACCCCAGCCCCAGCCAACAGTAGTACATGAAAATACAACCAGAGCCGTTGGAACCCCAGCCCCATCCAACAGTAGAACATGAAAACACAATCAGAGCCGTTCAAATCCTAGCCCCATCCAATAATTTGACAGTAGTACATGAAAACAGATGTAACCAGCGTCTGGAGGCAGGGCCTTCTTAACGTGTGGGCATGCTAACTGAACCATATTGGCTCCCATTAAATTTTCTGAGGCTTGCTAACTGAACCATCTTGGCCCTATGTATGTTGTGACTTTCTGTTCAAACGTTTGTGTTGATTAATGTTAGCTGCGTACAGCATGGTTTTTAATGTTTAAACACTGATGGTGTCAAGACAGCCCTGCCCTTGAGGACTTCAGTAACTTCTCAATTCTAAGCTGAGAGGACCCCCTGTTGACAGGTGTGGTACAAACAATCCAAAATGTGATAGTGGATGTGTCAACAGCAATTCTATATACCGGAAAACACAGGAAAACAACCAGAAAACACCAGAAAACAAACGGAAAACACCATTTTATACTGAATACCGAAAAACACAGGAAAACACACTAAATACCGGAAAACACACTAAATACCGGAAAATACCGGTGTTTTCCAGTGTTTTCCGGTATATCGTATAGCCTGTGTGTGAAAGCCATTTACTATGACATGATAAGAAGAAATGCATCAAAAAGAGGGCCTAAATAGAATACCAATTCACAATGGACATGGGTAGGAAGAGTTAAAGTGGTCTATCAGAAATATGACATGAAGGCAACAGCTATAAATTAGGTACCAGAGAAACCAAATGATTAAACATGACTGATGCGACTTCTCTCGAGCTCAAGGTACTGAGTAAAACATTGAAATCCTGGTAAACAAAAATTACAATAAGAATTTGGAAATAATTTGATGTCAGATTAGCTACCGTACTAAAAATATTGGTAGCATGTTAATAAAAGTAAAGTGATTTACCTGTATGACAAAGAGAAAAAAAAGAGATTTACCTGTATCACAAATAGATAGTAAAGTGATTTACCTGTTTCACAAATCCATCCCTGCCAACCTGTTGTACAATCACAAGTATAATTAGAGTCTCCATTAATACAAACAGCCCCGTTAGCACAAGTATTATTTACACAATGATCAACTGAAAATATACAAATATATAGTCTAATTAATATAAAGATATAGTTTAGTCAGTACAAGTATAGTCTAATTAGTAATCGATATAGTTTAGTCAGTACAAATATAGTCTAATTAGTAATCGATATAATTTAGTCAGTACAAATATAGTCTAAATAGTAATCGATATAGTTTAATTAGTACAGATGTAGATATATAGTCTAATTAGTACCAACATAGTCTAATTAGTAGATATATAGTTTAATTAGTACAGATATAGATATGTAGTCTAATTAGTACCAACATAGTCTAATTAGCAGATATATAGTTTAATTGATACAGATATAGCGTAATTAGTAGCAATATAGTCTAATTAGTACATATATGGTTTAATTAGTAGAGATATAGTCTAATTAGTACATATATGGTTTAATTAGTAGAAATATAGTCTAATTAGTAGCAATATAGTTTAATTAGTACCAACATTAATTAGTAGAAATATAGTCTAATTGGTACAGATATAGTCTAATTAGTATAGATATTGTCTAATTAGTATGGATATAGTCTAATTAGTACCAATATAGTCTAATTCGTACCAATATAGTCTAATTAATACATATATAGTCTCATTAGTAACATAGATATAGTCTAATTAGTATAGATATAGTCTAATTAGTATCGATATAGTTTAATTAGTATCGATATAGTTTAATTAGTAGAGATATAGTCTAATTAGTACCAACATAGTCTAATTAGTAGATATATAGTTTAATTGATACAGATATAGCGTAATTAGTAGCGATATAGCCTTGCGCGTAGGGATCTTTAGCAGTGGCAAGAAACCAGAGGACCCGGAGAAAACCAACGAGGTTGAACAGGCGACCCTTGTCACGTACAACTGGGGATTCGAAACCACGCCAGTTGACTCAATGACAGGCTTTTTGATACAGCGTGCATGTGTTAAACCATTCGACCACCCAATCCACTAATATAAGTCAGAGTGCATCAAAATTTATTTTACTTTACATGATGGGATAAAGAATAAAATAATTTACGTATTTTTTACCTTGTGAACAATTTAAACCCAAATATCCAGTGGTACAGTTACATGAGTAAGAGTTGATTCCAGTGTCGTTACAAGCTCCATGTTGACATGGAGATGGATTGCAATCATTAACGTCTGCAAATAACATAATTACAAATTAGTTATAATCATTTGTCCAAAATATTCATTAATTAATCCGTTTCTATGAAACATGTAAATTGGAGTTTTTTGTTGGTTGTGGTGATGTAGATGGGGTCCTGATATACCCCGCAATCTCAATGAACACCATAACCTTTACCAAATTAAAGAGTCGGTGGAAGACCCCCCGGGGCCTCCCTAACCAAAAATTCTGGGTCTGCCACAGTAAGGTTTGTTAACCATGTGAACTCCTTGGGGGGGTTGGGGGGGGGGGTAGAGAAGTAGCGAGTTCTGGTGGTTCAGCAAGTTTCACGCTGGCTTACCATTACCATGACAACAGATCAATATAAGGCTTTACCATATTGAGCTGTCGATCATCTACTAGCTTTTAAAAATGAATAGGATAGGGAGTTAGTATTCCTCCGAGCTCCAATTTAATCAGGGCCAAGATGGTTCAGTTAGCAAGCCTCAGAAAATTTAATGGGAGCCAAGATGATTCAGTTAACATGCCACCAAACTCCAATAATCCATTGGGAACCGGGACAGTTCAGTCAGCATACCACCAAACTCCAATAATTCAATGGGGGTCGGGATGGTTCAGTTAGCATGCCACCAAAATCCAATAATGCAATGGGGGTCGGAATGGTTCAGTTAGCATGCCACCAAAGTCCAATAATTCAATACGGATCGGGATGGTTCAGTTAGCATGCCACCAAAGTCCAATAATTCAATGGTGATCGGGATGGTTCAGTTAGCATGCCACCAAACTCCAATAATTCAATGGGGGCCGGGATGGTTCAGTAAGCATGCCACCGAACTCCAATAATTCAATAGGGATCGGGATGGTTCAGTTAGCATGCCACCAAACTCCAATAATTCAATGGTGATCGGGATGGTTCAGTTAGCATGCCACCAAACTCCAATAATTCATTGAGAGCCATGGTGGCTCAGTGAACAGTGGTGTAGGATAGAGTGTTGTTCCCTTTGTCAGTGGTGTAGGATGGAGTGTTGTCCCCTTGTCAGGGGTGGTGGACAGAGTGGTTTCCCCTTGTCAATGGTGGAGGACGGAGTGGTTTCCCCTTTTCAGTCGTACAGAAGGAACATCATCCAGTTGTTTAGACAAATAAGAACCCTTGACAGCTGGACTTTGATGAAGAGCAGGCAAAGTTTCCCTCATAGCTGTGCCTTAATTATCCAGCTGGTACCAAAAAATAGACCCTAAACACTCTTTATTTCAAAGAACTGAGCACAAACTGCTTTGTGTTGTTATAGAGAGAGGTAGAGAGAGAAAACAATGGGGTTTAACATCCACTCGATACAGACTAGGTCATTTTTGGACTAACATTCTGTTCAACTTTATTTCAGGGTAGGGGTCTTTAGCTGTTGGAGGAAAATAGAGGGAAGGGAAAATACCCACAAGGTCGGGCAGGTGACCCTACTCCTTGCCACATACAAGTGTGGAATCCAAACCACGCCACTTGACTCAAGGACAGCAGACCTTATGATCTAGAGTGCATGTGTTAGACATAAGACAATTAGGCCACCCAATTCCTCTAGTACAAACAGATGTTTTTTATCGTTCCGAATTTAGTAATGATAATCAAGGCTCGGCCTAAAATTCAAACACTAATATATTTGTTCAGAGTGGAGCAATTTGTCTGAAATTTTCAGCATATTTCAGCATATGACGTATAGTCATTCAGAAGGGACAAAAAAAACATGGCCCCGGGTACACATTGGAGTACACGTAAAAGAGCAAGAGAGAAATGGGATTTAACGTCCACTCGACACAGACTAGGTCATTTCGGAACTAACATATGGTTTAAATTTATTTCAATGACAAGGTAACAAGTGAAATGAAATGGGGTTTAACGTCCTACTGTTCTGCTCTGACTAGGCTAATGAAGACGGGCATATGCCATGCAGTGTACTTTGGAGAACAGTTTGGCTGAACAGCAGCACTACGGCCTACTCTTAATTCAAAGTCCAACTGCCAAGGGTTCTTTTACCTGCTCGCCAATGTGTACACATGACCTCAGTTTTTCTTTACGTCCGAACGACTACACATTGTACCCTGCCAGCCCTTCGGCCTGCACCACTCTCAAGGGGGGACCAAGCCGGAAAATCCTGACGAACCACAAAGAGAGAATAAAGAGAGAGAGAGAAATGGGGTTTAACGTCAACTCGAAAAAAACTAGGTCATTTCGGGACTAACACACGGCTCATTTTTATTTCAATAATTCGAGTAGGAAACCGGAGGTCCCGGAGACAATCCACTAGGATGGACAGAAGACCCTACTCCTTGTCACGTACAACCAGGGAATCGAAACCCCACCAGTTGACTCAATGACAAACCGAATAATACAGCCCACACATGCTAACCATTCGGCCATCCAACCCCCAAGAGAGTAAAGTGATTTACCTGTATCACAAAGCCATCCCTGCCAACCTGTTGTACAATTACAGGTATAATTTGAGTCTCTATTAATACAAACAGCCCCGTTAGCACAACTATTATTTACACAATTATCAACTGAAAATATACAAATATATAGTCTAATTAATACAAAGATATAGTTTAATTAGTATAGATATTGTCTAATTGGTATAGATATAATGTAATTAGTAGCACTATAGTTTAATTAGTACCAACATACTTTAATTAGTATAGATATAGTTTATAGATATAGATATAATGTAATTAGTAGAGATATAGTGTAATTAGTAGAGATATAGTATAAATTGTACAGATATAGTTTAATTGGTACAGATATAGTCTAATTAGTAGAGATTAATTAGTACAATTATAGTTTAATTAGTACCAAAATAGTCTAATTAGTATCAATATAGTTTAATTAGTAGAGATATAGTTTAATTGGTAGAGATATAGTCTAATTGGTACCAATATAGTTTAATTAGTACCAATATAGTTTAATTAGTAGGGGTATAGTCTAATTAGTACTTAGTACAATCATTGTCTAATTAGTAAAGATCCATGCACTTCAAAAATCAAACTATCGTATAATCTTCTGCTATAAACATTTCAATCTTTTCAAAAAGGATTGTACAATCCAAAACATTATGATGAATAAACCATCGCTCTGTTGAACTCAAATATCTTTTGTCTAAGTGTTGAACAGGGTTTTTGAATTATCTATTCTTGTCTACTCTCCACTCGGGCATCATCGTTTGATTTTACAGCTACATAGATCTACTGGTCTGTCTAGTCTCTGCTATTTTTTTAAGGGAGTTTTGTTCTCCCCCCCCCCACCTCCCCTATTTTGGTCCAACAGAAACATATATCAACATATGTCATAACCCCCACCCTTCGCCTATTTTGGTCCAACAGAAACATATATCTACTGGTCTGTATAGCCTCTACTACTCCTTTAAGGGAGTGTTGTCATAACCCCCACCCTTCGCCTATTTTGGAAATATTTACCTTGTGAACAGTTAGCACCTAACCATCCGGTTGGACAGGTACAGTTGAATGAATTCGTTCCAAGATCCATACATGTTCCATTATTGCTACATGGATTGGGATTACAATCATTCACATCTGAAAACAAAATAAACTCACTGAAAACCTTTGATTAAAGATACAATATGGGAGATAAGATAAAGAGCTGACAGTTCTCACTACAATAGTTAAACACTAGATAATGTAATTGGAATATGCTAAAAAAAATTCAGTCAAATTGCTCCACTCTGAACAAATATATTAGCAATTGAATTTTAGGCCTAGCCTCGATCATCATTACTAAAGTCGTTATGATAAAAACATAAGTCTCGATTATCCATTTTTGGATTTAATCGATCATCATTACTAAAGTCGTTACGATAAAAACTTAAGTCTCGATTATCCATTTTTGGATTTAATCATCAATGAGCGTTGAGCAGCAAATTGGATTCAAATCCAGTGAACATCTGACACATAAGATGACATCGAGAGTTGATTATGGTCTGGATAATTTAATTAATGTCTAATTTAAATAACATTTCAGGCCTAAGGAATGCCCTACAATAGACAGATTTAGCTCTTGCACAATGTATGTTTAAAGGTCATCGAATAAAACACTCGGATTCTCTGTGACTCAGTGAGTGAGACGTTGGCTCGCTGACCTGGAAACCCCTGTTTGACCCTTGTGTCGACCGTCAAGGTTCATCAGGATTTTCCGGCGTGGTTCCGGCGTGGTTGTGCAGGACGGAGGGCCTGGCAATAGACAATGTATAGTGATTCAGTTGGGACACATAAGCGTACACGTAAAAGAATTTAAGATTCAGACAATGAGTTGCTGTAATAGTTCAAAAATAGAGAACGCAAAACGAAAAAATTAAAAATTGCATTCAAATCACTTTATTCTGAGCGAACTTATAACTGAAGATGTATATAGCGTAGACAATGGAGACTTCGTCTTGATTATCCATTTTATTGTTAAATATTAAAAATGTCACAGGTGTTCTAATCCATGTAAATCTTGGCCATCCGAAGATCTAGAGAGTTGATTATAGGCTAATCGTGTGAATATATGTCTACATAATAATTTATATAACATCTGAAGCAAAAATATAGATCGGCAATAGGCAGATTTGGCTCTTAGATAATGCATCTTTAAAAAATTAACACAATTATTTTACCTTGTGTGCATGTCGGACCTTCCCATCCACTGGTACAGGAACAATTAACTGAATTTGTACCATTGTCAACACAGGTTCCGTTGTTTGAACACGATGATGGTGTACAATCATCTACATCTAAAACAATATCATGGCATAAATAATATTGAAGGTAAAAGAGAAATGGGATTTAACGTCCACTCAACACAAACTAGGTCATTTCGGGACTAACATATGGTTCAATTTTATTTACATCATTAGCTTGCGCTTTGGGGTCTTTAGCAGACGACACTACTCCATGTCACGTACAACCGGGGATTCGAAACCACGCCAGTTGACTCAATGACAGGTCTTATGATACAGCGCACACATGCTAACCATTTGGCCATCCACCCCCCCCCCCCCAATATTGAAGGTGATTTATGTAAATATTTAAAGTCAATACTTTTTTATGTCAAATGGGACAGATAGTCCTATCAGCTATGGAATAATGTTGTAAGACAATAGCTGGTACAGATACATACCCCTCTCCATATATCATCTCTCTCTCTCTCTCTCTCTCTCTCTCTCTCTCTCCATACATACCCTCTCTCTCACTATACACACCCTCTCTCTCTCCATCTTCATACACACCCTCTCTCTCACCATACACACCCTCTCTCTCTCATACACAAACTCTTTCTCTCATACACACCCTCTCTCTCCATACACACCCTCTCTCTCACTATACACACCCTCTCTCTCCATTCACACCCGCTCTCTCACTATACACCCTCTCTCTCTCCATACACACCCTCTCTCTCTCATACACAAACTCTTTCTCACTATACACACCCTCTCTCTCCATACACACCCTCTCTCTCACTATACACACCCTCTCTCTCCATACACACCCTCTCTCTCCATACACACCCTCTCTCTCACTATACACACCCTCTCTCTCCATACACACCCTCTCTCTCACTATACACCCTCCCTCTCACTATACACACCCTCTCTCTCACTATACACACCCTCTCTCTCCATACACACCCTCTCTCTCACTATACACACCCTCTCTCTCCATACACACTGTCTCTCTCCATACACACCCTCTCTCTCCATACACACCCTCTCTCTCTCTCCATACACACACTCTCTCTCACTATACACACCCTCTCTCTCCATACACACCCTCTCTCTCACTATACACACCCTCTCTCTCTCCATACACACTGTCTCTCTCCATACACACCCTCTCTCTCCATACACACCCTCTCTCACTATACACACCCTCTCTCTCCATACACACCGTCTCTCTCCATACACACCCTCTCTCTCCATACACACCCTCTCTCTCACTATACACACCCTCTCTCTCTCCATACACACCCTGGGGAGCGACAGTGGCTAGGTGGTTAAGACGCTGGCTCGCTAGCCTGGAGGTCGGGTGTTCGATCCCTGCATTGGCTGAGAAAGTTCATCCAGATTTTCCGGCGTGATTTCCCCTTGTCAGTGGTGCAGAACGGAGGGCCTGACAAGTACAGCTGTCTAGTCCTTCGGATGAGACGAAAAACCGAGGTCCAGTGTATATATTGGAATGCACGTAAAAGATCCCCTGGCAGTTGGAATTCGATATAAGAGTAGGCGATAGTGCCGCTGCCCGGGCAAAATTTCCCTCATAGCACCCTGTATGGCGTATGCCGTCTTCATTAGCATAGTATAGGAGCAAAACAGTATGACGTTAAACCCCATTTCATTTCATTTCATTTTCATACACACCCTCTCTCTCCATACACACCCTCTCTATCCATACACCCTCTCTCTCTATACACACCCTCTCTCTCTCGCCATACACCATCTCTCTCCATACACCTGTCTCCATACACAACCTCTGTCTCCATTCACACCCTCTCTCTCCATACACACTTTCTCTCTATACACACCCTCTCTCTCTATACACACCCTTTCTCTCTCTCTCTCTCTCTCACTCTGTCTCCATACACACACTCTCCATACACACCCTTTCTCTCTGTAGTTGTCAGGTGCACAATAGAGATAAACAAGCCAACAGTGAGGCTGATGTCCCCCGCCGAAATAGGAAAATAATTAGAGGACACATATAAATTTATCACAAATTATCTTTTACAAAGTATTGAACAATCAAACAGTATATCTTTACTTATAGTCTAAGCATACAATGTTTTTGATGGAATAATTATAGCATATTAAGGGGAAAACATGCTCTATGCCTACAGATCTAGAGTTTGGTTGTATCAACGGGTCTATTTTCCATCTTGCTGCAAGTTGTGCAAAGTTCACTGTTTTCTTTCTGTCATTAAATGTCAATTCATTATTGCATACTACATTTTTAATTAATTTATAATAGTTTCTTTTTCAATTTGTTTTTTCCATTTATTTGTTTATTTACCTTGCCTATATTCATTGTATTGGATTGTATTGGAATTGCTCAATTGATGCTTTTATCAATACCTGGTTATAATAATTTTGAACATTTTAACTCAATTCGAAGGAGTGTGACGGACAGACAGACAAACAGACGACGGACGAACCCATTTTAATAGTCCCCTGCTTTCTTCGAAAGGCGGGGGACAATAAGCATACACACCAATTTTGAACATTTTAACTCAATTCGAAGGAGAGTTATTGTGTTCCAAAGTCTCAGCAAATCAAATTGCTTATCGCTCTGCTTAATCTGAGCAGAAAATGCTCATTATCGATCTTAGTCAAGGTATTACTGTAATGAAACTATACACCAAGTTTCATCACTCTCACTTAATTAGAACTAAAGTTATAGTGTCCCAAAGCATCAATCAATCAAATTGTTTATCTACTTAATTAGAACTAAAGTTATAGTGTCCCAAAGCATCAACCAATCAAATTGTTTATCTCTGCTTACCCTAAGCGGAACGGACAGACAAACAGACAGACGGACGAACCCATTTTAATAGTTCCCTGCTTTCTTCGAAAGGCGGGGGACAATAAGCATGAACATTTACTCAATTCGAAGATCAACCAATCAAATTGTTTATCTCTGCTTACCATAAGCGGAACGGACAGACAGACAAACAGACAGACGGACGAACCCATTTTAATAGTTCCCTGCTTTCTTCGAAAGGCGGGGGACAATCAAAGTAGGAGAGTTATTGTTTTCCAAAGTCTCGACCAATCAAATTGCGTATCGCTCTGCTTACCCTGAGCAGAAAATGCTCATTATCAAACTTAGTCAAGGTATTACTGTAATGAAACTATACACCAAGTTTCATCAATCTCACTTAATTAGAACTAAAGTTATCGTGTCCCAAAGCATCAACCAATCAATTGCTTATCTCTGCTTACCCTAAGCGGAAAATGCTCATCTTCGAACTCCATCAAGGCATTGACCTAATCAACACATACACCAAGTTTGAACATTCTAGCTCAATTAGGAAGAGAGTTATCGTGCCCCAAAGTATCAACCAATCAAATTGCTTATCTCTGCTTACCCTAAGCGGAAAATGCTCATCTTCGAACTCCATCAAGGCATTGACCTAATAAACACATACACCAAGTTTGAACATTCTAGCTCAATTAAAAGTTATCGTGTCCCAAAGCATCAACCAATCAAATTGCTTATCTCTGCTTACCCTAAGCGGAAAATGCTCATCTTCGAACTCCATCAAGGCATTGACCTAATCAACACATACACCAAGTTTGAACATTCTAGCCCAATTAGGAAGAGAGTTATCGTGTCCCAAAGCATCAACCAATCAAATTGCTTATCTCTGCTTACCCTAAGCGGAAAATGCTCATCTTCGAACTCCATCAAGGCATTGACCTAATAAACACATACACCAAGTTTGAACATTCTAGCTCAATTAGGAAGAGAGTTATTGTGTCCCAAAAAGTGTGACGGACAGACAGACGGACAGACAGACAGACAGACGGACAGACAGACGGACGAACCCATTTTAATAGTCCCCTGCTTTCTTCGAAAGGCGGGGGACAATAAATTTTTACCTGTATCACAAAGAAACAGTAAAGAGATTTACCTGTATCACAAAGCCATCCCTGCCAACCCGTTGTACAATTACAGGTATAATTTGAGTCTCCATTAATACAAACAGC
This sequence comes from Patella vulgata, assembly GCF_932274485.2. Taxonomy (NCBI): domain Eukaryota; kingdom Metazoa; phylum Mollusca; class Gastropoda; family Patellidae; genus Patella; species Patella vulgata. Next base: position 3,131,126 of record NC_065883.2, read on the forward strand.
CGAGTTAGCACAAGTATTATTTACACAATTATCAACTGAAAATATACAAACATATACTTTAATTAGTATAGATATAGTTTAATTAGTATAAATTGGCTGTGGCACTGCCCTTGGAGGTTGGACATAGAACAGCCAGTATGAAAGACTTGTATATAAACATTGTTTAATTAGACCTATTAGGCTAGAACAACCAGTATTTATATAATGATTTAAACTCAAGTATATAAATATTGTTTAATGAGTGAAAGCCATTGAATGGGACGGTAGCAAAACAAATCGTCTAAAACACGATTCCAAGTGGTATCAATTCAATCCTGCTACATCAAACAAAATTCTGATGGTTCCAACAATCACAGAATAATTAATTGACTTTCGGTCCAATAAAAAAAAATTCACTAGGTTATATTTGTCGATCTTACAAAGAGTGTTTTCATGACAATATTAATTAGTTTTTCAAACATCATTATGTTTAAGACGCTGGCTCGCTAGCCTGGAGGTCGGGTGTTCGATCCCTGCATTGGCTGAGAAAGTTCATCCAGATTTTCCGGCGTGATTTCCCCTTGTCAGTGGTGCAGAACGGAGGGCCTGACAAGTACAGCTGTCTAGTCCTTCGGATGAGACGAAAAACCGAGGTCCAGTGTATATATTGGAATGCACGTAAAAGATCCCCTGGCAGTTGGAATTCGATATAAGAGTAGGCGATAGTGCCGCTGCCCGGGCAAAATTTCCCTCATAGCACCCTGTATGGCGTATGCCGTCTTCATTAGCCCAGTATAGGAGCAGAACAGTATGACGTTAAACCCCATTTCATTTCATTTTCATACACACCCTCTCTCTCCATACACACCCTCTCTATCCATACACCCTCTCTCTCTATACACACCCTCTCTCTCTCGCCATACACCATCTCTCTCCATACACCTGTCTCCATACACAACCTCTGTCTCCATTCACACCCTCTCTCTCCATACACACTTTCTCTCTATACACACCCTCTCTCTCTATACACACCCTTTCTCTCTCTCTCTCTCGCTCTGTCTCCATACACACACTCTCCATACACACCCTTTCTCTCTGTAGTTGTCAGGTGCACAATAGAGATAAATAAATTTTTACCTGTATCACAAAGAAACAGTAAAGAGATTTACCTGTATCACAAAGCCATCCCTGCCAACCCGTTGGACAATTACAGGTATAATTTGAGTCTCCATTAATACAAACAGCCGAGTTAGCACAAGTATTATTTACACAATTATCAACTGAAAATATACAAACATATACTTTAATTAGTATAGATATAGTTTAATTAGTATAAATTGGCTGTGGCACTGCCCTTGGAGTTTGGACATAGAACAGCCAGTATGAAAGACTTGTATATAAACATTGTTTAATTAGACCTATTAGGCTAGAACAACCAGTATTTATATAATGATTTAAACTCAAGTATATAAATATTGTTTAATGAGTGAAAGCCATTGAATGGGACGGTAGCAAAACAAATCGTCTAAAACACGATTCCAAGTGGTATCAATTCAATCCTGCTACATCAAACAAAATTCTGATGGTTCCAACAATCACAGAATAATTAATTGACTTTCGGTCCAATAAAAAAAAATTCACTAGGTTATATTTGTCGATCTTACAAAGAGTGTTTTCATGACAATATTAATTAGTTTTTCAAACATCATTATCAATATATGATTTCAAGTCATTCAAGTGATCGATATAGAAATATTGTACAGACTAATTTCTGATTTCCTTCAATGAAGGTGGTGGGGGGTATGGTTTGACGCATGCACTTTAGATCATTAGGACTGTCAATGAATCAAGTGGCGTGGTTTGAATTGTGTGTTAAAAGGAGTAGGATTGCCTTTCCAGTCTCATGGATTATCACGAGGTCCTCCGGTTTCCTCCCACTGCTAAAGACCCCTATCTGCAAGTGAATTATTGAAATAAATTCTTAACAATATGTTGGCCCAGAAATGACCTAGTTAGTGTTGAGTGGATGTTAAACCCCATTTCTCTCTCTCCTGCAAGGCAATAATATGTAAGGGTTGGAGAGAGAGAGAGAGAGAGAGAGAGAGAGATTAGTATCTGTTTAAAACCAGTGATACATGTAACACCAGGTGTGTGACCACAGGGACCTCCCACGTCGTCCCCCCCCACCCTTACTCCATCCTATACAATGTATGCCCCTCAATTAACAGAAATATTGTCTCAAGAGCTTCAGATTTGATCAAATTCTGCGATAATCCCCCAGACCTTCGGTAAATACGACGTTGTCTCCACCCCAGATACCTGGCTGCTTAAAAATTATTGAACACACCCGTGAGCAGAGGTATAAATATGTGGTGTGTTGTGTGATTTATCGTATATCTAGCGACGTCTAGACTGTTCTATCCTATGGCGTCTCCAGTTTAAATTTGGTTGGGGGGAATTCCTTTTGACTCAGTTGGTAGAGGTATGTGTATTCCAGGCCTGATGTCTCGGGTTTGTTTATCTGGAGACACCTAGATTGTTCTGGTCTGTGCTTTATGAGTTTAAACATCCTACTGACTTGGTTGGGGCAATTCCCTTCGAATCACTTGGTAGAGGTATGTGTATTCCAGGCCTGAGGTCGCGGGTTCATATATCTGGAGACACCTAGATTGTTCTGTCCTGTGGTGTCTCCAGTTTAAATATCCTACTGATTTGGTCGGGGGAATTCCCTTCGACTCACTCGGTAGAGGTGTGTGTATTCCAGGCCTGGGGTCACAGGTTCATACATCTAGGGACGTCTAGACTGTTCTGTCCTGTGGTTTATGAGTTTAATAAATATATCTCCTACAGACTCGGTCAAGGGAATTCCCTTTTGACTCATACAGTAGAGGAGAATATATTCCATACCTGAGGTCACATGTTCAATTTCTGACAGGCACATTTATTAATAATAAAGTAAATATATCCCACAGTTAAAATCAATATTAATATCTGTAATTAATTATATCAACTTGAGCTGTCCTCCAAACAACTTTAATGATTTTTATACAACACAATCGCATATTTATACATTAATTATGATATCTGTAATTAGTACCTATTAAAATAAGTGATAACTATATCAATCAATCAATAATAATAATAACAAGCCAACAGTGAGGCTGATGCCCCCGCTGAAATCCCAAAATAAATAGATGACACATTTTAATTTATCACACATTTATTTTTTTTCAAAAGTATCAAGCAATCAAACTGATTATCAACTATACACTAAATTTCATCACTCTCTAACAGATAGAATCAAAATTATCTTGTCCCAAAGCATCGACCAATGTAATTGCTTATCTCTGCTTAGCTTTAGCTCGAAATGTTAATCATTGAACTCAATCAAGACATTCACCTAATGAACATCTACATCAAGTTTAAATATTCTACCTCAATTAAAAGCAGAGTTGTTATGTTCCAAAGTCTTGACAAATCAAATTGCTTATCGCTCCTTAGCCCAAGCAGAAAATTCTCATCATCGAACTTAGTCAAGGTAATGATATAATGAATCTATACTCATCTCTCTCACTTAGTTATAACCAAAGTTATCGTGCCCCAAAGCATCAACCGGTCAGATTTCTTATATCTGCTTACCGTAAGCGGACAATGTTTATCATCGAACTAGATCACGGCATTCGCCTAATGAACGCCAGGCCCATAGCCAGCTTTCTTATCTCTGCTTACGCTAAGCAGAAAATGCTCATCTTCAAACTCTATCAAGGCATTCCCCTAATAAACACCTACACCAAGTTTGAACATTCTAGCTCAATTAGAAGCAGAGTTATTGAGTCCCAAAAAGTGTGACAGACAGACAGATGGACAGACACATTTGATCATAAAAATATAAATTATATATCCTTTATCTTAAAAAAAATTTTTGAACTAATCTGGGGGAGGGAAGGTAGACTTTTAAACTGGAGTCTATGGTTGCATCCTAGTCGGCACCCTCTTAATCCAGTTTATTACTGGTAAAAAAAATACGGTAAAAGTAATATTTTATAATTTGACAGTAATGAATTTAAGTCAATATTTTCCAATAAAATTCACTCATGCATCACACATGAAATGTTTATTACATAATGTGTAATAAAAGATAATATATTAAATGTTGACAATAAATGCACATTCCAAAATAAAATTTAAACGCATGCAGCACATTGAAATGTTTATTACGTGTACGTGATATATTAAAGATACATTCCCACGTACAACCTGGGTGATTTAATGACTAAAAACATATTCAAACTAATTAATTTATCATAATTTTGCTTCAAATCCTTCTCAAAACATTGTAATTGCCAAGGAACTCAGCTATAAAAAAACGATCAAAAGAGGTCATGTTTGTGTCACGTGACTTACCGCTCTCGGTACCTATCGCAACTGTGCGTGGTCGGAGAAGAATTCATTGCATACATTCTTTAATCGCTTACTATTTATTACAAATATTCAATCCTAATTAAATTCTCAGATTATCCACTGCTCGAGTCTTTTTCCATGATTTTTATCTCAATAAGTATTGTACGTCTAACTCTTCATAAAGTTTATCAACATGTACATCAAGCGCTCAATCTCTGCGTGCAACCTTTGACGTCACGCGTGCAGATGTTCCTAATCATCAGGCTGTCGATTAGGGGAACCCTTACATTTTTGTCCTGTATGTGCTCCATGAGTGTTTTTCAGGGAATCCAGTATTTTTCTAGTAAGATTGGATATCTTTACTTTCCATATATACCAAAATTGCCATACTTTTATTGGAAATAACCACCTGATAAATACTTTTCTGGAAACCTATCTTTAAATGTTGACAATAAACGACCATTTGAAAATAAAATTCACTAATGCAGCACACATGAAATGTTTATTACGCAATATTTCAAAAGCAAATATAGGATATAATGACAATACACCAATATATAATAATAAAGTATTTCAAAGAAATCAATAAATTATGAATAAATTCTACTTTCATATAAAAGGAATTGATTAATAACACGAACAGACATTAATTTATAAAGTGAGTGACTGGCTGACTCATGATACGAGTAAACAAACAACACATTATCAATTTCTCGCATTCAATGCTTTGTCAATCGCATGAAATACCACGCCTTAAAAAGAGAACAGGTGAACAGTTATATGATCGAATTTTAAAACAGAACTAGCCAATGGTGACAATGATGCTTTGAACATTAATAGAGGGAGAGAGAGAGAGATAGAGAGAGAGAGAGAGAGAGAAATGAAATGAAATGGGGTTTAACATCCTACTGTTTTGCTCTGAACAGGGCTAATGAAGACGGGCATACGCCATACAGTGTGCTATGAGGGAAATTTTGCCCGGACAGCGGCACTACGGCCTACTCTTATATTGAATTCCAACTGTCAATGGATCTTTTACGTGCACGCCAATGTGTACACGGGACCTTGGTTTTTCATCTCATCCGAATGACTAGACAGCTGTCCTTGTCAGGCCCTCCGTCCTGCATCACTGACAAGGGGAGAGAGAGAGAGAGAAATGGGGTTTAACTTCCACTCCACACAAACTAAACTAACATATGGTTTAATTTTATTTCAATAATTTGCTTGCGCGTAGGGGTCTTTAGCAGTGGGAGGAAAACGGGGGACCCAGTGAAAACCCATGAGGTTGGACAGGCGACCCTACTCCTTGTCATGTACAACCGGGGATTCGAAACCACGCCAGTTGACTCAATGACAGATCTTATGATACAGTGTGCACACACTAACCACCCACCCTTTAACATTAATAAAGAAACATAGTTAGGTTGATGTACCCTGTCTTAATAATGGCTAAAACAAATAGATGATACCTGTTAATTATTTGTACATAGAGAGAGAGAGAGAGAGAGAGAGAGAGGTTTAACTCTACTTGACACAAACTAGGTCAATTCGAGACTAACACATGGTTTAATTTTATTTCAATAATTTACATTCGCATAGGGGTCTTTAGCACCTTGCTACTTGTCACATACTACTGGGGAATCAAAACCATGCGAGTTGTATATTTATTTACTAGCAGGATACCCGGATTCGCTCGGGGGTCATAACTCCGAAACCGGAAGTGGTAGGCTAACGCCACCTGGCCTATGTTACTCCCCTGTCCGAGCTACCCCTATACCCCAAATTTCAGACTCGGGGCAGACCTAGTGTAGCCGCCAACCCCAAACAGACAGACAGACAGACAGACAGACAGACAAACGACAGTCACAAATATATATATAGATTGCTTTTATTTTGAATTAAAATGGGGGTACCAGAATCTTTTCAGTGCTTACCTTACAGCCGCCTCTAAAGGTATTAAACCAACCCTGCATGTTATTAAGCATCAAGCGATCAAATTGTTTATCACTCTGATTAAACCTGAGCATAAGAAGATTATTATCGAACTTAGTCAAGGTATTGATGTAATGAAGATGAAACTATACCCCATCTTACCAAACTTAGTTTTGCATGTTTCATTTATGTACAAAAGGCTAAATGTAAGAAAAGTCTCTCCTGATATAAGTCTACCCCTATCACACCTGATATAAGTATATCCCCTTCACCCCTGATATAAGTATATCCCCTTCACCCCTGATATAAGTATATCCCCTTCACCCCTGACATTTATAATATTTCCCTTGTTACTTTCTCTTACAGCAAAATGACCAACTCCCAAAATCTATAACTGCTACAATCTACCTGACCACTGACATCAATAACTCTAATTACCTGTATAAATACCTCAATTCACCTGTATTATTAACCTGTATGAAGATGTGTACCTGTATCATTCACTTGTGTTATTTACCTGTATTAAGATATTTAATCTATATCAATTATAGCGTTAATAATCAACGAAATCAATCAAAACATCTCACAACCTGTATTTTTTTAACTCATAAATATTTACCTTAAAAACAAGATTGATTTTTTTACCTGGTATTTCAATCAGACTCAAATGTCACTTAATCAACTCGAGCCTCAAGCTTTCCTCTATTTATTGATATTTCAATCAATTGATACGGAAAGCGAATAATTCACTCGACTCAACAATGATTATCAAAATGTCAAATGTACTTTTTAACATTTAGAAACTGTGAAAAATGGTTTTCGAAATAGAAATTCAATACGAATTCACAGTATAAAATAGCTCAATACAGAAGGGTGTTTGAAATAGAAATTCAATGTGAATTTACAGTATAAAATGCTTTAATACAGAAAGGGTGTTTGAAATAGAAATTCCCTGTAAATAATCCAGGAAGGTGTTTGAAATAGAAATTCACTGTGAACAGTACAGAACGGTGTTAAAATATGATAATTTCACTAGTTTTATTTTAATACAAAATTTAAGACTATTTTTCTTTAACCGGTATTGGAGAATCGTGGTTAACTAGAACGTGGAAGGAAACCAGAGTACCCGGAGTAAACCCACGAGGTTGAGAAGATGCCTCAATCTCCAAACGGGGAATTAAAACCTTGCCATTTGACTCGATAACAGACCTTATGATCAAGTGCGCACACGTTAACGATTCGGCCATCCAACCCCCTTGAATCATGTAAAAGATGTTTAGATTAAAATCTCAAATTTGGTTTTTAATTAAGTTCTTTGTCCAGAGAAATAAGAGAGAGATGGGGTTTAACGTCCACTCGACACAAACTAGGTAATTTTTGGACTAACATATGGTTTTATTTTTATTTCAATAAATCGCTTGCGCATAGGAGTCTTTAGCAGTGGGAGGAAACCGGAGGACCCGGAAAAAACCCACAAGGTTGGACAGGCGACCCTACTCCTTGTCACGTACAACCGGGGATTCGAAACCACGCCAGTCGACTCAATGACAGACTTTATGATACAACGTGGACACGCTTACCATTCAGCCATCCAACCCCCCTCAGAGAAATAAGAAGAAGGTTTTTGCCAAAAGGAGGAGCCATAGTGCCTTATTGAGTAAGATGTTGGCTTTTTAACCTGGGGGTTCATGTGTTTGATCCCTGCGTTGGCCATGATTTTCTCGCATGGTTCTCCCTTGAAAGTACAATGCAGGTTGGAGAGCCTGGCAAGGGAGGACAGTGTATAGTAACTATTCTATACATGTAGTTGTTTGGATGAGACAAAAAAAAACAAGGTCTCATGTACAAATTGGTGCGCATGAAAAAGAACCCATGGCAGTTGGAATTCGATATAAAATTAGTTTGTACCGCTGTTCTCCTAATATCAACCATCGCGTACTTTATTATCAGCCAATTAACTACAGTTGAAATGCCATCCAAATCAAGAACCAAGTATGGAGATCAAGTGTCTTTTCCAAGATGTGGTGTAGTTTTATTGAACAGACTTCCCATAGACATCAAAAGATCCGAAACATTGAACACTTTTAAGTCACATTTAAAGACATTAATTGTCAAGCAAATATATGACTAGCGTTCTGGAACAGTTTACAGGAAAGAATTGCACTCTAGAAATTCATAATTTATAAGTATCGACCGTTAAACCCCATTTTATTGCCGAAGAATGAAGAATCAACTTGGTGTGGCCTAGTCTAGAATCAACTTGGTGTGGCCTAGTCTAGAATTATCTTGGTGTGGCCTAGTCTAGAATTATCTGGAGAGAATCTAGAATCATTAATTCTTATTTATAAGTTGAAACAAGTGACAAAATCGTGAGTGTAGATTTCAAATAAAACGTGAATAACTAGGAGTATCTGTATCAGATAGACCTTTGTAATTTATATCTGTGTTTTATCACCACTTGAAATAACCTAACGCCACCCTTATAATAACATTTATACAATAGATTATTATCTTACTTATATTTATATACTAGATTAATATAATCAGGGTAAACAACACAGGACAAATACTAATTCTCTGTAGTACATCCAGTACTTTTAGAGATAGAGAGAGAGAGAGAGAGAGAGAGAGAGAGAGAGAGGGGGGAGAGAGGGAGGGGGGAGAGAGGGATGGAGAAAAAAAAAGAGAGAGAGAGGGGGGGGTAACATCCACTCCACACAATTTAGGTCATTTTGGGACTAACATATGGGCACAGAGCTAGAGAGCGAGAAAGTGAGAGAAACAAATGCCCACACAACATAAATGAGGCTATTTTGGGACTAACATATTTCAAAAATTCACTTGCATGTATGGTGTGTGTGGGGGGGGGGGGGTGCGAGTGGTTGAGGGTTTAACCTCCACTGGACACAAACTAGGTCATTTCGGGACTAACATCTGGTTCAATTTTATATCAATAATATGCTAGCGTGTAGGAGTCTTCAGCAGTAGGAGGAAGCCTGGGGACCTCGATAAAACCCACAAAGTTGGACAGGCAATCTTACTCCTTGTCACATACAACCGGGGAATCGAAGCCACGACACTTGTCTCAATGACAGACCTTATGATGCAGCGTGCATACATTAACCGTTCGGCAACTCAACTCCCCACAAAAAACGAAGCCATGGTTCCGTGTTTGATCCCTGTACTGACCGATAAAGTTCATCAAGATTTTCCAAATCAGTTCCCCCTTGTCAGTGATGAAGGACGAAGGGACAGCATATAGTCATTCGGGTGGGACAAAAAAAAATAAGGCCTTGTGTACACATCTGAAGACTGCTATTAAAAACAGACAAATAACTTATAATTTGATGTATATTAGAATAAAGCAAACTGTACAATGTATTGGTGTATGCCTGTATTCATTAGCCTAGCCGGAGCATAACAGTAGGACGTTAAACCCCATTTCATTTCAAGTCTATTTCCATGTAAACCACCTTATAAATATATATTTATCAACATGTATCATAAGTCGATGATATCATGTCGATTGAAGCGGATCTAAAAAAAAGCTATTTCACTCACACTTTTAAGATCATTGCATGATAAACTTTGCATGTAATAAACTAAGACGTAGTAAATGTATAAAGATGAGTTTATATGAATATTAATTGTTTATTTTTATTCAACAGATATATGTTTTAAGTCTATTTATGGTTCTACGTCACTTGTATATCAATGTTTAGTTTAACTCAATGACTTGCAGCCTTTTATGTAAAATCAAAACGCTAACAAATAAATTTATTTTTTATAAAGATATAAAATTTAGCAATGAAAAGAGTAAATTCACTAAATATTTGATGGTTTCTGTGTCTATTTTTATCAGATTTGTCCCTTTGAAATTTGTGATCAAATAAAATATTCAATTCACCACAAAAAGAAACCCTTTAAGTACATGCAAGTACTCTTATAGACTTGTCAGGACAAATACTAATTCACTGTAGTACATCCAGTACTCTTAGAGAGAGAGAGAGAGAGAGAGAAATGGGGTTTAAGGCCACTCGACACAAACTAGGTCATTTCGGGACTAACATATGATTTTAATTTTATTTCAATAATTCGCTTGTGCGTTGGGGTCTTTAGCAGTTTAGCAGTGGGAGGAAACTGGAGGACCCGGAGAAAACCCACGAGGTTGGACAGGCGACCCTACTCCTTGTCTTGTACAACCAGGGAATCGAAACCACGCCAGTTGACTCAATGACAGACCTTATGATACAACGCACACAAACTAACCATTCGGCTGTCAACCCCCTCCGTGAGGTTGGACATGTGATCCTTCTCCTTGTAACCCACAAGCTGGGAATGATAATCATACCACTGGACCAAACAACTGACTCTACTATCCAAAACACACACGTCAGACCAGGGCTCTATGTAGGATTTTAAAAGTGGGGGTGCAGCAGACCACTCGACCAACCAACCCCATTTTTCAATATTCTTATAAACGATCAAATTGTTGTGTAATTTCATTTCATTTCTGTAAATAACAGTGATCATTAACGATTTTAATATTAACCAAGAATTGTGTTCTGTATATTATAAAAATCTTGATGAATTTTAATATTCTGTTTCTGGCTTTTCTGTCTCTTTGATATCAATATTAATAAAGATTACTAGTATTACAGATGAGAATTCTTGAATAGAATTACAATTTTCAAGTCAATATTAAACATACATTACGCAAGAGCTAAATCTGCCTATTGTAGGTCTTTCTTTAGGCCTGAAATGTTATATATATTATTAATTAGACATTAATTAACTTATTCAGACCATAATCAACTCTCAATGGCATTGGATACTCAAGATTTTAACTAGATTAGAACAGTTCGCCATTTCAAAATTTAATTTAAAAATGGGAAAGCTAGGCTAAGTCTCGAATATACCAGTGCCCTGGTTACTACAGTGCACAGATCTTGTCAAAACTACAAACAGTGATAACTTGGTTCAGAATGAAGTAATTTGAATGAAATTTTCAATATTTTCATTTTACATTATCTATATGTGAGCTATTGTTTTACATTATCAATTTTTGAGCTATTATAGCAAGAATGGTCAGCTCTTTATCCAAATCTTACATAATGTATTTTTAAGAGGTGTGTGGCACACAGCTGTCAACAGAAGAAAATCCAAGGCGAGTGTCACAGGACACTCCTGTCGGGAATGGAGCCTGCGTTCCCAGACACACGCCTCTACCAAGTGAGTAAAAGGGAATTCCCCCGACCAAATCAGTAGGAAGTATATTTAAACTCATAAACCACAGAAAAGAACCGAGTGAGTCGAAGGGAATTCCCTCAACCAAATCACTAGGAAGTATATTTAAACTCATAAATCACAGAAAAGAACCGAGTGAGTCGAAGGGAATTCCCTCAACCAAATCACTAGGAAGTATATTTAAACTCATAAATCACAGAATAGAACCGAGTGAGTCGAAGGGAATTCCCTCGACCAAATCAATAGGAAGTATATTTAAACTCATAAACCACAGAAAAGAACCGAGTGAGTCGAAGGGAATTCCCTCGACCAAATCAGTGGGAAGTATATTTAAACTCATAAATCACAGAAAAGAACCGAGTGAGTCGAAGGGAATTCCCCCGACCAAATCAGTAGGAAGTATATTTAAACTCATAAATCACAGAAAAGAACCGAGTGAGTAAAAGGGAATTCCCCCGACCAAATCAGTAGGAAGTATATTTAAACTCATAAACCACAGAAAAGAACCGAGTGAGTCGAAGGGAATTCCCTCGACCAAATCAGTAGGAAGTATATTTAAACTCATAAACCACAGAAAAGAACCGAGTGAGTCGAAGGGAATTCCCTCGACCAAATCAGTAGGAAGTATATTTAAACTCATAAACCACAGAAAAGAACCGAGTGAGTCGAAGGGAATTCCCTCGACCAAATCAGTAGGTATTTAAACTCATAAACCACAGAAAAGAATCGAGTGAGTCGAAGGGAATTCCCTCGACCAAATCAATAGGAAGTATATTTAAACTCATAAACCACAGAAAAGAACCGAGTGAGTCGAAGGGAATTCCCTCGACCAAATCAGTAGGAAGTATATTTAAACTCATAAACCACAGAAAAGAACCGAGAGAGTCGAAGGGAATTCCCCCGACCAAATCAGTAGGAAGTATATTTAAACTCATAAATCACAGAAAAGAACCGAGTGAGTCGAAGGGAATTCCCTCGACCAAATCAGTAGGAAGTATATTTAAACTCATAAACCACAGAAAAGAACCGAGTGAGTCGAAGGGAATTCCCTCGACCAAATCAGTAGGAAGTATATTTAAACTCATAAACCACAGAAAAGAACCGAGTGAGTCGAAGGGAATTCCCCCGACCAAATCAGTAGGAAGTATATTTAAACTCATAAATCACAGAAAAGAACCGAGTGAGTCGAAGGGAATTCCCCCGACCAAATCAGTAGGAAGTATATTTAAACTCATAAATCACAGAAAAGAACCGAGTGAGTCGAAGGGAATTCCCTCGACCAAATCAGTAGGTATTTAAACTCATAAACCACAGAAAAGAATCGAGTGAGTCGAAGGGAATTCCCTCGACCAAATCAATAGGAAGTATATTTAAACTCATAAACCACAGAAAAGAACCGAGTGAGTCGAAGGGAATTCCCTCAACCAAATCACTAGGAAGTATATTTAAACTCATAAATCACAGAATAGAACCGAGTGAGTCGAAGGGAATTCCCCCGACCAAATCAGTAGGAAGTATATTTAAACTCATAAATCACAGAAAAGAACCGAGTGAGTAAAAGGGAATTCCCCCGACCAAATCAGTAGGAAGTATATTTAAACTCATAAACCACAGAAAAGAACCGAGTGAGTCGAAGGGAATTCCCTCGACCAAATCAGTAGGAAGTATATTTAAACTCATAAACCACAGAAAAGAACCGAGTGAGTCGAAGGGAATTCCCTCGACCAAATCAGTAGGAAGTATATTTAAACTCATAAACCACAGAAAAGAACCGAGTGAGTCGAAGGGAATTCCCTCGACCAAATCAGTAGGTATTTAAACTCATAAACCACAGAAAAGAATCGAGTGAGTCGAAGGGAATTCCCTCGACCAAATCAATAGGAAGTATATTTAAACTCATAAACCACAGAAAAGAACCGAGTGAGTCGAAGGGAATTCCCTCGACCAAATCAGTAGGAAGTATATTTAAACTCATAAACCACAGAAAAGAACCGAGAGAGTCGAAGGGAATTCCCCCGACCAAATCAGTAGGAAGTATATTTAAACTCATAAATCACAGAAAAGAACCGAGTGAGTCGAAGGGAATTCCCTCGACCAAATCAGTAGGAAGTATATTTAAACTCATAAACCACAGAAAAGAACCGAGTGAGTCGAAGGGAATTCCCTCGACCAAATCAGTAGGAAGTATATTTAAACTCATAAACCACAGAAAAGAACCGAGTGAGTCGAAGGGAATTCCCCCGACCAAATCAGTAGGAAGTATATTTAAACTCATAAATCACAGAAAAGAACCGAGTGAGTCGAAGGGAATTCCCCCGACCAAATCAGTAGGAAGTATATTTAAACTCATAAATCACAGAAAAGAACCGAGTGAGTCGAAGGGAATTCCCTCGACCAAATCAGTAGGTATTTAAACTCATAAACCACAGAAAAGAATCGAGTGAGTCGAAGGGAATTCCCTCGACCAAATCAATAGGAAGTATATTTAAACTCATAAACCACAGAAAAGAACCGAGTGAGTCGAAGGGAATTCCCTCGACCAAATCAGTAGGAAGTATATTTAAACTCATAAACCACAGAAAAGAACCGAGTGAGTCGAAGGGAATTCCCCCGACCAAATCAGTAGGAAGTATATTTAAACTCATAAATCACAGAAAAGAACCGAGTGAGTCGAAGGGAATTCCCTCGACCAAATCAGTAGGAAGTATATTTAAACTCATAAACCACAGAAAAGAACCGAGTGAGTCGAAGGGAATTCCCTCGACCAAATCAATAGGAAGTATATTTAAACTCATAAACCACAGAAAAGAACCGAGTGAGTCGAAGGGAATTCCCTCGACCAAATCAGTAGGAAGTATATTTAAACTCATAAACCACAGAAAAGAACCGAGTGAGTCGAAGGGAATTCCCTCGACCAAATCAGTAGGAAGTATATTTAAACTCATAAACCACAGAAAAGAACCGAGTGAGTCGAAGGGAATTCCCCCGACCAAATCAGTAGGAAGTATATTTAAACTCATAAATCACAGAAAAGAACCGAGTGAGTCGAAGGGAATTCCCTCGACCAAATCAGTAGGTATTTAAACTCATAAACCACAGAAAAGAATCGAGTGAGTCGAAGGGAATTCCCTCGACCAAATCAATAGGAAGTATATTTAAACTCATAAACCACAGAAAAGAACCGAGTGAGTCGAAGGGAATTCCCTCGACCAAATCAGTAGGAAGTATATTTAAACTCATAAACCACAGAAAAGAACCGAGTGAGTCGAAGGGAATTCCCTCGACCAAATCAGTAGGTATTTAAACTCATAAACCACAGAAAAGAATCGAGTGAGTCGAAGGGAATTCCCTCGACCAAATCAGTAGGAAGTATATTTAAACTCATAAATCACAGAAAAGAACCGAGTGAGTCGAAGGGAATTCCCTCGACCAAATCAGTAAGAAGTATATTCTATTCTAATTGTAGACGCCACAGGACAGAACAATCTAGACGTCCCTAGATATACAAACCCGCGACCCCAGGCCTGGAATACACACACACCAGTACCAATTGAGTCGAAATGAATTTCCCTGACCAAGTGGGAAGGAAGTATATTTAAGCTGGAGACGTCACAGGACAGAACAATCTAGATATATACGAACAATCTAGACATCACCAGAAATACGAGCAATAACATAGCACATCACATAATTACATCCTGCAAGCAAATGACATAAACAATTATAGAAGATATTATTTTCTGTGAAATGCATAAACAGATACACCAAAAGATTTCTATTACCGGTACATAATATACTGATATCTATTTCCTAATATACCACCTTTACATTTAAAACCAATAAAACAAATAAGTATCTATTTCCTAATATACCACCTTTACATTTAAAACCAACCAGTATCTATTTCCTAATATACCACCTTTACATTTAAAACCAACCAGTATCTATTTCCTAATATTCCACCTTTACATTTAAAACCAACCACTATCTACTTCTTAATATACCACCTTTACATTTAAAACAAATAAGTATCTATTTCCTAATATACCACCTTTACATTTAAAACCAACCAGTATCTATTTCCTAATATTCCACCTTTACATGTACATGTACAACCAATATGTTGGTATTATCTAATATGCCAGTTTTACCATAACAGACATTCATTGTTATCCATTTATTTAAAAAATGCTAATCAATATTTGAATTTATTAGCAAAGTTTATCATTTTGGATAAATCAATAATCAATGAAATGTGACTCAATTTAATTCTTATATGCACTGCTACTGTTCAATTAAAATACTTTATTAACTCTTGGTAATAAGGCCACTACTAGGGCGGCCACGATGCCTAAGTGGGAAAGACACTGCAGGAGGTCGCATGTTCAATCTCTGCATTGGCCGAGAAAGTTGATACCGCTAATAAATAATAAACCATGAATTGCAGAGCAAGGGAACGTTCACTGCACGTGTTTTGCCCCGAGAAATTTCCTCTGAATGTCAGTGGAGCAAGATGGAGGTGGAGGGCCTAGTTATTAGTATGGAATGAAAAACCGAGGTCCCGTGCACAGATGGACAGTGGGAAATCAAAATAATAGTAGGTCGTAGTGCGGGGAGTTGGATGGCTGAATGGTTAGCGTGCGCACGCTGTATCATAAAGTCTGTCATTGAGTCGACTGCCGTGGTTTCGAATCCCCGGTTGTACGCGACAAGGGGTAGGGTCGCCTGTCCAACCTTGTGGGTTTTCTCCGGGTCCTCCGGTTTCCTAAAATAAAATTAAACCATATGTTAGTCCCGAAATGACCTAGTTTGTGTCGAGTGGACGTTAAACCCCATTTCTCTCTCTCTCTCTCTCTCTCTCTCAGGTCGTAGTGCTGATGTCTGGGCCAAATTTCCCTCACAGCACACTGTATGTCTACATTAGCCCAGTCGGTACAGAACACTAACAATTTTTACCAGCAGCTGATTGGTGGGGGAATGGCGTGAAAGAGAAATGGAATTTAACATCCACTTGACATTAAACCCCATTTCATTTAATTTCTTTTCAGTAAAATGCTAAAAAGCACTTTTGATATACTTGCTGGAAAATTATTGTCTTTTAAATTATTGAATTGTCCCGACATGAAGATACAGTCATCTGGTATTATCTCTAGACCTTTACCCACCCACACAAAGATTGTTCCCGAGACTTTATCACCAGGTGTTTATTCACATGACATCATAGATCTCTGAGCTATTATTAAATCCTGACTTGTATATATATATATATATATATACATACATATATATATATATATATATATATATATATAAAAAGAGAGAGAGAGTGAGAGAGAGAGAGAGAGAAAAATGGGGTTTAACATCCACTAGACACAAACTAGATCATATTGGGACTAACACATGGTTCAATTTTATTTCAATAATTTGCTTGAGTGTAGGGGTCTTTAGCAGTAAGAGAAAACCGCAGAACCCGGAGACAACCCACAAGGTTGGACAGGCGATCCTACTCCTTGTCACGTACAACCGAGGAATCGAAAACACGCCAGTTGACTCAATGCCAGACCTTACTATACAGCACGCATATGCTAACCAACCCCCGCCACCCCCCCCCCTTTTATATAGTGTAGAATATATCATAATATAAATAAAGAACTGAGATATATATCTATATCTATATTTAGAGAAAGTATTAGGATCAGATTACCTGTAGAATACATGTACCTGTGTATATAATAAACTAATTAACATATCTATATAAGTATACATACATCTTGATATATACATGTATAATATATACCAGATAACATTCAAATGTATCTTACAAACTTATTAACTGTTAAAGTAGCTAGTCTCTAGCTAAATATCATCCAAAGTCTTCAAGTTGAAAACACAAATTATTTATCAATTTAAATCAACATTGATGTTGTGATCTTACCGGGAAAAGATGGGCTTCTGATATCCATTTTACCATTGGTACATGAATCATGAACTATAATGCGTTTCAGCGCCATTTGTAAAAAGGAACTAGAAGATCGAGGCAAGACATATTCCACAAGTCATGTCAAACGGTGATCCCATATTCATATCTGGAGAGCATGCGCAATAAATAATATCGGTGTAGACTGGAATAACCAGACGCTAGAGATTGCCATTTGATTGAGACTTCAGGCATATTTAGCCGAACATAAATGATTAGAATTTAGAGTAAAATCAGAAATGATTGAATGTAAATCAGTTTATATACATTCATATTACATTATTATATGCCTTGCGACCCATTTGTGTCAATTTCTAGGTCCCAAATATTAGTGATTTACCTCCTTTAAATGACCCAGAGGTTTGACCCCACCAATCTCAGATAAAGAATTGAAACACCACCAATCTCAGGTAAAGAAATGAACCATACCAATCTCTTCCCCACTTTTTGCAAGTAAAGAACTGAACCCTGTCTGTCTCAAGTAAAGAATTACCCCCCCCCCCCCTATCCCAGGTAAACCAGGTAAAAAATTAAACCCCTCCCATTTCAGGTAACAAACTGAACCCCCTTCCATCTTAGAAAAATAAATTGAACACATGCCATCTAAATGACTGAATCCCTGCCATCTCAGGTAAGTATTTGAACCCCTGCTATCACAGGTAAAGAACTGAATCTCCTACCATCTCAGGTAAAGAATTGAACCCAACCCATCTCAGGTAAAGAATGGACCCTGTTGCAGGTAAAGAATTGAACCCCAAGTGTTGCAGGTAAAGAATTGAACCCCAGGTGTTGCAGGTAAAGAATTGAACCCCACCCATCTCAGGTAATGAATCTATTAACATCAAACAAATGAATCCAAAGGTAAATTATCATATAGCAACTCCATCACAGACCATGCACTTACTTCAGTACAAACACTCGTTTTCAACAAGGTGTAATTTACACTTTAAACTTAATACACAAAGGTTGCCAAAAATAGTTTATTTTTACATCAAGAATGCACTCAAAATAAAGGGCTTCTTTATTCTCTTTCAACCAAAAAGTCTTTCTGAATAGGAAAACAATTTATGGAGCAGAATAACATATCTTGTGGTGACAAAAAGATCTTATCCAATAGACAAACACTTCCTTCATCCTCCTATATATCACCGATGACTAATATTTCAAATACAATCGGGTTTTAATGTTCTATTTTTGTGAACCAACTGGGAAATTTATATTTAAAATGATATAAAATCTGAAAATACTGCTACAATATATAGGTCATTTCTCTTAAAGATGCCTTCCTGTGTACCAGGGGGCTTGGATGGCCGAATGGTTACCACATGCGCGCTGTATCATAAGGTCTGTCATTGTGTCAACTGTTGTGGTTTCGATTCCCCGGTTGTACGTCCAACCTCGTGGGTTTTCTCCGGGTCCTACTGTTTCCTTGCACTGCTAAAGACCCCTACGCACAAGCGAAGTATTGAAATAAAATAGAACCATATGGTTTGTGGCGAGTGGACGTTAAACCTATCTCTCTCTTTGCTGCAGGCCATCGCTCTCTCTTAAAATTCTTCTGCATGCCCTAATAAACACTGTGCAGGCCGCCATATCACACAAAACAGGTATGCAGGTATAAAATATAATGTACAACTGTAACATGATATAATACTAAAAAAATTATCAACTGATTTATTATACTGTAACTGTTTAACAAGATTTCACAAGTCGTTTTCACACAAATACCTCAAGTACCAGGGCAAATACCTCATGTATCAGGGCAAATACCTCATGTATCAGGGCTTAGACGTAGAGCAGTTAACTTATTAACCGGTTAAGGTGTAAATGAAATTAACACATTAAGGATGCATTATGGGAGATTCGATAAAATTGGCAGTTCTTACTATAATAGTTAAAAACTAGATAACCTAAAGGCAATTTGCTGAAAATTTCATTCAAATTGATCCACTATGAACCAAGAACTAAGCGAATGACATTTCTGCCTAGCCTCAGTCATCATTACTAAAGTCAGTACGATAAACAGTATAGTCTCGATTATCCATTTAATCGTTTAATCGAGAAGGAAAGTTATGCAGTAACTCCGCTCACAATCCACTTAAGATCACAGGCTAGCGATGCCATCTAGAGTTGATTATGGTCTGGATATGTTAATTAATGTTGAATTAATAATTTAGATAATATTTCAGGCCTAAAGAAAGACCTGCAATGGACAGATTTAGCTCTTGCATAATGTATGTTTAATAGAAATGAATTAACGCATTAACACTCTGTACGTCATGTAAGCATATTCTGCAGGAAAATTGTTATACAGACCCATGAAAGGGTCTACAGCATGCAAAATCCAGAGACCACATTGTCACTGTCGCTTTAATTACGTCTGTCGGATCGCAAGTCTCCGGTTGAAATAACTTGGTTTCCAGTCTCCCTTGAATCAATGGCCAAGGTCGAAACCACCAAATTTTTAAACGCTTTTCAGTCAAAATGCCACCTAAATTCTGGATTTGGGGTACAGAATAAAAATAATAATCAAGAATAAGTTTGATTACTCTGTAAAATAGGTTGGGTAGGAAAATGACCATGTTTTAGGAGCTTCAATAATTAACTCATATTAAAGGAGCTAAATCGCTAATATTCGGGACCTAGTAATTGACACAAATGGGTCGCAACACATATAATAATGTAATATGAATGTATATAAACTGATTTACATTCAATTGTTTCCGTTTTTACCCTAATTTCAAATCAGTTATGTTTCGGGAAATACACCAGATTGCCTGTCTACACCGATAGTATTTATTGCGCATGCTTTCCAGATAAGAATATGATGTCACCGTTTGACACAACTTGTGGAATATGTCTAACCTCGTTCTTCGAGTCCCTTGTTACAAATGGTAAAATGTTTATTTTGTCTTAAATATTGGACATCAGAAGCCCATCTTTTCCCGGTAAGATCATAACATCAATGTTGATTTAAATTGACACAATAATTTGTGTTTTCAATGTCGAAGACTTTAGATGATATTGAGTTAGAGACCTAGCTACTTTAACACGTTAACTTTAAAATTTTAACACATTAAAGGAGCTAAATCGCTAATATTTTGGACCTAAAAATTGGCACAAATGAGTCGCAACACATATAGTAATGTAATATGAATTTATATAAACTGTTTTACATTCAATCGTGTCCATTTTACTGTGAATTGTCATTGGTTATGTTTGGCGAAATACGCCAGAAGTCTCAACCACAAGTCAGTTTCTAGCGTCTGGTTATTCCAGTCAACACCGATATTATTTATTGCGCATGCTCTCCAAATAAGAATATGATATCACCGTTTGACATGACTTGTTACAAATTTGAGCACCTTGTTACAAATGGCGCTGAAACGCATTATGGTACACGATTCGTGTGTACCAATGGTAAAATGTTTATTTTGTCTTAAATATTGGATATCAGAAGCCCATCTTTTCCAGGTAAGATCACAACACCAATGCTGATTTAAATTGCTTAAAAATTCGAGTTTTCAATGTCGAAAATTTTGGATGATATTGAGTTACGGACTTAGCTACTTTAACTTGCTCTCAACCCTGTAATTTACAAATAAGACGCATCATGGGTGAGATATATATATTCAAAATACAGATGTGACATCATCCTTTGATGTTGGCATATCATTATTTCAAATATAATGGTACCAGCAATGTAACAAGCGTACATTATTGATACTAGTTAATATTTTGGACCCGTGTGATGTGTCTGTATTTTAAGTTTGTTTAATGATCTTGAGCTTAAGACATTGTGTAATATATTGAAACAACACGAGTGACTATCAACCATTAAACCACACTTATATATCTATATGTACAATGAACAATGTTCTTAATTAATAAGTTATATATAGATATTGTTATGTCACGTATTTAAATCCAGGTATGCCCTTAAAACAAGACAGGTAAAGACATGTAGACAAATTAAATTACAAATACAACATTGTTCTAATTGTAAACACAAGATAGTAACCATACCCTACCTTGTACCTGACACTCAACATTACTCATAGCTCACTTATTAAAAAGTCAGTATACTCTACATTGTAAATGCCACCCAAGAAGTGGTATCAGGTGTTCTAGAGAGAGAGAGAGAGAGAGAGAGAGAGGGAAAGATTGGTTTTAACGTCCACTCGACACAAACTATGTCATTTCGGGACAAACATATGGTTTAATTTTATTTCAATAATTCGCTTGCGCGTAGGGGTCTTTGGCAGTGGGAGGAAACCGGAGGACCCGGAGAAACCCCACGGGGTTGGACAGACGACCCTACTCTTTGTCACGTACAACCGGGGATTCGAAACCATGCCAGTTGACTCAATGACAGACTTTATGATACAGCGCGCATATGCTAACCATTCGGCTACCCCCCCCCCTTCTGTTCTATAAAGAGTATACATATCCTGCCTTGTATATGATACCAATCACTAACAGTTAAACAAGATGTGGTATCAGATGTTCTATAAAGAGTAAGCATACCCTGCCTTGTATAACAAGCACTTGACACAAATTGTCATCTTGGGACTAACATATGGTTCAGTTTTATTTCCATAATTCGCCTATGCTTTTTATCGTACCAACTTTAGTAATGATGATCAACGTTAGCCTAAAATTCGAAAGCTAATATCTTGGTTCAGATTGGAGCAATTTGACTGAAATTTTCAGCATATTCTGTTTACATTATCTATTTTTTAATTATTATAGCGAGAACTGTCAGCTCTTTATCTAATCTCCCATAATGCCCCATTAACCAGATTTAAATAAAGAGCTGGTCGCTTCTATTTTCCATATACCAATATTGTCATACTTTTATTGGAAATATCTGCCCAATAAATACTTTTCTGGGAAAGTATCTTTAATCAAAGTATAATTGAAAATGCCAGTCAAATTACTTTATGATTGGGTTTCAGACAAACGAATGCAATTAAATTTGTATTACCGGTAAAATTCCTATTAATTTCATTCCTAATAAGACATTTAATATGTAATATTAGAAAGCCGTGTATAACCCGTCTGCATGATGCAGATGTCAGTTCCTTTACTGCCAGTCTACCTGTCTGACGTCACACATTCCAGAAATTTGTCTTGGCTGATTTTAAAAGCATTTAATACACACATGCCAGGTATTTTCCAATCCATTAAATACCCACATAGAGTAGATTATTGGCTTGTCATGTGAATAAATGTCTAAATGATAATTCATATAATATTTGAAGCCAGAATAAATACCTGCAATAGGCTGATTTAGCTCTTATATATTGCACCTTTAGAAGTGCATAATGGAAGATAAGATAAAGAGCTGGCAGTTCTCACTATAATAGATAAAAAGTAGATAATGTAAAGGGAATTTGCTGAAAATTTCAGTCAAATTTCTCCACTCTGAACCGAGATCATCATTACTAAAATCGGTACGATATAACATAGTCTCGATTATCCATTTCATGATTAAATCATAAATGAAAATTGAGCAGCAAATGGGATCCTAATCCAGTAAATTTCGCAGGCTTGCGATGACATCGAGAGGTGATTATGGTCTGATGTTGATAAATGTTCAATTAATAATTTAGATAACATTTCGGGCCTAAAGAAATACCTGCAATAGGTATGTTTAATATAAGGTCCTTAAAAGTTTATTTATTACATGAAGTTTCTAGAATCTTATAGATAAAGTTTTTTACGGTAAAACCCTTGAAACGTTTTTATTTTATGAATAAATTAAAATAAAATAATCTATAGGCCTAGAGACTTGAACTAACACTGGTTTGTCAGGACTCTGGTGGGACATCCGTGAGGGCGATGACGACAGATTGAGAGAGGGAGAAATGGGGTTTAACTCCACTCTATACAAACTAGGTCATTTCGGGACTAATATATGGTTCAATTTTATTTCAATAATTCACCTGCCCGTTAGGGTCTTAAACAGTGGGAGGAAACCAGAGGACCCTGAAGTTGGACAGGTGACCCTACTCCTTGTCACGTACAAGTGGGGAATCAAAACCACACCATTTGACGCAATGGCAAACCTAACAGGACAGATAGTCATTTTGTAACAGGGTCATATTTTGGGACTCTGTCAATTAATGTTGGTGAAGAATGTCCTGATCAGTGTCTTGATTGTTGGAAGTTTTTAATAAGTGAGTTTATAGTTTTGGTTGTGAGATAATGTAAATTCATTAAAATGTTTTGGGGGATGGATTTTCAGTTGTATGGGTCTGGAATTGTATTGTCCGGATTATGGTGTTTTATTTTAGTGGTTGAAATGTCTTAGTTCTTATATGGGTTTACTTTTAATATTTTTTGGTATAGTTGAAAGGATAACTCGTTGGACTCTTTATAGTTCTGAAGGTGGTCTCTTTCTGAAATATTGTTTATCAGGTGATTAGTAATTCTTTGTCCTGGTTGGTTATTCAGAAGTTTAGCTGGGATAAAACTAAATTACACGCATGCATCAGTACCACATGTTACAGATTTAGTGAAGGTCAATACCGGCTCTTTTCCACAAATGGGTAAGCTATTTAATTTAACTTTCTTGTAATAGATGACTGCAAGTGGACTGTGAGTTTCATGAGTGTTTGATATATAATTATATATGTAATTCAAATACTGTAAGGTAAAAATTGTAGGATGTGTAGCCAATAGAACTGTTGGTTACGAATATATGGATAATGGCAACTATTGTATTTTCAGGGCCAACTTGTCGAGCATAAATGTATTTTGTGTTATAGTTATGTGTAGTACCAACAGAAATGGTGTTTAATGGTTATGGTGAATTGAAATACATCTAGATCGACCAACATCGACTACGCGCTTACGCGTTTCATTTAATTGTTTTTAAACTGTATCATGTGTCATTTGTGGATTATATAAACTTATTTAAACCTTATCGTGTTGTCAATCAAGAAATCTATTTTCCCGAACTAAGCAGGTTCAATCTATCAACTTTACCACACCATTGCAGGTGATGGAAAGGGTAGGTCTGCAATAATGGAGGCACCAGGGGGAGTAGATTTTCTTGGTTGTACCAGTAACAAGTTGAACTGTTTAGTTTTCAATTAACTTATCGTTAGACTTTAAAGTGAATCCGATGGCGTTTAATTACTGACATTCAAATTTATGTGCACATTATCATCAAGCTTGAATTCTTGTGACTTTGTGACAGTGTTTAACCACTGGAACTGAAATTATAACAGATTCTGGATGAAGATTGGAACTGTGTAACAGTGAATATTGAACATTAATATTATGAACTATTGATTAATTTAGTGTTAATTTGATTAATTTAGTGTTAATTTGTTTGTTTTTATTTATTTTTAGTGTCGGTAAACCTGGTATGTATGGTTGTAAGTATGGATGTTGACAGCACTAATAAATAAATAGGTCAAGTTTAAATAAGTTAGGGCATAAAATTCCGTAACTATTGATAATCTTAGAACATCATTCAATACACATTGCATTATACTAAAATATATAACAGTTATCCCAGTAACACTATAACTTGTATTGTCTTTATTTTATCAACAGTGGAGTTTTTTTATGTAGAGTTTAGAGTAGTTTGGTCAGTTGATTGGTTTGAATATGTCGGAGGAAGAAGTTGTGGTCTTGGGTAACACACTAAGAAAGTTGGGTCTTTTTCCAAAGCGTATAGGTAAGACTGAAGATGACGTTGCTGAGTGGATGGAAGATGTTTTGAAATCTAAAGGTAAGTGGCCGGTTAAATCGGATGATGAAACAGAGTCGTCTACTAAATCAAGACCACCAGTTAATCCGATGCCGAAGTTGTCAATGTTTTATGGTGAACCAGGAAAAGGTGAAGTTAGTTACGACCTTTGGAGATACGAAGTAGATTGTTTAATTTCAGAAGGTGTATATGATAACCATGTAATACTGTTGGCTATTCGCCGATCACTTAAAGGGGAGGCCGGTAAGGTTATAATGCGGTTAGGTCCGCATGTTGATGTTAAAACTGTCTTAGCCAAATTGCATAGTGTTTACGGTACATGTGAAGAAGCAGAATCTTTAATCGGACTCTTTTACAGTGCTAAACAATATCCATCTGAAACGGTTACAGATTGGGCATGCCGGTTAGAAGATATATTCGCAAGAGTAACTCGAGAGGGTAGTCCAGATCCTAAAGAATCCGATGAGACATTAAGGAATGTATTTTGGCGTGGATTGTTGCCACACTTACGTGATTTGTCTGCTCACAAATATGATAAATCAACAAGTTTCGACACACTACGTGTTCAACTTCGCCGTATAGAGCATGATGTTAACCAACGAAACTTATCAGCGAGTACCGCTACTTCGAAGCCAAATCCTTTTAACATGATACATACAAAGTCTTCTAATTCTGAATTTCAGGAACTTAAAGGGATAGTTCACAGTATTTCTTCACAAGTTAGTGGATTGAAGGATCAAGTTTCGCAATTAGCTTATAAAGTTGACAGACCTAAGGTTCCACGATGGCAGTCACAAGGAAATGATTCAAGAGGTGAGATGTCAAATAATTTTAGTAGTAATAACCGGGATAATCGGCGTAGTAGTCAAAGACCGGGACCCAAGTGTTGGGCTTGTGGTCAGTACGGTCATATTAGGTTGGGTTGCAGAGCAGCATTTAACCAGAATCGTTCTTTAAACGTTCACAACCTCAGGCCAAGGGAAGCGCCCTGGGGTACTCCACGCAGAGACTTCCCAGAGCGACGTTGAAATCGAATTTTGTAGTTGGTGAACCTAATGAAGCCAATGTTAAAGTTGAGGGAAATTGTTGTACTGCACTTTTAGATACTGGATCAACTGTGTCTACTGTAAGTGAAGAGTTATATAATTCTAAATTAAAACATTTACCTTTACAACCGCTTAAAACTATGTTGGATATAGAATGTGCTGATGGTAAACCATTGCCGTATAAAGGATATATTGAAGCAGATTTACAGTTTTCAGAATTGACAGATGAAACAATAACTTGTATTTTATTAGTAGTTCCGGTGAGTAGATATAATTCATTGGTTCCGGTTTTACTTGGAACAAATGTATTGACTCTTCTGATGAAACAATGTAAAGATGAACATGGGAAATCTTTTCTCCAAAAAGCGAAATTAACCACTTCTTGGTATTTATCTTTTCGTAGTATGGATTTATCAGAAAAAGAATTAGTCAAACGAGATTTCAGTTTAGGAATAGTGAAAAGTGCCTCAGTCAATAGGATACTAGTTCGTCCAAATTCTCGTATAACGTTACCATGTTATGTTGATAAAAAGTTACGATACCCGAAGGTGTCGGTGATGGTACACCCATGTCAACGTTCCAGTATTTCATCTGATTTAGATGTTTCTCCATCCATAATGATGTATGATTACAATAATACAGATTATATTTCAGTTAACGTTTCAAATGTGTCTACAAATACTATTGTTATTTCACCCAAAGCTATTGTGTGTGAACTACAGCCGGTAAATATTGAAGATAACGAAGTTACTTCAGATGGATCCAATGCCTCGGTCTTAAATAAAGTAGAAATTGACGAAAGCGATTTATCAGAGGAAGAGATAATTCAAGGTAAGAACCTGTTGTTAAGTTTTGACGATATTTTCGCACATAATGATCTGGACTTGGGACATACATCCAGAGTACAACACAGAATTGAACTTATAGATGAACAACCGTTTAAGCAACGGCACCGCCGTATACCTCCATCGATGTTTACTGAAGTAAAAGATCATTTAAAGCAGTTGTTAGCATGTGGTGTTATAAGAAATTCACATAGTCCATGGGCATCAAACGTGGTACTTTGTCGTAGAAAGAACGGTAAATTACGCATGTGCACTGATTTCAGACAATTGAATAATAGAACGATCAAGGATTCGTACGCTCTTCCCAGAATTGATGAGTTATTGGATCATTTAGCAGGTAACAAATTTTATTCAAAGTTAGATATGAAGTCCGGATATTACCAGGTCGAAGTTGCCGAAGAACATAAGGAGCGTACCGCTTTCACAATTGGTCCGCTTGGTTTTTATGAGTATAACAGACTTCCTTTTGGTCTTTGTAATTCTCCCGCGACGTTTCAGAGGCTTTTAGAAGATTGCTTAGGAGATCTTCATTTGACGATATGTGTAGTGTATATTGATGATTTGATTATTTTTGCAGATTCATTCGAGGAGCATCTACAGCGCTTAAATAAGGTTTTAGAGCGTTTACGTCAGTGTAATTTAAAATTAGCACCTGATAAATGTAGTTTCTTTAAAAGACGTGTAAACTATGTTGGACATGTTATCTCCGAAGCGGGTATTGAACCAGATCCAGAGAAAATTGAGGTGATCCAAAAATGGCCACGCCCATTGAATTCTGTCGAGGTAAGAAAATTTCTTGGATTTGCTGGTTATTATCGTCGTTTTGTGAAAGATTTTTCGAAAATATCAAAACCTTTATCTATTTTGATGCCCACAACGGGTAAGAAAAATAAAAGTAATGTTTCCGTCAAGTGGAAGTGGGATATTGAGCAGGAAAATGCATTCTGTGAATTAAAGGATCATTTGTGTAGTTCTCCAATTCTTACAAGCTGTGACTATACGTTACCATTCGTTTTACATATTGACGCTTGTCAAACTGGTCTGGGTGCAGTTCTTTATCAGAAACGAGATAATTTATTGAAAGTTGTGGCTTACGCGAGCAGAAGTGTGAATAAATCGGAACAAAATTATTCTGCTCATAAATTGGAATTTTTAGGGTTAAAATGGGCCGTTACAGAAAAGTTTCATGATTATTTGTATGGGAACAAGTTTGTGGTGTATACCGACAATAATCCATTAACCTATATTTTGACTTCCGCTAAATTAGATGCAACAGGTCATAGATGGCTCGCCGCTCTTTCTGCGTATGATTTTGAAATAAAATACAGACCCGGGAAAAATAATTTGGACGCCGATTTATTGTCAAGATTACATAAAGAATCGGAATATATTTCGCATGAACAGGTACATGTAATTTGTAATTCTATTCAGCCGAGTAATTATGCCGAATGTTTAAGTATATCACCAGAATTAGTGCCGGAGGTAAATTTAGGTCTAAATGGTATGACACCACGTGATTGGAGAAAGGAACAAGCAAAAGATGCCTCTATATTGTCTATTCTTAAATATTTAAGGTCGGGAATAAAGCCATTTGACAAGGAGTTCAACAAAGAGGTCCAAGTATTATGTCGTCGTTTAGAACACTTAAAGCTGAAACAGGGAGTTTTATATCGATCTGTGGAACATGAAGGGGAGATAATTGAACAACTCGTACTTCCAGGTCATTATAGGAAATTAGCATTTCAGGCTCTTCACGATGATCTTGGTCACATGGGTAGAGATAGAACTATGGTATTAATGAGGGAACGATTTTATTGGCCTGGTATGGCAAGTGATGTTGAACTTTGGATCAAGAATTGTGAACGTTGTTTGAGACGAAAATCTCCTACAAATATCCGAGCCCCTTTGGTGAATATAGAAACTACTCACCCCCTTGAAGTTGTTGCGATGGATTTTCTAACACTAGAACCATCTAAAGGTAATTATCAGTATATTCTAGTTATTACAGATCTGTTCACAAAATATGCTCAAGCAATACCTACACGGAATATGACAGCTCGCACAACGGCTGAAGTATTTTTCAATAATTTTATAGTTCATTATGGTTTACCAAGTCGGATACATTCTGATCAAGGAGCTAATTTTGAGAGTAAAATTATTAAAGAATTATGTAGTTTAGTAGGTATGGATAAATCCCGCACCACAGCTTATCACCCGATGGGTAATGGGCAGTGTGAAAGATTTAATCGGACACTTTTGAATATGCTGGGTACACTTACGCCGGAGAAGAAAAATGATTGGAAAATACAAGTAGCACCTCTTGTACATGCATATAATTGCACACGACATGAAACCACTGGATTTTCACCTTTCTATTTAATGTTTGGACGCCACCCTCGTCTTCCAATAGATTTAGCGTTTGGAGTGAGTCGAGAAGTGTCTAATGTGTCATTACATTCGTATGTAAAAGCGTTAAAGGAACGGTTACAACGTTCTTATGAATTAGCGATTAAATCATCAGAGAATTGTAAAGAAAAACAGAAGACAAAATATGATCGGAAAGTTAAAGGTATTCGTCTTGATATTGGTGATCGTGTTTTAGTACGTACTTTAGCGTTTCAGGGAAAACACAAATTAGCTGATCGATGGGAACCTGGCGTTTACATTGTTGAGGATCAACCTAATTTGGAAATTCCTGTTTTTGTGGTCAGACCAGAGTCTGGGCGTGGACGATCGCGTACTTTACATCGAAATAATTTGTTATCAATCAATAGCGTTGAACCCGTGTATTTTCCGACTCCAAAACCGAGAAAGCGAAAAATAGTAATTGAGTCTAAAGTAGCTGCGGAAAAATGTGTTGAATTAGATTCAAGTTCTGATGAAGAATTTAGTTATGTGGAAGCCAATGATCCTGTAAATGAGAATTACCCGGAGGTTATTCTTACGGGAGGAGGGGAAGGTGATCATGAAATTATCGAGGATATTGTTGAGGGGGATCACAATACCGAGATATTTCATGGGGCATCTAATGACGCATCTGTAAGTAATGAAAATACTGAGGTAAAATCAATTGAAGTTAATGTTTCAGGTGACGCCGTAGATAATAATCCAAGTCCTCTACCGGCAGATGTATCTATTGAAACAAGACCTCGCCGAACATGTAACCAACCTCAATGGATGCAGAGTGGTGATTTTGTTATGGCTCAAATTAATAATCCGTCAGATTGGTATGAGAAAGCTAACTATATTCATTCATTACATCTTTCAGGTTCTTTAAGCAAAATGGCTCCAGAGGTTAGTACGGCATTGTTGTCGTTAATTACTGGTAAGTAAATGACGGGACGTCATTTTTACGGTGGGGGGAAGTATGTAACAGGGTCATATTTTGGGACTCTGTCAATTAATGTTGGTGAAGAATGTCCTGATCAGTGTCTTGATTGTTGGAAGTTTTTAATAAGTGAGTTTATAGTTTTGGTTGTGAGATAATGTAAATTCATTAAAATGTTTTGGGGGATGGATTTTCAGTTGTATGGGTCTGGAATTGTATTGTCCGGATTATGGTGTTTTATTTTAGTGGTTGAAATGTCTTAGTTCTTATATGGGTTTACTTTTAATATTTTTTGGTATAGTTGAAAGGATAACTCGTTGGACTCTTTATAGTTCTGAAGGTGGTCTCTTTCTGAAATATTGTTTATCAGGTGATTAGTAATTCTTTGTCCTGGTTGGTTATTCAGAAGTTTAGCTGGGATAAAACTAAATTACACGCATGCATCAGTACCACATGTTACAGATTTAGTGAAGGTCAATACCGGCTCTTTTCCACAAATGGGTAAGCTATTTAATTTAACTTTCTTGTAATAGATGACTGCAAGTGGACTGTGAGTTTCATGAGTGTTTGATATATAATTATATATGTAATTCAAATACTGTAAGGTAAAAATTGTAGGATGTGTAGCCAATAGAACTGTTGGTTACGAATATATGGATAATGGCAACTATTGTATTTTCAGGGCCAACTTGTCGAGCATAAATGTATTTTGTGTTATAGTTATGTGTAGTACCAACAGAAATGGTGTTTAATGGTTATGGTGAATTGAAATACATCTAGATCGACCAACATCGACTACGCGCTTACGCGTTTCATTTAATTGTTTTTAAACTGTATCATGTGTCATTTGTGGATTATATAAACTTATTTAAACCTTATCGTGTTGTCAATCAAGAAATCTATTTTCCCGAACTAAGCAGGTTCAATCTATCAACTTTACCACACCATTGCAGGTGATGGAAAGGGTAGGTCTGCAATAATTTAATAATTTACATTAAATATACATTTTCCTATGCCTTCTTATTTCCTTATATGAGCCGAAATCACTGCCTTCTAATACATCATTACAAGTGGCCCAACCATAATAACTTAATGACAAACCAACCAATGAAATCTGGATTTCCAGGAAATTAGTCATTTGTAAAATAGACCCCTTTTCTGTGTAGTCCTACTATCGCTTTCCCAAGAATTTCACAAGCTTTTATCTAATAAATAAAATTTAAATAAAGTTCGGCCAGAAGGGGTGTGGACCGTTTATTTTGAATGTAGGTGAAACCATGCAGATCCAACGGGGGAAGGAGGTGGGGGGTGGGGTGGTCTCTCGTTAATTTGGGGCTATGTGAAGCCACGGTATTTGTTTGACGACGGTTGGAGATAAGAATCTGCCAATAACATCTGTAAAACCATGATACTTTCCATCGGCATAAAAACTCTAAACCCACGACTAAAAGCACGTCACTATACGTCTCCAAGGCTCAGTCCCTGGTCGAGCTCCTTGTAATACCCTGTCTAGAATCGACATTCGTTTGTTTGTTCCATGTATATTTGTTCTAGTGTATTAATGTATAATTTATATATCTGTATGCTGCTCTCCGTGCAATAAAACGCATCTTATCTTATCTTCAACTCCAAGGGTTGCCCAAAATTCAAACTGAAACACGTGCCTTGAAACCTGCGCCAAATTTATGCGGATTGATCTAACTACAGATTCACCAAACTACCATCTTAACCGTTCTTCAAATCGTCGGTATTTAGAAAACTTCAACATTAATTAATAACTAAATATTAGTTATACTTCGATGGTTTACAGTTCATAAAACAAAAACGATCAATTAAACGCGCGCTGTAAGCTATTGACGAAACGGCGAGAAAGTGTGGCATTTCTCCATTCTAGAAATGTCTTGCCAACAACAAGTTCCAGTCATTTCCTTATAAATAATACTGTAACATAAAGGCCTAAATGAATCCCTAAAAACTCACCTGTAGTAGGAGGAGTAGTTTCAGTCCTGACGTTGATGGCACACGTGAATAACACTAACACAATTATCACTCCGATATTCCTTGTATTGTCTTTAGTCTTTGAGAATTCCATCATGGAACTATTCCTCGCGTCACCCGCGGTTAAGAATTCACAATAATTTCTACGTTGTCACACACCGATAGCTTCTCGTTCCTTTACGTGCTGGCTTTAAAAATTACTTTCACAATATACGACCGCCACTTATTTCACCCGAAAGCTGATAAATTATCGCTTCGGTATCATCAGTTTATGAATGTCCTCAGTTGCACAAGAAGTCGGGGCGCTAAACAACACCCTATAATTGGATTAGTCTATATTTAGAGATAAATGACAAAGATACCTGTTCGCATGTACCATTGTCACCAGGGGGTGGTAGCTATCCGTTACATGCAGTAGATAAGGGATATTTGATAATGTTGATGTAAAATAATCACCCAACCCAACTACAGATAAAATGAACAGTTTTTCCAATAAACCGTAACAGCTGCTAACAGTAGATTTACAATAATCGTGACGTACACATTGACCTATTTAATAAGATTTCAACACAACAAAAGTTTCCAAATAATTTTCATAAAATGCAACAATAGAAAAAGAAACGCACAGGTGAAATGGACGTGTCTGACAGGTATATGAAGAATTTTTCCTTGAATCCGGGTATTTCAGGAAAAAGATGAGAATTACGCCATATTTTTACGTAAACAAAGATCTGACAGAATGACATGCAGGTATTGATTGGTTACAGGTAAATATATCGATTACCTTCACGCCTTTCTACCGACAGGTAAACGAACGTAATTACCAACCGATAAATCTACCTGGATAAAGATGCACGAGACTTCATTAATAAGATTTTCTGTGACTTGTCAACCCACAGGGGAATTTTATTTATTTATTTATTCTTATCAAGTCAGCTTTCCTTCTCGTAACCTATTTGTTTTACTATTCTCTGAGAGAGAGAGAGAGAGAGAGAGAGAGAGAGAGAAGAGAGAGAGGCCATTTCTTAAATAATTATTCGCTGGCGCTTATGGGCCTTTAGCAGTGGGATAAAACCGGATGATCCGAAGGAAAATCCACGAAGTTAGGCAGGCGGCAATACTCGTATCACGTAGCCTAATTGTTTTAGTCTCTGATAATTAATAAGAGAGAGAGAGAGAGAGAGAGAGAGTGGCCATTTCTTGAATAAGTATTCGCTGGTGCGTAGGGGCCTTTAGCAGTGGGACGAAACCGGATGATTCGAAGGAAAACCCACGAAGTTGGGCAGGCCACGATACTCGTTGTCACGTACAAGTATGGGATCAAAACCACGCCACTTGACTCAATGATGACAGACCTTATGATCTAAAGTGCACGCGTTAGAACATTCACCCCTCCCCCGTTAATAAGTAGAACTAGCTTGGTTAGCTATGCCAACTTTCGGGATAATTTATTAATTATGTCACGTGTCCTTGAAAGGATCAGCATACCCTGCTTCCCAAACGACACCCATCAGTACATAATGTAATGGGTCCACTCAACACTTGGGTTATTTTGAGACTGTCTAACATATGATGATTTCTTTCCTTTACGAATTACAATTGAGAGAGAGACAGAGAGAGGCAGAGAGAGAGAAGAGAGAGATAGAGAGAGAGAAGAGAGAGATGGGGTTTAACGTCCACTCGACACAAACTAGGTAATTTCGAGATTAACACATGGTTCAGTAATTCGCCACCCAAGAAGTGGTATCAGGTGTTCTAGAGAGAGAGAGAGAGAGAGGGAAAGATTGGTTTTAACGTCCACTCGACACAAACTATGTCATTTCAATAATTCGCTTGCGCGTAGGGGTCTTTAGCAGTGGGAGGAAACCGAAGGACCCGGAGAAAATCCATGAGGTTGGACACACGACCTTACTCCTTGTCACGTACAACCGGGGAATCGAAACCCCGCCAGTTGACTAAATGACAGACCTTATGATACAGCGCGCACGTGCTAACCATTCGGCCATTCAACTCCCCTAATTCCAATTGCGACGGGTTATTGAACATGTACGTGCATGCCAGTATGTAGTACAACAGACTCCTGTTGGTTTTGTTGTTTCTATAGGGGGGGGGGGGGGGCGAAAGTATCACCAAACTATTCACCGACAAGAGCGTTTTTGTCAACAACGCCCAAAGTATAGGCCCAAAGCCTGACCAAAAAGGAAAGATATTATTATAATATTATACACGACATATCCACAAATGCCTCACAGTTGTGAGTTTCATTTTAAACTAAATAATTAAACTCATCTTTTATATCAGATAGGTGACATGTGCGGGGGGCAATAACCACTGTAAATAATCTCATAAAGCATGCAAATAAATGAGTTTATGACATAATCGGTGTAATAATACAATACACAACAAAGACAGAATTATATTTTTAAGGAAAGAATTTAAATTAATTATTTATTAAACTTAAATTAGCGCTTCCTCTGCAATTATGTTCAAAATAAAATGGGGGACCCGGTGACTAAGCGGTTCGCTAACCTGGAGGTCGGGTGTTCGATCCCTGCATTGGCCGAGAAAGTTCATCCAGATTTTCTGGCGTGGTTCACTCTTGTCAGTGATACAGGGCGGAGCTGTCTAGTCGTTCGGATGGGACGAAAAACGGAGGTCCCGTGTACAATTTGGCGTGCACGTAAAAGAACCCTTGACAGTTGGAATTCGATATAAGAGTAGGCGATAGTGCCGCTGTCCGGGTAAACTTTCCCTTCATTAGCCCAGTTCGGAGCAGAACAGTAGGACGTTAAACCCCATTTCATTTCATTTTCAAAATAAAATATTTCATTTTATTTTGATTAGTGAAATAATGAAATAGAACGGAAATGGGGTTTAACGTCCTACTTTTAATATCCTACTTTTAACGTCCTACTTTTCTGCAGACAGGTATGCATCGTACTATAAGGGGAGGGGGGACTTGTTTCCGTCTGTTCTTTGTCAAATCCACCTGCAATGGTTTCGATTACGTGCGCGCCAACGTGTACACGGGACCTCGATTTTTATTAAATTGAACCTGTACAGAAAATGTTGTCAACTGTGAGAAATGGTATCGGGGTTTGACTTCAAACCATAGATTTATGTCTGCGTGAAGGTCTAGACCAATGCAAAGTTCTTCAGGGAATGACGATGGAAGAAATATTTGTAAGTAGGCTTACTCCCTCTGAACAACCATTATTCAAGAGTTAAACCTGCGTATTGCATGTCTTTATTTTGGCTCTAAATCTTATATAAACTATAATTTAGATCGTTATTTACCTGTCAAGCCTATAACCACCAGACCATCGGATGGCGGGGATTAATACGGATAGAAGCACGATCGCCATTTATTGATTTAATTAAAAAATGGTAGATCGAGTCTTAGTCTCGAATAATAAGTGCCGTTGCTACGATAATTAACAACCTATGCAACATTTTGTCAAAACTTCAAATAGCGATAACTTCGCCCAGAATACATTAATTTGAATGAAATTTTCAATATATTCATTTTGCATTATCTCTGTTTGAACTATTACAGTAAGGATGACCAACTCTTTATCTAAATCTTACAGTATTCTTCTTTAAAAGAGAGAGAGAGAAATGGGGTTTAACGTCCACTCGACACAAACTAGGTCATTTCGGGACCAACATATGGTTCAATTTTATTTACATAATTCGCTTGCGCGTAGGGGTCTTTAGCAGTGGGAGGAAACCGGAGGACCCGGAGAAAACCCACGAGGTTGGACAGGCGACCCTACTCCTTGCCACGTACAACCGGGGATTCGAAACCACGCCAGTCGACTCAATGACAGACTTTATGATACAGCCTAACCATTCAGCCATCCACCCACATGAAGACCTGACAAGTTATAGTGGGAGTTCACGTCAGGGGTCAAACGAGCGACTTTTTATCCTATTACGTCAGACATTGATTAATCAATCAGCGTTGACGTTTCTAGTGATTTACCCACAGTTCAGTGCATTAAAAGGCCAAGAACTCTCCGTAACAGATGGTTCCTTTGGCTAATCCCTCACATCATTCAGAACACGTCAATGATAACCACTCCTCCATATCCTAGTAAAGACAATAAAAACGGAATTTTGAACTATAAAAAACGACACGAAATAGGATCTGTACGTCTTTTAATCAGATTGACGGAAGAAATATTTGTTGGTAGTCATACAACCTACATACAAAGCGCCATTCGTTCTTTAGTAAATATCGATTTTTAATCAAAGTAATTTTTTTATGACATGCCTGGATAAAAAAGATACATGTAATTGGAATTTTTAGACAGATCCGGATCCCCCACTGAGGTTTTACATTGGAATCATATTTCTCTGTTCATTAAAAACATGGTCTGGTTCACTAGCCAAGAGGTGTCGGGTTCGAACCCAGCCTTGGCCGAGAAAGTTTCCCGGGAATTTCTAGTGTAGACCCGCCGTGATAATGGTGCAAAACGGAGTGCTGATCCTCATAGCACACTATATGGTGTATGCCCGTCATCATTAGCCTAATCGAAGCAGAACAGTAGGACGTTAAACCCTATTTCCTACTGTTCCGCAAGGGCTAAATCTGTTTGTTAAGGCCAGCTCAATTTTCATCAAGGTCGCTGAGATGTAAATAAAATTAGGGTACGTGATTTTTGGCGAGATTATAAGTTAGGGTTAGGGTTAGCATTGGGGCTAGATCCAGGGTTTGGATTAGGGTTGGGATCCGCGCTAGCCCTGTTTACATCACGTGGCCTTATGAAATGGATCTAACCGTTGTGCAAGTTTAAAGAGAGTTTCTGGGGTATAAGTTTAAAGGCTCAATACCACACTTGTTGTAACTGAATAATATGTCCCAATATTTATTCTGGTCAACAAATTGCACTATTTTACAATATTCAAATTAATTGATGATACAAATTTCATCTTAACACACCTAATTTAAAAAAATGGAAAAATTCAACTAAATGATTTGAAAAGCCTGACGTAAAACTTTTCAAATGTGACATGGATTTAAAAATATTTTTGAATCCTCTGGACAAGTAAAATATGATTTAATGGATAATTTAGACAACAGGTAGGACACTAACACATCTAGTAATTGGAATAAGGCTATTTTTATATTTTATTGAGCTGTCAAGCCAGCAAGAGTGTTATTGTCCCTTTAACAGATATATTATCAGGTCGTCAGCTTAGAATAAGGCTATTTTTTTTATTTTCTGGAGCTGTCAAGCCAGCAAGAGTGTTATTGTCCCTTTAACATATATATTATCAGGTTGTGACATAAAACAATATGTGAGTGTCTGTGATAAACGATTATATACTAATCTTGGTACGTTACACGACCCTCATTAATAATAATACCCTAGTCCTGTGTATTACCCACTGCTTTTGTCACAATAGACACAGATTTATGTGGAATTTCTCCGCCAGACAAACGTATGATAAAAAAATAAAACAACAACAAAAAAAAAAACAACGGCTGCTTCTTATCTTCTCCTTCTTGATTTAAAAAGACCAAGATACGAGAATAAAAAATTCGAGGTTATTTTTTTTATATATTAATATTTCGAAATTGAAAATTGATTTACGAAATTAAAGATAAAATATAAAAAAAAATAAACAGAAATAGGAAATTAAAAATTTCAAAAGTTATTATACAAAATCCAAAATTAAAAATTTAAATTAGAAATTCGAGGATATTTTTTTTTTTAGAATTATTATTTCGAAATTGATAATTAATTTACAAAATTAAAGATAAATAGTCTTAAGAAATTTAAAAAAAAATAAAACTAGGAAATTAAAAATTACAAAATTAAAAGTTATTCTACAAAGTCCAAAATTAAACAAATTATTCTATCTGAATAAAATCCGATTAAAGATACCTTCCCGTGTATAAACTGTTTGGTTTGATGATATATTTGGACTAAAAACATATTCAAACTAATTTATCTATCCAAAATTTGCTCCAAATCCCTCTCAAAACATTGTATTCACGAGGAAATACCCCAATATTTAAAAAATCTATTTTTAAAAGCCATGTTTGTCAAGTAACTTGATTGAGGGAGGGCCTCTTTACTGAACGTATTTGCCGTTACTGGCTGTCCATTTACCATGCATATTGAAGCCTAACTAAATTCTTGGAGTATCTTCTGCCAACTCTTTTTTCTGCCGTTTAATTGCAGAGTCTGCTGTACGTTTAAACCTCTCAATGTTCCCACAACCGTCTAACTATTCGATCAAGAAATAACAACCGCTCCTTAGGTCAAGCTGGCAGACGATAAGCCGTCGAGCTGACAGTTAGTGATATCCTAGCATTTTTGCCCCGTGCTTGACCCATGGGTGTTTGTCGGGTAATCCAGTACTTTTCTAGTAAGATTTGGCGTCTCTACTTTCCATATGTACCAAATCTGCCACACCTTTATTGGAAATAAGCAACCAATAAATACGTTTGTAAAAAATGTACCTTTAAAGGCATAACAAAGCAGATCGTTCATATATATCTCAAAAACCCCAAAATCCCAAATATGTGGGGGGGGGTTTTATGTAGGCCCTAATGACTTGTTGGTAATGTATAAATAAGCAGGGCCAATTATTACAAAAAGAACCTTCATGAAGAATGTACCGGCTTGATGGAGATAACAGAATTATTATTACTTTATCTAAAACAGATAAAGATGGTGTTATGAAATCAATAGAAACCAATGTAAACTTCATAACTTAAGTTAGAATTGTTCAATTTTCTCTGTATATTAAAGTCCCTTTGCGTCATTTGAAACACTTTCAAACTACAATACTGTGAAAAGTGAATTTCTAATAGGAACATCAATCCAAAAAATACTTCAATTCTATTCAGTATTTACAAAGAAATGTGGAATTGAAATTTCATCAATCTATATATATAAATGCTGCTTAGCTATGTAATAAGCCCGACGCCATATTGTTGTCTGTTTTAAACCCGACGGATTACAAACCAGGATATTATTTAGCGTAAGTATTTTGATTTTGTTTTCTTAATTAAATATTAAATAATCAATCTGATTAATTCGTGAGAAATTTGATATTTTAGCGAAAAATGCAAATAACGCCTCATTACTTTATATCATCTTTGGAGTCACGGTCGGTTCGGTCCCGGTGATGGCTGAGAAAGTTCCTCGGGATTTTCGAGTATGGTTTCCCCTTGTCAGTTGTGCAGGACGGGGGGACTGACAAGTACAACTGTCTAGTCTTTCGGATGGGATGAAAAACGGGGGTCCTATGTACATATTGGAGTGCACGTAAAAGAACGCTTGACATTTGGAATTCGATATATTAAGTAGACCGTAGCGCCGGTATCCGGGCAAAATGCCCCTTATAGCACACACACAACATGGCGTACGCTTGACCTCGTTAGCCCAGTCTAAGCAGAAAAGAAAAAGGACGTTAAACCCCATTTCATGTCTTGTTACTTATCTAAGTTATGCTGTATTGACACGGTTAAGACTATGTATATATATATATATTTCTTGAAATGAAATGGGGTTTAACGTCCTACTGTTCTGCTCCTAACCTGGGCTAATGAAGACAGGCATACGCCATACAGTGTGCTATGAGGGAAATTTTGCCCGGACAGCTGCACTATGGCCTACTCTTATATCAAATTCGAACTGTCAGGGGATCTTTTACGTGCTTTCCAATGTATACACGGGACCTCGGTTTTTCGTCTCATCCGAAGGACTAGTCAACTGTCCTTGTCAGGCCCTCCGTCCTGCATCACTGACTAGGGGGAACCACGCATATATTTCTTTATCTAAGTTATGCTATGTACTGGTTAAGACTATGTACATGTATATATATTTGTAATGTAAACTTTACATAATTTATGATAATAATTATTGTAAACAACGTATTATTATGTAAATAATTTCTTACAGAAGATGAATTTATATAAGCTTTCAGATCTGATAGATTTATTATGTTGTAATTTTTCTTATATTGTGAAAATATTTATTGAATAAATAACCCATATTTATTTTGCGATTACACATTCTATCTCTAATACCGTTCACACGCTAAATTTTAAACCAGTTCAAAATCGCAGGGGTTTTTATTTAGACAGGGTCGTGTTGTGTTCACACGTACTATGAGGCAAACTGGCTTCTTCGTTAGGTGGGGGGTAGGGGTGTGTGTCCGAATGGTTAGCGTGTGCGCGCTGCATCGTAAGGTCTGTCATTGAGTCAGTGGCACACTTTGAAACACATGACAAAATAGCGGCACACCTGGTTAAATATACTCTTAAATAATAGTAAGGGATATTCAGAAACAAAACAAAACTGCGGAAATGCACTGCTGTTTTTATTAGAGGTAACCAGTGTATGTTAATAACAGACCAATTGCCTACACATGAACATAAACAGTTCATATGGGCTGCTTATCTGACGGCCCCATTTCACTCGCAAAGAGATACACTGTCAAAAGTGAAAATGGACGTTTTTGATTTTTGTCTTAATAATGAGTAATTGCTGCACCAATCCTCAGACATTCAGCAATTCGTCGTGGCATGCTCCTAATCAACCGTCCAATCATGATTTGGGGCAATCTGACCCACTCATCTTGCAGTGCCACGATCAATTCTTGCAGTGTTGTCGGCGACGTTGACGTCGACAAACATGTCTCCCGATCAAAGATTCGCTAAACAATAAATCGTATGCAAGAACCGATAGGAAAGCAAACATGGATAGGATAAACCAGCACGCGGCGGTTTTCATCAACCCTTCCTTCAAGTGTCAAATTTGACAATTAATGAACCCCTCCCACGTGTATGGCGCTATTGCGTGTCGCATGTGCAGCTCAGTGGTTCTGTTGGGGCGATAAGTTCTTCATCTGTGAACATACTCTCAAAGCTTGTCAAGTGTCCATGACTATTTATCATATCGCAACCTGCATAGGTATTTGCATTTCAATATCCCCTACTTTTTTTGAAGAGTATATATGAAAAATACTTGAACTTTGCAAAATAAAAACATGGCAAGTCAGAGACGGTAAACAACCGAAGACAGCGAGTAGTCATAGAAACATAGAATCACTTTCCTAGATTATGGATGGTTCCCCCATGTCATGAATGGTGTAGGGCGGAGGGCCTCGCAAGGGACAGCATCAGGTCCCGTGGGTGGGACGAAAACCCGTGTACTCAGGGGTCATTCGAGAGACTTTTGACCCTATGACGTCAATCATTTTATTAACCAATCAGCATTGATGTTTCTAGTGGATTACCCACGGTTCTGTGCACCTAACGCCAATAGTTCGCCGTAACAGACCATTTCATTGACTGATCCCGCACATCATCCAGAACACGTCAACGATGACAGCTCTTCCAGATCCTAATGTAGTATGGACAAGTAAATCGAAATTTTGAACTATAAAAAACGAAACGAAATAGGATCTGTGATTATAGCCCAGTTGGTGCAGAAGAGTAGGGCGTTAAACACCGTTTCATTTAAATTTCAGATATATCGCTTTGTTTTATAATCTGAGGAGGGACCGGGGGGGGGGGGTCAAGTGATCTAACGTGTACGCTTTTGATCATAGGGTCTGTGATTTAGTCAAGTGGTTTGGTTTCGGTCCTAAACTTGTACGTGACAGAGTATGGTCGCCAGCCTCACCCCGTGGGCTTCTCTAGGAACAGGTATAGATTAATGTGATATTGATAGTAATCCACAGGTAACGTTAGACAGGTAATTAAACCAGGTAATATGGATTTGATCGATTTTTACACGGGTATTGTAGAAGTTACATCAATACTCACGGCGAATAAAAGATTCAAAATGAATTTACATTATGCATGTACATGTGCACTTACATATTATACAAGGTTGAAATGACCTTTAAAGTGGATTAACCCCCTTTTTGACAAAACCCAAAAATATACGAGTATTTAGACTACCTGGTTTGTTTTATACATTATACCGATAGGGTTACTTGTATAGGTAATTTTTACTTCGGTATGCTTACTTTCATATTTCATGTAGCATATAGCAGATCATGACTCATGCTGGTATTACACAATCGTTTCTCTGGGTTATATTCCTGATTGTTTTCATTTTTGAGTGAAGTCACTACAGGCCCGGGACTGTACAGCGCAGTGGACGTTTACGGCTAGCCCCCGGGTCCATTCACTTTATTTGATATGTTCGTTTTGTTTTTGTGATTTCTGCGTACTGTGTCTTGTCCGTAGATTTGTTTTGTGTAAATTATGTATATAGGGTTGGGTATAGTTCCTTTTAATTTTATTTGTCGTTGATTGTGTGTTCCCAATTTATGGCCGCTGATTTAGCCTGGAACATTTGAACTATTGTAAATTTGGCGCTTGGGTAAAAGGTCTGTGCTTAACGGTTAATAAAGGGTTGGGTATAGCTCCTTTAAATAAAACGACCAATAACCGCCGGGGGACATTTAAAAATGAACCTGATACGTATCAGTTAATAATATCCTCAAAACTAAATACAATTCTAGCCCATCCCTGTG
The DNA here is from genome assembly GCF_932274485.2 of Patella vulgata. Taxonomy (NCBI): domain Eukaryota; kingdom Metazoa; phylum Mollusca; class Gastropoda; family Patellidae; genus Patella; species Patella vulgata. Next base: position 3,174,117 of record NC_065883.2, read on the forward strand.
GCGTCCTATTAATTCATTTAATGTTTATTTTCACATATTTTATGGTATCCGGTATTACACAAGATTTCAAATGACAATATGGAAAATTTTAAGAAATAACATACCAGATTGAGGTGTGTATTTCACCTGTGTTTGAAGGTCAGGTGTGAGATAAATGTTGGTATTTCACCTGTATTAGAGAGGGGAAGGTTTGGGTTTAATGTTGGTATTTGACTTGTAAAATGGGCCAGGTGCGTGGTGACCCAGGATTTTGCATGAGGAATAAGATCCCGTTCGGGCCCCAAAAAACAATATTTATATGTGTGTGCTTCTCCCAGTGCCACCGGGTAATATTGGGCTGTGTGGAACATGCTAGAGTTGATTTGTAGCATATCTGACTCACGGTATAGGTTTGACACTGGTTGAGCATTCAATCTGGTTAAAACACAGATCCAATTTCGTTTCGTTTTATAGTTTAAAATTTCGTTTTACTTGTCTTTACTACACTTGGATCACACTGATCCGCAGTGAATATTTGCTAGGCCGCTACAATCACTGATAAGGATGACATTGATGCGGCTTAATGAGCCAGAAATATTAACTTTTTTCCTGCGACAAATTAAATTCTAAAACATTTTTATTATGTATTGGAAAAATAAATAAAGGCGTTTGACGTATTTGTAGGTAACAATTATTTCCTATTTAGTGTAAATGGGTATTAAAATGGCTAAAATGCAGCATTCTCTCCGAAGCAGCAACGTCTTATGTAAACAATGCACGCGCCAGCCAATGATTGACGCCGCGTGCTGTGATAGCACGTGTTAAGGCAGTCATCTTTGACAGAGATATATCACTAGACTCGTAATTCTCTGTGAAACAGATTGGACCTATCGCTATAACTTGTCAGATCTACATGTAGTGTAGGCCATGGAAAGTATAAAAAAACGAAACGAAATATAGATCTATATGTTAATCAGATTGGTTGAGCATTATGATTATAATGTTGAAAACCACATTGAAACCGCGTGATTTTTTGCAGAAAAACTCAAGGGGGGGGGGGGGCGCAAAGCTCGTCATTGCGTCCCTCTAACTTAGCCCCTAAAAGGGGTAGATCTCTGAGTTCAGATACACATTCCACAGTTCTTTAATGGCGAGGCCAGGATTTTCCAGTAAGTAAGGGACGGGTGTTCCCTAAGAAACATTTTGCAAATTCTCGGCGAAATAGGCAGGGACGGGACTATGGCTGCAAATGTCCCCCTGCCCTCAAATAGAGAGAGTGAGAGAAATAGGGTTTAACGTCCACTCGACACATGGGTTATTTCGGAACTAACATATGGTCCAATTTTATTTCAATAATTCGCTTGTGCGTAGGGGTCTTTAGCAGTGGGAGGAAACCGGAGGACCCGGAGAAAACCCAATGACAGACTTTATGATACAACACGCATGCGCTAACCATTCAGCCAGCCAACCCCCATCCACATCCCCACCCTCAAATGCACTGCCCCTACAGATTTGCAGACAGATGATTTAAGGGGTTACTCCTTTAAATAGAAATGGATTCAAGATTTTTGTTGGGTATTCCTGTATATACGTCAGAGCAGTGGTTCTCAACCTTTTTTTGCCAACGGCACACCTTGGAACATATGAAAACATAGCGGCACACCTGGCTAACTACATATGAAAAATATTTAAATTTTGCAAATTAAAAACATGGTAAGTCAGACGTCATACAGCCGCAGACAGAGACTAGTCATAGACACACAGAATGACTCAAACTACATAAAGAAATACACAGCTTTTCAGTAGACACCAGTGAATAATGAACTGGGCTCACGTGGCTTTTCGCATGTTCTTAATCTTAGTGTGCCGTTCAAAATTCCGCGGCACACTTAGGAAGATCTCGCAGGCACACATGTGTGCCGGGGCACACTGGTTGAGAATCACTGCATCAGAGTGAACCTGATTGGTTCTTGTTCCTGGTGTTCAGAGTTGCATTCAGGTCTGATGGGGATTTAAGTGGTAGCCGATCATAAGACGTCAAAATTTTAAAATTTGTCCGAAAGAAGACCAAGGGACACCCTCAACCATAATGCCAGACCCCCCCCCCCATCCTCCCACCTCTAAAGACCCCTACATGCAAGCAGTTGGAATTCGATATAAGAGTAGGCCGTAGTGCCGCTGTCCGGGCAAAATTTCCCTCATAGCACACTGTATGGCGTATGCCCGTCTTCATTAGCCCAGGTTAGGAGCAGAACAGTAGGACGTTAAACTCCATTTCATTTCATTTCATTTCCTACATGCAAGTGAATTATTGAAATAAAATTTTAACATACGGTAGTCCCGAAATGGCCTCGTTTGTGTTACTCTCTCTCCATCCACTTTGTTATACAACACAATAAATTGAGCAATATTTCACCGGCATTGTGAAACATCGATAAACACCTGTCGGATTTATTAAACATGACTCATTCTCTCAGGTAAATTAATCTTAATCCGTCTGAGAGTTTGGATTTCTAGTGTTGTTTTATAGAAATTAACTTTACTCGTTGCAAACCGAAGTCTCGAGGAACAAGATCCCGTACGGGCCCCCAAAAATCAATATTCATATGTGTGAAATGAAATGAAATGGGGTTTAACGTCCTACTGTTCTGCTCCTAACTGGGATAATGAAGACGGGCATACGCCATACAGTGTGCTATGCCTATGAGGAAAATTTTGCCCAGACAGCGGCACTGTGGTTTACTCTTATATCGAATTCCAACTGTCAAGGGATCTTTTACGTGCACGCCAATGTGTACACGGGGCCTCGGTTTTTCGTCCCATCTAAACGACTAGACAGCTGTCCTTGTCATGCCCCCCGTCCTGCATCACTGACAAAGGGGAATCGTGCGTGGGAGGGGGGGGGGGCATGACACAAAGCGCTTACCCACTGAATCTGAAGGGAAATAATTATAAATATCTTTAGCACAACTTTTTCAACATCAATTATACATTCTGCTTCACTTAGTGTGTTATCTTGTGATGTATTTTTGAAAACACGATGTGACGTCAGTTATTGATGATGACGTATTATTATTTTAGATAACTGTATAGTCACATTTTTTAAATCGTGCATTCTAGATGCATTATTCAAGAGCTAAATTTAATGTTGATCTTTCGTTTGGCCTTAAATGTTATTTAAATCATTAATTGGACATTTATTCACATGAGAAGCCCATCGGATGGTTTTGATTTTCGACAGATTTAAACACTATTGCCAGTTAATACTATAATTAAAACTGGATAATCGAGACTTTGTATATTATCGCATCAGTGGTAGCAGTGACAATCGAGACTACACTGTTCTTCAAACAGCCATAACTACGCTTAAAGTTTCAACATATTATCTTCTTATTATCTATTTTTTACTATTATAGCGAGAACTGTCGGCTCTTTGTCAACATCGTAAATAAAGCCTCTTTAAATAAAGAAGATGGCGGTAACGTGATGCTCTCGTAAAACATTTTTTTAACAAAAATCACGTGATGATGTAATCTGTATTTGAAGGTCTCGCCTTTGACCTTTGAACCACACTTAAAAGTCGCTGCCATTCAGCTGTTGGATTTTTTTTCCAGGCCTTATTTGGGTTGCAGTGATTAATAGACTACGGTGTTTTTCAAACTGTGTTCGGAAATGAAATGAAATGGGGTTTAACGTCCTACTGTTCTGCTCCTGACCGGGATAATGAAGACAGGCATACGACATACAATGTGCTATGAGGGAAATTTTGTCCGGACAGCGGCACTACGACCTACTCTTATATCGAATTCCAACTTTCAAGGGGGGGGGGGGGGTGGCTGAATGGTTAGCGTGCGCGCGCTGTATCATAAAGTCTGTCATTGAGTCAACTGGCGTGGTTTCGAATCCCCGGTTGTACGTGGCAAGGAGTAGGGTCGCCTGTCCAACCTCGTGGCAAGGAGTAGGGTCGCCTGTCCAACCTCGTGGCAAGGAGTAGGGTCGCCTGTCCAACCTCGTGGGTTTTCTCTGGGTCCTCCGGTTTCCTCCCACTGCTAAAGACCCCTACGCGCAAGCGAATTATTGAAATAAAATTGAACCATATGTTAGTCCCGAAATGACCTAGTTTGTGTCGAGTGGACGTTAAACCCCATTTCTCTATCTCTCTCTCCAACTTTCACGGGATCTTTTACGCGCACATGTTAGATTAGTTGGAATTCGATGTTGTTTTACAAAAAAGATTTTATGTAGCTGAGAAGGGAGGGGCACCTTCCCAAACCCCTTGATCCACCCCTGATTAATCTGGATTGGGTTTTTTTTACCCATGGAAGGTCGAGTATAAACTAAAATATTCCACAGGCTATCAAATAGGCCTAGATAGTAGTGTATATTTATGAATAACAGTATATTTAGTTTCTTTAAAATGGATATAAATTCCTTTATATACATTCATATTACATTAATATTACCCATTTTTGTATATTTTCAAAGGACTTATATTTATTTGTATTTATTTTTCATAACATTATTGTCTGTGATACTTGTTTTTATTTATGTATATAAATATATTTATGTATATTGTATATAAATATATTTATGTGATATTGGATTTAATTTGTCTCGTCAAAATCACCATGTGTTTGACACCATATAGCCCGGTTGGAGCTGACGTGTCATAAAACACTATTATATTTCAGGTTTCAAAGAATAGGGCCACATGCCGTTTAATAAGCTCTTTTTTATATGGATGTGACAAATATGTACATTTTTCACCCATGCAAGCAAGGCCATAAAACTCTATTTCTTTTCATTTCAGGCTCAAAAGAATAGGGCGGCATATCGTTTAATAGCGCTTTTTTTATGTGGATGTTACAAAAATATATATTTTTCACCCGTGTAAGCAAGGTCGAGTGACTAGTTACACAATACTTTATTTTATCTTTAGGTTATGAAATATGTTGTACCGTGATGTAAATAGATAACAGAGTATGTTCTAGATATCAGGGCGTGTTCCACTATTTACATACCCTATTAGTCATCTTTTATCAAATTAACCAGATAATTAAAAATCACTGATAAAGAATGTAGATAATTACATAGATTTGTCCCTTCAAAATAGTGGTGCTGGACTGAAGGCTTGCAGCATAGGACAGTGTATAGTCGTTCGGATGATACGAAAAACCGAGGTCCCGTATACACGTAAAAGAACTCATGGAGTTGGAATTCGTTGTAAGACAGCGCCGCTGTCCCGAGCAAAATTTTTCTCATAAAATATGGCGTATGTCCGGCTGTCTTCATTAGCCCAGTCGATGCAGAAAGGTTGGACGTAAAACCCCAATTCATTTCATTTCCCTTCAAAACATAGTTTATACATTAACATAGAGTTTGTACAGCATATAATATACATTAACATAGAGTTTGTACAGCATACAATATACATTAACATAGAGTTTGTACAGCATACAATATACATTAACATAGAATTTGTATAGTATACAATATACATTCACATAGAGTTTGTGCAGTATACAATATACATTAATATAGAATTTGTACAGCATACATTATACATTAACATATAGTTCGTGTCGTATACAATATACATTAACATCATTAACATATAGTTTGTGCAATATACATTAACATAGAGTTTGTACAACATACAATATACATTAACATATAGTTTGTGCCGTATACAATATACATTAACACAGAGTTTGTACAGCATACAATATACATTAACATAGAGTTTGTGCAGTATACAATATACATTAACATATAGTTTTTATAGTATACAATATACATTAACATAGAGTTTGTACAGTATACATTAACATAGAATTGTATAGTATACAATATACATTGATTTAGAGTTTGTGCCGTATACAATATACATTAACACAGAGTTTGTACAGCATACAATATACATTAACATAGAGTTTGTGCAGTATACAATATACATTAACATATAGTTTGTATAGTATACAATATACATTAACATAGAGTTTGTACAGTATACATTAACATAGAATTTGTACAGCATACAATATACATTAATTTAGAGTTTGTGTAGTAGAGTTTGTGCAGTATATAATATACATTAACATAGAGTTTGTACTGTATACAGTATACATTAACAATAAAAAGATATGATATACCATACCATACCATGCATCAAAGTTTACAGGAAATGAAATGAAATAAGGTTTAACGTCCATCTCTTCTGCACCACCCAGGCTAATGAAAACTGGGATACACCATGCAGTATGCTAATTTTTAAACTCAATGAATGAAATGGTATATAATAAATTTAATTCTGTTTCAGAAAATCAGGAAGCACATTTCTTATTTTTAGCAAAACCTTCAATCTCAATCAAAATGACGTATTTTTGAAGTTTGGTGGTTTTGGAAATTGGGCGAAACGAACCCACCGACTAGTAGCTTACTGTACTATACGGCGACTCCCGGCTTACAGGAATATACATATAAACTGGCCTGACAACAATGGTCTGTGAAAGTGTCAACATCAAAGAAATTGGTTAAGAAGAATAGCACGAGTAGATCATAAAGAAAATACCCTCTGTACCCCCCCCCCCCCCGGAGGAAACCGGAGGACCCGGGAAAACCCACGAGGTTGGACAGGCGACCCTACTCTTTGTCACGTACAACCGGGGATTCGAAACAAACCACGCCAGTTGACTCAATGACAGGCCTTATGATACAGCGCGCACGTGCTAAATATTCGGCCACCCCCCCCCCCTTTAAGCTTAGAATGTTACCTAAATTATTAATTAGACATTAATAAACTTATCCAGATCATAATCAACTCTGGATGCCTTCGCTAGTCTGCGATATTTAGCGGATTGGAGTACATTTTGTGAAGGGTGATTAAACGTAAAAGTGGATAATCGAGACATTATTTGTTATCGTACCAATTTTAGTAATGATGATCGAGGCTAGCCTAAAATTAAAAATCTAATATCTCGGTTCACAGTGGACCAATTTGACTGAAATTTTCAGCATATTCTATTTACGTTATCTATTTTTTTTTAACTAATATAGCGAGAACAGTCAACTCTTTATCTAATCTCACATAATGCACCGGCCTTTTAAGTATTTGGGATTTTACCCTTCTATTTTGGCATTGTTTACTTCATAAATTCATTTCGTCGCTGATGCATTACTTTGAGACGGGCTGTAGTCCAAATACATCCATCCTCAAATCACACATTTTGTGCTCGGGAAGGTATCTTTAATTAAATGTTAAATAATCAATCTAGGTAAATATAAGCGTGGATTAAATCGTGAGAAATTTGATATTATAGCAGAAAAATGCAGATGACGGAATGAGATACAAGGATATAATTTAATCAGCATGTCATGAGATATTATATAAAGAAAGAGATGTCATGTTACACCTATTAAATCTACAGAAACACAACCCATTTAATACCGGAAGGCTTCCTGAATACAACACTGAGTGTGGCAATGTTATAATGCTCTGTTTTTGTCCACACGTGTGTAACAAAAAATATTTTGGATAATACATTACATCTAGATGTTAAAGCTCTATCCGTTGGGAACTTAAAGTTGCAATTTCATATTTTTAAGTTACATTCTTAAATTTTATTAAAATAAAGCCTTAAAATAGATGGTATCGATAAACAGTCCTACCTTGTTAAAGAATAATCCTATTAATCCTATAATTCACTATTGTCAGTTGAGAAATTGGCAAAAATATCATTTTTATCTTCAAATTCAAACGTTTGAAGATAACTACTCCATGGTGGTGGTGAATATAAAACAAGGGAGGTAATTGGGGGTAATTGTGTTATTATTTCCGGTGTAAATGAGGTTTAAGTGTGAGAATGACACCTATGATCGTATAATAGTGAGTTGACAACCTATTGAACAAAAGACATAGAAATAATTATGTTTTGACTTTCTTAGAAAATATGAAATTGTAACTTTAAAGCTCTATCCGTTAGGAATTTAACATAGACGAAAATGGGTCTAAGGCAGTGGTTCTCAACCTTTTTTTTGCCAACGGCACACCTTGAAACACATGAAAAAATAGCGGCATGCCTGGCTAAATGTATATGAAAAATATTTGAATTTTGCAAAATAAAAACATTGCAAGTCAGACGGCATACAACAGTAGACAGAGACTAGTCATAGACACATAGAATGACTCAAACTAAATAAAGAAAAACACAGCTATGAACTTAACAGTAGACACCAAAGAATACTCAATAAGGATCATGTGGTTTTTTGCATTTTCTTAATTGTGCCGTTCAAAATTCCGCGGCACACTTAAGAAGATCTGTGCCGTGGCACACAGGTTGAGAATCACTGGTCTAAGGGTACCTATTGGTGTCAAAAGAATGTGTACAAAGTGATTTTTATTCAAGTTTTAAAAACAATTGTAATTTCTAATCAATTATGTTCGTGAAATACTGAACAGTCCAAATAGAAAGGCAGTCGTTTACGCCTGCTTGGTCTATTCCACACGTTTTTTATTTTGTCGTTTGTGAATCAGCAACTACTAATTAATTCTGCATTTCCTTGTAAGATATGTTTTCTTTGTTGATTATACAAATGGCGCCCGAAACCATAGAATACACGACCTATGTACTGATTTTAAAATGTTCATTGTGTCTTAAATATTTATTGGTGGGTGCGGGGCGAATAGTTCACGCGTGTGCGTTGGGTCAGAAGGTCTGTCATTGAAGTTTCAATTCCCCGCTTGTACGTGACAAAGAGTATGGTTGCCTGTCCAACCTCGTGGGTTTTCCCAGGGTCCCCCGGTTTGCTCCCACGCCTAACGACCCCGGGCGAATTATTGAAATAAAATTAAATCAGTAACCAGCTTCGTGTCGAGTGGATGCTAATGGTAACTAATTACCAAGCTAATGTGGAAATGTCCTGTTTTTTTCGGGGTTTATTTTTTCTGTTGAGAATGGGGGGGGGGGGGTCTAAGGTGCTATCCACAATCCCACCCCACAATGATTGCAATCTGATTAAAACACAGATCATATTTCGTTTCGTTTTTATAGTTCAAAATTTCGTTTTACTTGCCTTTACTACACTTGGATCTGGAAGAGTTGTTATTTAACTCCTGTTCTGAATAGTGTCAGGGATAAGCCAATGAAACGGTCTGTCATGGCGAGCTTTAGGCGTGTTTTGCACGGAACTGTGGGTAATCCACTAGTAACATCAATGCTGATTGGTTAATCAAATGTCTGACATCATAGGGTCATAAGTCGGTCTTTTGACCCCCTGACGTGACCTATCGCTATAACTTGTCAGATCTTCATGTAGTGTAGGCCATCGAAAGTATAAAAAAAACGAAACGAAATATGCATCTGTATTTTAATAAGATTGCAATGATTGTCAACAAAGTACTGAGCGCCCACGGTAGAACATAACATCGTATTGCCTTATTGCCAATATAGTTGTTCGCCGATCGTTATCTCGTCGGAAAACAGTTTTATTCACTTGACATAAAGTTCATGTTATATATATTATGATTGTTATTGATTTTTCTATTAAAGTTTTGTGAACCTCAGGAGGGTCAGTGGCTCAACTGGGACACTTGTCCAGAGGTCTGCAGCTTAGAGGGGGCCGGAGGCATGCCAAGTAATGTTGTTGTTTTTTTTCAAATGTTGGTATAAATTTATTAAAAGAATAACCGTTACTTGATCGTTAAGTAGAAGAAAACCGGTGACTTTTCTGAAAAGTGGGTAGGCCTACCTAGTTGTGTGGATAGGATTAGAATCGAATTCTGTCAGTCCAACTATTTTGTAAAAATTGGTGAATTAAAAACTATAAGCCGTGGGTCCTCTGGGCCCCGGCAGGTAATCGAGGCCTTGCCCGGGCGTGTAGAACGCTGTACAATGATTGTGAGCGCTGCCACACGTGATCAAGTACGCCGTTGTCGACAGCTTTTGGTGGACTGACTGGTATCCCATCATTAAAAACGAAAACGAAAGCAAAACGTATACATGTACTTTCGTCTTCGTTTCGCAGTAAATTATTTTTCCATTAGCAGACCGTTTTCCGACCAATGATAGCATGTTTTTTTTGTGTTTCCAGGTTTTTACTCGCACAAAACGTATTGTTATTTTCACAGTTCGTTTTACCTGATCGGTGGGGGAGTAGTTAATTAACTATTAATCACGGGATTAGCGGAGGTGCTACGAAGTACGACAAGATTGTATCATTCAACAATGGCCGTTGAATAAGCGCTATTTTTTAAAATTTATTTATAAAATAGTGACCGCTGGCCGCGTTAGAGGAGTGGCCGTTGATTAAAGAGATGAAACAATAGAATTTCTACGGGGGGAGGGGGGGGGGTATTCATCGTGACCGCTTACAAGGAGATGTCGCTGAATGGGAGTGGCTGCTCAAGCAGATTCTACTATGTATTTAGTATGTTATATGCTGTGTTTAAAAAATCTCCGTTTCTGTGTTTTGGCAAAATGATCGACTCCCATTTACTCTGGACAGATATACGCCAAAATGACGCTATAAATGAAATGAAATAAAATGGGGTTTAACGTCCTACTGTTCTTCTCCCACTGAGCTAATGAAGACAGGTGATGCTATAAGGGAGCATGTATCTTTCAAATATTTTCGAGCCAAAAGAAGGGAGAGGCCCCCCACACCCCCTTGTCGAGTTGCGTGTCCCAGGGCCAGGAGGGCATTGTCGCGGGCCTTGTTGCAGGCCATGGCTATAACACTAAGCAACCTGAAGGAGGGGGGGTCTCCGCCTGAGAAAATTTTGAAAAATTGAGACAACACCCTGGCATTTGAGGTCATTGCTGGGAGCAAGTTCCTTCTGAACGAGAGGACCAGAAATGGGAGTCAATTGGACAGAATCTCGAGATCAGCCTGTCAACCTGTGGCCCCCACGACCTAGTAGGTGGGCGGTTCACTATAACCGTGAGTAAAATCTGAACGGCGGACCCACCCTGCTTGCTAGCTACTTTTTAATTTTCGTACGTTAGTTACTACGCCGTGAATATGATAGTGCTGAGATAGTATAAGACAGACACAGAGGAGTGGAAAAATGATGCCATAATTGAATCGAGCGCCGTAGCCGCGAAAATTTTCAGATAGCAATGTAGCTAGCTAGGTCTATAATATGTAACAGAGATTTTAATTGTTTGGGACTGGGCCTGAAAATATTAGTCAATTTCATGGAAAATGGGAGCCAATTATCGAGAACAAGAGGATAAGATATGGGACAGAATCTTGCGGCCCGCCTGTTTTGTGCGAGTTGAAATAACATTTTCTACAGCCTGTCGCTCCACGGCTCACTCACTTAAAACTGGGCATTTCACTGTAATAGTGATGCGATGACAGAGGAGTGGGAGAACGATGACATAGTGGAATTGAGCGCCTATGGTGCGAAGCGAAGAAACTTCAGATATTATGTAACTGAGATTTTCATTTTTTGTGCGTGGGTCTGATTGGACTTTCTCTCACGGTGGCGGGAACTTTATTGGTTATAAATATTGTACCAAGGGAGGCAACTCCAATATAATTCTTTAACGAGAAAATAAAAATGATGACTTTTTTGATAATATGCATTTCGATTTTATTATCTGTTTACGATTTTCTAGTATTATACAAACACATGTTTAGATTCATATCTTTTTTTTTTTTTTTTTTTGTATAACCAACAAATGCTAATAGGCTGGCGGTTATTTTCCGACCAGGTTTCACCTTGTAAGTCATTCAGGACTGTGGGCCTGGCAATGAAATGAAATGGGGTTTAACGTCCTACTTTTCTGCTCCACCTGGGCCAATAAAGACAGGCATACGCCATACAAAAACCTTCTAGTCGTTCGGATGGGACGAAAAACCGAGATTGGCGTGGCAGGGGGGGGGGGGTAGTGGGGACGGGCATGTATAATTTTATTTCAATAATACACTTGCGCGTAGAGGTCTTTAGCAATTGGAAGTAATCGGGGACCCGGAAAAACCCCAAGGTTTGACTGACGAACCTACTGCACAAATCGAAATAGAAGTGTCGGTTTTGTTGGGGTTTTTTGTCTTCAGTACATTCATTGATCTATTGTAATAAATTTTGTATATCACATAAAAATTTGTCTAATAAAAAAAATGTTGTTTGGTTTAATTTGGGTTTCACTAGTTCTGTAAAAAGTTCTGTATAATTTATTTTCAGGATATGTTATTTTATTTTTAAAAAAAATAATAATTTGAAAATGCATGCAAAACAACATAATTTTAGTCCTCTCGATCGTTCCACGGTCTAGCTGTATTTATTCGCAAAACAAAAACACTAGTGTATGACATCAGAAGCAAGAGATTAACCTACTTGTTGTGTATTCACAAATCTGGTGTTCATAGTAAAACCAGCAGTACAATAATTCGAGTATTTTATCAATGGAATTACTCGCGAAAACACAGACCCCAAACACCTGCGGTATTTTTACCGCTCTGAGATTCATGCCTTTTAGCCAATCAGCTATTGAATATCAAACAGCTCTTGTGGTATTAGCCAATCAAATGGCAGAATGCAGGTCTCGTGCTTGGGTTATTACCACCGGCCCCGTGTCCTAATTTAGTAAATTTTCGGGAGAAAATATCTTTCAAGAAAATAAATAAATAAATTTTCAACTACCACAGTGCTAAAGAAGGATATGTTTTCTATATATGATAAATATTTGAAGTAGATTCATAACTCCTAACTACTTTAAATTTAACGTTTTTAAAGGCCACTTCAACATGGCTAGAGTTACTATATTTAGAAATTCTAGCTTGTTTCGACGCTGTGATTGGGGTCGCTCGTTTTACCTCAAGGGCTGTCATGGCTAGCTTGTCGGCACTACTTCATGCTACCACATCTAGTAGTAATGTATTTCAAGTTTTTACCCCACGTTTGGGGTCTCTTAATCGTTTTATTATGAATACAAAATAGACACAAAATGGCTGGAAAGGAATTCTTAAGACAGCTGAACATGTGCAATGGCCATACTCCAAGATCCATTTTCTTCGCGGAGGCATGTGTGAAATAAATACGCGTTATTTTTAATAGGATATTTTAACTTAATATCGTCTCTAAAATTAATTTAATGAATCAGAATGTGAAATCTAGGCCATTCTGTCTCTAAATATGCAATAATGTCGGATTGCGTTCAGTATAGGCTTTATACACGGGTCAAGCAAATACGACACGACCAAATATCTCCATATAGTACCTTTTGTTTGGTGCGTCTCAATAAATAATCTGCATAGTTTTCACGCAGGATATGGTCGGCCATTTTGTTGTGGCCTTTAAGATGAAAAACATTAAACTTGTCGTAAATTCTAGGCGATATCTATGAAAAATGCGAAAGGTAAGGACATATTTTGAAACCTGGATGTGTGGGAAAGCCGCGGTGTGATATTATTAGGCGCATCGTGACCTGGGTTTTCTGGGATAACACGTCAAACAGAGAGCTGAATTTTGCGTGATTTCACGCATTCACGGCTTCAAAAAATACCAAATAAATGCTTTTTAATTGCCCCAAATTTCCACCAATCTGTCTCTTTCTATAATATCTATCAAGAATAAACAGTTCCTAAAAGAGATATTGTGTATTTAAATCAAATAAATTGTCCTAAATCATAATAAATTGAAATATTTATTGGGATGAAAATTTGACGGAAATGGAGTCGGTTTGTTTACAAAACAAAAATCCATTTTATTTTGCCCCAAATGCTACAATTCTGTTAAATGTTTGAGTCCTTTTGTACAATTGAATACATGGGATCAAACTAGCCAAGAATTCAAACGATAAAATGATCGTTTTCATCGAAAATATTGCCGAAAAAAAGACATATTATCAAACAATATTTTAATTTAATTCACTTCCGCCTTTTCTCATCAATTCAAGTTTCAGATCCAGGCCCATGGAAAGCTTTGTTTACTTGCTAATTCGGTAGATCCATCAAAGATCATCAATTCTTGATCCACTGGTGTAGTTATAAAAAAATTTTCTGCATAAATGAGATCTTGATTTTGGTTTATTTTGTAGAAAACTCCATCCCTTTTATTAAAGATTGAAACGAATGTCAGAAATTTTAGGAATGTCCCAAGTTTTCAATTTGACAGTTTACTATGAGTAGATGCAAATCCAACTAGAACTGATCCGGTGGATTTTAATGAGATAATAATTTTTGTAAAAAATGTTGTAATTGCTTTTTTAGGCTTAATTTGAAAGTAAAAGGCATGCAAATGTAGCACTTGTGTGTTTTTTTTCTGAGACCACATACCCTTGGATTGTTCGATCCAGCTTGTTTTGTGAATATGATTCCGTCTTCCGTACCTCCTCCCAATGTCAAGGAGGATAGTGAACATTGGTGAAAATAAACAAGTAATATATCATGCAAAAACTGTTGAAAAATTAGAATATGACATATTTTATTACAAACTAAATAGCGCCTGTAGCATGACAAGAATATAACTTTCGGCTTATGGTTAAATATCTGCAGTCATCCGGGTAAACATGGAAATCAAGGAGAGAGCACTCCTTAATAAGTTAAAATGAGGTATTTATTTGACTTCATGCTGCATATTCTATCAGGAATTGGCTAAAGGTGGGGCTAGGGGGTGGGGGGGTGTTACAAAATCATTGGTCACATCAAATGCTGATTTTACATACAGTATACAGTATGGTCGGTACTTTATAAGTTTATTCATGACAATAATTCTTATTTATTATTCAAAATAAAATGCTACAGTATTCAAATATTTTATACAGTTCAAATTATAAAATTTGGGATTGGTCATTTAGAACAATATCAGATTTATTGAAATTGGGAATATCTTGCTTTCAGTAATAGGCCTATTTATTTTTAGTTGATTTCATTGAATTAATAAGCTAAATGTAATATATAGATAAAATAAGCTTATACAACACCAAAATAGCAATACCAGAAAATGTGTTTGGGTAATATGGCATGAATTGAATTTAAATGTGTGAGCACTACTTCATGGTGTTGGCTGTTAAAGTTTGTCAGGATTTTCCCAAGTGGTTCCCCCTTGTCAGTGGTGCAGAACGGAGGGCCCGGCAAGTGACAATGTACATATATAGTCGTTTGAATTGGGTAAAAAAAAAACTATGTCCCATACCATATACATGTATGGTTGGCACGTAAAAGAAACCTTATGACAGTTTGAATTCAAAATAAGAGTAGGCCATAGTGCCACTGTCTGGGCAAAATTTCCCTCACAGCACACTATATATGCCAGTCTACATTAGCCCAGTCGGTGTAGAACAGGAAGACGTTAAACCACATTTCATTTCAGTACATAATGGTATGACAAACTATTTGAATTTTGAAATTTGTATGGGCACTATTTGATGATTTTATTTTTCTGATTTCAGGTTGGGTGTTATTTTTATGCAAACGAGCGTTAACCAATGTGTCAGTGTACAACGTGTACACATGCCATGTTTGAAGGGAAGAACATTCATTATTCCAGCGTAGATAATAAACCATTATGCTCCTTTAGCACAAAAGTCTGTAATCAGCGGCGATTAAATGGCTACGCTTTCTGTGTCCGCCACATCCTGGAGGATTTTACGGCACCCTTCAAGAGGTGTGGTTATGTGGCCAAGTCGAGTAATCAGATGTGCACACAGCCCATACCTAAAAATGAAGAAAGAATGTAAGTTTTTATCGCTAAACAAAACAACGTATATAATGTCAATGATATGCACGTTAAAGAACCTTGGGGAAGAGTAGATAGTAATGCTGCCATCTGGACCAAATTCTCCTAACCACACATTAAATGTACACACATGACATTTGTTGGTCTCAAAATGACCAAAGTATTATGTTGACATTGACAAATCATTGTAGTAAATGTTGAAATAATAAGATACACAATAGGATTATTTGGAAGTGATCCTGTGGGGAATTTTACTGTAATTAATTTAAAATATATTGATAACCACCATGTTTGTTATGACATTAGATAGGATATGAAAGATGGCATCTGGCATGGAGATCCCTGCATTGGCCGTGAAAGTTCATCCAGATTTTCCGGCGTGGTTCCCTCATGTCAGTCATGTAGGATGGAGGGCCTGACAAGGACAGTTGTCTAGTCATTCAGATGGTACGAAAAACTGAGATCTTATGTACACATTGGCATGCACGTAAAAGATCCCTTGACAGTTGGAATTCGATATACATGTAAGAGTAGGCCATAGTGCCGCTGTCCAGGCAAAATTTCCCTCATAGCACACTGTATGGCATAAGTCGGAGCAGAACAGTAGGACGTTAAACTCCATGTCATTTCATTTCATTTATCTGGCATGGATACACTAAATAACCTACGTTGGTTACAATATTAGATATTGCATCTAGGAAGTGAACCTAAAATAGTAATAATGTACAATACTGATGGCATTAAGTATGGGTTAATGCTTGAAAGCGAGACATTAAGTAATATATTGATACTGCACGAGGAGTTAGTCAAGTGTTGTTTCAATATACATGTATTACACAATGTCTTTAGCTCGAGACCATTAAACAACTTAAAATACAAACACTATCCCGCACATGCTATCCAATGAAATACTTCACGTGAGTCCAATATTTTATCTAGTATAGATGATGTATGATTGGCAAGTTGCCCATACATTATTGGAAATAATGGTACGCCAACATCAAAGGATTACGTCACATATGTATTTTAATAAACATTAATAAAAAGTTTTGTGATTCCTTTATTTCAGATATTGTAATAACCACATGCAAGTACTGGGAATGCTGCCGAAGAAAGAAAGAAAACCGAAAAAGGAAAAAGATAATAAAAATGCCAATAAGGATTCTAAACTGTCGTTCGGTGATCGCGTCAAGACAAAGTTTAACGTAAAGAAAAGTGTTGGTGTTACGAAACCTAAAACGGAGAATATCAGTGTTAACATCGATGATCCGTATGATCCATACGCGTTCTCCGATCCTGTGGCGGAAACTCCATGCATGTTATCAAATAGTAGTAGTAGCAGCTTACCTAGTCCTAATACAGAAATCAAATCAGTGCCACCCAGTCCTGGCTACGTTCCACCTAAAACCCCATCAAATGAAGGCACGTCTACAATTGCAAAACTTTATCCGGAACTGGCTGAAAAGTTGGAAAAAATTAAACCGAAAACTGTGGAACCAAAAGTTAAAAGTCGGATGCGTAATTCTCACAATATGAAATTCAACAAATTACAGACTAAAATTGCTCAAAATAGAATCAAAGACAAATTACGTAAATCTCAAGAAAACAGCCATTTTAATGAAGGACTACAGACATTACAAGCTAGATCTAATCTAGAGTCTGTGACTAGTAGTACGGTGATTAATAATAGTAATACTAATAATAATATAAATTATAGTGATGAACAAGTCAGATTCCCGATGGTACCTCCACCATATAATGGTAGTGTGATACCACCACCTCTTGTAGGGGCTTCCCCTCACTTACTAGGTTATAAAACAACAGACCATCCAAATATACAACAGATACCACAAGAACCCCATGGATTACCTCCCCCTTATCCACGGGTCGCTTGCGGACAGCCGTATGGAGTACCCAGGACGTCTAACGTGGTCGTGCACAGTAATGATCAACACCCTGTGATTGCCGCGCCCGCGCTTACACCAGCGCCTGTCGTTCCATGTGCTGCGGCTCCGTATAACCTCCCACCTCCACCCCCGTATATACCGCCCAAGCCACCAAAAAGACCCCCCTCTCCTGTGTTACCAGTATTATGCGAGAAACCTCAGCGTTTAAAGTGTTTATTGTTAGAGAAAGAAGCAAAACGAAGACTTAAACGGGATAGTTCTGTGAAATATTATTCTTTCCATGCTCGAAGAAAAATTAGTAATCATATTCTTATTAATCAAGGTAGGGTATTTTATTTTAATAAGTATCATGTTTATAAATAGTACAGTACTAAAACAAACAGTATTTTGGCGGGCAGTTGTCACAGGGCAAATTGTCCTGGTCCTAATCTGTATCAATTAATCGTTTGTGGCTTTCATTTTAGGGGTGGACCTATGAGTCCAGTGACATGGTTTCGATTCTCGGCCTATACATGTACATGTATGTGACAATGAGTACCGATCCAACCTCATTAATTTTTTCCGGGGGGGGGGGGGGGGAATGGGGGTGCCTCCCACTGCCAAAGACCCCTATGTGAAACGAATTATTGAAATAAAATTGAACCATATGTTACTATTGTCAGTGCCGAAATGACCTAGTTTGTGTCGAGTAGACATAAACCCCATTTCTCTCTCTCCCTCTCTATTTGTAGTTTGTGAATTAAAACAAGGGATATAGATAAATAAACTGTAAAATATCCCAATTTTACTTTTTCCAGCCTGTCCAACCTCTTGGGTTTTCTCCGGGTCCTCCGGTTTCCCCCCACTGCTAAAGACCCCTACGCGCAACCGAATTATTGAATTAAAATTTAACCATATGTTAGTCCAGAAATGACCTAGTTTGTGTCGAGTGGACATTAAACCCCATTTCTTTCTTTCTTTATTTTCTTCAATCCAAGCTAATACACACCAGTTTAATTTTTTCTCCGTTTAACAAACAGCTTCACGGCGTTAAATTGGCACTTGCACGCGAGTTCTCGTTGCTTTCTACATCACTAGAATGATTCTTTTGGCAGGAAAAAAACGTGTCAAATGACCTAGTTTGTGTCGAGTAGACATAAACCCCATTTCTCTCTCTCTCTCTCTCTATTTGTAGTTTGTGAATTAAAACAAGGGATATAGATAAATAAACTGTAAAATATCCCAATTTTACTTTTTCCAGCCTGTCCAACCTCTTGGGTTTTCTCCGGGTCCTCCGGTTTCCCCCCACTGCTAAAGACCCCTACGCGCAACCGAATTATTGAAATAAAATTTAACCATATGTTAGTCCAGAAATGACCTAGTTTGTGTCGAGTGGACATTTCTTTCTTTCTTTATTTTCTTCAATCCAAGCTAATACACACCAGTTTAATTTTTTCTCCGTTTAACAAACAGCTTCACGGCGTTAAATTGGCACTTGCACGCGAGTTCTCGTTGCTTTCTACATCACTAGAATGATTCTTTTGGCAGGAAAAAAACGTGTCATATGGGCAAATAACAATAACATGGAGACCGTACTTGTATTGCATACAGGTGTCAATGCATTGAC
Organism: Patella vulgata; assembly: GCF_932274485.2. Classification (NCBI taxonomy): domain Eukaryota; kingdom Metazoa; phylum Mollusca; class Gastropoda; family Patellidae; genus Patella; species Patella vulgata. Next base: position 3,193,291 of record NC_065883.2, read on the forward strand.
GTTACAAACTATGCTTTCATTTTCTGCCGTATAAACGAACGATATTTCAACATCACGAACTATCGTTAATTTTCTGCAATATACACGAAGACACATACATGTAAGTTTGGAGGAATATTACTGACATTGATTTGAAGCAAGTACGGTCGGTCACTTTCATTCTATCGTGTTACAAAAACACGTAATTTTGTAGGAATGTTAGGCTGACCTTAAAAATATCTTTGTTTCACCAAACCCGACCAAACACTCGAGGAGAAGGGTCGGTAGGTCGGGTTTTTTTTCAGATTTTTTTTTTTAAGAGCTAATTTGACAGCTTGATAATTTTCCGGGTGCAAACATTCGTCTTCTTTTATTGGCAAACAAATCAATGACATCGGGATTTTTCTTGATGCACGACTCGCACACAAATTGCGACAAACTCACGTTTGAAACTCCCTCAACACGTTTTTAACGATCGTGCGGGTTGTGCCTTTATTTTTCTCGAAAACGGATATTGAAAATATCGTCGTCATGTTTAAAACGACGCCCCACAGACATAGAGGCAGAATCATTTCGTGGGAATGGACGTGCTTTCGTCTGCAACCATTTTGTTGAGAAGCGACACCTATGACGCTTTCGTCTTGATCAACCAGTTTCAATAATGAATCAAACCATAGCCATAGTAAAGGGAAATAACTCTCGTGATATATTTCAGGTTGACACACAAAATAAAATAAAAAGATCGCGGAAAAGTGCAATAAAATAATTTAAGTCGGGGGTGGTTTTAGTTAGTCGGTCGCGTTAGGCGAAACAAAGATATTTTTAAGGTCAGCCTTACTGACATAAATTTGAATACCGTACGGGAATTAAATATGAAAAATAGCAAGATGCACATATTTTTTTGTATTCAGAACACATGCTACATGTACATTTATATAACATAAAAATATTTGTAGTTGAAGTCGATTAGAGGGAATGGAAGCTTTTTGACGTTATTTCCTGAAGCTGATAGAAACGACTTCTTGCAACCCTAACTAACCCTAACTAAAAATGTCTGACAGGCAAAATTATAGCATCCCCGATATTCATACATGCATGTACATGTACTATTTAACTATGACTACATGTACAATGTGTGCAAGGGAGGAGAATTTTGTGCAGACTTCAGCATTCCCACCTACTCTTATATTTATCAAGTTTTATTTTACATGCAGATGAATATTAAAGCTTATACACATGTACATGTACATGTACCTTGTCCAACTACGGACTAGTCACTAGTGGAAATTAATGTCGGGCTAGTGTCCAACAGTAGACTACTAGCCCTGGGCTAGTGGATTAAAAAAAAGATTTTTTACACCCCCTGAATTCCAGTAATAATAAGCTGATTATTATATTCAGGCACTGGTATGGGGATTTAAAGAATAGGGAAATTTAAATCCTTCCTTTGCCCTGAAAACAATTATTCCACACATAGTCCTTTAGATAACCATTCTTACATATTATACATGTACATGAACCTGTGAATTTTCTGGTCGATTTACATGTATTAGTGTAAAATAAAATCCCTCGTTCAGTGGCAAAATTCTTGTACAGTAAGTACATGTACCTGAATGCATGCATAAATCACATGTACATGTATGTACAAATGTACATGTTGAGGTTTCTCTGTACCGGTATTTTTGTTTACTATGTGCAGAATATAGTCTAGAATATTCCACCAGATGTGCATGTACAAGTATCATAATCATTCATTTTATATTGGTTTTATTTTAATCAGTACCGCTAATAGACCTATGTGTATACATGGCTCACATACATTTAGACCTATATTTTACATGCGCTTGTGAAATTATATTCAAGGGGTGCAAAGTACATTCAGCAATTTGGGTTCAAGAATATATAGTTTAGTACCAGTCTCGAACCTCTTACTCATTAGTTGGTTTTGTTTTGGCAGACTTTTTCTCTCACATGATACATGTATCACTTTCTGTCAGACGTGATTAACTAAAATTTGATGTTATGACCAAGTAGACTATGAATCTACAATGTAGGCTACATGTAGATGTACATGTACATGAACTGATGGGGGGTTGGATGGCCGAATGGTTAACTAAAATTTGATGTTATGACCAAGTAGACTGAATCTACAATGTAGGCTACATGTAGATGTACATGAACTGATGGGGGGTTGGATGGCCGAATGGTTAACTAAAATTTGATGTTATGACCAAGTAGACTATGAATCTACAATGTAGGCTACATGTATATGTACATGTACATGAACTGATGGGGGGTTGGATGGCCGAATGGTTAGCACGCGCACGCTGTATCATACAGTCTGTCATTGAGTCAACTGGCAGGGTTTCGATTCCCTGGTTGTACGTGACAAGGACTCTGAAGGAGTAGGGTGGCCTGTCCAACCTCGTGCTATTTCTCCAGGTCCTCCGGTTTCCTCCTACTGCTAAAGACCCCTACGCGCAAGCGAATGATTGAAATAAAATAAAACCATGTGTTAGTCCCGAAATGACCTAGTTTGTGTCGGGTAGACGTTATACACTTAAACCCCATTTCTCTCCCTTTCACATGAACTGATCCTATGTGTAATTCAGCAATATTTTATAGTCATTGTTTTTTAAGGCAAGCGATCGTTATCGAGCGCCTGTCGCTCACCTGAATGTCGACTGCAGGGAGTTTTTTTTTCCCTTCCCTCAAAATTGAAAATTGTTCTCCTTTACAAAGTCCTTGGGGGTTTATTATCATTTTTGAAACTAGGAATGACTCCATTACATGCAGTTATTGATCTTCAGAACCATTTCCCATCACATACATGTAACTAATCACTCTTCTTGATATCAGATCACTCTCCTTAATTTCTAAATCACTCTTCTTATCGAAACTGGGAGAGCTTTTTTACGGGAGCTATTTTGTTAATTTGTTGATTGAGGGAGTTTTTTTCGGCTCTCCTCAGAAATACAAAAAACAACTGTTTTATATGAATTGTGAATCCTATTAGCGGATAAAAACGCAATAAAAACAGATTGAATGCTACAATGTAGTGCTGTTATCATGCACGAGTTAACGATACAATTATACTTTCTATACATCAATGCATCCAATGGAAAGAAAAAAAGAAAAATTTTAATTAAAATCTGGTCATTCAGAGTCCCTAAAATATGTTTTGGTGGCAAATGACAGTTGTTTTTTTTCCCCGTTGACGAGTGAACATCGACAAACGTAGCGAAAAGTTATCTAGAATTGTGATGATCATCTGGTACATGTACATTGTACCTATTTCTATCATTGTCATGTTGTTAATACCTAAGTTCTCCCTATATTACACAGTTAGTACATTGTACTTGCCCCTAAATACATGAAAACCATGCTTTTTTGATAGAATAAAAAAATAATTCTTGTAATTTTTTTACAAAGAGGGACAAATATTATTGAATGCATATTAAAGGTACATGTAGGCTAATACCTTGAACGAATTGATGTTGGAAATTTGTAGCAAGGAATTCTCGTTCCTATTGCAAGTTTCGGTGACAGGCAAATTTACCAACATGTATACATCAATATGAGATTCTACGTTTGCTCTCGATACATCTATGCATACAATTTTACTTGATATCAGCACTACATAGTTATGCCTAGTCTGGGTCACCCAGAACCTCCTAGTCTTCAACGTACGGCGTCTGGGACCATTGTTAATATTGTGACGAAAAGTTCCATTGTCCATGCATAACTGGGGGGGTTGTTTTTTTTTGTGGTTGATTATCCAGTATCTTTGACCAAGTCAAGTAACTAAGAGTTGGACCCCTTCCCTCAATAAATCCCATAATTCTTGCATTATTATAAACAAACATGAATCATGACGACGAATTAGGATTAATTATATAAAAAACATATAGATACATGTATGGCCCATGAAGAGAGAAATTTTCCAAAAAAAAATTAAGAGTGTTGGATATTGAAATGGCAGTGCAATCAAATGGATTTTCTGAAACGGCATTCTTAAATTGATTTCATGGGCGTCGACATCTTGTTTTAGGACTACATGAAGTTGCCTCCCTTAGACGTTGTTTATGATGTTGTAAAAGACCAGATAATCTAGGCAATGAACTATTATTCTCATCTGGATGATAGAGACTAAGTTATGTCCATCTACTATGTTATTGTCTAACTGATCATTGTGGGTTATGTATATCTTTCAGGTATCTGTAGTTCCGATGAAGAGAGTGAAGACGAGGATGTTGACATGTTACCATGGCAACCAAACTGGTTCTGTCCGTCATCAGATGATGATAATAACGATGAGGATGAACCAGATGAGGAGTAAGTATACAAACATATATCCGTTGATACAATGAGAAGTCATATCAGGTGTTCTAAATACAATCAGCACACACTGCCTTGTTCATGAGGTCTGTCATTGAGTGGGGGGTTGGATGGCCGAATGGTTAGCACGTGCGTGCTGTATCATAAGGCCTGTCATTAAGTCAACTGGTTTGGTTTCGAATCCCCAGTTGTACGTGACAAGGAGTAGGGTCGCTTGTCCAACCTCGTGGGTTTTCTCCGGGACCTCCGGTTTCCTCCCACTGCTAAAACTTAGGACCCCTACAAGTAAATTATTGATATAAAATTGCATCATATGTTAGTCCCCAAATTACATGTACCTACATGTAGGTTTGTTTCAAGTGGACATTAAACCCCATATCTCTCTCTCTATTTTAATGCTAAATGTTGTTTTTGTGGATTTTTTTTTTCAGTTTCTCTGATTTACGTACGACAAAGTTAGCGTTACGATCTAGGTTTGTTTCGTGCGGACATTAAATATCTCTTTATTTTAATGCTAAATGTTGTTTTTGTGGGTTTTTTTTCAGTTTCTCTGATTTACGTACAACAAAGTTAGCGCTGTTACGATCTAGGTTAAGACGTCAGTGTCATCAGTGTCGTACTGCGACTAGAGGTAACACAACCGTCAAGAAATCTAGCAATCTGGAAGTTTTAGCTTTAATTAAAGCCGCTAAAGAAGAACCAAGAGCGTCTGTGAGGTGTATACAGGAAATTCTCAGGAAACCCAGAAAAGCGATTGATAAGTGAGTTTTCCCATAATACAATGTTCTCCAATCTGATTAAAACACAGATCCTATTTCGTTCAAAATTTCGTTTTACTTGTCTTTACTACACTAGGATCTGGAAGAGTTGTTATATAACACGCGTTCTAGTTTATGTGAGGGAATAGTCAATGAAACTGTCTTGACTTAAATGGGTTGTTGGGTGGTTGAATGGTCTAGTAGATTGTTTTAGATCATAAGGTCTGTCATTGAGTCACATGACCCTGTTCAATCCCAAGCTTGTACATGACGTGAAGTAGGGATACATGTACCTGCACAACTTTATGGGGTTTCTACTGACCCCTATGCACAATCAAATTATTGAAGACACAAAATGTATGCCATATGTTAAACTCCATTTGTCTCTCTTGAAAAGACTTATATAAACACAACCTCCACTACCGGACCTCAATAGCCTTGTGTGCCAGGGAAGTAGGGGGATCACATATTTGATGTATGTAGCCTAGGCTGACCTTAAGAATATCTTTGTTTCACCAAACCCGACCCACAATCGAGGAGAAGGGTCGGTAGGTCGGTTTTTTTTTAAGAGCTAATTTGACAGCTTGATAATTTTCCGGGTGCAAACATTCGTCTTCTTTTATTGGCAAACAAATCAATGACATCGGGATTTTTCTTGATCTTTGATGCACGACTCGCACACAAATTGCAACACACTCACGTTTAAAACTCCCTCAACACGTTTTTAACGATCGTGCGAGTTGTGCCTTTATTTTTCTCGAAAACGGATATTGAAAATATCGTCGTCATGTTTAAAACGACGCCTCACAGACATATAGGCAGAATCATTTCGTGAGAACGGACGTGCTTTCGTCTGCAACCATTTTGTTGAGAAGCGACACCTATGACGCTTTTGTCTTGATCAACCAGTTTCAATAATGAATCAAACCCAATTACCCCTAAGTATAGCCATAGTAAAGGGAAATAACTCTCGTGATATATTTCAGGTTGACACACAAAATAAAATAAAAAGATTGCGGAAAAGTGCAATAAAATAATTTAAGTCGGGGGTGGTTTTAGTTAGTCGGTCGCGATAGGCGAAACAAAGATATTTTTAAGGTCAGCCCTATAATAATTGTGAGGGGTTGGTGGATGGCCAAATGGTTAGCATGTGCTCATTGTATCAGAGGGTCTGTCATTGAGTCAACTGGCATCGTTTTGACTCCTCGGTTGTACGTGACAAGGAGTAGGGTCGCCTGTCCAACCTCATGGGTTTTCTCTGGGTCCTCCTGTTTCCTTCCACTGCCAAAGACCCCTGCATGCAAGCAAATTATTGAAATAAAATTGAACCATATGTTGGTCCCGAAATGACCTAGTTTGTGTTGAGTTGACATCAAACCCCATTTCCATCTCTCTCTCAAAATAATTGTGTATATTTTCAGGTATAAAATGCGAGGTTTGGAGAAGAATAGATGTTGTCATAAAAATGATTCTGATGTGCAATGTTGTAATAATGTTTTACCCTATACTAATCATTGTTTAAAACGTATCCTTTACAAACAAATATATAGACAATCTGAATATAGCAATATATAGACAATCTGGATATAGTAATATATAGACCATCTGAATATAATAATATAGACAGTCTGAATATAGAATTAGACAATCTGAATAAAGAATTACATAGACAATCTTAATATAGAAATATATAGACAATCTGAATATAGTAATATATAGACCATCTGCATATATAAATATATAGACAATCTGAATATAGAAATGTATAGACAATCTGGATATAGAAATGTATAGACAATCTGGATATAGAGATACATGTATATAGACAATCTGAATATAGTAATATATAGACAATCTGAATATAGAAATATATAGACAATCTAAATATAGAAATATACAATCTGAATATAGAAATATACAATCTGAATATAGAAATATATAGACAATCTGAATATAGACTATTTGAAAATATTACAGAACAGGGTTAAAGATACGAAAAGCGTATGGGTAAGACGCTGGCTCGCTAGCCTGGGGGTCGCTTGTTCGATCCCTGCATTGGCCGAGAAAGTTATCAGGATTTTCTGATGTGGTTTCTCTTCGTCAGTGATGCAGGATGGAGGGCCTGACAAGGAGATCAAGTGGACACATTGGCGTGTACATAAAAGATCCCTTGGCAGTTGGAATTCAATATAAGAGTAGGCCATAGTGCCGCTGCCTGGGCAAAATTTCTCTCACAGTGCACTGTATGGTGTATGCCCATCTTCATTAACCCAGTCGGAGCAGAACAGTAGGATGTTAAAGCCCATTTCATTTAATTATAATGTTAGAATGAGAATTGTATAATCTTTAACCATTTATTCTAGATATCATGTATAATGTAGATCAACAGTTATTTGATTATTGTACGGCTAAATTTGCTGACAATACACAATGTTGTGTACCAATATTTGATATAAAACATGAATTACCTCTATGTCATGAACACGGTGCTAAAGCTGTAAGTTATTTTATTTATTATTTCTCTTACAACCGAAGGTGGGTGGGAACTGGAGCCTTCTCAGGTGTTAAATTGTTTGAATGGTAATATACAGGTGACAATTCTATGGAATAAAGTTACTGCTTTTTACTGAGCATTACTTTGTAAAGGCTATAAAAGCCTAGATGAAACGTCGCTCAGTAATAAGCAGTAATTGTATTCCATAGAATTGTCACCTGTATATTCTCAGGTGTTGTTGGGGTGGGTCAAGGGGAGCAGTTGCTGCACACATATATGTCCGAAGAGAGTTTTTTCGATGAAAAGGGATCACATGACAAGGAGTAAGGTCGCCTGTCCAACCTTGTGGGTTTTCTCAGGTTCCTCCCACTGCTAAAGACCCCTAGGCGTAAGTAAATTATTGAGATAAAATTGAATCATATGTTGGTCCCGAAATTACCTAGTTTGTGTTGAGTGGACGTTAAACCCCATTTCTCTCTTCTCTCTCTGTTAAACAAACAAAAACAAGAAAAATATTTTGGGCCAGTTTGTCCCATGTAAAAAATATTATCGAGAATATACTAATGTCCAAAAGAAAGTATACACTGTGCATTTTGTGCTGCATCAACCAAAGTCGTTTTTCCATGGTATACGGTATTTGGGTAGAATGTCACTTTGTTTCACATTTTTATTTTGCTTAGAAATGTTGAGTTTGGACGCAAGAGACAAACTTAGTAATGCTTTATCAAATGTTTCTAATCTAAACAAAACTTAGTCATTCTTTTAGTGTGTATACTTTGGACATCAGTATATGATATGCCTGTGCACACAATATCTCTTGGCAGTTAAAATTCTGAGAAAAGAGTAGGTAGCAGAAAATGACATTTTCACGCTAAAGAGTCTTCTCTCAGACAAAAGAAACTACAAAATCACCATATTGATGTGAATAAACAGGCCAAGTATTAGGTTAACAGGGACTTGTAATAGAAATTGTTTTTAACGTTGAATTAAAAACAAATTATTATTTTATGATTTTTATTAGTTCAATATTTTATGATTTTTTTACTGCAGGATAATTATCAGAAGATCCAGGTCGCGGAGGTGAGAAAACGACCAAGAAAGAAAACAAAGCCCCCAGCTTTATCACGTCCCCCTAAAAAGGGCAAAAAGAAAAAGAAGGGAAGAGCAGTCCGTCCACAGAAACCTATTCCCCCATCTTCACCAATTGGAGATACAAGTACGTTATTCATCAATCTGGTTAAAACACAGATCCTATTTCGTTTTGTTTTTATAGTTCAAAATTTCGTTTTACTTGTCTTAACTACTCTTGGATCTGGAAGAGTTGTTATTTAACTCGTGTTCTGAATGGTGTCAGGGATAAACCAAGGAAATGGTCTGTTACGGCGAGCTTTAGGCGTGTTTTGCACGGAACTGTGGGTAATCCACTAGTAACATCAATGCTGATTGGTTAATCAAATGTCTGACATCATAGGGTCATAAGTCGGTCTTTTGACCCCTGACGTGACCTATCGCAATAACTTGTCAGATCTTCATGTAGTGTAGGCCACCGAAAGAATTAAAAAACGAAACGAAATATAGATCTGTATCTTAATCAGATTGGTTATTCATTTTATACTTAAATTTATTTGGTATTAATATTTGATGTTTTTCATTTTAAACATGAATTCATTTGGTATTCTAGGGGGTGGTCTGAATCCTAGCAAATTTATGAAATGATCATTAGATAGTTTGGAAGCCACGGTGGCACAGTGAGTAAACTGCTGGCTCGCTAGCCTGGAGGTCTCGGTTTCGCTCCCAATGTCAGTAGTGCACGACGAAGGGCCTGACAACGTACAAGGTATAAGTGTGGGCCATATCGCCGCTGTCCAGGCAAAATTTCTCTCATAGCACACTGTATGGCGTATGCCTGTCTTCATTAGCCCAGTAGCTGCAGAACAGTAGGACGTTAAACCCCTTTTCATTTCATTCGATAGTTGGCACATACACACATAAATGATTTAAAACATTGGGAATACTCGATTGAACATTCCAGAATTAAATTTTCTCAATTCCAAAAATAGTGTCAATCAAATGAGTTAAAGGGAGAATTTCAGAGTACAATGCATGTGCCAACTGCATAAAAAAGTATCTCAACCAATCATGACAACTGAAACGTATTTGTTACTTAAAAGATGTCACGATTCTACTCGCACTACCTCAGCTGCCAGACTGTGATAGGGCTGAATTCCATATCACTTGATTGCAATTCTGTCATTTCGGGACGTTCCGAACTGACGATCTGGCACCCCCAATATCACAATAAATATGGATTTATTGTAGCTCCATCTACCGATCTACTAAAAGGGAGATAACTCCACTAGACTTGTGATTAAAATGAACCATGAAATGGTATAGGAATGTTTTTTTTATATGCTTAACAACATTCCCTTTGTTCTTTCAGTTTAGAAATTTAACTTATTGACTTTTAATTACAGCTATGCCTGAAACAGAATTAGATGTTACCATGGTTACTGATGTATCTGGTAATGAAGAGAAAGCTAGTAGTAGTACCGATAAAACAGAAGAAAACAACATGGCATCTACCAGCTCTAGTAATAATAATACTAAAATGATAGAAAATAATCTCGATCTAGAGGAAACACTTGGAACAGGTCAATATCTTATTCATAGTTTTATAATGCTTTGTTGGGGGGTTGGATGGCCGAATGGTCAGCACGTGCACGCTTTGTCATAAGGCCTGTCATATAGACAACAGGTGTGGTTTTCGAATCCCCGGTTGTACGCGACAAGGAGTAGGGTCGCCTGTCCAACCTCGTGGGTTTTCTCTGGGTCCTCCAGTTTCCTCCTACTGCTAAAGACCCCTACGTGCAAGCAAATTATTGAAATAAAATTGAACCATATGTTAGTCCCGAAATGACATAGTTTGTGTCGAATGGACGTTAAACCCCATTTCTCACTCACATGGCGTAGTCAGAGCAGAACAGTAGGACGTTAAACCCCATTTCATTTTCATTTTCCTATATTAACACATATATTTCATGTGTATGTTATTGTATATTTACAGTTATAGATAAGAATTTTGAGCTACCATTAGAACAGGCATCTCGTCTATTAGAGGAACAAGATTTCCAAGAAGTCTTCAACAAAATACCAGATGAAGCCTTCGATATCTTTTATAGTAAGCTCATTTTATTATTATTATCGATTTATATCTTTTGTAGTAAGTACATATTATTTATATCATTGATTTTTGAGGCGGGTGGCCTGAGATTTATATAGTAAGTTTATATTATTATTCGCACTTCCTTCTCAACAGTTTTCAAGGCACGAAAAGCTGATCCAAGGCTTGTGAGTGACAAGGAGTAGGGTCGCCTGCCCACCATCATGAGTTTGATTTCCCCCCATTGCTAAATTGCGCTATCGTCAAGCAATTTATTGAAATAAATATGTACCATATATCAATTCCTGGGGGGGGTGGATGGCTGAATGGTTAGCATGTGCGTGTTGTATCATAAAGTCTGTCATTGAGTCAACTGGCGTGGTTTCGATTCCCCGGTTGTACATGGCAAGGAGTTGGGTCGCCTGTCCAACCTCGTGGGTTTTCTCCGGGTCCTTCGGTTTTCTCCCACTCCTAAAGACCCCTAAGCGCAAGCGAATTATGGAAATAAAATTGAACCTAGTTTGTGTCGCGTAGACGTTAAACCCAATTTCTCTCTCTATATATATCACTTCCAAAATGGCCAGATTGGTGTCGTGGAGGTTGAACTCCCTTTTTCACCCCTTCTTTGTCTGTTGTCAGGCAGTCATTCATATGCAGTCCCAATTAACCAGTCACTCATAATAGCACAAAGAATATACAATACTGTATATATTAATGTAAAATTTGGATCTAGTAGAAGTTAAACCTTCCTTTCTGATAAAACATTCATTGGGATTTTCTGACATGGTTTCCCCCTTGTCAGTGATGCAGGACGGAGGGCCTGACAAGAACAGCTGTCTAGTCGTTCGGATGGGACAAAAAAACGAGGTCCCCTGTACACATCGGCATGCACGTAAAAGATCCCTTGGAAGTTGGAATTCGATATAAGAGTAGGCCATAGAGCCGCTGCCGTGCAAAATTTTTCTCATAGCACACTGTGGGGCGTATGCCTGTCTTCATTAGCCCAGTCGGAGTAGGACGTTAAATCCCATTTCATTTCATTTCATTTCTTTTTTTATAAAACGGGGGGTTGGGTGGCTGAATGGTTAGCACGTGCGCCCTGTACCATAAAGTCTGTCATTGAGTCAACTGGCGTGGTTTCGAATCCCCGGTTGTACGTGGCAAGGAGTAGGGTCGCCTGTCCAACCTCGTGGGTTTTCTCCGGGTCCTCCGGTTTCCTCCCACTGCTAAAGACCCCTACGCGTAAGCGAATTATTGAAATAAAATTAAACCATGTGTTAGTCCCGAAATGACCTAGTTTGTGTCGAGTGGACGTTAAACATCATCTCTCTCTCTCTCTTCTTATAAAACAAAATAAAAACATGTATATTTTAGGTCGAAATGATCCAACAGTAGAAGAAACAGAAGAATTAGAGAGAGCACTAGCAGCAGCTAGTAGTGATATTCACGCTGCCAAGGAAACCCTGGAACAACTTGTTAAAGGTGAAATATCGGTAGACGATATCGGCGAGGAATTAACGGCCATCTTGGCTCAGACATTACAAGCAAACTTACAACAACAGGAAGGAAATCTGCATCATATGGCGGCCAATTTAACATGTGATAGTGAAAGTGCTACAACATTGGCTCGTAATACAGCATTTAACGATATGCATTTGTCGAATTCTCACGTGGGTCTGGACATCGGAAACAACGTTCCGCCGACATCTATGAATAGTAACATGGTGTATACACGGCAGACGATGCCAGGTCATAGTTCATCACCAGCCAATCTAAACACTCTCGACAATACGGGTCCTACACTCCCTCATCAGGTGCAGACACAGAAATATTATCAAGTTAGTAACGGACCATCGTTGTCATTACCCTCGCAGAATATGAACCAAGCTTCGCGTAGTTATACAGTGGTTTCTGGGATGCCTCTTGCTTACCAACAGACGAATTTGCCGTACACGCCACACACGCAACCTATCAACTTGCCACAGCAGACGTTAATCTCGCAACAAGTAGCCCGCGCCCCGCATCCCAACACACAACAACTACGGGTAAATAATCAACTTATATCTTCGTTACCCGGGCAACAACAGGGACAACATTCTGTGCTAGCGCAACAAGTTTCTCGACAGGCTTGGACGGTACCTGGTGCTCAGTCGGTCAGTTATCAAAATACAAACGGATATCCTGCACCCAGGCACCAATTCGGACAAAATGTGAATGCGACAAATCCTATTGGAAAATTTCCCGTCAGTGCTCAATCAACCGCGACGACGAGTGAAGTAACGAACATGACAAATAAAACAGACTCTTTATACTCCCAGATGAATCATTCCATAAACCTGCCAGATTCCGCGGGGGGATCTCCAGGTCAGGGATTCGCTCATCATCCACGTACTGCTAACTTCACATCCTTACAACCACCCTTCACTTCTAATACGGGATCCTAGCGGGACAGTTTCACGCTGCATCATGTCGTATCGCACAGCCATTTTAAATGACGTATATATGGAGTGAATTTATGTGTTTATTAATATCGGATATTGTACAAAAAGTGATTTAAATAATAATAATAGCTGTAAAAAAAACTATAATATTAGGGTGTGCCTCATCATCCATCATAACTTGTATTTCTGAATTCTGTGTTTAAATATTCGTACTATAGAACTACATCGGTTATACTGATTGATTTTATGGGTTTTTAAGGCAGCTCTAAAAGGATTACCATTATTAGTTATGTGTCATTTTTTTTTATTATTTTTTTTTTTTTTTTCTTGCATCCCCCACGCATCCCCTCCTTCGAAAGGTTGTAGCTTATTATGCATGTAAACAAAAGGAGTTTGTCCTAATGTGAGAGAGATTTTTTTTGATTTTTTTTTTTAAAAACAGGCATAGTTAGAAGTTTATAGTTTAATCAGAATTGAAAAAAAAAGACGTGTGCTGCATGACTTAAAACTTTTAAAAATTTCAGTTTCTGTAAGCATTTACTTGGCCGAGACAAAATTGAATAGTCAGCTTTAAACTGGACACAAGTACAAATTAGATGATTTTAAGGCCGTCGTTCGCACTTCATTTGGTGAATTTTAACAATAAAATCGTTTTTGAGGTTTTATGATTATCTGCGAGTAACACTATCTAGGAACACATACCAGTCATTTTTTTCACAAAATTCTTCTTTATTTCTACAAAATTTGGTTCTGAATGATCCCACCCTTTTTTATTTTGCCCTAATTCCGCTAAAACTATTGATATAAATCTAAAAACAATGGGCATTTCATACGTGAAATACTTGGCTTCCGACCGGTAAACTGTCGCCATGTTGGATACTGTTAGAAAGCTTGGGATTTCCCCTATTGAAAGGAAATGACGTTTTTTGGGGGTGTCTTGAAACCTTTCTTCTGTATTGAGATAAAAATAGCAAGCAAGAACAAGTTTTGCATACCTAATGAGGTTATTTCGAGATTACGTTATTTGATTGGTCGGTCACATAGGTCAATGGTGAAGTGTCCAATCAGAAGTGGGCAATCCTCTAGGTCAGGTCAATAGGCATGCGCACTAAGCTCAGATCCCAAATCAATCCTGGTTGCTATATTACTGAACCGTACGTCACTGTTTATCAATATTTTTGAAGATTTTCAAATAAAATGCGTTTGAAATTGTTTAGATGACTAAATAAGTATGACAGACACTCATAATAAACAAAATGAAGATGAAAATTCGTCTGCTAGACCTAGTAGTGGTATGGTTGCAATACCATTACCAGATAGGCCTGCTGTCAGTGATTATTATAGTTATGGTTGTTTTGAATAACATCTATTCCTATGCCAATGTTCGGTTGTAAATTTACACACAAGAAATAAAATAAGAAAATACTGTATATTGATAAGAAATACATTAGAAAATATATATATTAAAAGTCAGTTTATTAATATTAAATAAATGAATTGAACAGATCGGCGTAAGTTGTTCTACTGAAATACTTCAACTTCAGTTGTTGATTTCTCAAAACAGTTTTTTTCTAGAGTTACCAATTTTAGTCATGCTATATCTCTGAAAGTTATCGTCAGATTTTCTTGAAACTTGGAATATAACTTCCTATATAATAACTTTGTGCAATAGGAAAATTTGATTGAAATCTGCAAAATAGTTCCTGATATATTGTTGCCATAGCAACTGTGACACGTGAAAGAATTTTGAAGTTAACATTAAAATGTGTATAACTTGCTTTCTAATTATTATTTTGTAATGAAACTTGCCTATTGCACAAAGGAACATGTCAGTAACCTCTCTGCTTAATTTTAAAACATTCTGTTGAATAGTTTCTGAGAAACTGGATGACTAAAATTATACGCAGAAATCCAAGATGGCCGCCGTTTCCATAGCAACAGGTACCCCCAGGAAAATTTTTCGGCCGTTTTTGTAATATTCAATGGATGTGTTCTTAGATGTGTAAGAATGGTGACTTTACCTCAATTATTAAAAAAACTGAAATTTTCTACTGTCCACCCCCTTAAATGATTTTTACGAATTTTTAAACAAATATTTGATATTAAACAAATGTGAAAGAAATTAGTGCTAGATACACAAGATTAAATGATACCCGGGTTATTTGATATAGTAGCGAAAATGTAAATGACTCTTCTATCCTTTAACTATTTCAATTACTATTGAAATGTGGTCGTATATTGTCGTCACCCCCGTCCGTCCGGCCGACGGTCCGGATTGTGGACGCTCTAGAGGCTAAAGTTAATATCCGATTGACTTTAAATTTATACACAGTGTTTAAGGTCATGAGACGAAGAAGCCTATTGATTTTCAGCGATTTCCGATACTGCCAGAGTTATGGCCCTTGATCACTTCAAAAAATCTTGTTCCTGAAGCCATCTTCACGGTAAATAGCCATAAAATTAGAACAAATAAAACCAGTATTTTTCTTTAATCATCTTAAATCCAAAAATATGTTGAGACAAAAAGGGGGGTTGGATGGCTGAATGGTTAGCGGGCGCACGCTGTATCATAAAGTCTGTCATTGAGTCGAATGGCGTGGTTTCGAATCCCCGGTTGAACGTGACAAGGAGTAGGGTCGCCTGTCCAACCTCGTGGGTTTTCTCCGGGTCCTCCGGTTTCCTCCCACTGCTAAAGACCCCTATGCGCAAGCGAATTATTGAAATAAAATTAAACCATATGTTAGTCCCGAAATGACCTAGTTTGTGTCGAGTGGACGTTAAACCCCATTTCTCTCTCTCTGTTGAGACAAAAAAGAATGTGATGCCCACCTTGTTCCTAGATTATTTTCTAATAACTTGATTTACTTGAAACAATTCAATTTAAAATCATTTTATCATCTAAAACAAAAAGACGATTGTTAAACACTTTAGAAATTTAAAGAAAAGTGACATGTTAATGCCAGTACATCCGTGAAGGTAACGAAACAGTCTAGAACTGATTAGAGCACAGATCCTATTTCGTTTCGTTTTTTATAGTTCAAAATTTCGTTTTACTTGTCTTTACTACACTAGGATCTGGAAGAGTTGTTATATAACCCACATTCTGGTTGATGTGAGGGATTAGCTAATGAAAAATTCGGTTATGGCGAGTTTTTGGGGTGAGATGACGGAATTGTAGGTAACCCACGAGTAACATCAGCACTGATTAATAAAATGTCTGATATCATAGGGTCAAAAGTCGCTCGTATGACCCCTGATGCAACCTTCCACTACAATTGGTCAGATCTTCATGTAGTGTATACCATCGAAAGTATAAAAAAATGAAACAAAATAGAGATCTGTATTTTAATCAGATTGCGAAACAGTCTGAAACTGCTGGGGTTTTTTTTTAGAGCGCCTCAAACTGCCCGAGATATGTGCACCACTGTTAAGCATGTGACAGAACGGTTTGTAGCGGTCTGAGGAGCCATAGATGGGGGCAGTTTCGGTGTTTGAAGTGATAAATGGTGAAAATTCAAGTCTAATCAAAAGGTCTTTGTGTTCTATACAGCTTCTAGATAAGTTAATAGAAAGCCTGGATAATATTGACTATATCTAAAGGAAATAGAGAGCCTGGATAATATTGACTATATCTAAATGAATGAATAGGTTGTGTTTTGTTTTAATTAAGCGTATATTTAAGGTCCGCTAAATCACAGAAGTAATGTCTGCTTCAAAATCCTGCTTTACATTTCATACAAGAACTGTTTTGATATCGAGAATCATTGATCTAATTTTTTTAAAGAAAATTCTCTCGATTGCATGTCCATTAAGCTTATAATTTCGATGTACTAATTTTTAGATACTTTTTTTAAAAGTAAATTCTATCGGTTCCGTGTTTGTTAAGCTTTTGGTACGATTATTATTATTTAATTAATTATATAAAATTCGTCAATTTTTCTTGACATGAAATCCTGCTTCAAATTTTATGTGGAAGCTACTTTATATCAAGATTGATCGATCTGATTTTGTTTTTAAATAAATTCTCTTGATTCCGTGTGTATTATCCTTTAGATCATGTTCCTGAATATAGAATTAGCAAGTTTTTAAAAGTTTTGAAATTATACAATATATAAAAAGAAAATCATTTGTAATAAAATCATGAAAATCAACTTAATTATTCTTTTTTTTTATTATTATTATTATTATTATTATGATTCAAGTATAAAAAATAATGGTAAATCAAAAATATTTCATTGTTATTTCATACTGTTGTTTAAAACTACATTTTTATGGGGGTGTATATATTCATATTTACACGTTAAATATAAAGTCGTCTTTTTTTTCTTTTTTAAAAAAAAAATATTCATCATGAATTGATAACTTAATTCTACGTAATTCTATTTCGTATTATTTTACAGATATCAAAATATTGTTAAATATGTTAAACATTTTCATTTCATCATTAGATTTTGTAGTTTGTTTGTATTTCAAATCATGGAAATTATTTTCATGTGATGGTAATTTATGATTCTACGAAATACTGTCCAATATAGTTAAGGCTATTCTAGTATAAAGTTACCTGTGAGGTTTGCTAAGAATTATGCATATCTATCAACTCTTTTCTAAAAATAAGGAGGTATTAGGTGGCCAAATCTCCCGTCAAAAGGCAAAACCTAGTAACTCACTTTTTTCTTATTTTGAGAAAACAAAGGAAAACGTAATAATGAAAATTAAACGCCAGCTCATCCATTGATTTGACTATTGAGTTACTAGGTTTTGCTGTGGTATACTAGGCAAATGAAGGAAGTTGCTATGTTGTGTCATGGGTGTAACTGCTTACAAAATCAAAAGATTGGAATATCTAGTACAACAACAGGAGGCACATACCCTAGTAACTACAAATTTGGTCCTAACTCAATTTTGATAAAAAAAAAAAGTGAGTTACTAGGTTTTGCCTTTTGACGGGAGAAATGGTCCCGGGATTGTGTGTGACAATGAATCCTGAAATGACCTAGGGTACATGTAGTTATTGTCGAGTGGACTTACACTGCGACACAGTTATCATTTAAAGGACAATATTGGTGTCAGTCATTATTACATATGTGATAGAACTGGTTAAATACATTCCAAATATAATTTTAACATAGAGATCATTGCTACGGGAGATGTGTAACAAGCACGTGAAGAAACGGGAAGTGACGCCAAACATGACAAACACGAGTTGTCCTTCACGTGCTTGTTACACATCTCCCGTAGCAATGATCTCTGTGTTAAAATTATATTTGGGATGTATTTAACGAGCTCTATCACATATTTTATAATGACTTACACCAATATTGTCCTTTAATCTTGTGTATCTACTAATCTAGCACTAATTTCTTTCTCATTCGCTTAATATCAAATCTTTTTTTAAAAATAATTTAAAATCGCCCCAAATCATCTAATTTGTACATGTACTTCTGTCCAATTTAAAACTTTAAAACTGACTGATTAATTTTCATAATGAGTGTCCAATTTACAAGTATTGAATTCCCTGACCACTGTTCAAAAATTAATCATTATATACACTCATTGGGTTGTTTATTTTTTATCAGTGATTGAGAAATTAAATGCTTTTAAATTTGACACTCGTCATCGAAATTGAATGGTCAGCTTTAAACTGGACACAAGTATAAATTAGATGAACTTTGGTGGTTTAAAATGATTTTTCTGAATTTTTAAATAAGGATGTGATATTAAACGAATGTGAACAAAATTAGTGTTAAATTAACTTAAATACACAAGACTAAATGATACCCGGATTACAGTGTTAAAAACCCGACTACTCTCTCTCTCTCTCTCTCTCTCTCTCTTTCTCACTCTCTCTCTCTCTCTCTATCAGTAGCGAGGTTTGGGTGGCCGAATGGCGAGCACGTGGTATCATAAGGTCTGTCATTGAATCAACTGGCGTGGTTTCGATTCCCCAGTTTCCTCTCACTGCTAAGGACCCCTACGCGCAAGCGAATTATTGAAATAAAATTGAACCATATGTCAGTCCTGAAATGACCTAGTTTGTGTCGAGTGGACATTAAACTCTCTCTCTCTCTCTAGCGTAGATAATGTTAGTAATTAGCTTGCCAGGTATTTTTTAAAGAAGCTTGGTGTATCATAATAAAGAATGATTTAAAATGAATTCTAGATTCAATCTTTTAAAACTGTTCCGTTGCCTTAGAAGTTAAATTGTCATATATCAGTGATTACAATTAATTGTAGATGAAATTTTAAAAAAAAAAAACAGTTCCATTGCTTTAGAAGCTGTTTCATAATCAATCTGATTAAAACACAGATCCTATTTTATTTCGGGGGGTTGGATGGCCGAATAGTTAGCATGTGTGCGCTGTATCATAAGACCTGTCATTGAGTCAACTGGCATGGTTTCGAATCCCCGGTTGTACGTGACAAGGAGTAGGGTCGCCTGTCCAACTCGTGGATTTTCTCTCCGGGTCCTCCGGTTTCCTCCCACTGTTAAAGACCCCTACGCGCAAGCGAATTATTGAAATGAAATTAAACCATATATGTTAGTCCCGAAATGACCTAGTTTGTGTCGAGTGGATGTTAAACCCCATTTCTCACTCTCTCTTTTTTATTTCGTTTCGTTTTTTATAGTTCAAAATTTTGTTTTACTTGTCTTTACCACACTTTGATCTGAAAGAGTTGTTATATAACCCGTGTTCTGGATAATGTGACTGATAAGCCAATGAAAAGGTCTGTTACGGCGAGTTCTTGGCATGCGGTGCACAGAACTCTGGGTAACCCACTAGAAACATCAACGTTGATTGGTTAATCAAATGTCTGATGTCATAAGGTCAAAAGCCTGAATTGACCTTCCGCTACAACCGGTCAGATCTACATGTAGTGCAGGCCATCGAAAGTATAAAAAAAACGAAATGAAATATAGATCTGTATTTTAATCAGATTGTGTCGTAGTGTAAGAATAATTTAAAATGAATTCTAGATGAAAGTTGTTATAGAAGCTATATCTAGATAAAAATCTTCTAAAAACGGTTCCATTGCTTTAGAAGCTACATGTATATCGTAATGTAAGAATGATTTTAATGAATTATAGAAGTTATATCAACATATATCTAGTTACTAAAATGAATTGTAGATGAAATCTTTTAAAAAAAACGGTTCCATGGCTTTAGAAGCTAGATCATCATGTATAAATGATTTAAAATGAATTCTAGACGTAATAATTAAAGAGAAGTTATTCTATAAATGAATTAAAATGATTTCTAGACGTAATATTTAAAGAGAAGTTATTCTATATATAAAATGATGAATGATACGTGAGTGGAAGTTATGTTTGTGAAATATTGTTGTGATATTTAATGAATCTCATACCCTATCGCTAATTAATCATGTGACTAAATCTACATTAACCAATCATTTAATGTCTATTATAATTCATACAACACATGCGCTCGCTCGTTCTATTAAAATGGGGACATAAATTTTGAAAGTGAAGTCTTCCGTTTACTGGAATTTAGATTCTGTAATCCATAATAAATTAGATCAGCGTTTTTCACGATTTGAAGTTTTAAAAATCTTCTCTCATTTCAATAGCTACACTCTGTGTCATTTGGTTTGTATAGCGCTCATATTAAACGGATTACTATTGATTTTGTGGACCACATCACCAGTCACGGTTGGGATGGCCCCACACTGATCGAAGGTGACCATATGTTGACCTTTTTACTCAACTCTAGTTTTAAAAAAAGAAGTTTTCTCGCTTGAAGTACTTCTGGTAGACCCCTGTAAACAAACAAGTTATCAAAATATGCCATATGTTAGTCTAAATGATTGGATGTTAAATCTGTTTCTATACTTGTCTCAAATTTATTTTTAAAACACTTTAATGATTGAATCCAGTTAGACCATTCTAATGATGTAGGTACATAGACATATTACTGATAATCTGTTAATGGCATTTAATAACTGGATAGAGCAATAAACTATAATGCATACTTATGGAAAACTCTTCGACACGTCACCAAAATAAATTGTTCTTCCATAAGTAAATGTTATAGTTTATATTTCTTGTAGTCGAGTTGAGTTTTGAGGTCTACGTATAAATATATTCATGGTGATCTGTTTAATACAGGCCTTATATCTGGACTGGATAACCTGCCTATATAGATCAGACATGCTTTGACGTTATTCCGTTCTGACCTGTATACATGATAGGGGCTGTGACATAGGAACAGAGTCCTGTATACAGTAATAGGGGCAGTGACATAGGAACAAACACTATAAGCTGTGTACCATTTAATATTAGCCCTATTTTATTTTACATTCGTTCATTATCAAATCTTTGTTTGAAAATTCACAAAAATTGTCTAAAATCACCCAAAATGAAATGCTATTAAACTGGACATAATAAAGATGATTTTAGGTGATTTTAGACAATTTTTAGGAATTCTCAAAGATTTGATATTGAATGAACATGAAAGAAATTAGGACGAAATACCCAATATTAAATGATACCTAGTTCACAGTGAAAGATTGACTGTGTAGAGCACATTATCCGGTCTTGTTGTATACCAAGCTTTTTGCTAGTCATCACCTAGTTCAGTTCTGAACATAGATGCCATTACACTCAACCTGTACAGCATGAGTGTAATGACACCTACGTTCAGAGCTGAACTAGACATCACCGTACATCTTGAGTCTATAGACGTCTATTATGTGTAACAGAATATCATATTATATATCATATAATGACTTATACATTGTTAATTATTGTAGTCAGATTATTAATCTGTTTATAAGAAATAAAATAATCCTGCGTACGTAGATGTGGTTTAGTAAAAACGTAAAAAATAATTAAATAGTTTCAATGTTTTTATTTTGTTGTAATCTAGAATCTGTTTTGTTGTTTAGTGTACAGACAAAATTTATGGATTTAACATGGTACTATAAAAGCAAGATAATGTTTTAGATATTTTAAATATATTATTATATCATCTATTTGTCAGCAATTATTATTTTTTTTCTTCCCTCCCCCCCAATCTATCCTGCCTTTCATTTCGAACTCGAGATATCAAATATCGCCCGAATAACCAGGCGTATTTAGTGCAACACTGGGCTTGAATAGTAGACAAGGATATCCAGGCTATATATCGAGGGTTTAGAACATAATTGTGATAAGTCAATATATCAAGCATTGTGACTTATCACAATTATGTTCTAAACCCTCGATATGTAAACTAATATGAGGCACTCTATCCCAAAATGTGACCAACACCAGATGAAATCTAGGCCCGATTCAGGGGCTGCATTCTTCGAAATTGCCAACGGCAAAATAGTCAATTACATATCAATATTATATTTCTGCTTTTATGAATAAATACTGAAATGAAATGTTGAAATATTTAGGGAGGGAGGATAATAAAACAAATGAATACAGGATGGGACAAAAAAGAAAATACCATCAAAGCCCACTGTGCATGTTGGCATGCATGTAAAATAACACATGACTTAACACTTATATATTAATTCCTTCGTGGCACACTGTATGTAGTAATATCAGACTTCCTTGTTGTGTTTGTTTTCTTCGTGATCGTAATATAGAACACTACAGGTTAAATGGTTCCTACAACTTTATTGTTAAGCTGGAATGGCTTCGAAGGTCCCTCATTCTCAATAAATAATAGCTGTTCGGAATACCTGGGTGAGCTCTGACCAGTCTCGTTCAACACCGTCCTTTCTGCACGTCCTAGCTAGATTGGTCTTGATGTTGATTTCCATCCCAAGTATGGAATAAACCTCCCCATTTCCCCCAAAACCATGGGGTAGAACATTACCTTATTTGGTCTACTAACCATAGGTCAATAAACAGACAAAATTTGATGGATATTTTGACAATGGTTAGGATTTTACCAAAATATCACTGTTTTTTATATATAAATATATCATTCACAAGTGTGATTTAACTCTATAGAAAGAGTGAAGCAACAATTGTCTTCAGGACCAAAGTGTTACATGTATGCCTGTCTTCATAAGCCCAGGAACAGTAGGATGTTAAACCTGCATTATGCAAGAGCTAAATCTGATTATTGCAAGTCTTAATTTAGGCTTCAGATGTTATAGAAATTATAAATTAGATCTTTATTTAAACAACAAGACCAAAATCAACTCTGTAGACCCACGGATGGCTCGGCTACAGCTCGGATTTAAATAGGATTTCACTAATTGGTTAAATCAAATAAGGGGTAACCTGATGAAAATACGTCAGTTAGATCGAGGCTAAATGATAGAGTGTACTTAGCGAGGCCGCTGTAAAGCGTTTCCGTATGCCATTGAAAACTTTACTTGATAATCGAGATATGTAGGTGGAGTTAACGCCTGTCAATCAAACGATCTGCGAAGGTGAAGACACATTTCGCTACCATTTCTAGGCAAATATTACAACGATGATAACTATGTTCAGAATAAAGTAATTTGACTGAATTTTTCAATATATTCTTCTTTCATCATCTACTTTTGAACTGTTATAGCAAGAATGGCCAACTCTCTATAAAAATCTCCCATAATGTATCTTTAAACACCATTTCATTTCAACTGAGGGTCAGACGTCCTGTATACTTGTGATTGTAATGTTGACCAGTTTCACATCCTGGCGAATAGTTTCAGAGTTAAAGATCACACTTCTTCTGTAAATAAATATCCCGTAAAATTTTAGAGGGGTTAGGTGACCAGATGGTTTAACACAGTCCAGGTCAGTCCCTATCATAATAAAATTTCTGCATCAATCGGGCTAATGAAGACCAGCACATACCATGCAGTGTGCAATGATGGAACTTTTGTCCAGACTGCTGCGCTACGGCCTACTCAATTTCATACTGCCATTGGTTCTTATTCGTTCCATAGAAACGACTAGACACTATTCCGCGTCAGGCTCTTCCCCATGCACCACTGACCATGGGAAACCAGAAATTAATCATGAAAATAAAAAATTACACCATAAATGATTTTATTTATGTACATTATATTTACAAAATAAATATTATTAACAGCAACATATGAAGAGCCCCGGGGAAAAAAGATCTAAGTCACTTTTTAACGAACTCCAGTTAATGGCGCCATCTAGTAGCAGATTGTATAAGCTTTCTGTAGAACAATCATTTTCAGGTAAAAACGATCAGAGTCACATCGACCCATGGCCCTTCTGAAATGGACTCCCGGACAAATACAAGTCTATCGTATTTATTTGATCTTAAAGTGGAAGTCGGTTGTTGTACTGGAAAATATGATTCGTATTAAACATCATTTTGAAGTTGTAATTAAACCCACTCGTCGTTCTGTTCGCGTCAAGCATTCTCGTCCAAAAGTCTTTTTTGCCTTTTATGCGAAAAGACAAAAATGTGAGTTAGATCGTTCTTCCCCTGGACTCTTCATATATATAATATATTAAAAATAAATATTATTAATAGCAACATATATATATATATATATATATATATACACACACATGTACATATTCAAAATAAATATATCAAATCAAAAAATATACTCTGTTTTCAACTAATTTTGATGAAGAGGAATTTTGTCATTGTAATCATGAAATAAAATGTTAGAAGAGACAACACACAGTTCAAAATATTAAAATTCTATTTTAATTTATAATAATTATTAACACAGGTTAACAATTCTATTTTAATGTAATAATTATTAATGCTGGTTAACAATTCTATTTTAATGTAATAATTGTTAATACTGGTTAACAATTATATTTTAATGTAATAATTGTTAATACTGGTTAACAATTCTATTTTAATGTAATAATTATTAATACTGGTTAACAATTCTATTTTAATGTAATAATTATTAACACCGGTTAAAAATTCTATTCCAACTTCAAATTAATAATTTAACCAGTATTAATAATTCTATTATTAATACTGGTTAATAATTCCATCTATAAATAATTGTTAATACTGGTTAACGATTCTATTCCATCTTTAAATTATATATTAATTTAACAATTCTATTTTAATTTAATAATTATTAATAATGGTTAACAATTCTACTCCAACTTCAATACTAATTTAATATCGTAACTATGTACACTGGTTAACAATAATAAAGTTAATAATTATTAAGACTGGTTAACAATTCTATTTTAAATTAATAAGTATTAACACTGGTTAACAATTCTATTCAAACTTCAAACTAATAATTTAATACTGGTTAATAATTCTATTAAAGGAGCTAAATCTCTATTTTTTAGAACCTAAAACGGACGGAAATGATATAAGAAGTACATCATAATATGGGTGTACAAGTATATAAACTGATTCATATTCATTTTTTAAAACTGTTATTGCAATTTCTAATATACATTTTTGGAATTTCTCATAAAAATTCCATTCAAGTTCTCTGTTCTTACGATTTTTACTAGCACATATACATTTTGTTATGTAAAAATAACAACAATGACAACAGTAGTAGTAAGATGTCCAAATGTTTAAATACAATAAATATTCTGTTGCCATGGAGACTAGTCTTCACTCTTTACACAACAATCCAAAACACATGATGATATCCCAGACTACCACACAGCATGGTATAACGTAGTATTGAGAGGTTACCATGGAAATGACACGCAGCATGGTATAACATAGTGTTGATAGGTTACCACGGAAATAACACGCAGCATGGCATAACATACATAGTGTTGAGAGGTTACCAAGGAAATGACACGCAGCATAGTATAACATAGTGTTGAGAGGTTACCATGGAAATGACATGCAGCATAGTATAACATAGTGTTGGGAGGTTACCATGGAAATGACATGCAGCATGGTATAACATAGTGTTGAGAGGTTACCATGGAAATAAAAAGCAGCATGTCATGGATTCACCTGCGGAAATCATCATTTCTTATGGGGCTGTCGTATACACACTGCAGGATGTTGATAAACTACTGAGTTTAATCTGAAACGGATGCCGATGTGATACTAGAATCTGTTGTTTGAATGTTACTATCATCATCACTAGAGTTTAATCTGAAATGGATGCCGATGTAACACCAGAATCCGTTGTATGAACGGTACTATCATCATCACTAGAGTCACTGGAATCATCACAACTACAAATAAATAATAAAATAAATATCTAGAAATGAATTAACGTGGCCGGGGGTTTAATGTCTTACTTTTCGAAACCGACTGGACTAATCAAGATAATTTTGACACTGCGGTCTACTTTTATTTCGACAATATGGGGTTTGAGGGGTTCTTCAAAAATATTCTTTACAGATTTTCATCAAATTTCAGGAATAGTCAGTATTGGGGTAAAGATGATCACCGTAAAAAAAATGGGGGGTAAAATGAGTCAAGGTAACGTGAAAATCTTGCTGATGAGCATACATTACCTTGTCAATTGATGGGTATATGTTACCTTGCTGTGTATGTTACCTTGCCAACTGATTAATGTTACCTTGCCTACTACTGTTGAGTGTATGCAACCCTTGACACTAGTATATTGCAATGATCATTTAACATATTGCAGACCAGCTTGACATAAAGGGGGTGAAATAAGGGAAAATAATACCTTGAATCGTCACTATCTGAATCGTCACTGTCTGAATCATTACCAGACTCCTTATCATCACCATCATCATCACTGGCATCAGATATGTCATCTGTAATAGTTCAAATGAAAAGAAATGAAATGGGGTTTAACGTCCTACTGTTCTGCTCCGAACTGGGCTAATGAAGACGGCTAATAGTTTAAAAGGGTATTTAGACATAATGTTACAACATAAACATTTGATTTGCATTTTTGTATTCTAATGGTTTTTTGGGGATCACGTGGCTAAGTGGGTAAGACGCTCTCTAGCCTGGAGGTCGGGTGTTCGATCCCTGCATTGGCCGAGAAAGTTCATCCAGATTTTCCGGCGTGGTTCTCCCTTGTCAGTGATGCAGGACGGAGGGGCTGACAAGGAAAGCTGTCTAGTCGTTCGGATGGGACGAAAAACCGAGGTCCCGTGTACACATTGGCGTGCACGTAAAAGATCCCTTGGCAGTTGGAATTCGATATAAGAGTAGGCCGTAGTGCCGCTGTCCGGGCAAAATTTCCCTCATAGCACACTGTATGGCGTATGCCCGTCTTCATTAGCCCAGGTTAGGAGCAGAACAGTAGGACGTTAAACTCCATTTCATTTCATTTCATTTCATTTCTAATGGTTTATTTTAATAAGTTATCTCCCTTTTAGTAAATTGGTAAATTTGAACAAACAGACACTGTCCTTGTAAGGCCCTCTGTCCTGCCCCACTAAGGGGAAACCTACCTACATTGGACTGATTGATTTTCAGATTTTTCGGCTAGTATCTATTTTTTTGATTAAGGGTTAATCATTTATTTCAGAAATTTTGGTCTTGTGTTGGCTGTTGAGGGAGAGAGAGAGAGGGAAATGGGGTTTAATATCCACTTGACACAAACTAGGTCATTTCGGGACTAACACATGGTTCAATTTCATTTCAATAATCATTTGCGCGTAGGGGTTTTTAACAGTGGGAGAAAACCTTAGGACCCGGAGAAACCCACGCGGTTGGACAGGCGATCCTACTCCTTGTCACATACATAGGGGAATCGTAACCTCGCCAGTTGACTCATGACAGACCTTATGATACAGCGCGCACGTGCTAACCATTCGGCCATCCAACCCCCTTTGGCTGTTGAGACAAGAGTCTATAGGTCTTATACAATCTCAGCGCTGTTATACCATCTACAAAAGTTTTAGTTCTGGTTAGCACAGTAATTTTTGTACCAGGTTTGGAACGATATCAGACAAAATTGTATCATGATTCAGATGAATGACCCAAGTATTCCTGTTGTACCATACAAATATGGCATTAAATCCACAACACTTGCATTGATGACAACTCTATGATGCAAAATACATGCATCAGTCATCCACCATCCTTATGATAGTTTTAAAGCAAAGACTTTGACTAGAAATAACATTTGAAATGTATGAATCGAAACCACACCAGATGCCTCAATGACAGACCTTATGATACAATGCGCACAGGCTAACCATTCTGCCATCCAAGCCTTACAATGTGATTTAGTGTAACGGTCACAATTTACCTAATAAAATCTTTTCATCTATCAGCTTCTGAAAACTTTTTGCTTCAACATTTTCTGGTTCATAAATTAAAACTGAAAATAAAGTAAAACAAACTCGATGTAAATTTGAGCAAAAAAACAGAATATTCTAACTTTCATGTGAATATATTTCAATTGTGAAATTAGGCTGCAGCTGGAAATTGTGTTTGAAATTATTCATATACACGATTTCAGGCTTTAATCATTTGATCCTGTTTAAATCTTGAAATACACAACCTCAAAATTCCAAATAGGAACATGTTTATCTCCTAAATGTATGATAAAATGTATGTTTACAAAATTGCATGAGCACAGGGAGAAAAGATAGAAAAGAAAGAAATGGGGTTTAATGTCCACTTGACACAAACTAGGTCATTTTGAGACGAACATATGGTTTAATTTCATCTCGATAATTCAATTGCGCTAAAGGGTCTTAAGCAGTGGGAGGAAACCATAGGATCTGGAAAAACCCCACAAGGTTTGACAGGAGACCCTACGTACAAGCTGGAAATCGAAACCATGTCACTTCGGTCCATGACAGACCTTATGATCACACCAAATGAAAAAAACAGGGGTTTAGTATCCAACTTCTTTGCCCCAACTGGGCTAATGAAAACGAGATTGCGCCATATAGTGTGCTGTGAGGGGAATTTTTTCCGGAGAGCAGCGCTACTCTAGCTCTGTATTTCTGACAAGTGACAAGGGAAAATCAAACTGGAAAATCTACTCACTCACTGAGAGAGTTTGAGTTTATATCAAATATACCTACTCATTTTACACAGTTTCTGTGCTGTAGTATAATCTTTATCCATTACACATGTTAAAAACTGTAAAATAAAAAACAACAAAATTAATTTCAATTTCAATAAATGTATTTATACAGGTCTACTCCATTGAAACCTGAGTCATTCTAGCAATAGATATATTTACACAGGTCTACTCCACTGAAACCTGAGTCATTCTAGCAATAGGCAGCTGCAGTGGCGCAGTGAACAAGGCTCTGGCTCGTTAATCAGGAGGTCCCAGGATTGATCCCAGTGTTGGCCGAGAAATTTCTTCATCATTATCTGGGGTGGTTTCCTCTTGTCAGCGCTGCATGAGAGAGTGCTTCGCAAGATACACCGTCTATTCCTTCAGGAGAGATAAAAACTTGAGGTAGCGTTACCCAGGCTGTTTCAGAAATATAAGATGTTAAATCTCACCAGTGGTGCAGTACAAAAGGGTCTGGCAAGGAACACTGTCTATTCCTTCGGACAGGAAGAAATGTAGGGAGAGAGAAATGGGGTTTAACATCCACTCGAGGGATACCTTATATGAACAACCAAGCCAAAATGGAAGTAAGTTTAATTGAATTCGCTGTCTGAAACCCGATCAAAGTAGCAATTTAAAACTTCTTTTCATAATAAATGAATGAGTTTTTCAATTATTTACTTTTCATTATCTATTTTTTAAGCTATTATAGCAAGAACGATCAATCACTTATCAGAGAAACCAGAGAAAGGCCATAAAATAAATTTGGAACTTTCAATCATGGAATCAAACAACAAATGAATTTTTCCAAATAATAAAAGATATTAATTACTAACTTCCATAAAAAGTTCATTTGGTGCTTTTCTTTCTTCTTCGTCTTCATCCTCTGACTCACTGCTTGTGCTACTTTCTTCCTTTTCTACTGCTTCTTTCTTTCCATTCAATAAATCTTCAGGTGGATTCAGTTCTAAAACCCGGAATAAGTGAATTGAAATGAGGTTTAACGGCCTACTTTTCTGCTCTATCTGAGCTAATGAAGACAGGTATACAACATACAGTATGATGTGAGGGAAATTTTGCCGGGACAGACGTGCTACAGCCTACTCTTATATCAAATTCCAACTGCCAATGGATCTTAAAGATCTGATCTTTTATGTGCAAGCCAAAGTGCAGACAGGACCTCTGTTTTTTGTCCCATCTGAACTAATAAACGTTGTCCCTTGCCAGGCCCTCCATCCTACACAACTGAAAAGGGGGAACTTTCTCTGCCAACACCAGGATCGAAAACATGCGACCGTGGCTCACACTAGTAATAAAGCAAAGAATGGTAAATATTTTGATGTCATTGATCATTTAATAAATGACTAGAAAAAAATACAAATAATATCACATGAATTATATTCCCTGAGCCCCTACAATAATCATGATGGGCGAAATTAGAGCCCCCAAAGTCATTTCTTATTTCAGAATCAATCTAGTTAATATAAGAAACATGCATATAATCATAATCTTTCAAAAATATTCCACAAACCTGATTTTGAATTACTTCTTAAAAAGTTCCTAGAGCTTCTTCCACCTAAACTCAATTTTTCTAATCTTTCGTTTAAATTTTTCTCCCTGTAATTAATCAACAAACCCATTAACCTGTATCAACTTCCATTAAAAATACATGATTCAAGAGCTAAATTTGACCACTGCAGGTCTTTCTTTAGCCCTTAAATGTTATATAAATTATTAATTAGACATTTATTAACATGACAAGACCATAGATTAGAACGGTTTGGTATCTGAATGATTTAATTTAAAAAATGGAGAAGCGAGGCCAAGACTAGAATATACCAGTACCTTGGTTACAATAATAAACAATCAATGCGCACATCTTGTCAAAACTACAGTGTTTTGAATGAAGTAATCTGAATGAAATTTTCAATATATTCATTTTGCATTATCTATTTTTTTTTTTAACTATAATGGCAAGGAAAGCCAGCTCTTTATCTAAATCTTACATAATGTATCTTTACTATATTGGCTTATACAAACAACAACATATTGATGCAACATAAGGATATCAAATGCAGGTTATATAAATCCAAGACTTCTAAAGAATTAGAGAACTTACATATCTTCATTATTTATATCCAGATCTAGTAAACTACAATCACCACTGTAAAATAATCAAATTATTGTATAAATGTGAAGCTATGTTTCTGATACAAGAGGGTTGTTTAAGAACTGATTTTTTAGATGTATTAGCCCATTAGACTGGTGCTGAGAGGGATTCAATTAAATAAAGCTAATTTTAAATTTTGTACTAAGGTAAAATAATTAAGTAGCTAATTGACATTAATGGACATTTCTTTTTTGATTTTGATTACCTAATAGTAAGTGCAGGAGAATCGCACTACATGGAAAACATGTTGGTGCCTGTCAATTTGTTTTATTCCATGTTTTATTGATATTAATATATATATATCTGACACAAAACTCAAAATATCAGGTACTAGGTACTAATTCAAGACCCTGACATTTCAAAACCGTTATTTCAAGGCCTGAATTTTATCTTACTGGTCAGTTATTCTCTTCACAAAAATGCAAACTATCAGGTACTAGTTTAATTTTTACGTAAAGTTTACGTAAATAGATTGTCATGATGTTATCTGGGTAAAGTCTGACATTTCAAAATCCTTATTTTAAGGCCTGAATGTCAGTTTACATGCAGTTATTCTCTTCACAAAAATACAAATTCTCATTTACTAGCTTAATTTTTTCGAAAAGTTTACGTAAATAGATTGTCATGAAGTTATCTGGGTAGTGCCAGACATTTCAAACCCATTAGTTTAATTTTTACGTAAAGTTTACGTAAATTTAATGTCATGAGTCTACCTAGGTAATGCCTGATATTTCAACCCTTTCTTCAAGGCCTGAATGCCAGCTTACCTGTCAGCTATTCTCTTCACCGTTTGTAGAGATATTTGTTTTGTTGTTGTGGGTGTTGTTCGTCCTAAACTACTACTGGAATCGGGTCGTGGTGGTACTTGGCCTTTTTTTGATCTGAAATGAGAAAAGATCTTTCAAATACAAGACCCCAAAACTTCAATAAAAATACAAACAGGAGCATATTCTAGATTGACATTTTGTGTTTTGTCTTATGTTGGAAAATATTTGCCTTGCCAGTTCTTAAAATTACAATATTTATCCATAATTAATTGTTTAATGCCAGTTATATGTATTTGTACCATTGAGGTAAAAACTTACATAAAAAAAATAATTATATTATCATTGAATAAAGGAATACCTTGAAGAACCTGCATGATATAGACTACTTGATGAACTTTCTCGAGATAGTGGCACTGTATTGTCTGAAAACAGTAAAAACAATTAAAAAAGCATGCTCCAGTTTTTTCTTTAAAGTTACAATTTCACATTTTCTAAGAAAGTCAAAACATAATTATTTCTATGTCTTTTGCTCAATAGGTTGTCAACTCACTATTATACGATCATAGGTTATCTTTCACACACTTAAAAATCTTCACACCGGAAATAATAACACAATTACTTCCCAATTACCTCCCTTGTTTTCCTATTCCCCACCATGGAATAGCTATCTCCAAACGTTTGAATTTGAAGTTGAAAATGATATTTGTATCCCCCGTGCCCTGGAATGGCTATGTTTTGTACATACGAAAAAGCATTTGTTTGAATTGAAATGGTCATTTATTTGCCTCATATCATTGACTAATAACAAATACTGGGCAAAATAAATAACACAATTTTTCCAACATGGAAATGAAACATACTAAATCATAAAATATATTAATATCAAAATGGTTCAATATAGCACAAATACAATTTAAACATGCATTAAGTGTCCCCTTGTGCAAAAGATGGGGTATCTACTACGGCACCAAAAATAAAAACCAAAACATGTTCATAATTAATACTTATAAAATTCACCCTTATTCAAAATTGCAATGGCAATTGAGAATAAATTAAAGGTATAAAAACTAGGTATAAAATCCACAATTATAGAAAAAGCAAGGAAAAGTAAACAAACAATTGAAAATCGTTATATGTGTAAAAACTAACTGGTGGAGGAGGGGAAGGAAGGTGGTGTTGACAACTCTTATCTTAAAAAAAACCTGTACTATTTGTGTTGACAACATTTTCTTTGCTGCAGTCTTGCCTCGTGCTTTGTTCAAAATGAAGCAGTTGAGGAATGATAAAAAGAGTTACCTCCCCTGCACTGCAATACAAATTCTAATTTCTCAACTGGCAATATTGAATTATAGGATTATTCTTTAACAAGCTAGGACTGTTTATGGATACCATCTATTTTAGGGCTTTATTTTAATACATTTTAAAAATATAACTTAAAAATATGAAATTGTAACTTTAAGATTTAATCCAACTTAAAACATTCCCTGTAATAGTTAGTTTCTCTTAGTTTTAATCAGTGGGGTTGGGCGGCTCAGTGGTCTAACGAATGCATTTTAGGCCAGAAAGTCTGTCATTGAGTTAAGTGGCATAGGTTCGATTCGATCCCAATCTTATATGCGGCAAGGTGTAGGGTAGTCTGCCCACCATCATGAGTTTTCTCTGGGGTTTTCGTATTCCTCCCACTGTGTGTAAGTAAATTATTGTAATAAAATGTACCATATATTTGCCACAAAATTACCTATTTCGTGTCAAAAGGATATAAAAACCTCTCTCTCCCTCTCTTAGTTTGAATTAAGTTTGGATATCGTTAATTACCTATTTTTGATTCTAATATTTCTAAACTGCTTGAACTTGACTGCCTTTTAACTCTAATACCTGATGGAGGTCTGAAAAACAAACCAAGGAAAATTCACAATTATCTCAAAAACATTATTCATAACATATATGCTGTTTGTATAAATAAAATTTTAAGGATTAATAGAGGCAGAGAAACGGTTGATTCATTCAAAATGTAATTTTATATTCACAACTTTTGTCCAGGCTGGTTTAGCTACAATTTTAAAGATGCATTTTATGAGAGCTTAATCTGCCTAATGCAAGTTTTTCTTTTGGCCCCAAGTGTTATATAAATTATCAATCAGACATTTATTCACTTGACAATCCCATAATCAACTCTCTAGACCGATGGATACAAATTTTCATTATCTATTTTTTAAGTATTATAGCGAGAACTGTCAGCTCTTTATCTAAATATTGCATAATGCGTCTTTAAAAAATAAAATTTGGAAATATCAAAAAAAAAATTAATCAATTAAATTATAATTCAATACAAAACAAGAAAATTAACAAACCTTTTATCAATTGATGTAGTCACTGATGTCTCATGATTTGAAAATTTCTTTTGGGTTTTAATTCCACTTGATACCGTAAAACCGGTGGCCATCTTCAATTGTTACTAACTAAAATAATACACAGACATCTCACATGAAAAATATGTTCTGTCTATGTAGTTTATAATTTATAGCCAAGGCCTATAATCTCTAGTTTATAGGTAAGCTTATTGGGTCTAGGGCAACTGCCCATCCCCACCCAATTTGTATTGCAGCCATTTTGGTCTCACTACATTATAATCCTATGTGTGCACCTTATAAATGTGCAGAAATATTCTCCCAGAGCTTCTGATTTAATCAAATTCTCGGGAAATCACCCAGTCCTCTCGCCAAACATGATGCTGTCTCCACCCAGACAGGACCTTCTCCTGCTCAAATTCCTGTATATTGAATGATTTATATAAAATTACACTAGAGCTTCACTATATGATGAGAGAGAGAGAGAGAGAGAGAGAGAGAGAGAGAGAGAGAGAGAGAGAGAGAGAGAGAGAGGTTAACTCCACTGGACACAAACTAGGTCATTCTGGGACTAACATATGGTTTAATTTTATTTTTTAACCGGATGACCCGGAGAAAACCCACGAGGTTGGACAGGCGATGGCCCAGTGGACCAATGACTACACATGTCTTATAATTTTTGGGTATGAGCAAGATCATTTGTTGACATCATTGTGACATAAAAAGAAGGGGTCATACATAATTTGTTTGACTTGGTTCAATAATCATAATGGGTTGGAGTTGACTTGAGATTCAATTTTTTATTTTGTAAAATATGTTTAAACAATATACCTTGCCTTTCAAATGAAAATAGCACACAAATTTCAATCACACAAATACAGTTTTCAGTTCAATCTTTTTAAACACTTTTCTTGAGTTAATTTATTAAAATTTCAATTAAGTTTCAGATAATTTACAAAATTCGACAAAAAATGACGCCATATTGTTTATAAATGGCGTCCTTAGAGAAAAGCCATAGGTTTCGTATTAATTTGAACTTTCGATTCCAAATTTAGACAAATACTATAGTATAAATACCGTTTAAAACACCACACTTCTAAAAGTTATCCCATAAATATTATTATTTCATCGGGTAAAATGAATGAAAATAAATTCTTTAATACGAATCTAACACGTTGTCGGTCAATGTAGACTTGATTATCAAGAGAAAACTTTTTGGGAAGGAGAAGGTCGCGGCGTGACTTGTTTATGTAATATATTATTACTAATATTTTAATTGACATGCTTTTAATATTTATTTGATTCAGTTTGGCAAAGTGAAAAATAATATAGGCACCGAAATCTACAAGTTGATCTAGTTTTTTTTGTAATAGTGCAGGGGGAGAGAATTACACAAGACAAACCTGCGGACACACACCACAAACAACAAACGGCACATATCAGATCAAGTGTAGCAGACTTCTATGATAAAAACAGTCGTGTATTTTTGTGATTGTTCGTGCAGGGGGGTAAAGGCTACATAAATGAAGCTATGGACAAACTGAGACAATAAAAACAATCATGTATATATATTTGTGATTGTTAGTGTGTTTCTAATCAAGTAGCCAAGCTTCGGTCACTGAATCTCCATCAGCTGGCAAGAAATATTATGTATGATCGCATGGCGTAGCCAAATCTTAGTTGAACTTGTAATATAGGGCATTGAAACAGCTAACTGGTGGTGCAAACCATATTATCCTTTATGACACATTTTCTTTTGATAGCCCTTCAGTCATTCATACTGACAAGACACAACAGTGTTTGCGTTTTTTAGTCTAGGACCAGCTAATGCTGCAACACATATTGTCCTTTTTGCCCTATCTGAAAGACTGGACACATTTTCCTTGATAGCCCTTCAGTCATTCATACTGAGAAGGCACAACAGTGTTTGAGTCTTGAGTCTAGGACCAGCTAATGCTGCAAAACATATTGCCCTTTTTGCCCTATCTGAAAGACTGGACACATTTTCTTTAGCCTAATACTGACAAGACACAACAGGGTTTGATTCTAGACCCTAACAAGGACACAGGTGTTCTAACCACAGGCCTCATGAAGCGTACAAATCCAACTGTAGGCCCCAAATCTTTATTTTCCTGAGATTGTGAAAACATCATTTTCAGATGTTTTTCTGCTTTTCCTAATCCCCTAGCATCCCTTGGCTGTTGGAATTCGATATAAGAGTAAGCTGTAGCGCAGCTGTCTGGACAAAATTTCCCCCATATCAAACTGTATGGCGTATGCCTGTCTTCATTAGCTCAGTCGGAGTAGAACTTTAAACCCCATTTCATTTCATTATTATTGTACATGTATTTTGTGTGATTTCTTAATTAAAGATACATTATGGGAGATTAGATAAAGGGCTGGCAGTTCTCACTATAATAGTTAAAAACTAGGTAATGTAAAGGGAATTTGCTGAAAATTTCACTGAAATTGATCAACTCTGAACTAGTCTGAACCAAGATTTTAGCGATTGAATTTTCGGCCTAGCCTCGATCATCTTTACTAAAGTCAGTACGATAAAAAACATAGTCTTGATATCAATTTCATGATAAAATTACGAATTGAAGTAGAACAGCAAATCGGAACCTAATCCAATAAACATTGCAGACTAGCGATGACATCGAGAGGTGATTATGGTCTGGATAAGTTAATTAATGTCTAATTAATAATTTAGATAACATTTCAGGCCTAAAGAAAGACCTGCAATAGGCCGATTTAGCTCTTGCATAATGTACGTTTAATGTCCATATATATTGTGTGTTTTCTAGATATTATAATCATGGTGGTAAAGAGAAAGTTCAATAAACATTTACTGTATGACAAGATACATAGAGTTACTGTCACTGGATTAATGGGATTAACTGGTTTTAGTATTCTTCTACTTGGTCATCAAATTTACACATATTATGCATGTAAGTAAATGTAATATGTTAATGTAAGTAAAGTACTGCACTTTTACAATAGGGTTTCCCAGCTAGAGGTGGGGTGGGGTGTTCTATGCAAACCTTGGCAAATTCTGTTACTCTACATCTAGCCTCGGCTGTATGACGGTAAGTGATATGTACCTAGGCCTATACAATTGCGATGCAGCACCTGTTTACTTATTAGGAAAACTTGCCGCTTTTAAAATGAATTTAAAAGAAGTTATCAAAATTGCATCGTTCGAGGCATGTGTAGAATTTTCAGTGCAAACTTACCCTTGTTTGAAGAAAATCGAATAAACTTAAAAGAAAAACATCTTCAGACTTTGAAATATTTGTATGATAAAACATTCTTCAAAGGTGTCGTCATGGGCAATGCCATTGGTAATCGGGGAACTTGAAAATAGTTCCAATCGCGGACTTCGTCATACAGCCGAGGCTAGATGTAGGGTACTGGAATCTGCTGAGGTATGCCAAGTGGGGTGGGGTTAGAGAACATGACTAAAATGTCATGCGTTAAAAAAAACTTTCCCAATTATAAACTCACAACTTTTTACGCCTGGTTGCAACTTGAAAGTTCTTGAGGGCCTGGCAATGAACAATGTTTAGTTGTTCGGATGGGACAAAAAAAGCAAGGTCCTGTGTACACATTGGTGTTCAGTTAGAAAAGAACTCTGGGCAGTTAGGATTCGATATAAGAGCAGGCCATAGTACCACTGTCCATTCAAAATTTCCCTCATAGTGCAATGGATGACGTATACCTGTCTTCATTAGCCCAGTCGGAGCAGAACAGTAGGACCTTAAACCCCATTTCCTTTCATTTCACAAATCTGTGGAGGTCATCTTCCACTACTGATGAATTTTTATTTTATTTCACAGATGTTAGACCGAACAAATCGGCCGAGCGTCAAAAAATGCTGGAAGCACAAATCTTAAAAGAACAACACGAGAAGGAAGATGAATATTACAGATTGAGACGGGAGCGTGAAACCTTGAAATCATAAAGAAATTATACAGTCACGTTCTAGTTTTATTTTTAACAAAACATTTTATACAGAGCTAGAACAGTTTTGTGAATGACAATTCATGTAAATAAATCATTAAATGAGTTAATTAGGGGTCAAGAGGTCAACGGTTGTCATGGATTTCAGAAAAGAGAGAGATGTTCATCTGCCTTATATTACTGTTGATTAAGCATGTGGGGCTAGAGTTTCTGGCTTTAAAAGACCTGTTGATCAAGTCACTTATTGAGCCAATCTGATTAAAACAGAGCCAATTTCGTTTCGTTTTTTATTGTTCAAAATTTCGTTTTATTTGTTTGTACTACACTAGGATCTGGAAGAGTTGTTATATAACCTGCGTTTTGGATGGCGTGAGGGATTAGCCAATGAAACCAAGAAATGGGATCTAAAATTAATCTTCAAAGCAAGACATTGAGAAAGAAAGTAGTTTAATATTATTGTACATTTTTATAGCACACGGCTTCACATGCGCTTTACAAAATATGGTACAGAAATTAAATAAACAAAATAAAAACTAAAACACAAGTAAGATACATGTACGCCTGTGTCCATTGAAATAAACTTAAAATCTTATATATTTCAATGAATGCATGACTATTGGATTAACATTAACAATACATTAACGTAGAATTTATTCAGTTTGTATTGTAGTTGAATATGTTATTCATTATTTTAATTTATTGGTACACTAGATTCAATACCCAATAAAATTTGTAAAAACTATCATTCCTGGGCTTTCTTGTTTAAAAAAACTGAAAGTATGCACTTGCCCAGCTTGTATTATGGACAAATGGGGCTTTATCTATGACTTAGTCCTTGACTTTGGGAACTATTTTCAACAGTGTATGGGGCCTCATTGGTAGGGGCACTGTACTTGCAAATCAGAATGTTCTGAATTCAGATCCCATTGTCAGCCATGAAGTACCTACAAGGTTTGCAAGCATGGTTCACATTTAAAATTGTCATGAACGGAAAACTTAGACCATTTTCACATGCATTTAAAGGAACCCTTGACAGCTGAAATTCAATAATACCACTTTCCAGACGAGATTCCCCATACTGTATGTGAGAGAGACAGAACCTTAACCCTAGCACTGAGGGGAAACCGTAGGACCCGGAGAAAACCCATGAGGTTGGACAGGCGACCCTACTCCTTGTCACGTACAACTGGGGAATCAAAACCACGCCAGGTGACTCAGTGACAGATCTTAGGATACATACTTGCTAACCATTTTTCACATGCATGTAAAAGAACTTGTGATAGCTGAAATTCAATAAAGAGTAGTTGGAAATGCCACTGTCCAGACAAGATTCCCCACACTGTATGAGAGAGAGAGATGGGTTTAACTGACACAGACTAGGTCATTTTGAGACTACATGTAACACATGGTTGAATTTTATTTCAATGCGCGTACGGGTCTTTAGCAGTGGGAGGAAACCAGAGGACCCAGAGAATCCCACAAGGTTGAACAGGGAGTTGAAACTATGCCAGTTGACTCAATGACAAACTTTAGCACTAACCATTCGGCCATCCAACCCCTGTATGAAAAATATCTTGTTAGTCTCAAAATTACCAAAGACTAAAACGCTATTCCATTTAGAGGTTAGAGAAAAACAGAAATTTGAAGAGATCATGGGAACTCGCGAAGGAGATGACCATCTTTCATCATTTCTCAACCAGACATTTTTTACCAGTCAGACATTAAAGGAGCTAAATCTCTAACATTTGGGACCTAGAAATTGACAAAAGTGGGCCGCAACGCCTATGATACTGTAATATGAATGTATATAAACTGATTTACATTCAATGGTTTCCGTTTTTACTCCAATTTCAAATCAGTTATGTTCGGCGAAATAAGCCAGCAGTCTCAAGCGAGTGCAAATTTCTAGCGTCTGGTTATTCCAGTCTATATACGCCGTTTGATTTGGTGCAATGTGTCTAGCCTTGGACCTCGAGTCTCTTGATACAACTGGGGCTGAAGCGCATTATGGTACACGATTCGTGTACCAATGGTAAAATGTTTATTTTGTCTTAAATATTGGATATCAAAAGCCCATCTTTTCCCGGTAAGATCACAATATGAATGTTGATTTAATTTGACAAATAAATCGTCTTTTCAAGTCTATTGATGGAGTAAGACTAGTAATTATTACAAATGTAGTGCATTTTTCTCTTAATTTTTTTCTCCCCGCTTCCTGCATTTTTGGGTTGACTTTTTGGTCTACAATTGGAGAAAAGGGATCAAATTTGCAATTTCATGGCAGTTTTGGAATATACTGATGATATTACAGCGGAGGGATAGGGGGTGTAAAGTATCTTTCAGCAGAGCAATCATTGTGTCGGAAGTGAGATTTTCACCACAGTCAACTTCAAATCCCCGTAGCAAAAAATCCAAATGGTCAATCCCCTGCAAAATTATGATGAGGAGATTGCCAAATGTGGTCCCCATTGTGCCTATAAAGATACAGCTTGTGATGTTACAGTCATTTAACATTGAAGTCAATGGGCAAATAATTGCTAGTCTGAGACCTGATCGAAATTAGAGTTATTTCCCTTGAGTCACTCATCATAGGCTCTTTTTGTCTGGTCTTATTCTGTCAATAGGAAAATCTGTAATGATAACCGAGACTGCTGAAGCTGTCATTTTGATAAACATAAAACGGAATATTTTGGTTAGTTTTATTCATTTATTTCCATAATTGAGAATGTTTGCATGATTACCACTAGCTGCTTTTGGTAGAATATCTCTCTGGGCAATTATGTCTGTTGAAATTTCTAGACTCGGAGAGGTTTTACTATACGATTAAGGGCCAGAATTATTGTAATCTTGGGCTAAAAATATTAATTAAATTAAAGTGAATGAATATCAATATCGAATATGTTGATATTTTTGATATAATATTATTAATTGTATTTGAAAAGATGTAATAATTGAAATAAATGTACTGTCTGAACAAGGCAGTCTCAGCCACCGTAAAAAAATAAACAGGCTTAAATTTATGTCCATGTACTATTATTAATAACTTATGCAAGATCACCTCTGGCTCCAGTTATTAAATAAAATCTGTTGTATATAATTAAATAGTCTCAAGATTATAAAATTAGTTCTCTCTTAAAAAATTGAACTCCTCACAAATGTTGATGATACAGTACATGATTTCCAGGGATAGATCATTTCATAGAGAAATGAAATGGGGTTTAACATCCTACTCTGACTGGGCTAATGAAGATGGGCATACGCCATACTGTGAGCTATAAGAGACATTTTGCCCAGACAGCAGCACTACCGCCTACTCTTATATTGAATTCCAACTGCCAAGGGATCTTTTACGTGCACTCCAATGTGTACACAGGACCTCGGTTTTTTTTTATCCTATCTGAACGACTAGACAGCTGTCCATGTTAGGCCCTGACAAGAGCAAACCATGCTGGAAAATCTTGAACATTTTCGGCCAATACCAGGAGAGATCTCGGCGCTATTGCACTTTCGTACCTCTACCAGTTCCCGTGGTCGTAGGCACTTGAAATTTTCAGAGGATGTTAAGGGGGGCTAGCAATGACCACACACCAAATTTCAGCCGAATCCATAAATAACTTTTTATTTTACCGACCTTTTAATTTCTAACGAGAGAGAACTTCATCCGTTTGACGCCATTTGCTTTGTTTACTAATTAGACTTGAATAACAAGACACTAAGACGGAAACCGACTCGAATAACAAGACACTTAGACGGAAACCGACACACTGCACTAGCTGCCTAACACTGCAGTTCATAAAAATTAATATAATTTTCGTATACTTTAATTTTTGCGCGAAGCCACCATTTTCTATAAAATACTATTTGGTGTTGATCAGTGGATTGGCCTTTAGGTGTGAATATTGCCGTGACCTTGATTTTGACCTTGAGGCCAAACTTCCCATCCATATCGGGGCCTTTGCGTTTATGCTTGCCGTGGCCTTATTTCCTACTGTATTATCAAAGTTAATGTTCGAGGTGAAAGCAGAGATGACGTCCTTCAGAAAAGATACTTGGGTTAAAGTCGTAGGTCAAGGTCATGTTACAGAAAACTAAACTCAAACTTTTCAAAGTCATTTTTGGGACATTTGACCTTGACTTACGACCTTGACCCCGTTACCATTTTCGAAGGCTATCACATTGGCTTGAATCATGAACGTTTACCTTGGTCCTATCGCACACTGCTCGGTCAGAAAACGGTCAAACGCAGAGGGTCCGTGTCCGAAAGGAAGTCAATGGGCGTGGTCAATGTGAAAGGTCGTGGTGACCTCCACTAGTCACCGTTAACCATCCGTAACCTTGACTCTGACCTTGAGTCCAAACGTCCCATCCATCTCGGGCCCTTTGCGTTTATGCTTGCCGTGGCCTTATTTCTAACTGTATTATCAAAGTTAATGTTCGAGGTGAAAGCAGAGACGACGTCCTCCAGAAAAGATAGTTGGGTCAAAGTCGTAGGTCAAGGTCATCTTACAGAAAACTAAACTCGGACTTTTCAAAGTCAGTTTTGGGACATTTGACCTTGACTTACGACCTTGACCTCGTAACCATTTTCGAAGGCTATCACCTTGACTTGAACCATCGACGTTTACTTTGGTCCTGTCACACACTGTTCGGTCAGAAAAGGGTCAAACGCAAAGGGCCCGTGTCCGAAAGGAAGTCAATGGGCGTGGTCATTGTGAAAGGTCGTGGTGACCTCCACTAGTCACCTTTAACCATCTGTGACCTTGACTTTGACCTTGAGTCCAAACTTCCTATCCATCTCGACCCCTTTTCGTTTATGCTTGCCGTGACCCTATTTCTTACTGTATTATCAAAGTTAATGCTTGAGGTGAAAGCAGAGACAACGTCCTTCAGAAAAGTTAAAAGGTCAAAGTCGTAGGTCAAGGTCTTGTTACAGAAAACTAAACTCAAACTTTCAAAGTCAGTTTTGGGACATTTGACCTTGACTTACGACCTTGACCTCGTAACCATTTTCGAAGGCTATCACCTTGACTTGAACCATCGACGTTTACTTTGGTCCTGTCGCACACTGTTCGGTCAGAAAAGGGTCAAACGCAAAGGGCCCGTGTCCGAAAGGAAGTCAATGGGCGTGGTCAATGTGAAAGGTCGTGGTGACCTCCACTAGTCACCTTTAACCATCTGTGACCTTGACTTTGACCTTGAGTCCAAACTTCCTATCCATCTCGGGCCCTTTTCGTTTATGCTTGCCGTGACCCTATTTCTTACTGTATTATCAAAGTTAATGCTTGAGGTGAAAGCAGAGACAACGTCCTTCAGAAAAGTTAAAAGGTCAAAGTCGTAGGTCAAGGTCATGTTACAGAAAACTAAACTCAAACTTTCAAAGTCAGTTTTGGGAAATTTGACCTTGACTTACGACCTTGACCTCGTAACCATTTTCGAAGGCTATCAACTTGGCTTGAATCATGGGCGTTTACCTTGGTCCTGTCGCACACTGCTCGATCAGAAAACGGTCAAACGCAGAGGGGCCCATGCCCGAAAGGAAGTCAAGGGCGTGGTCAATGTGAAAGTTCGTGGTGACCTCCACTAGTCACCTTTAACCATACGTGACCTCGACATCGACCTTGAGTCCAAACTTCCCATCCATCTCGGGCCCTTTTCGTTTATGCTTGCCGTGACCCTATTTCTTACTGTATTATCAAAGTTAATGCTTGAGGTGAAAGCAGAGACAACGTCCTTCAGAAAAGATAAATGGGTCAAAGTCGTAGGTCAAGGTCATGTTACAGAAAACTGAACTCAAACTTTTCAAAGTCAGTTTTGGGACATTTGACCTTGACTTACGACCTTGATCCCATAACCATTTTCAAAGCCCATAATCTTGGCTTGAACCATCGACGTTTACCCTGGCCCTGTCGCACACTGCTCGGTCAGAAAACGGTCAAACGCAGAGGGGCCCGTGTCCGAAAGAACGTCAAAGGGCGTGGTCAATGTGAAAGTTCGTGGTGACCTCCACTAGTCACCTTTAACCATCCGTGACCTTGACTTCGACCTTGAGTCCAAACTTCCCATCAATCTCGGGCCCTTTTCGTTTATGCTTGCCGTGACCCTATTTCTTACTGTATTATCAAAGTTAATGCTTGAGGTGAAATCAAAGACAATGTCCCTCAGAAAAGATAATTGGGTCAAATTCGTAGGTCAAGGTCATGTTATAGAAAACTGAACTCAAACTTTTCAAGGTCAGTTTTGGGACATTTGACCTTGACTTACGAGCTTGACCCGTAACCATTTTCAAAGCCCA
Organism: Patella vulgata; assembly: GCF_932274485.2. NCBI lineage: Eukaryota > Metazoa > Mollusca > Gastropoda > Patellidae > Patella > Patella vulgata. The sequence continues at coordinate 3,237,889 of NC_065883.2, forward strand.
TCATCTTGGCTTGAACCATCGACTTTTACCCTGGCCCTGTCCCAAAAATGAAATAAGGTCACGGCACGCATAAACGCAAAGGGTCCGAGATGGATGGGAAGTTCGGACTCTAGGTCAGGGTCAAGATCACGGATGGTTAACGGTGACTAGTGGAGGTCACCACGACCTTTCACATTGACCACGCCCATTGACTTCCTTTCGGACACGGGCCCCTCTCCGTTTGACCCTTTTCTGACCGAGCAGTGTGTGACAGAACCAAGGTAAGCGTCCATGATTCAAGCCATGGTGATAGCCTTCGAAAATGGTTACGGGGTCAAGGTCGTAAGTCAAGGTCAAATGTCCAAAAAATGACTTTGAAAAGTTTGAGTTTAGTTTTCTGTAACATGACCTTGACCTACGACTTTGACCCAATCATCTTTTCCGAAGGACGTCGTCTCTGCTTTCACCTCGAACATTAACTTTGAAAATACAGTAAGAAATAAGGCCACGGCAATCATAAACGCAAAGGCCCTGATATGGATGGGAAGTTAAGACTCAAGGTCAAAATCAAGGTCACGGCAATATTCACACCTAAAGGCCAATCCACTGATCAACACCAAATAGTATTTTATAGAACATGGTGGCTTCGCGCAAAAATTAAAGTATACGAAAATTATATTAATTTTTATGAACTGCAGAGATAGGCAGCTAGTGCAGTGTGTCGGTTTCCGTCTTAGTGTCTTGTTATTCGAGTCTAAATAGTAAACAAAGCAAATGGCGTCAAACAGATGAAGTTCTCTCTCGTTAGAAATTAAAAGGTCGGTAAAATAAAAATGTTATTGATCGATTCGGCTGAAATTTAGTGTGTGGTCATTGCTAGTCCCCCTTAACATCCTCTAATAATTTCAAGTTCCTACGACCACGGGAACTGGTAGAGGTACGAAAGTGCAATAGCGCCGAGATCTCTAGGCTAGCAAACCAGCATCTTACCCATTGAGAGAGATGGCTGGCATGGGGTTAATTATTTACTCCACTCGACACAAACTAGGTCATTTTGGGACTAACATATGGTTTAATTTTATTTCCATAATTCGCTTGCGCGTTGGGGTCTTTAGCAGTGGGAGGAAACCAGAGGACCCGGGGAAAACCCACGAGGTTCGACTATTTTCTAAGAAAGTCAAAACATAATTATTTCTATGTCTTTTGCTCAATAGGTTGTCAACTCACTATTATACGATCATAGGTTATCTTTCTCACACTTAAAAATCTTCACACCGGAAATAATAACACAGTTACCTCCCAATTACCTCCCTTGTTTTCCTATTCTCCAATATGGAATAGCTATCTTCAAACGTTTGAATTTGAAGTTGAAAATGATATTTTTGCCACTTTCTCAACTGGCAATAGTGAATTACAGGATTAATAGGATTATTCTTTAACAAGGTAGGACTGTTTATAGATACCATCTATTTTAAGGCTTTATTTTAATACATTTTAAAAATATAACTTAAAAATATGAAATTGTAACTTTAAACATACATTATGCAAGAGCTAAATCTGCCTATTGCAGGTCTTTTTTTAGGCCTGAAATGTTATCTAAGGTATTAATTAGACATTTATGACCATGAAAAGACCATAATCAAGCCTCAATACCATCTTATGTGTCTGAATCCAATCTGCTGCTCAATGCCCATTGATGAATAACCACAAAAAAATGGATAATCAAGACATTGTTAATTATTGTGACAGCAGTTACAATGACGAGATTTTCTTAGCTTAGAGTGAAGCAATTTGACTGAAATTTTCACCGTATTCCCTTTATATTATCTAGTTTTTAACCATTATAGCGAGAACTGCCATCTCTTTATCTAATTTTACCTAATGTATCTTTAAATAGTTTGTTCATAATAGAAGAAATCCATCGGCTCACACATTATTCAATACCAGAAACCTATTTTTCGGCCAAACACTAAGCTATTTTGTGCCATATCACAGCAGGGGGGTTGGATAGCCGAATGGTTAGCATGTGCACGCTGTATCATACGGTCTGTCATTGAGTCACCTGGTGTGGTTTGATTCCCCAGTTGTACGTGACGAGTTGGGTTGCCTGTCCAACCTCGTGGGTTTTCTCTGATTTCCTCCCACTGCTAAAGACCCCTATGCGCAAGCGATTTATTGAAATAAAATTGAACCATGTGTTAGTCCTAAAATGACCTAGTTTGTGTCGAGTGGACGTTAAACCCCATTTCTCTCTCTCTCTCTCTCTCTCTCTCTCTCTCTCTCTCTTCTTCATTAGCCCAGTCGGAGCAGAAAAGTATTACGTTAACCCCATTTCATTTCATTCTGTTTTGTTTCGTTAGCCCAGTACATTTTAAACAATTTAAAGATGCAAGATTAATGTCTTTTTTGTTGGCTTCAAATGTGATATAAATTATTAATTAAATATTCATTCACATAACTAACCTAAAATCAACTACCCCTAGACCATACAATCAACTCCCCCTAGACTGTAAAATCAACTACCCCTAGACCATACAATGGCTGTGATACAGAATGGCTTAGAGCTTTAAATTTAACAATTTAACGTTGAAATGGATAATTGAGACTTGGTTTATTATCATAGTGGAATGATACTTGACAATCAAGGCTACCTTGTCGAGACTCATCTGGTTGCTCAGAAACTAGTACTTTTTAAATTAAAAACACTAGTACTTTGATTGGAAATTTTCAATATATTTATTTTTCATTATTAAATTTTATCTACATTTATTTTAGCCAAACCGGCCAGCTTTTTATCTAAATCTTACATAATATGTAAAAGAACTTTTGGCAGTTGAAATTTGATATAAGAGTGGGTTGTATCACCGCTGCTTGGGCAAAATTTCCCTCATAGCACACTGTATGCCCATCTTCATTAACCCAGGTGGGGGGATTTGATGGCCGAATGGTTAGCACATGCGTGCTGTATCATTAGGTCTGTCATTGAGTTAACTGGCTTGGTTTCGGATCCCTGGTTGTACGTGACAAGGAGTAGGGTCGCCTGTCCAACCTCGTGGGTTTTCTCCGGGTCCTCCAGTTTCCTTCCACTGCTAAAGATCCCTACACGCAAGGGAATTATTTAAATAAATTTGAACCATGTGTTAGTCCCAAAATGACCTAGTTTGTGTCAAGTGAACATTAAACCCCTTCTCTCTGTCTCTTTCTCTCTCTCTGTCTCTCTGGTCTACTAGCCACAACATAAGGACTAGCATCATATAGTGAAGCTTAGTGTTGAAAATCGGAGGAGATTTGTGATCAGAATACTTTTGTTTGCTCTCTCTCTCTCTCTCTCTCTCTCTCTCTCTCCATAAACCCAGTGAGAGCAGAACAGTAGGATGTTAAACCTTTTTTTTATTTGTACATATACGTCTTTCCATGACGCCTACATGAAACAGAAGACTTGTTATTGTGCAAGTGGAAATGTAATAATAGATGAGTTTGGAGTTTGAACTTAACTAAAACTTTACAAAAAAGTCTAATTTAAGTTAAATTACGAAACAGCGAAGATCTGTAATTACAGAGTTTAAAACAAGATGAAAGAATAATCAATTATTGGTTTAGAGAGTAAGACGTAGAGGACGTGATACTATGACGTATTTTGGTTCGTGGATAATTGATATCTAGAGACCACAGAATGAACACAGTAATTACAAACGCTTCAATTCTTTTCAATCATATGACCTTTAACCTCCCCTCCCCTCCTTGCCGTATTGATCTGCTAAACTTCTTCAGCAAGTACCATATAGTATTGAGATCTGTTCTTTTCTTTCAGCCGTGGAGAATTCAATTTTATTTCTGTACCAGTCGAGTTTGTACTTCGTAACGACTCAATAACGAGGATTATATGAATAATTGATCAAGTAATCGGACACCAGCTAAGGGATCGCAATTCCCATTCAACAAGTCTCGCGTCACCCATCATGCCTGTTGAAGGCATTACCAAGGCAACCAAATCTAAAGGAGTTCGCATGATCAGAAGGCACAGAAGTCATACAGAGGGTACCCACACCGACCGTCCTAGCATGAGTCGTTACCGTGACGATGTGGAGACAGATGGCATGCCGTCTGCATTAAGGTAATATTAATCAATAAAAACTTATTGAATCAAGAGATTGGGTTTATTAATTAAATATAAAATTGTTTTTGTTGAGTTTTGTTTAGGCTTACATAAGATCAGGGTGCATGGATTATGTTTTTTGGGGTTATTTGATAATAATAATAATATGTCTATTTATATGGTGTCAAATCTACAAATTGCTAATAGTGCATACAAAACTATATACAAAAGTTCACTTGCTCAGTAATTATTTTTTTTGACAAATTTTGTAATGAATTTTGAAAAGAGGAGTTCTTAACTGAGCTGAGATTGAAGATTGACAAAACAAAGTCACAAAATGAAGTTGAACTATTAATTAAGTATTTATTGTATATTTTAAATCACAGCTAAAGACATCAATCTTCAAGCAAATATATGACTAGCGCTCTTGAGCAGTTTACTGGAAAGAATTGCACTCTACAAATTCATAATTTATTATTATTATTATTATATTTAGAAATGAAGTTGAACTATTAATTAAGTATTTATTGTATATTTAGACATGTGGTTTTATGTATCATCTGGTTATTTATTCATGAGTGGAGGTATATATATATAAGAACAGATATCTATTTCAGACATTTTATTTCTCAAGGGACAAAAGTTATTGACTTACTCTAGATAATTAAACACTGGTACATATATATGTTGTTTGACATTCATTCATTTATTCATTTATTCATTTATTCATTTATTTATTTATTTATTTATTTATTTTATTTTATTTTATCTATCTATTTATTTAAATTCAATTTAATGTACCTACATCTTCATTAGCACGGTCAGTGCAGAATTGTAGGGCGTTACACGGTTAAACCCCTTTCATTTCATTTTAAATTAAATTTAATGTATAAATTTAAAGGCCTGATGTGTCATTTAGCACTATATGAATCCCGTGCAAACTACAATATTTTGAAAGTTGAATCTCTAATAGGAATATCAGTCTAACAGTGGTTCAATTCAGTATTTACAAAGTTATGATAAGTTGAAATTTCATCGATCTATGCTGCTCACCACCATCGTTTATTGGTATTTTGGTTTGATTTTCTTAATTAAACATACATTATGCAAGAGCTAAATCTGCCTATTGCAGATCTTACTTTAGGCCTGAAATGTTATCTAAAGTATTAATTAGACATTAATTAACTGATCCAGACCTTAATCAACTCTCGATGTCAACGCTAGCCAGCAATATTTTCTTGATTAGAATCCTATCTGCTGCTCTACATTCATTCATGATTAAATCAAGAAATGGATAATCAAGACTATGTATTTTATGAAATTTATCGTACCAACTTTAGTAATGATCATTGAGGCTAGGCCCAAAATTCAAAAGCTAAATTCTCGGTTCAGAGTGGAGCAATTAGACTGAAATGTTCAGTAAATTCCCTTTACATTATCTATTTTTGAACTATTACAGTGAGAACTGTCAGCTCTTTATCTAATTTCCCATAATGCATCTTTAAATGTTAAATAATCAATCTAAGTACATAGTTAGCATGTACTACGCTGTGAGAAATTTGATATTCTAGCAAAGATGCAAATGGCACATCGAGACTTACCAATAAACCGATCATGGGGTCAGTTTTTCATTGTCTGAACGTATAAACCAGTGATGGGATTTCGCTCGTATATTCCGGACATATATTTTAGTTTTTTAACACAAAAATTTAGTGCATTTGTAGTATTTGAAAGTGTTGGTATGGTATGGACATTTTTTAACCCATAAACTGCATTTAAGCAATCAGTCAGAAAAAAGGGATGACAAAAGGCAAATATGACCGTAATAAAAATCTAAATAATTGTCTTCTAACATAAATTCCATGTCCTTTAGACGCTGTATGATTGAATTTCTTGTAGGGGGGTGGTCTTGTGGTTTAACGTGGGCATGTGAAATCGTAAGATCTGTCATTGAGTCAAGTGGCGTGGTTTGAATTCTCCGCTTGTGTTGCCTGTCCAGCCTCGTCGGTTTTCTTTGGGTTCTAAAGATCCCTACGAGCAAGTGAATTATTGAAATAAAACCCCATTATTTTATTTTTGCTGGAAGTTTGTGTATTTATGATGTCATGTATTTATTGTTGTTATAGAGACAGACTATATGATTTATTCGGTCAGATTGAAAAAGAATTTGATACGTTGTATACTGCAAATATAACATGTAAGTATCCCTTATATGGTCATGACTTATGTCTGTACATCCTTATATGGTCACCATGGGTTGCAAAGCATATAATAATGTAATATTAAAGGCTCTATACCACTCTTGTTGTAACTGAATAATATGTCCCAATGTTTATTCTGGTCAACAAATTGTACAATTTTACAATATTCCAATTAATTGATGATACAAATTTCATCTTAACACACCTAATTTAAACTAAATGATTTGAAAAGCCTGACGTAAAGCTTTTCAAATGTGACTTGTACTATTTACAATATTCCAATTAATTGATGATACAAATTTCATCTTATCCACCTAATTTAAAAAATTGGAAAAATTCAACTAAATGATTTGAAAAGCCTGACGTAAAGCTTTTCAAATGTTACTTGGATTTAAAAATATTTTTGAACCCTCTGGACAAGTAAAACAGGATTTAATGGATAATTTACACAACAGGTAGGACACTAACACATCTAGTACTTAGAATAAGGCTATTTTTTTATTTTCTGGAGCTGTCAAGCCAGCAAGAGTGTTATTGTCCCTTTAATGTATATAAACTAATTTATATTCAAGCGTTTTTATTTTGACTCTAATTTCAAATCAGTTTAAGTTATGTTTGACGAAATACGCCAAAAGTCTCAATCGAATGGCACCCTAGCGTCTGGTTTTTCCAGTCTACACCGACAGCGTATGCCCTCCAGATAAGAATATGGCGTCCCCGTTTGAAATGACTTGTGGAATATGTCTAGCCTCGTTCTTTGAGTCCCTTGTTACAAATGGTACTGAAACGCATTATGGGACACGATTCGTGTACCAATGGTAAAATGTTTATTTTGTTTTAATATTAGATATCAGAAGCCCATCTTTTCCTGGTAAGATCACAACATCAATGTTGATTTAAATTGACAAATAATTTGTGTTTTCAATGTTGAAGACTTTGGATGATATGGAGTTAGAGACTTAGCTACTTTAAATTGACAAATAATTTGTATTTTCAATGTTGAAGACTTTGGATGTTATTCAGTTAGAGACCTAGCTACTTTAATACCATCTTCAATAGAAGGCTTGATCTTGCCTTAACTACGTACATTTAAAAATCGTGGTCGTTGCTTCAGGAACATGCTTTGATACTATTGTTCTGTTTTCCTATGTTAGCCCAATGTTAGAAACACATCAGTATTATGTGCTTCATCGAAGGTAGAGCAACAATTTGATTGAAATACAGATCTATATTTCGTTTCAATTTTTTTATACTTTCGTGGGTTTTCTCCGGGTCCTCCGGTTTCCTCCCACTGCTAAAGACCCCTACGTGCAAGCGAATTATTGAAATAAAATTGAACCATGTGTTAGTCCCGAAATGACCTAGTTTGTGTCGAGTGGACATTAAACCCCATTTCTCTCTCTCTCTCTCTTTCGATGGCCTACACTACATGTAGATCTGACCAGTTGTAGTGGAAGATCGTGTCAAGGGTCATATGAGTGGCTTTTGACCCTATTATGTCATACATTTGATTAACCAATCAGTGTTGATGTTTTTAGTGGGTTACCCAAAGGTCCGTGCACCTCACACCAAAAACTCGCCGTAACAGATTGTTTCATTGGCTAATCCCTCACATCATCCAGAATGCGGGTTATATAACAACTCTTCTAGATCCTAGTGTAATAAAGACAAGTAAAATGAAATTTTGAACTATAAAAAAAAGCAAAACGAAATAGGATCTGTGTTATAATCAGACTGGTACAGTAAAGAGGCTACATCGTGGTATTTGATTACCATTCCTAATATCAGACAAGGGCAGCACATTTAAATAAAACTATTGTGTATTTTAGTACAAGAAAGAGTTGATGCATTAAATGAAAAGATAGAAGTTAGTTCGACATCTGATAAACAATTGATTGATTCACAGGATACACCAGATCTAGGATCAAAACCTAAACGATGTAAGTATATTTCTCTCATATTCACCATTTAGTATTAAGGGCCTTTAAGGCCTACCTACTGTTAAAGGCCTTAAAGGCCCACCAACTTAGTATTAAAGGCCAACCTAGTTTCAATGACCCTCTTAGTATTAAAGGTCCATTTGATATTGAAAACCCGCTTAGTATTAAAGACCCACTTAAAATAAAAGACCAACTTAGTATTAAAGGCCAACCTAGTTTCAATGACCCTCTTAGTATTAAAGGTCCATTTGATATTGAAAACCCGCTTAGTATTAAAGACCCACTTAAAATAAAAGACCCAATTAGTATTAAAGGTCCAATTAATATTAGAGGCCCATTGAATTTCAAAGACAGGCAAATTATTAAAGGTCCATTTAGTACTAAAGGCACACTTAGAATTAAAGACCTACTTAGTACTAAAGACCCACTTAGTATTAAAAGACTCACATGTTGTTAAAGGCCCACTTTTATTAAATACCAACAAATCATTAGAGGTCCCATTAGCATTAAAGACCCACTTAGTATTAAAGACTCACTTATTGTTAAAGGCCCACTTAATATTTAATTAAAACCAGCTTAGTATTAATCTGCCCACTTAAAATTAAAGACCCAATTAGTATTAAAGATCCACTTGAAATTAGAGACCAATTTAGTATTAAAGATCCACTTAAAATTAAAGACCCATTTAGTATTAAAGGCCCAATTAGTATTAAATGTCCACTTAATATCAAAGGTCCACTTATTTAAAGGTCCACCTTTGAGTAGATACCAACAAAGGATTAGAGACACTCACTTACCATTAAATACTATTAGAGAGACTCGCTAACCATTAAAGACTATTAGAGAGACTCGCTTACCATTGAAGACTGGGGTGTACGTGACAAGGAGTTCGGTCGCCTGTCCAACCTAGTGGGTTTTCTCCGGGTCCTCCGGTTTCCTCCCACTGCTAAAAAAAAGACCCATACGCGCAAGCGAGTTATTGAAATAAAATTGAACCATGTGTTAGTCCCGAAATGACCTAATTTGTGTCGAGTGGACGTTAAACCCCATTTCTCTCTCTCTCTCCCATTAAAGACTATTAGAGAGGCTCACTTACCATTAAAGACTATTTGAGAGGCTCACTTACCATTAAAGACTATTAGAGAGACTCACTTACCATTAAAGACTATTAGAGAGACTCACTTACCATTAAAGACTATTAGAGAGACTCACTTACCATTAAAGACTATTAGAGAGGCTCACTTACCATTAAAGACTATTAGAGAGGCTCACTTACCATTAAAGACTATTAAAGAGGCTCACTTACCATTAAAGACTATTAGAGAGACTCACTTACCATTAAAGACTATTTGAGAGGCTCACTTACCATTAAAGACTATTAGAGAGACTCGCTTACCATTAAAGACTATTAGAGAGACTCACTTACCATTAAAGACTATTAGAGAGGCTCACTTACCATTAAAGACTATTAGAGAGACTCGCTTACCATTAAAGACTATTAGAGAGACTCGCTTACCGTTAAAGATTATTAGAGAGGCTCACTTACCATTAAAGACTATTAGAGAGACTCACTTACCATTAAAGACTATTAGAGAGGTTCGCTTACCATTAAAGACTATTAGAGAGGTTCGCTTACCATTAAAGACTATTAGAGAGGTTCGCTTACCATTAAAGACTATTAGAGAGACTCACTTACCATTAAAGACTTTTAGAGAGACTCACTTACCATTAAAGACTATTAGAGAGGCTCACTTACCATTGAAGACTATTAGAGAGACTCACTTACCATTAAAGACTATTAGAGAGACTCACTTACCATTAAAGACTATTAGAGAGACTCACTTACCATTGAAGACTATTAGAGAGACACACTTACCATTAAAGACTATTAGAGAGGCTCACTTACCATTAAAGACTATTAGAGAGACTCACTTACCATTAAAGACTATTTGAGAGGCTCACTTACCATTAAAGACTATTAGAGAGACTCACTTACCATTAAAGACTATTAGAGAGGCTCACTTACCATTAAAGACTATTAGAGAGACTCGCTTACCATTAAAGACTATTAGAGAGACTCACTTACCATTAAAGACTATTAGAGAGGCTCACTTACCATTAAAGACTATTAGAGAGACTCGCTTACCGTTAAAGACTATTAGAGAGGCTCGCTTACCGTTAAAGACTATTAGAGAGACTCGCTTACCATTAAAGACTATTAGAGAGACTCGCTTACCATTAAAGACTATTAGAGAGGCTCACTTACCATTAAAGACTATTAGAGAGACTCGCTTACCGTTAAAGACTATTAGAGAGGCTCGCTTACCGTTAAAGACTATTAGAGAGACTCGCTTACCATTAAAGACTATTAGAGAGACTCGCTTACCATTAAAGACTATTAGAGAGGCTCACTTACCATTAAAGACTATTAGAGAGACTCGCTTACCGTTAAAGACTCGCTTACCATTAAAGACTCACTTATTATGAAAGGCCTACTTAGTAGTTACACCCCTAGAGAAATGTTTTATTAATGAACCGCTAGAATATTGCCCAGTTGATCAATTTATTTCTCATTTCAGCAGCAAGTCAGATTTCACAGAAGATTAAAACTACATACAAAGTTTCTACTAGTAAAATAGTTTCTAGTTTCCGTGCTCCGACATCCTCGTTTACGTACGTACGAGATTATCGTGGACATCGAGATGGCGTGTGGGAGGTCAAACTCTCCAAGTCAGATCCTCACGTTATTGGAACAGCGTCTGCAGGTAAATCATACGCTTTATATAAAATACACATTTAGCTTAGTTAAAGATCGGGGGGCTGGATGGCTGAATGGTTAGCATATGCGCGCTGTATTAGAAGGCCATTGAGTCAACTTGCATGGTTTCAATTCCCCGGTTGTATGTGACAAGTAGTAGGGTCACCTGTCCAACCTCGTGGTTTTCTCCGGGTCCTCCGGTTTCCTCCCCCCACTAAAGATCCCTATGTTAGTCCCGAAATGACATATTTATGTCGAGTGGACGTTAAACCCCATTTTTCTCTCTCTCTCTTGTTAAAGATCCATTATGTGAGAGCTAAATTTTCCAACTGCATGATATTTATCTGTCTTCAAATGTTTTATAAATTATTATTTTGACATTTAGTGATACCCTGACATTTTTGCCTAGTGTAATTTGACTAATACTATTAATATATTCCTTTTTATCAGCCCCTTTTTGTAAATGCGGGTTGGATGGCAGCATGGTTAGCGTGTGCTGGCTGCACCATAAAGTCTGTCATTGAGTCAACTGGCATAGTTTTAATTCTCCAGTTATACGTGACAAGGAGTAGGGTGTCTGTCCAACCTCATTGGTTTTCTCTGGGTCCTCGGGTTTCCTCCCACTGCTAAGGACCCCTACGCGCATGCAAATTATTGAATTAAAACTGAACCATATGTTAGTCTCGAATTGACCTAGTTTGTGTCAAGTGGAAAATTAAAGCTCATCTCTCTCTCTCGCTCTCGCTCTCTCTCTCTCTCTCTCTCTCTCCCTCTCTCTCCCTCCCTTTCTCTCTCTATCTCTCCCTCTCTTTCTCTCTCTCGCTCTCTCTCTCTCCCTCCCTCTCTATCTCTCTCTCGCTCTCTCCCTCCCTCTCTCTCTCTCTCTCTCTCTCTCTCTCGCTCTCTTTCTCGCTCTCTCTCTCTCTTGGGATATAGTTTAACAGTTCTCTGTTTATTTCAGATCATACAGCGAGATTATTTTCTATTGAAACTGGAATATGTTTACTGCGTTACACTGGACATCAGGGATCAGTAAACTCTATTAGGTTTCATCCTAATAAGGACTTGGTATTGACAGGGTCAGGTGATGAACGTGCCCATATATGGAGTAGTCAGGTGACTCTACCTTCTCACGGAGAAGTTGTGGTAAGTAATATTGAAGTCACAGTTATTTTTATCTATATTTGGCTGCTGGTGGGATGAATAGAGCTGTCCTTAATTTATAAAGTAAACATGGCTTTCCTGAAAAAAAACTCTCCACAAGGTGAGGGATTTGGTAAATAGAGTTTTATCATAAATAAAGAGAGATTTATCATAATAAGGAGAGTTTTATCATAATAAGGAGAGTTATATCATAATAAAGAGAGTTTTATCATAATAAAGAGAGTTTTATCATAATAAGGAGAGTTATATCATAATAAAGAGAGTTTTATCATAATAAAGAGAGTTTTATCATAATAAGGAGAGTTATATCATAATAAAGAGAGTTTTATCATAATAAAGAGAGTTTTATCATAATAAGGAGAGTTATATCATAATAAAGAGAGTTTTATCATAATAAAGAGAGTTTTATCATAATAAAGAGAGTTTTATCATAAAGAGAGTTTTATCATAATAAAGAGAGTTTTATCATAATAAAGAGAGTTTTATCATAATAAAGAGAGTTTTATCATAATAAGGAGAGTTATATCATAATAAAGAGAGTTTTATCATAATAAGGAGAGTTTTATCATAATAAAGAGAGTTTTATCATAATAAAGAGAGTTTTATCACAATAAAGAGAGTTTTATCATAATAAGGAGAGTTTTATCATAATAAGGAGTTTTATCATAATAAGGAGAGCTTTATCATAATAAAGAGAGTTTTATCATAATAAAGAGAGCTTTATCACAATAAAGAGAGTTACATCATAATAAAGAGAGTTTTATCATAATAAGGAGAGTTTTATCATAATAAGGAGAGTTTTATCATAATAAAGAGAGTTTTATCATAAATAAAGAGAGTTTTATCATAATAAAAAGAGTTTTATCATATTAAAACCAAAAGTTACCCACCATTATATATAGTTGCAGATGTAAAGTTCGCTCTTCCTCCTCTGAAAATCACTGTGACTAGAATTTTGCTAAAAATTTCTTTTTTTCGTAAGTGACTAATATTTAAAACTGGTTTGGAAGTTGGAATAATTATTGTGTTTTGTTTATTGTAGAAATCTCATTCATCTGGTGAAGATGATCTCGATGGATCAGAGAAAGAAGAAATGATGGAAGGTAAATTATATTTTATATCTAAAACAAATGTCAAGTCCTTATCTGAGGTGGTATCAAGTGGTCTTGGTTAACAAAAACAGGCAGATGCCATACATATAAATGGTTCCACTACTGATGTCTTCCGTCTTGCTCCAGCCACAGTAATGGATCGTTCTAAGGACAAAATAATTACTGGCCTATAACTCCCAATTGTAACTTCCAATTAAACTGACCCCAAACTCTACTCCACATATAATAAACCAATTAAAAAACTTTTTAATTAAAGGTACATAAATTCATAAATTTAATAAACATCCAGTGGCTAAGCAATATTTCTGTCGTGTTTAAAATGGCTGCCGAACCAGAATTGGACATGCACATGATTTCACGTCACCTCGAAATATACAAAAACTGTTTGGTAACTATTTCAGTGTTCAACTCTTCACTATTTTTTAACATATTTACTTATTTCCATGCAAACCGTGATGATGTATGAAAATTTTGCATTGGCCGAGATAGTTCATCAGGATTTTCCGACATGGTTTCCCCTTGTCAGTGATGCAGGAAGAAGCGTCTGACAAGGACAGCTGTCTAGTTGTTCGGTTGGGACAAAAAACTGAGGCCCTGTGTGTACATTGGCGTGCTTGTAAAAGATCTCTTGGCAGCTGGAATTCGATAGGCCATAGTGCCGCTGCCCGGACAAAATTTCCCTCATATAGCATACTGTATGGCGTATGCTAGTCTTCATTAGACGTCAAACCCCATTTCATTTCACTTGCACAAAGGCTTGTTGTGTGTTTCAATTGTAGCCGTGAATTAGACAATTATCACGCCATACAGTCTAATATGAGGGTAATTTTCTGCCTACTCTTATTTCAAATTCCAACTGTCAAGAGTAAATTTAAGTGTGTACATGGGACCTAGGTTTCTTTCCCATTCAAATGACTAGACGCTGTTTCATGTCAAGACTCTGCGTCCTACACCGCTGAGATTGTTTTAATTATCGTCTGTCCTATTCAAAGTTTGATAATTTGATGTATTTGTAGATCAAGATCAAGTTACTGATTGCGTTACGCAGAGATCACCTTTAATGGAGTTGTCTGGTCATGTGGGTGTTATTATAGCAGCTGATTGGATGGCTGGAGGAACACAAGCTGTTACAGCATCATGGGATAGAACGGCTATTTTACACGATACAGAATCAGGGGAGATAATAAATACTCTAACAGGTAGGTTTCGTGGTGTTCTATCCAGATTATCTTCTTATTGTTAAAATTATTAAATATTGTAACTCGTGACGTCATCTGGCAGACTATCGCAATTCAAGGGATGACCACCGTCAATATTGGTCGCATTATTTCTGTTAAGAATTTATTGTGAATCATATTTTTATTTATTTTGCGAGAAGCCCTGCGTACTGGATGCTTATGGTTGGCCCCTGGATCAATTCACTTGAGTTGATATTTATTGTTTATGTCTTGAAATGTGTGTCTAGTTTGTCGTGTCCACAGGTTTGTCTTGTAAGTTTTTGTTTTGCATGTAGTGTGGTCCTCCTGCACTTACTATTATCATCCCAGTTACACACCTGTAACTTTACTCAATTTATGCCGTAAATAAACCATAGTCCACTCTAAAGATTTCCTTTTCATAAAACCTAACAGGACAATAAATATACACTGCTCTCGGGGCAAAATTTCCCTCATAGCACACTGCATGGCGTATGACCGTCTTTAGTAGCCCAGTCAGAGCAGAACAGTAGGACGTTAAACCCCATTTCATGCCCGTCTTTATTATCCCTGTCGATGCTCAACAATAGGACGTTAAACAAAATTTTATTTATATATATATATATAAACAGGTCATGATCAAGAATTAACAGAAGTAGAAGCTCACCCGTCACAGAGAATGGCCGTCACATGTTCTAAAGATACAACATTTCGACTGTGGGATTTCCGTGCACCGGCCATGTTGGTTAACGTATTTCAAGGACATACACAGTAAGTTGTACTTTCTCTATAGAAGTCAAATAAGGCCTTTTAAATCAACGGTGATCAGTTGGTCAAGCGTTCTAACGCATACGATTTATATCATAAAGAATGTACAGCGACATCTCTTGTAAGCGGTCACAGTTAATTCCCCCCATAGAAATTTTATTGTTTCATCTCTTTAATCAACGGTCACGGCCAGCGGTCACTATGTTATTAATAAATTTTAAAAAACATCGCCCATTCAATGGCCATTGTTGAATGATACCATCTTGTCGTACTTCGTAGCACCTCCGCTAATCCTGTGATTAATAGTTAATTATCTAGCCCCCCCCCCCCCCACCCATGGATCAGGTTAAACGAACTGTTTAAATAACAATAAACCCGGGATTATCTGTTACTTGATTTTTTGTTTTATTAAATGACAAATCCTGATCAATGTTTTCACACGTAACGACACATTATTTGATACTGATTTGATAAACTAAGAGTTTTGTCTCGATCATCTAGTATCCATTTTCCACTTTGTTGCTAAACAGAAGTTTTAGCGCCTCTTAAGCCGGGCGCATACCGCTACTACTACACACAAGCCGACAGGACTCAGTGTCCTGGATAGTTGTAAAAAAAAATCGGGTCGCGCCTTTACTTCACTTGCCTACGATATTACCAGTCCACACAGCCCGACTCTCACAGATTATGCGTCGTGAGTTACGCCACTTCCCTCTAGCGAGTGATTCCAAAAGTAAACCGGAAGCATAAAAGTAAGACAGTTGATCGCGTCGTTTGAGTGTCCACACAAACACCATAAGTTACGACTGCAACCAACTGCATCCGACTATGATTGAACATGTTCAATCGGGCCGACGGCCATGACGCGACGGAAATCGATAGATTCGTGGTCGTGGGACTGTCCACACTGCACTGATTATCTGAGACAAGACATTGCGTTGGGTAGAGTCTGGGCAAGTCGTGACAGTATGGGCCGGGCTTTATATTACATACATAGTTACACCCCCTTGAAAATTGGTGAAATGTGCTTTTTTGATAAAATAAAATCAATTCATGGATTTTCTTCACAAAAATGGGTAAATATTATTGAATGCATCACAATGGTAGACAGTAGTATCAATGTTGGTACAAAATGACATGTTTACAAAAGATATATCAGAGATTTGTGTCAAATAATTTTCGTTCTAAGCAAGTTTCAGCGACAGCCAAATTTACTGATGCAAGTATTGATGTTTGCTCCCAATGCATCCAAGTGTAATATTTCCTTGAGTGGCTGCTTAATACAGATTCTATTGTAATTGAGTCAAGTGGTCTGGTCTCAATTCCCAGCTTATACCTGACAATGATCTACTCTCTCTCTCTCTCTCTCTCTCTCTCTCTCTTATTTCTTATATAAATCTTGTCTGTTCGCAATTATATTTTTCAGACCAGTAACTACGGCTGTATTTGCTAGTAACGATCGTGTTATATCTGGTAGTGATGACAGACGTGCTAAAATCTGGGATTTACGAAATATGAGATCGCCCATAGCAACCATTCAGTGTGATTCAGCCATCAACAGGTACCTGTTATAAACTTACAAACAATAGTGGACATTGTGTGTCCTTCCGTTGAAATTTGGTGGAAATTTGTTTGCCATGACTATTTTTCGTTTCGTTTTTACAGTTCAAAATTTCATTTTACTTGTCTTTACTACACTATGATCTGAAAGAGTTGTTATATAACCCACGAGGATCATGTGAGGGATTAGCCAGTGAAACGGTCTGTTAAGTCGAGCTTTAGGCGTGAGGTGCACAGAATTGTGGGTAACCCACTAGAAACATCAACGTTGACTGGTTAATCAAATGTGTGACGTCACAGGGTCAAAAGCCGCTTGTATGACCTATGGCGCGACCTTCCAGTACAACTGGTCATATCTTCATATAGTGTAGGCCATCGAAAGTATAAAAAACGAAACGAAATATAGATCTGTATTTTAATCAGATTGCAAGCAAAATGAAACGAAATGGGGTTTAACATCCTACTGTTCTGCTCTGACTGGGCTAATGAAGACGTAACTAACTAGGCGTACATATGAAATGTAATGGGGTTTAAGATCCAAATTTTTTGCACCAAACGACCTAATGAATCCAATGGTGTGTGATGTCGATGACCCAAGTGATAAATTGATCGATAATTTTATTTATATTGCAGATTAGCAGTTTGTGATGCGACTCAGATTATAGCCATTCCACAAGATAATCGGCACGTTAAATTATGTGATATAAATGGTAACAGAATTGGACGTCTGCCCAGATCTAGTAGACAGGTATTTAATTATATAACATTAAATCTTCTCTTGTCTATCGTATACTGTCCATCAAGGTTGAATTGAGTAGTTGGGGAATAGACCATCGTATACTGTTCATCGAGGTTGAATTCAACTGTTGGGTAGACATTAAATCTCCATTTGAATGGTTGAGGAATAGACCATCGTATATTGTCCATCGAGGTTGAATTCAACTGTTGGGTAGACGTTAAATCTCTAGACCATCGTCCATCGAGGTTGAATTCAACTGTAGGGTCATATCTTCAATAAAAGACTTGATCTCGCTTTAACTCCGTACATCTTATCAAGGCCTTCACGTAATACCCTGCATATTTCGACACTAATTTTGATTGGGTACAAGCCCAAATTCATGATGTTACACTCAGTAAAAGATGAGTCCAGTTTTAAATTCAAGTGGCTACATACAAATCAACATGTACACAGGGCCTTGAGTTTTTCATGCCATCTGAATGATTAGATGCTTCCTTGCTAGGCCACATTTCTTGTCTTTATATTTATGTCTGTTATAAACAAGGTCGGATAAAAGGTGTTACAGTATTTGTTCTTTATGATGACAACATTGGTTTAACTTCATATGATACTTTTATTGTTCTTCAAACATATCAAGTACAAAACTCCCTATAGTTAAAGACTCCGTAATTAGCTTGTGTCGAGGGAGACATGGTTCTAGCTTTGCTTGGCACCCTTGGGTACCAACTCCCAACTAACTTACATGATGTCCGCTCTCTCCGGTCCTAACTCAGACGCTCTCACCTTGACTGAATAATCCCCTTTGGATTCCTGCTCATAATCCCCCCTTCTAGACAAAGAATCTGACAAGATTACACATCTGGCTATTGCATCATACCAAGACAAAGGACATTACATAACACAGGCCAGCCATGGAAAACCATGGATGTCAATAGCCGACAAGGATATTTTAATCATTGTGTAACAAAGATACCTGTTGCAGACTTTGTCAGACACAAATTATCACACAATGTATTGCATATATTATAATTTGTGTCTGACGAAGTCTGTGACTGGTGGCTATGTCCAGGCTTCGTTCTAAAGTAATAATTTCACTACATTGTTTTTGTTTCAGGGTCATACTCGGATGGTTACGTCAGTCAGCTGGGCTGCCGACACATCAACCAATCTATTTACATGTGGTTTTGATCGTCAAGTCCTCGGATGGCAGGTCTGGATTCAACCCAAAGACAAGGAGTAAATTAAAACGGATCTAACATAGCATAATTCTCTCAAATTACAGATTCTCTAATCAAATCTTAATTAAAATAAGATGTTGTTTGTAAAATGGATAATTTAACACAATCTGATTAAAACACAGATCAAATTTCGTTTCGTTTTTTATAGTTCAAAATTTCCTTTTACTTGTCTTTACTACACTAGGATCTGGAAAGTTGTTATATAACCTGCATTCTGGTTGATGTGAAGGATTAACCAATGAAATGGTCTGTTACGGCAAGTTTTTGGTTTGAGGTGCACAGAACTGTGGGTAACCCACTAGAAACATCAACGCGGATATGACCTCTGATGCAACCTTCCACTACAAACGGTCAGATCTTCGTGTAGTAGAGGCCATCGAAAGTATAAAAATAAAAGACACGAAATATAGATCTGTGTTATAATCAGATTGAATTTAACATGGCATAATTCTATTAAATCTTAGTACACATGTTAGAAAATAAACTAACCAACAGTAATAAATCAGGTGGCCATTCTTCTAGTGATACATTTGTTGTAAGAATTAAAAAACAGGTCACAAGACTGACATATTATCTAACATTAATTACAATACACATTATCCAACATTAATTACAATACACATTATCTTACATAAATTGAATTAATTACAATACACACAATCTAACATAAATTACAATACACATTATCTAGCATTAATTGAAATAATTACAATACACATACATATTATCTAACATCTTTTACAATACACATTATTTAACATTAATTACAATACACATTATCTAACATGAATTACAATACACATTATCTAACATCAATTACAATACACACTATCTAACATCAATTACAATACACATTATCTAACATCAATTACAATAAGTACAATACACATTATCTAACATTAATTACAATAAGTTCAGTACACATTATCTAACATTAATTAAAATAAATTCAATACACATTATCTAACATTAATTGAATTAATTACAATACACATTATCTAACATGAATTGAAATAAGTTCAATAAACATAAATTACAATACACATTATCTAACATTAATTGAATTAAATACACATTACATTGTTATATAGTTAACATGGATATCTTTATTAACCAGTACATTGGTTATTACATGGATTACCTTACTTGGCTCAAGATTTACTCAATTTTCAAACAGTTGTTTGTAATGCTCAACATAAAATATACTATTTAAAATACTATTAATATTTTATTGTGTCGATGTTTAAAAAAAAAAATACATTGACACTATTTGGGCTGTTGGTCAGAAGTTTGAGCAGTTGTTGAATTCAAGGGAAAATGATTTACTGCTCAGGCTGGTTTTAAAAAAAACCCAAAAAAAACCACTATTTAGACTGTTGTTCAGAAGTTAGATCAGTTGTTGAATTCAAGGAAAAATGATTTATTGCCCTGGCTGGATTTTAAAAAAAAACGACCCAAAACACACAATTTTTTACATCTGTTGTAAATTTGGCTGTGGGTCAGTTACAGTTTAGAGCAATTCTTAAATACAATGAGAAATGATTCACTGCCTTGGCTGGATTTTGTTTAAAAAAAACACCCAAAAAACAGCATTTTGATGTGATTGTATTTAGGCATGGGTCAGTTACAAGTTGAGCAGTTCTTGAATTCCATGAAAAAGAAATTCACAATCCTGACTGGATTTTGTAAAATGTAAATGTGTATATGTTAGAGTGGAGTAAGAATCTTAACATATGGTCAGATATTTTAGAATTTGTGGTGGGGGGAGGGGTGTAATTTCATGATTTTAAACTAAATGTGAGTTATATGTTAATAATTTAATAATACTACAGGGTCGAGCAAAGGGATCGGTGGCCTCCATTTCTATGGGGAACCCAATCAAAGCTGTTAACATTGTTGTATAACCTGCCCAACTTAATTGGAATAAAAAAGTTTATTTCATCTGTTCTGACATATTCAAAATAATAATTATAATAATTTATCATCTCCAACACAAGGGTTGCTCAGTGTCTTCCTATCTCTTGAGTCTTGGGTGTATACAACCAAGGAGTCGGCTAGGGCCTCGGCCCTGGGCATCACCAAACATATTGTTGAAACTGATATTATTTACAACATTTAAAATGGTGGAAAGTTGATAACATAAACTTAGTTAAAGATACATTATTTAAGATTTAGATAAAAAGCTGACTGTTCTCGCTGTACTAGTTCAAAAATAGAAAATGAAAATCTAAGCTAAGTTAGGGCTGTTTAGAGAATAGCAGTCTCAATTATCATTGCTACCGTTGTTACGATTGTAAACAAAGTCTCAATGATCCATTTTTTTGGGGTTGAATCATTAGCTTATCTTGTTTAAATCCATGCATCCGATGGCATCGACAGTTGATTATGGTCTTTGCAAGTTAATAAATGTCTAATTAATAGTTTAGATAACATTTAAGGCCTAAAGAAAGACCTGCAGTATGTAGATTTATCTTTTGCATAATGTATGTTTAAGATTTGGTTGTTTTGTTGGCGTATTCTACAATAAAAAAAAACAGTATTTATTCAAGTGCTAAGGGTTTAACATACTTGAAAGAATCAATCAAAAAAAAAACCCCAAAACAACACAAATCAGAAAAACAAAGTAGTAATAAAATTAACACTTGAACTTTAACATTTACAAATCAGTGAGGTCTCGCTGCTTTAAATAAACTTATAGATTTTAAAAATGTAATGAATTTGTACATAATAATATACATATAATATTGTGCTTGTAAATATTGTATTATTTATTTATCCTTGCTTTATATGTTTTTAGAGAGGGCTGGGGGTGGCTAAATCTGATTAAAACACAGATCCTATTTCGTTTCATTTTTTTATAGTTCAAAATTTCGTTTTGTCTTTACTACACTAGGATTTGGAAGAGTTGTTATATTACCGGAGATCTGGTTGAAGTAAGGGATTAGCCAATAAAACGGTCTGTTACAGCGAGTTCTTGGCGTGCGATGCACGGAACTGTGGGTAACCCACTAGAAACGTCAAAGCTGATTGATTAATCAATGTCTGACGTCATAGGGTCAAAAGCCACTCATACAACCTCTGACCCGACGTTCCAGTACAACCGGTCAGATCTTCATGTAGTGTAGGCCATCGAAAGTATAAAAAAATGAAATGAAACGAAATATAGATCTGTATTTTAATCAAATTGGGGGGCCAAATGGTTTACTGCGTGCGTGTAAGATTTGTTATTGAGTCAAATGACACAATTTCAATTCCCTGCTTGGAGTAGGGTAGTTGGTTCAATGGTTAACTCAACCCCATGGGTTTTTTCTGGGTTCTCCGGTTTCCTCCCACTGCGAAAGACCCCTACGCGTAAGTGATTTATTGAAATAAGATTGCACCATATGTTAGTCCCGAAATGACCTTGTTTGTGTCAAATAGATGTTAACCCCAATCTCTCTCTCTCTCTTTTATGTGTTTGCTTTGTTAGATCAGTAATTAATACATTCTACTCTCGTGACATTCATGTGCTCGATCAAAATAAAACAATACTTATAGATGCCTTATGTACGATTTAGATAAAGAGCTGGATGTTCTTGCTAACACGTTTAAAAATAGATCATGAGAAATTAATATCTCTAAAATTTTATTTAGCTTACTTTATTCTAAGCGATGTTATAAGTGTTTGAAGTTTTGACAAGATGTAGCATAGATTGGTTATTGCCGTAGCAACAGTACTGGACAGTCGAGACTAAATCTCAATTATCCATTTTATCAGTTAAATTTTTTAATTCTGTCGGGTTTTCTAATCCATTTTAATCTCGGCCATCCGATAGTCTAGAGGGCTGAATATAGGCTTGTCATGTGACTAAATGTTTTAATATTTAATAGTTTATATAACATTTAAATCCAAAAGAAAGACATGGCAGTAAGCAGATTTAGCTCTTACATCTTTATGCATCTTTCATAAAAATTGAGCCATGAAAATTTGACCTTCTCCGAAAAAATGCGAATAGCAATAACCATCTTTTAGTTTTCATGTAAATAAATCCAAGTATATGACCTTTTTTTTTATAGGAGTTTCATTTGATGTTAAACGTTATTTATGTACATTTTTCCGTTTAAATAATGATTCACAGAATTACATGAAAACATCGAATGAAGGTTAGATGAACAGAATGATATTCATGTTATTCTCTATGTCGTCAGGTCTTCATGAAATATCAGAATTTATTGGTCATTATACACATTGAATCAGCTGTACAAGTAATATCTGCCCTCAAAAGTTTTAAAATATTTAAACAGTAATGATGAACCACATGAACAAAATATGGACTTTCATTTTGATCTGAGCGAATTATATTGTTTGTATATTACAAAGCATAATAAATCTTTGGACAGTCTATAACTGATATATCTGATATACACCAGTGTATAACTGATAAACACCAGTATATATCTGATATACACCAGTGTATAACTGATACTCACCAGTATATAACTGATAAACACCAGTATTTAACTGATATACACCAGTATATAACTGATATACACCAGTGTATATCTGATATAAACCAGTGTATAACTGATACTCTCTAGTATATAACTGATACTCTCTAGTATATAACTGATACTCACTAGTATATTCTGATATACACCAGTGTATATCTGATATAAACCAGTATATAACTGATATACACCAATATATATCTGATATTCACCAGTGTATAACTGATACTCACTAGTATATAACTAATATACATCAGTGTATAATGGATACTCACCGGTTAATATTATAGAAGGGTACAAGATAAAGAATAAAAAGTGCCTGTCAGGTGCACTAGCTTGTTGACCTAATTATCTTCAAGGGAATACATCTTTTAATGTTTGTTGATAAATAAAAGTTGTTAAAGAAAACTTACATTAATAATAAATGTATTTAAATATTATTTGTTGTCTTGCAATTTGTGAAATTTGATCCCATCATCGAGTCTCTATCCTCAATAATTCCAGGAGCTGCGGCAGCTCGGAGGGTAAGGAACCGTCTTGCTATCCAAGATCTTTTGTTTGCTCCAAGTGTTGGTCAAGAAAGTTTAAGATTTTTGAAGATGGTTTCCCCATGTCAGTGCTGCAGGATGAAGGATCTGGCAAGGAACTGCAGCTAAAGTTCTGTGTACAAATTTGACAGTTGGAATTCGAAATAAGAGTAGGCTGTATTATCGCTTCTGGACTGCATGGCTTATGTCCATCTTTATTATTTATTAGCCCGGATATAGAAGACCCCCCCCCCCCTTTCCCGCAGCACTGACAAGGGGAAATGACACTGGAAAATCCTGATGGAAATTTTGCCCAGATTTCCATGTTGCAGGCCAAAAGGAAAATTTTTTAAACTAAGAAACACATTTTGAAATCAAACAGGCCAGCAAATGACTATAAACTCTTTCTTGCTAGGCCTTCACCTAATAAGGCAGAAACCAGCAGGCTTCTTATAAAGGTAGAATGTCCTACCTTGGTATAGATGATTGTTCGAATAAAATCTTGGATAGGTTGATATGGGTATTTTCGGCTTAGGCTAATCAGAGATAAACAACTGGATGCGTCCATGCTTTGGAACATGGGGGTGGGGGTGGATGGCTGAATGCTTAGCGCGTGCGGGCTGTATTATAAGGTCTCTCATTGAGTCAACTGGCATGGTTTTGATTCCCCGGTTGTACGTGACAAGGAGTAGGGTCGCCTGTCCAACCTCGTGGGTTTTTTCTGGGTCCTCCAGTTTCCTCCCACTTCTAAAGACCTCTACACACAAGCAACTTATTAAAATAAAATTGAACCATATGTTAGACTCGAAATGAAGTCATTTGTGTCGAGTGGACATTAAACCCTGTTTCTCTTTCGCTTTGGAGCACACTAAATCCACTTATTCATCTCACTGCTGAACCTTTCTGTCATCATAAAAAAAATACCCAAGTTGATTATCAAGAGATGAATATTTTATTTCTACAGATGAAACAAGGAGAAAATAAACACAAACATTTATCTGTGAAAACACAAAGCACCGAACATAACTAATATAAAATAAAATCATGGTTAGAAAGCACATTTGATGCATTGAGTTTTATTGTTAGTTAATGACATTAACGATTACAAAATATAAAGTACCTAGATATAAATATTCCACACCATGGCTTTCTCCTTGGTCCAGATTAAGAAGTATAAATATTACATGGGTTCACTTGTTTACTAAGGGTAATCAAGTCTGTGAATAGGCAAACCTCGCTGGAACACCTTGCAGCGAGTGTACAGTGACAGATGCAGATTGGAAGCCTCCTTGCACAAAATTTAGAAAATTCAGGTTGTCAGTGGTTATTTGTGGTGCATATCTGTACCCGAATATATAACATTCAATTTCATCAGCTGCAATCTGACAATACTGCAATCTGACTATACTGCAATCTGACTATACTTCAAACGGACAATACTACAATCTGACTACTGAAATCTGACAATACTGCAATCTACAAAAAACTCCACTTTACACGTTTCAACGAAACAGAATAATAGTGAATTTAATATACTGTTATTTAGGGAGGTCAAGACCTTTATCTGGATCCGCAACTTCAAGCATAGACAGGAGCAAGCCGCGATGTAATAAATATTGAGCTTAATCATGTAGGATACGATACACTTGTCATGAACATGTTATTAATAGACCTAAATATATATATAAAAGCATATTTCTAATTCTTATCAAAATTAAGCATCATCAGTTATTCCATTTAAAAGTCGACAGAACAATGAACTATAAAACATTCAAAACATTGTGTTACTCTTGTGATGTGATGTAAAAATTTCATAAATAACCCTTATCATTATTAAATACATTATGCACTTCCCTTAAATCATCCTTTCTATTTAAGGATTGTTTCTTGATGTTGTAAAACCTCCTATCTTTAATATTGATTATGTCACAAAGTCACACACTTGTGACATATGGAATTAGAAAAAGTGTCCATCGTCAGTTTGAAATTCAGCTGTCCAGGCAAAATGCACAAAATTGTTTCTGAAGCATTCAACTTCATTTTGTTTGAAATTAATCAATGATAAATAAAATAATCAAAATCTGCTAGTATATAACCAATATACACCAGTATATAACTATTATACACTAGTATATAACTGATATAAACAGTACATAACTAATATACACCGGTTTATAACTAATATACACCAGTGTATAACTGATATACACCGGTATATAACTGATATACACCAGTATATAACTGATAAACACCAGTATATAACTGATAAACACCAGTGTATAACTGAAATACACCAGTATATAACTGATAAACACCAGTATATAAACACCAGTGTATAACTGATAAACACCAGTGTATAACTGATATACACCAGTCTATATCTGATAAACACCAGTATATAACTGATATACACCAGTGTATAACTGATATACACCAGGATATAAATATTCAACAGGAAATAAATAGAGCATTAGGTAAAGGAATGGTAGAAGTTTAATATTAAACATAGATCATATAAAATACAAAAGGATGACTGGGCGGTCTGATGTGTATGCTTTAGATCACATAGGATCTGTCATTGACTCAATTACAGACCTTATGGTCTAAAGTTCACACGTTGACCATTTGGCCACCCAACCCCCCACCATGGAGTTCGAGAAAATCATCGTCATAGTCACTGCTTCGACTCCATATCGACCAGCCCCCCTTAAAACCAGTAAACCAATTTTGAAAGTACAATATTGCAAACATTTACACAAACAGATGATATGAATTAATATTAAATAGATATAGTATAAAGCTGACACTGTATAATAATGGTTAATTCATTGGTAAATAAAATAAATAATTAATGCACAAATGGTTTTTAAATCTAAGGCCGTTATAACTGAAACCAGGGAATTATATAATCAACGGTATAAAATATTACAGTATATAATTCTCGGGTTTTATAATCTACAAAATACAACGTAAGAAAAGGTTTATATGATTAGGTTCTGGACCAGGAACTGGAACCAAAGAACCACTCATCTTGGTCTTGTTGTTATTGGGGGCGATGCTCTACCAATAACGACTAAGGCTCCGCCAAAACATGTACGATCAACATGAAACTTGGCACGTTTGTTCCTCCGAAATTGCGCATTGATCGACATGCTTCGATTTTTTGTACGTCACAATTCCAAGATGGCTTGTTCCTTTGACAATTGCGCATTGATCGACATGCTTCGATTTTATGTATGTCAAAATTCCAAGATGGATGCGATGATATCAAGATTCAATTCCTGGCCCATGGTACAGTGGTACTTGTTTAGCATATCAATTACACTGCATTGTTAATCAATAATAGTTTTATTTTAAAGAAGCAAGAAATGGAGGAGGGGTGGGGCGGAAGTGAGATTGTGCCAGTAATGATCAAACTACATAAACTAGATTCTACAACGCTTCTACTCTATTAAATTCTTTGTTAAAAGTTAAATCTATAATCTATAATGGCAGTGTGCATATTTACAGATTTACAGGAACTGATATATGAACTATTTACAAATCTCAGTGGGAAGCGGATGTTTAACAAGATTAAACAAACTTCTTCCACTGTCAACCCACTGGTGATAATCTTGTACCTATAGTAAGTGTCTATCGTTGAGCCTTTTCCACTGTCAGGTAGGCTATCAACAACCCACTAGTGATAATCTTCTACCTATAGTAAGAGCCTCTTCCACTGTCGGGTAGGCTATCAGCAACTCACTGGTGATAACCTTGTACCTATAGTAATTTTCTATCATTGAGTCTCATGAACGAATGAAAAAATGAGCCTCCTCCACTGTCAGGTAGGCTATTAACATCTCACTAGTAATAATCTTGTTCCAACAGTCAGTATTTACCTATTTCTCTACAACATTGACATCTCTACTTAATTCAAAGTTTATTTCATCTGTTAAGACATATTTAAAGTGTCTTCAGAGTACTTGAAATCTTCGGTACATATAATCAAGAAGTTGGCCCCCCTGGGCATAACCAAACCTCTGCACGGCAACATCGTGTCTAATTAGCATAATAATCAGAAGAAAAACTTGTCATTTTGAATGACAGTATGACAAAGGTGTGTAATTAAATTGTCTGTGCAGGTAAATACTGTTGTAATATTGGCAAGCAAAAATAAATTTCATTCATTATTAAATTAAAAGTGCAATATATTACAGTGTAACTATGGTAACTAAAATACAATATGGCTGGAAGATTGTCAACCCTGTTGGAGAAGTTAATGGACAGATTAACTGTAAGCAGATATCATACATGGTACACTTGCTTCACATGTTTAATTCTAGTCTCGTCACAATGTCACAATAAAATAGAACGGCAAAGAGTGGTCTCAGATATTATTTTAATAGCGGGGAGAGAGAGAGAAATGGGGTTTAACGTCCATTCGACAAAAATTAGGTCATTTTGGGACTAACCTATGGTTCAATTTTATTTCAATAATTCGCTTGCTTGTAGGGATCTTTAGCAGTGGGAGGAAACCAGAGAAAACCCACGAGGTTGGACAGGCGACCCTAATCCTTGTCACATACAACTGTAGAATCGAAACAGCGCCAGTTGACTCAATGACAGACCTTATGATACAATGCGCACGCTCTAACCATTCTGGGATATTACTGTAATAGCTAATCTCAGGATGACCCATACCACAATATACGAAGAATGGGAAACGCATTTGGTGTTAGGTTTTTCCCCCCCACGAAATTAAATTTTTGAAATTTGTTTTTTTTATTATCTGTCTGTCGAGATAGAAGAGATATTTGGGATGGAGAATTGCCTCTTGTACAGGCTACAAGTAAAACTAGAAACATGTTTTCATATTTTCATAAAGGATGGAACATTCCACATCACTTGTGTATGGATGGTGAAATTAAAAATCTGTCCTCATAAAGGATGGAGAATTAGGTACAAGCTACAACACATGTACAGGCTACAAGTTGAACTAGAAACATGTCCTCATAAAGGATGGAGCATTCCACATTACATGTGTATGGATGGGGAAATTAAACTAGAAACGGGTCCTAATAAAGTATAGAGCATTACGTACAAGTCATATCACTTGTTTAGGCTATGCACTGTTGGCGATGAACAGTAGGATGTTCAACACCATTTCAGTTTGTATAGGCAACGGTGAAATTCAACTAAAAATGAATGGTTCCTCTCAAAGGAAGGAGCATTACGTACAAGCCATATCACTTATCAAGACACGTCGTCGTAACAAAGACATGAAATTGGACATTTCAAAAAGCATCATTTATCAAATTAAAAATCAGGAATTATAAATAATTATATTTAGTATAAATACGGCGTCTTCGATTAATAGTAAGATACCTATATATTCAGTATAAAAAATGCATAGATATATAAATGTTAATTACAGTAAAAGCAGAATATACAAATCGGATCCTCATTTTACAATTTTACCTAAAATCAAGAGATAAGTAGAAATATTACGATATTGCCAATCTTTAAAACGATCAATTTAACCGTATATATTGTATTTTAAGGTTAAATTATTTGAAGTATCTAATTTATGGCATTTAAATTGAATGACAAGTAATTTCACTCGCCAGTCAATTTCTTTGCCTGTTAGTCCAGGTTAGCCAAATCGAGGCTCATTTCCGGCAAATAACAATTCTATTCTGTAATAATATTTCTAGGCCATTTAGAAGTATATGCTTCAGTAAATAACATAGTTATCTGGTTAGACCACAGGTGCCTGAATTTGATAATAGAGAGGTTTCGCAACTTTACATTTACACTTATGCTTAGACGATTAAACATGATCAGTTTTTGTGACGTATGACGTGAAGCGCACATCATAAAAGTGTGTCCGACAGATAGCAGCCTCCCTAACTGTATGTTCAAAACACGTAGCTAAACCTTGTTTAATTTCTATAATCTAGTCCATAAATTTTCTCTGAATTGTGGTTTTCATGAACTAAATCCACAGAGAAGATAAAACAAGAAGAGGTTGAGACAAATCATGTGCGTGCTTTACTAATCTCATCTTTAACAATCTATCTGTGATGAACACCTATCAAGATAGTGGACCAAGTTTGTGTTTCCACCTACTATGTGTAACTGTAAGTGTGAATTTAGCGAAACGTCATTATGTACAGTTTCCACTTACACTTATCTAAATATAAATGTGAGTGTAACAGTTAAGTTGCAAAACCTCTCTATTCTCACTTGAACATGAACGTAATAAGACATTATACTTAGTCACAGCTTAATGTTATTTTTGAAAGAGATTTTCCACGTTACAGAGGCCTGTGGTTATACTAGTATTTTCACAAATACAACAACAGAACTGTGGTTACTATTGGTTACAATAATGGGACCAACTGCGCTTCCTATATTTTTTTTATCTCCATATGCAAGCACATGGTAACAATAATATTAATCATACAACAATTGTAAGCTCAAAGATTCTAATAATAATTAATCATCAAGTTCTTGGAACTAATATTCAAAACTTCAGTATTGTCTGTTTCAGACTTTAATGTCTTATTTTAATTGAGCACATTATATAACTGGAATGTGGAATAAAAGTACCATTCAGTTCCCTTTAAATCAGGGTTCAATAAGCAGGGATCTTCTAGTATATGTAATGTAATATATAAGTGGCTTGCTGTATTCAGTTTGAAGTCAATGGACTCTGTCATCAGTGCGTGTAATAATAAAGTCCCAGCATAACTTGGGTTCATTCCATTTATAAAATGATTTTAAAAAAACTTAATAATAAAGGGTTTTTTTCTATCATGAATCAAAATTAAGTCACCTCCCAGTGTAAGGCTTTTAAAAGTGTTCTTCAAAAAATCCTTAGATGCAAACTCAAGCTTTCCTAAATATACACAACATGCATTAATCAAATATTAATCCAAGAGCTTAAATTTCATCTGAATAGACTGTGGGGAAAGTTTGTATTTGGTTATAATATAATGTAATAAAGGAATGGATTGGATTATAAGGTACAGGAAAGTCAACATATAACAACAAGCAACTATCACTTCAACTCGGGTATCGTGTAGTTGTGCTATTCAAGTGAGAGTTTCTGTATTAACAGACTAATTAACTCTTGCTAAAACTGCAGAACTAAACGATACCCAAGCTGTAGTGTATAATGTATATATAACCTGTATATTTAACAACATAAATAGAAATATAATAAATCAGCATGCAGTGATAATAAATTCAATTCAACAATATATCTAATTATAATATAGCAAGAAACAATTTACTTTATATCTAATTACAATAATATAGCAAGGAACAATTAAGCAGTATGTTAGAAAATAAATAAACTTAGAATTTTAAATCTAAAGTTTTTGATTGATATTGGAAGCCAGATTTTAAACAAATATATATATATATATACAAAGCTTGTACTTATTCTTAAAGTCTTGATGCATCATTTGTATTTTCGCCAAAAATATCAAATTTCCTCGTTTAATATGCACTTGGATCGATTTAACATAGGTTTAAGAAAACAAAATCAGCTTTCTTCGCTACCAACAAAAGATAGCGGTGTCTTGTTACGCTCAAGAAGCATAGATCGATGAAATTTCAATTTATTATAACTTTGTAAGTACTGGATTGAACCATTTTTAGATTGATATTCCTATTAGAGATTCAACTCTAACAATATTGTAGTTTACAGGGGATTCCGATAGCGCTAAATGATGCATCAAGTCTTTAATATAATCTTTGTTTTAATTCAAACAAAATCTATGTTTTTTTTAAGGATCAAAATAAGGTTTATAACATGTAGTTCTAGAAATGAACAAGATTCTCTTTCATCTTTTTAACAAAATATAATCTAACAGAAAAATCAACAACCATTTCTAATCATTTAATTGTGAAAAAATAATTCATAAAAATATAACAAAGTCATCTTCTTTCATTCTAACAAAAAAAAAACAATTCATGATTCTTCTTTCAATATTTCAATAAATTTTTTCATTAATCTTAATCAACCTGATATGACATTAGGATAATAGCGTCACAATGTTACATTGTCGATACTTGACCAAATTCTCTCTGTCCCATGAACGCTGAAAATCTGGTAAATGCAAGAGTATCGAGCAACGAACATGCACCTATCGAATATGAAAAAGAACAACCAATCACAACATGAGAGACATGTTCGCTGTGTTTTACTTCAGAGTCTACTCAACATCTGTTAAATGGGACTGACAGAATTGGATTCTGGATCACATGTTCAGAATGTGGAGAAACTTACAATCAATTATCCCTGTCATGTCTGTTTTATATCCATATATTATTTCTAATCAGTTGTGAATACAGGAATCAATCCATAAGTTTCTATTTCCTAGGTTATCTTAAAGAGAGTAATTTAGTTTGATTTCTTTGTCAAAACTAAATTGTTCATGTTATATCATTAAAAGATATTCTTAACCTATTTTCACATTTTATTTTCTCTCATTCTGCCATCACGGGTTACATGTAATCTGGCTTAAAGATTATTTATACCTTAATAACGTTAGTCACAATATATAGCTTCTATTTATTATAAATGTCTAATGCAAGTTAAAAAAATCAGCTACAGTCTTGTAAAAAAAAATTGTCTCCAACAGATTAGATACAAATTATGAATTTTCTCTTTCTAGACAAATAATGATAATTTATTCAGTTATACAAAATCCCAAGCTTAGCCATCTCTCTTTTGCTAAATCACAAATTTTCCCTTTTTACAAATCAAATGATTTTCCGACTTTTACAATTGAAATACCTTCATTATGTTGGATGGGCAATATTCATGAAGAGATGTACGACCGGGGAATTGGAACCCTGAGATTTACTCCTTGTCACGTCCAACCGGGGAATTGGAACCCTGCCAGTTGACTCAATGACAGACCTTATAATACAGCGCACACATGCTAACCTTTCAGCCAAACAAACCCCCAATATTCGACAATCTCCTGGACTGGATTCAATCAGAACAAAAACAGGACTATCAATTAGATTTTGCAAAACATAAAGATGACCGTATTTTGCATAGATCGATGGAATATTAGTTCATTATATCTTTGTAAATAATGAACAGAATTGAACCAGTTTTGGGTTGATGTACCTTTTAGAGGTTCAACTTTCACGATATTGTACTTGTTTTATGGAATCATATCACGATCAGAGGCTTGCCGCTCCAGAATCCAATCAAAGGGATTGTTTTAAAGGGATTACTCAAGATGCATTGGGGTTTTATTTTAACAAATATACCTTCATTTAGTAGAACGAGCAAAATTACAATTTATGGTAAAGCTGATGGAGACAATTTAGAATGAATCTAGTATAAAGAACACCAATATTTATTCCTGATAATGTTGTATATGAACTCACTTGAAGATGTAATGGTTTAAATATTGAGTATAAAAGTTGATTGTATTCGTGATTACTGATCTATTCGGGATTTACCGATAGATTTGATAACTGTCTTGGTAACCGTGGCAGCAGCTAAAGCCGCGTACGACTGCCATTTTTTATTTTTAGATCCATCGGAATAATCAGCAACTCCACGAATTATCATAAAACTGTCCTTCCTATTACCAACAATAGATTCTAAAACTTGATCGAATTCTGTATCGAATGCGGAGATGTTGTATCGCGATGCGAAATCTAATCTCGTGGCATCGGATCTAACTACACGACTTCCGGCACCAAATACTCCATAGTGAAGTCGAGGCATTCCCTCTCGGACAACAGCTCCCTCTGGTGGGAATGGATGTTGAACCTCGATGACCTGATCCTCGCCGAGATCCATGTAAAGACGATCAGTGTTATCTGGAGGACGCTCGAAGTTCGTTTCTTGACCTTGAAGAACCTGTTCGCCTTCCAACATGTAACGTTCCCATGATGCCAGGTTCGGGTTGGATCTCTGAGCTTGCTCAATCTTCTCCGTTATTTTCTGGAGTTCCAGGTCTCGGGGCGCCCACGTTTTCAGATTATAATGAACGTCACCTTGTTTATTTTTCAGGATTTTGTCGCAGTAGTAGTAGATGTAGCCTCTGTCGTCTTGTCTTGAGAGGATAACATCACCCAGACGGACATGTTTATAGTAATCTGTATAGTGAGGAACTCCACCAGCCACGCCCACTATAAATACATGCTCGATATTCTGAAATCCACCTAGCAACAAAAACAAATAATGGTATTAATATTATGCAATAACATGGATGACATTGATTTAGTTACTACATCTATAAACTTAATTGAGTCTCACAAACTTCCATATTTCTCAAATTAAATGTTTGAAAACTTTAGAATTCTTAAGTTGGTTAAAAGAAAGAGATATCTGCATGGCAACAAAAACAAATAATGGTATTAATATTGAGAGAGGAACAATAAAGCTAACTTTAATGTGCTGTCAATGGTAAATACATGACTGCAGTTTAATGAAATGAAATGAAATGGGGTTTAACGTCCTACTGTTCTGCTCTGACTGGGCTAATGAAGACAGGCATACGCCATACAGTGTGCTATGAGGGAATTTTTTCCCGGACAGCTGCACTATGGCCTACTCTTGTATCGAATTCCAACTGCCAAGGGATCGTTTACGTGCACGGGTTCTCGTCCCATCAGAACGACTAGATAGCTTTCCTTGTCAGGCCCTCCGACACTGGAAAATCCCGATGATCTTTCTCGGCCAATGCAGGGATCAAACATGCGACCTCTGCAGTTTCAAGCTACTTGTCCTTGTCATGCCTCCACCGACCCACCCTGCATCCTGCTCCATGCTCCATTTAATGATTTCTGGAAGATTGTTCCACTGAGAACAATCTGTATCTAAATGATTTCACCTTTGGCAACATACTGATGAAGTCTGTATGACTGGAGGTTACGCGAAGGAACATGTATTTGCATAAGGTTGGATAAATATTTGTAACATAACAGCTATCGGGTCATCCAAACACAGGACCTCAGTTGTCCGTCTCTTTTCCTTTACAGGCCTCCCATCCTGCACCACTGACAATGGGACAAAAAAATAAAGATATTGAGACGTAGACTTACCTAACAATCTGGTTGTAGAATTACCAGAGGATATTTGAGCAGCTCGAACATGACCTATAGCGGGTAACTTAGTTGATACAATTTTATGACCACCAATATATCCAAGAGTATACACATTAGATTCACCTGAAAGGAGAGAAAAATCAGGTCAATCGACACAATCTATGTCATTTAGATTCACCTGTAAATATAATATAATATTCACCCGTACATACAGTCCTTCACGTCTAAGGTGTGCTTTTGCAGCTGTGCCTCTCGAAGCACCTCGACTTTACTTTGCGATACTGAGATTAACAAAACTACTTTCAGTTTTTGTTTTATTTTTGAACTGCTGCTTTCGAGCTAACAGTTCCGATGATGATGATTCTAACACTAACATATTCACCAAATATTAAACAAGACTAAAGCATAAATACAAACTGGCTCTCCTTAATTAAAAAAAAAATGTAGAATTACTCTTGCAATATAAGAAGAGATTTTTATGGGAGCTATTTACTAATTTTTGAAATTGGAAGGAGCTTTTTATGGCTCCAGCATAATTTTATAAACGTGAAGGACTCTACATACTATGTAGAACATTTCCGATGAAGAAATCAGTAACATCAACCCCTTCTTCCACAAGATCAAAACCATTATATTACAAATATTTCCAATAGGAGTCAAAAGGATGGGTTGCCAGCTGACTCAATGATACAGCGCACACATGCTAACCATTCGGCCATCCAACCCCCATTTATATATGTGTAAGCACTACTGGATGGTTCACAAATCAAACAACCAATTAATCGTACCTTCAGTTTTATATTTAACATATGTTCTTTTATTTTCCATCATGGAGTCGATGGCTAGTTTCTCACAATATAATGCTGTAATAATGGCTATCGTAGGTTGATCACTAGTCGCCATCATAGGCATATTCTTCACTACCTCTACCTCTGTAATATAAAATACACACTTTATCATCAAGTCACAAACAGCGGATTGTCAGAAAGAAATATAGTTCAATGTCCACTCGACACAAACTAGGTCATTTTGTGACTAATATAGGGTTAGATTCCATTTCCGAAATTTGCTTGAGCTTAGGGGTCTTTAGCAGTTGCAGGAAACTGAGAGAGAGAGAGAGAGAGAGAGAGAGAAAGAGAGAGAGAGAGAGATGGGGTTTAACCTCCACTCGAGATAAACTATGTCAACTCAGGACTAACATATGGTTTGAATAATTCACTTGCTCGTAGGGGTCTTTGGCAGTGGGAGGCAACTGAAGGACCCAGAGAAAACACATGTGGTTGTGGTTGGACAGGCAATCCTTGTCACGTAATAGAGTGGGAATCGAAATCACACCACTTGATTCAATGACAGACCTTGTGATATCATGCACATGCATTAACCCACTAGACCAAACCAACCACCAAGACCTGGAGAAAACCCATGAGGTTGGACAGGTAACACTACTTCTGGTTAAAGCCACTTCACTCAATGACAAATATAATGATGTGAACCACACACGCTAGACAATTCGCGCCACCCCCATCCCCGTTCCCCACCATTCATCTAATATGTAGGTAAAGTAGCATTAGAAGGTTTCAGATTTATTACCAGTTTTTCCCGTCTTTTCATCAAGTACTTGACGAACAACGCCACCATTTTCTAATGTTCGTACTAATTCTCGTGTTTTAAGTTCTTCAAGCTGAGCTGTTACAATATGTTCATCTGA
Source organism: Patella vulgata (assembly GCF_932274485.2). NCBI lineage: Eukaryota > Metazoa > Mollusca > Gastropoda > Patellidae > Patella > Patella vulgata. The sequence goes on from NC_065883.2 coordinate 3,274,433, forward strand.
TGCTGTTATTCTGGAACACAAAATCAAATATTTAATAAACTATGGTTATGTTTATTCTTTTGAAACATTTTGCTTCCAGAATTCATTAAGAGCTATTCAGACCTTCCTAGAGGACCTGACAAGGACAGCTGTCTAATCATGGCATGCATGTAAAAGATCTCTTGGCAGTTGGATTTCGACATAAGAGTAGGCCGTAGTGCTGCTTCTGGGCAAAATTTCCATTATAGCACCCTGTACAGTGTATGCCCGTCCTTAGTAGCCCAGTCGGAGCAGAACCGTAGGAAGTTAAACCCAATTTCACTTCATTTCCTTTTTCCAAATCATTTTATCAATTCCTTGTTCCTATCTCACATTGTCCGGGCAAAGTTTCCCCTGATAGCACACCGCATGGTGTATGCCCATCTTCATTAGACCAGTTGCAGTTCAGGAGATTAGAACGTTAAACCCCATTTTATTTCCTATTTCAGATGAATAAAACGAAGATTTATTTGACAAAGTACAAATAAAACAGCTTTAAACATATACAGATAGTGTGAAATGTGGTTTAATATCTACTAGATCATTTCGGGACTAACATATGGTTTAATGTTAAGTGCATGGGCGTAGGCGTTATTCACAGTGGGAGGAAACCAGAGAACATGGAGAAAACTCATGAGATTGGACAGGTGACCCTTCCCTTGTCACGTACAAGTGTATGATTTTATTATTATTTTTATTATTTAATACATTTATATAGCACATCTTTCACCGAAAGTGTTCAGATGCACATAATGTACGCTACCTGAATAAATCCTCTACAGCTAAAACATTCAACCACCCAAACATCCCACAAATAGTGATCATTAATATAATGTAAGCTACCTGCATGATTACAGCTAAAACATTCAGCTACCCAAACCTCCCACAAACAGTGATCATTAACATAATGTACGCTACCTGATTAAATCCTCTACAGCTAAAACATTCAACTACCCAAACCTCCCACAAACCGAGACCATTAACATAATGTAAGCTACCTGATTACAGCTAAAACATTCAGCCACCCCAACCTCCCACAAACAGTAATCATTAACATAATGAACGCTACCTGATTAAATCCTCTACAGCTAAAACATTAGGATATGCAGATTCTAAAATATGTAATAATTTTTCTCGTACAATCTCTGATTGAGGTCTTAAATCTTCTTTGTTGAAACCTGAAAATAACAATATTAAAATGTCACAAATATTCTGTATAATCAAATATTAGTCAACTTACAAGTCAATCTTCATCCCAGAGATAAGTTACTCTTCGTTTATATCTGGTAAAACTGACCGGCCATTTTGAAATCGGAAGAATTTCATTCTAACAAATCCTGCCAATCATTTAAAATCACCCCAAATCATCTAATTTGTACTTGATTTTAAACATTTTTTACGGATTTTAAACAATGATTGATATTGAATGAATGTTAAAGAAATTAATGTTAAATACACAAGATTAAATGATACCCAGGTTACAGTGGAAGGAGATACAAACACACAGATTATAATAATAATAATAAATGTGTTAGGCTGTGGTTAATTAATTGTTTGTTTCTCATGACCTGCCCACATGTCCGTTTTCATCCGTAATAATTACACACTTCCATAATTATTAGGTCAAATTTAGCGAGGTTAAAAATTTGTCCTGTAAAACTATATTTGTTTGCCTTTAAATATGAAATGAAATGAAATGAAATGAAATGGAGTTTAACGTCCTACCGTTCGGCTCCTAACCTGGGCTAATGAAGACGGGCATACGCCATACAGTGTGCTATGAGGGAAATTTTGCCCGGACAGCGGCACTACGGCCTACTCTTATATCGAATTCCAACTGCCAAGGGATCTTTTACGTGCACGCCAATGTGTACACGGGACCTCGTTTTTTCGTCCCATCCGAACGACTAGACAGCTTTCCTTGTCAGCCCCTCCATCCTGCATCACTGACAAGGGAGAACCACGCCGGAAAATCTGGATGAACTTTCTCGGCCAATGCAGGGATTGAACACCCGACCTCCAGCCTTTAAATATGAACAATGAATTGATGCATTAATATTGTTACAGAAACAATTTTGTGGATCAGATAATTTCCTTAATAAATAACATGTATAATACATCTAATTGTTCCAAGACAGTCTAAACAAAACCTATCCATAAATTATGACATTTATGGATTAGTTGCGAACTCTCTTGCACCAATTGATTCCATGTCAAATGAGACGAAGATTGGTCGGGACAAATTACGACCCATTATACTTATCACCGAATCTAAACCAATCAAAAGACATATATTTTTGATTGATTAGAACTGTGTGCATAATTCACATTAGTTTGTTCAGTTTAAGGCGGAGAACATTTGGTCTGGAATGACCAAGGCTACTGGAAGATAAACTAATTTCTACGAAAATTCCACCTTTATAAATATGCCATATTTTTTATCCCATATCCCATCATGCAACCATTCCTTCAATTCATTTACAAGCTACATTTAGTTTACAATAAAAAAACAATTTAAACAAAGAAAACAGCTTTTTTTTAATAATTAACAATCTGTCGAGGCTTGAAACATTTTAATGAACACTCATGCTCACAACTATTGAAGTCACACATAATTAATTATAAAGCCTTAGGCCCGTTTTTTAGGAGCGTGTTTTCGCTGGTTATATAAAAACGGTACCATTACATTTGCAATAGACCATCTTTTTCGCCATCGAAAACATGCACGGAAACGCCGCGAAAACATGTACATTGAAAAAGACAAACAAACACCAACACACCAGAATATCTTTTTAAAATTTAAAATCAAAATATGAAAATTAGTCTTTTTTTAAAAAAAAAAAAAAAAAAAAAAAATTCTTTACGACACTATACTTTTAAAAGATGAAGAAAATGAAATGAAAGTAGAGAATAAAGTTTAAACCACAGTACAGCACAGCATGACTAAAACCACACACCATCCATCTACCTTTTGAACATATTTAACAACATTTTTACAGATAAAATAAATTGAGACATGGTTTAATGTCCTACTTTTCTGCCGAACCAGGCGAATGAAGATGGGCATATATGTCATGCAATGTGCTACGAGGGGAATTTTGCCTGAACAACGGCGTTACCTTCTTTTGAAATGAAATGAAATGGGGTTTAACGTCCAACTGTTCTGCTCCGAACTGGGCTAATGAAGACGGGCATCCGCCATACAGCGTGCTACGAGGAAAATTTTTCCCGGACAGCAGCACTACGACCTACTCTTATATCGAATTCCAACTGTCAATATGTACGCACGCCAATATGTACACGGGACCTCGGTTTTTCGTCCCATCAGAACAACTAGACAGCTGTCCTTGTCAGGCCCTCCGTGGTGCATCACTGACAAGGGGGAACCACACCGGTAAATCTGGATGAACTTTCTCGGCCAATAAAGCGATCGAACACCCGACCTCCAGGCTAGCGAGCCAGCGTCTTACCCACTCAGCCACTGTGACCCCCAAAGGATTCTTTTACGTGAAGAACAATGTCATTATATTTAATTGAATTTTCACTTCCTTTCACTTTAACTTTTAGAATAAAATGCAACAGCAGCATTTCCGCTTTGCTAGGTTCCCACTATCACGATTCATGCCACGAATGAAATCATGGAGTAATCGTGGTAATACTATTAAGTCTTATCATATATTGAGGTCAGTCGTCGCAAACGTGTTGATCATAATGAAACGTATTCAAACGTATCTGAACATAGTAGATCATGGACTCAATAGGGGCAATCCTATCGTAATGCATCTCACATATTCCTGAAGCAATGGCCTGAGAAATCCCTCTACGGCCATTGCTGGATTGGCTTCTGATACTTGAGCTTTTGAGGGAGTTTGTCTATTCTTCCCGTTCAATCAAATCTATCCCAAGTACAGCAACATGACACCCCTTCTTTAATCTGGGGTCTTCCCTAAAACTTTGGATAGTGATTTAAGGTATTAAAAACTGTGAAAGTATGTTCGTCTCCAAACAGTATTGTTTACATTGTTTTCGATTTGATAGCCTCGTTTGTCACGCAATTAGTTTTTCTGCAATATTCTGCTATGCACTGGTTAATCTTGAGTCGTGACGTAACGTTATGTAAAAATATTTGATCCAATTTGGAGCTCTGTTTTAGGCGTAATGCTTCTGTAACGCAGTTAGCTATTGGTTGTTAATCAGACCATTGACCAGTCATAATTTGAAACAGAAATTTGCTTTCGTTAAAGCAGTGTTTAGTGGGATTAGGAATAATCAAACGAAACATTGCGAGGAGTATGCGCATCTCACGACAGTGAGAACCTAGCATTATTCTTCTGCAAATTAAATCTATCTATGTCCACACCAACAATTAAATGAATTGAGTCGTAATTGGACAGTTACAATGTCGATGGTTGGTGGTACAAATAAGGGCTGTCTCAAGGAGTTCTAACCGTAAAAATGTTGATAAGCATGTTGAAAGAAAAAACAAGACAACCAAAATCGTAAAAATCCTTGGGCAAGATTTTACTTACTTGACCCGAATAAACCATCCATACCTGATCCAAGTTAAAAATTAAATAGTTATAAATTATTAAATCTGTTTTTGTAAATAAACTAGTTATATCATCAATAATTAAATATACATTATGTAAGATTTAGATAAAGTGCTGGTTGTTCTTGCTATAACAGCTCAAAAATAGATAACGTAAAATGAAAATTTTGAAAATTTTATTCAAATTACTTCATTCTGAGCCAAATTATCACTGTTTGTAGTTTTGACACGATGTGTGCATTGTGGTAACCAGGACACTGGTTCGGACTTAGCCTCGCTTTCCCATTTTTAAATTAAAGTTTTAAATGGCAAACCGTTCTAATCTAGTTAAAATCTTGAGTATCTGATGCTATCGAGAGTTGATTATGCTCTTTTCATGTTGATAAATGTCTTATTAATAATTTAGATAACATTTCAGGCCTAAAGAAAGACCTGTAATAGACAGATTTAGCTCTTACATAATGTATGTTTAACGTGTGCGAACCCTGGCAGGGTATAATGTATGATTAATTCATTCACTCCATTAAAATACAGAATATGCCAGTTGATTTTCGAATTCACCGTAATTACGAACATATAAACTATCACAGCCAACATTTCACCCAGGGTTCACACTGTTGGTGGTCAAAGTCGCAATTTGCAAAATACCAAATTGAAACAATTCGCTTTTAGGGTACTGACAATTTTTTCATGATTTCATGAATTCAAGTATCTTCAGCAACGCATGGAATGAAGATTGACTACCCGTTAAAGAAAGTTTTAAAAAGAGAAAAAGACAAAATTGAAGAATAGTTTCATAGAAAATGTTAAACGTCGAGGCATATCTAAGTAATACGATAACTATTCATAAATAAAATTCAAGATATTATTGTTCCTTCACCTATCAGTCAAATCATGCAAAAAAATAATTTAACAGAAGAAACTAGAGGAAATTGCTGAAATTTAAAATTATTTTTTGTTTTACTAATTCAAATGATGCATATAAATTTCATACACATCAGAGGATAACTTTCATTATTCATAAGGTTCAACAAAGAGAAAAAAGGGCCATAACTCTAGAAGAAATAATTTAACAGATTGATCCATTTAGATTCATCTGCATGACGACAGGCAGATAACAGACAGTTTAAAGATATCGATCAATTTCAAATTACAGTTCAACGACAATAAGTTATATTTATAGAACGGCTTCATGAGTTAACAGGTTTAAACATCGAGGCCGATGATTGGACAGATGACTCTACTTCTTGTCACATACAATCAGGGAATCGAAACCACACCAGTTGACTCAATGACAGACCTTATGATACAACACGCACGAGCTAACCATTCGGGCATCCCCCCCTCCCAATTATCTTAAATAGGTGCAGTATGTCCACAACATAAACAAATAAAAACACAGGTATCTTGAAAAGGTGTGGTACGTAAAATGTGAACAACATAAACAAATCATATAAACTCAGGTATCTTGAAAAGGTGTAGTATGAAAAATATCCTTAAAATAAATAAATAAAAACAAAAGTACAGTATGACCAGCGTGATATCATGTTTTATCAAAGATTCACACCGATAGGATTGTAAACTGATTAAAATACAGATGTATATTTCGTTTCGGCTTTTTATACTTTCGATGACCTACACTACATGAAGATCTGACAAGTTATAGCGATAGGTCACGTCAGGGGTCAAAAGACCGACTTATGACCCTATGATGTCAGACATTTGATTAACCAATCAGCATTGATATCACTAGTTGATTACCCACAGTTCAGTGCAAAACACGCCTAAAGCTCGCCGTGACAGACTGTTTCATTGGCTTATCCCCGACACCATTCAGAACACGAGTTAAATAACAACTCTTCCAGATCCAAGTGTAGTAAAGACAAGTAAAACGAAATTTTGAACTATAAAAACGAAACGAAATAAGATCTGTGTTTTAACCAGATTGATAGGATTGTATCTTGAACACAGTTTAATTGTGTGTTTAAAATGTAAATCTTGGATTCTGAAGTTTTTAATAAATAAAAGGTTTTCCTAAAATAACTGTAAAACAGTTTAATTCTGTGTTTGAAATGTAAACGCTTGGAGACTGAAGTTTTTAATAAATAAAAGTTTTTTTTATAAAATTGCAATATTAATTGATGATTATGACATTTTTCATACTTTTTGTTACATAATTTGTGGTAAAAACTTAAAAATGAACAAATTAGGTGTGACAACAAACAAAATCTGTTGGTGCTTGAAACAATCAGGAAATAACTTCTTGTATAAAACTATAATATTCATCTTGGTAGTTCTGATGGCATTTAGTACATGTAACTAAATAAGAACATGTGACAATTAAATGAAATACAAGTTACTTTAAAGTTTATTTCTGGCAAAGAAAGATAAAGAGAAAAAAACTCTTGTCAAAACATCACCAGTAATAAACTTTAATGTAATTTGTATTCCATTAAATTGAATCTTGTTATATTAATTCACAGCTTAGAGGCAGGGGATAGATGTAGCGTCCATTTATTGATGTCATTCCCCTCAGGCCCCGAGTTTACAAAGCATTCACAGACTTAATTTAGGAATTTACTCAAAATTGTTCTCCTTTATAAAACTTTTGTTGTTTTAATGTAAGAAATACATCAATAAGAAACTATGTGCAAAGTTTTGTGTTTCTGGATCAAAGATATTTCTCATAAACAGTGATTGAAAGTTGAGTAAATTCTTAACTTAAGTCTGAGAATGCTTTGTGAACTCGGGGCCAGATAATTTTAATAGAATAGCCGTAATACCAAGATGAATACATGACCAAAAAAAACTCAATCTGATTAAAACACAGAAGAAGAAATGGGGTTTAACGTCCACTCAACACAAACTAGGTCATTTTGGGACTAGCATATGGTTCAATTTTATTTCAATAGTTCGTCTGTGCGTAGGGGTCTTTAGCAGTGGGAGGAAACCAGAGGACCCGGAGAAAACCCACAAGGTTGAACAGGCGACCCTACTCCTTGTCACGTTCAACCGGGGAATCAAAACCACGCCAGTTGACTCAATGACAGACCTTATGACACAGAAAGCACACACTAACCATTCAACATCACACCCCCACGTGTAATAAAGACAAGTAAAACAAAATTTTGAACTATCGGTATAAAAAAGGAAACGAAATAGTATCTGTGTTTTAATCAGATTGGGTGAAACTATGAATAAGAACAACTCCAACTGTGGGTTATATGTGTAATACCTACCTATATTTTCCACCGATATTAGATTTTCTAATAGAAGAACAAACAGACAAATTAAACCTTTTGTTTCTAATGCCAAGATAATATAACACTTAAAACACCAGAATCAATATCATCTGATGAAGGTCGATTAAAGACCGAAACGTTATTATTAAATCTCGCCTAAATCTACACTAGTCTCTGTTCTTCTTCGGTTAGGGCAGTGAATCTCAATCGGTGTGCCACAAAATTTTTAACGGCACACTAAGAAAATATGAAAACCCACTTGACCCCAATTGAGTATTCACTGGTGTCTGCTGATAAGTTCATAACTGTGTTCAGTGATTCTCAACCGGTCTGCCGCAAAATTTTTAACTGCACACTAAGAAAATGCAAAAACCTACTTGACCCCAACTGAGTATTCACTGGTGTTTACTGATAAGTTTATAGCTGTGTTTTTCTTTATTTAGTTTGAGTCATTCTATGTGCCTATGACTAGTCTCTACGGTTATATTCTGTCTGACTTAACATCTTTTTATTTTTATTTTCATGTGTTCCAAGATGTGTCGTTGGCACAAAAAGGTTGAGAACCGCTGGGTTAGGGGATCCTTTACTTGCTTATTCTATCAATATCGTCTTTTCAACAACAAGATAAAATAATCTTCAGATTTGATAATAGTCTTGATCAATGTTCCGTTATTTTTCTGTCTTGTTGATTTTATGCCTGACAAATATTTTTGTCCAAAATTAAAAAAGGATCTTAGAAGATTCTATCATCCAGGACATAAAATTATCTTAGAAGATTCTATTGTCCAGGACTCATCACATAGCACCAGAAATTACACTGCCATCATATAGCTTGCCCCTACACAGCAGACCTGAGCACTCCCCCACCCCTTCTCAAATATTCTGGCAACAGGCCTGTTACTGGAGTACGTATTACATAGTCATATTAGATTACAAACATCTGACAACACCTGGTTTAAGTTGAGATAAATAGATTATAATTTATTTACAGGTAGACCAACAGGTAATATATAATTAAAGGTAAGTTCTCACCTGGACTCTGTGGGGCATCTTTATCATCTAATTTCATTATTTCTAGATCAACCTTAACCGCTAATTGATATTTGTCACCTTGCATCTGTTTCATACATTTCTTTATAAACCCCACGTAATCTACAAACATATAGAATTTATAAGACATGGCTGAATTAAGATATGGAAATGAAATGAAATGGGGTATAACGTCTGACTGTTCTGCTCCTATACTGGGCTAATGAAGACGGGCATATACGCCATACAGTGTGCTATGAGGGAAATTTTGCCCGGACAGTGGCACTACGGCCTACTCTTATATCTAATTTCAACTGCCAAGGGATCTTTTACATGCAAGCCAATATATACACAGGACATCGGTTTATTGTTACCTCCGAATGACCAGACAGCTGTTTTTGTCAGGCCCTACAGATGAACTTTTTCAGCCAATGCAGGAATTGAATGCGCTACCTCCAGACTAGCGAGCCAGCGTCCTACCCACTCGGCCACATTAAGGCATGGGCTTTAGGAGTTGGCACCAAGGGCCATCCAAACATTAAAGATAAATTCCCATAAAAGTATTTATCTGATGGTTTTTTCCAATAAAAGTAAGGCAATTTTGGTATATATGGAAAGTAGAGATATCCAATCATAATAGAAAAATACTGGATTCCGTGCATACAGGTCAAAAATGTAAGGGTTTCCTGACGATTAGGGATGTCTGTTTGAGTGATGTGAAAGGTTGCACGCGAAGATTGTTTTATTAGTGAATATTTGATGTTTATGTTGATAAACTTAATGGTGAGCTTAAACATACAACAGTTTCTGAGACAAAAAACATGAAAAAAGACGTGGGCAGTTGATTTCTATTGTTTTTATTTCATAAATAAATGGTGATTGAGTAATAAAAATAAAGCACTCATTGACAAGGAATGTTATATTCGCCAATTATCGAATAAAAAACATACGTTTCAACAAAGGATCTTCCAGTATTTACGTAATAGGTCAGAGGTGAAAATCACACCGTGTCAATGACTTTGGCATCATTCCAATATTTTCACATTGACACTTACGGCTAATAATTTTAAGATATGAAGAGTGACTTGTGTATGCAATGAACACGTGACACAAAAATTATTTTGAGAAGGATTTGAAGCTACATTTTGATAGATTAATTAGTTTGAATATGTTTGAATATCATCAAATCACTCGGAGAAATGAGATTTAACGTTAACTGGACACAAACTAGGTCATTTCAGGACTAACATATGGTTCAATATTTCACTTTCGCGTTGGGGTCTTTAGCAGTGGGAGGAAACCAGAGGACACGAAGAAAACCGACGAGGTTGGACAGGCAACCCTACTCCTAGTCACGTACAAGCTGGGAAATTGAAACCACGCCAGTTGATTCAGTGACAGACCTTATGATACAACGCTCACGCGCTAACCAATCGCCCCCCCCCATGAATGAATGAACAAAATAGAACACATAATTATTGTACCTTTAGGAAAGTTTTCTGGTCGAACTAATTCTTTAAAGAAATCGTAAGCCGTTGATACTTGATTATAATAATCTGTACCGTCTGCATACCAGAACTTTAATCGACGACTTTCCTGTAATAAATAATCAAGAAATGTCATGGAATTCATTATTTTGAAAAATAATCTTATTTGAATTTGTAGGTTGCCTACATTTTTATAGTCTTTTAGAGGCATGTAGTAACTGGATAGAGCAATAAACAAAAACACAACTTCTGAAAAAAACAGCTACTTCTTTATTTGGGTGAAGTTTCGAAGACATACAGGTAACCATTACCTCACCACATGTATATCATGGGGTTGGCACACTGATCAGCAGTAAATACCAGCATGGCCACTACTATCACGGATAGGGAAAACTGGTCAGCAGTGAATATTCGCTTGGCCACTACAATCACTGAGAAAAATGACTGGATAGAGCAATAAACAAAAACACAACTTCTGAAAAAAACAGCTACTTCTTTATTTGGGTGAAGTTTCGAAGACATACAGGTAACCATTACCTCACCACATGTATATCATGGGGTTGGCACACTGATCAGCAGTAAATACCAGCATGGCCACTACTATCACGGATAGGGAAAACTGGTCAGCAGTGAATATTCGCTTGGCCACTACAATCACTGAGAAAAATGACCTCTAAATAGAGAGGTCTCGCAACTTAAACATACATTATGCATGAGCTAAATCCGCCTATATCAGGTCTTTCTTTAGAGAGAGACAGAGAGAGAAATGGGGTTTAATGTCCACTCGACACAAACTAGGTCATTTCGGGACTAACATATGGTTTAATTTTTATTTCAATAATTTGTAGGGGTCTTTAGCAGTGGGAGGAAACCGGAGGACCCGGAGAAAACCCAGGAGGTTGGACAGGCGACCCTACTCCTTGTCACGTATAACCAACCGGAGAATCGAAACCACGCTAGTTGACTAGGGCTGGCGGAAAATATCGATATTGCCGATAATGATCGATTATCACGCAATTATAGGTACTTCACTTGTAAGAAGAAGTCCATAACAATAATCCTTATCACTGTATTCTTTGTAACGCGTGCTTGGGCCTAGAACTGTAATTAAACAGAATAGTCATAATAAAACACATACGTTTTGTTTTTTTCAAGCGAGACGCCACCGGTGAGAAATGTTTGCTGCTTATGTCATGATGAAAGCCAATGGTTTCCCGTAACATTCAGTTGTGCCCCTTATTTTAACTCTCCATTTCTGGAATATTGCAATTATATGGATCTCACAGTGACCAGGACCCTCCCCCCCCTCCCCAATCCTGCATCGAGTTAAAAGACGTTTTGGCCTTACCAATGTGAAACAGATTGGGGAGTTAGATGGTCAAGTGTGCTCCATGTCATAAGGTCTTTCTCGCACCAACAACTCAACTTACCACAAAATGTTTTCCTGTTTTTCCATCAACAAGGAAACACATAAATCCCAACTGTAACTGAGGTTTAGAGAGGTCATCAGCATCAGCTGAAAATAAAACATTAAATATTTATTACAAATTTAAGATCAAGACATTTCACATTTCACAATGATGCTCTATTTGAGGAAATATTTCACATAAATCAATTTTATGAATCATGCTCCATTCGACAAAGTTATTTCACATTGGTCTTAGTCTTATTAATCATGCTCCATCTGAGGAAATATTTCTCATAGATCTATTCTATGGATCATGCCAAGTCCTATTTGAAGTATTTTTGTACTATACAAACAACTAGGCACTGTTCCTTGCCAGACCCTCCCTCATGAACCACTGATAACGGGAAACCATAAAAGAACTATCTTGGCCAACACCGGGATCGAATAATGAGAGAAAGAGATGTGGGGTTAAACTCCACTTGACACAAACTAGGTCATTTTGGGACTAACCATGGATCGAACTAGGGGGGGGGGGGGGGGACTATTTCGCCCAACCACCGCTAATTTCAGCCTCCAAATACCCATAAAGTCGCCCCCTCATGTCACTGTATATTTATTGAAGGGCGAAGTTGTTCAAGAGACATAGAATTATCGCTGTACCTGTCAAGCATAAATAAACCCTATGTGAGGCTCAAAGGGAAATGTGAAATCAATACAGGTTGAAACATGTAAACCCTATGTGTGACTTGAAGTGGTATCGGGTGTTCTAGAAGTGGTATCAGGTATTCTAAAAGTGGTATCTGGTTTCTAGAAGTGATATCAGATGTTCTAGAAGTGATATCTGGTGTTCTAGAAGTGGTATCTCATTTCTAGAAGTGATATCGAGTGTTCTAGAAGTGGTATCTGGTTTCTAGAAGTGATATCGAGTGGTTTAGAAGTGGTATCTCGTTTCTAGAAGTGATATCAGGTGTTATAGAATTGGTATCAGGTGTTCTAGAAGTGGTATCTCGTTTCTAGAAGTGATATCAGATGTTCTAGAAGTGGTAATGGGTGTTATAGAAGTGTTATTGGATGTTCTATAAGTGGTATCGGTTGTTCTAGAAGTGATATCAGGTGTTCTATAAGTGGCATCAGGTGTTCTAGAAGTGGTATCGGATGTTCTAGAAGTGGTACCTGGTGTTCTAGAAGTGGTAATGGGTGTTCTTCAATGTGGTATTAGGTGTTATAGAAGTGATATCTGGTGTTCTAGAAGTGGTATCGGATGTTCTAGAAGTGATATCATATGTTCTAGAAGTGATTTAGAGACTCACCTTGTTCTTGTTTATTTATAACTAATCCTTTATTCTGTCCAGCTCCTTCATGTACAACAGAACTTTCATCTAAATTCAACTTTTTCTTTCTTTCTATCTTTATGTGGGTAGCTTTACCTTTCTTGGAAGGTGTCATTACAATATCTGAAACCATAATAAAAATATAAATACTTAATATCTTTCAAACAAAATATAAATACTATCATGTTATTGATGATGTCACAATCTGATTAAAACACATATCCTATTTCTAGTGTTGAAACTACTATTCGGATATCTGTTAACGGATACAAAATAAGGGTTATCCGAATCATTTTACTATCCGTTTACTATTCGTTACAATATATTCTAACATTCCCAATGCTCTATATTTAGCCATTTTTACATCTGATTACTTTGAAATTTTCCCCAATGGTATTGATCACGTACGCAGCTTTGAGCATAAATGTTAATATCACACGTATTATTAGCGATAGTAACTAATAAAAATATTAATGCAGTGCAACGAAAACAGAAGTCTAAATAAAAAAATATTCATTCATTCCTTGCGCTGGTTAACGCTAGATAGAAGCTACTTCTTGGGTTTACGGGATACAAGTTAACACTGTGTTTAGACTTCCCGCGATGTAATGTCACGTATATTCTCACTTACTGATTGGTTCAATAGCAGTAGATTATCAGAATGAGGCAAGCGACCTTGGTGGAATAAATGTTAAATGTTTTTATTTTACTTTTTTCATTTGTGTTGATTGAGCAAAAATGATAAGTGGGAGGGCCGCGGATTACAGGAGTAGTTATACACAAATTTATTCACCTCGTTGATTTTTTTTGATATCATGGATAGTCTTAATAATTGCGGCTAAAGGTAGGCACGTTTTTTTCTTCGCGGCTCAAACAATTTGCAAATCGAAAGTAAGATTTCATACTCAGCATACACAGACACTCATAAACATTGAAATAAGTAAGAAATTATGAGTATATGAACTTTTGATGTGATTTTGTTCAAGAATTTCACGTTTCCGAATTATCCGACAAATAGTATTCGGATAGCAAACAAAAGTATTCGGATCACAAATCTCGATCCGATTTTCAACACTACCTATTTCGTTTTGTTTTTTATAGCTCTAAATTTTGTTTTACTTGTCTTTACTACACTAGGATCTGGAAGGGTTGTTATATTACCGGCATTTTGGATGACGTGAAGGATAGCCAATGAAATGGTCTATTATGGTGAGTTCTTGGTGTGCAATGCACGGAACTGTGGGTAAAGCACTAGAAACATCAACATTGATTGATTAATCAATGTCTGATGTCATTGGGTCAAAAGCCACTTGTATGACCCCTGACATGAACTTCCAGTACAACTGGTCAGATCTTCATGTAGTGTAGGCCTTCAAAGGTATAAAAAATGAAACGAAATATAAATCTGTATTTTAATCTGATTGGATGGTGACAGTACAATTTCTGAAACATTAAAGTCTCAATGAATCTCTAATAAACATACAAATCATACCAGGGGTAAATTCCGTTCCCTATTTACAAATTATGTGGAATTGAAATTTCATGGTTCTATGTGTATGATGGCCGCCATTTAATTGTCCACAAAAATTTATTGGTAGGCCTAATTCCACACGGCAAAACTCGGCAGATTCCATTACTCTACATCTAGCCTCGATGCGGCACCGGTTTACTTCTTTGGAAAACATGCCACTTTTAAAAAGAAGTTATCAAAATTTGGGTCGTTTGAAGCGTGTTTAGAATTTTCAGAGCAAAGTTGTACTTGTTTGAAGAAAATCTGATAAACTTGAAAGAAAAACAGCTTCAGACTTTGAAATATTTGTATGAAAAAACATTCTTCAAAGGCGTCATCATGGGCAACGCCGTTGGTAATCCGGTAACTAAGTAGTTCCAATGGCGGACCTCGTCATACAGCCGAGGATAGATGTAGGGTACTGGAATCTACTGAGGTTTGCCGAGGGGGCCTAATTCAAATTCGATTGAATCCAAGTCGGGATATTTATCTAGCATTCCATGATATTTCAATTTTGTTTTCTTAATTAAACATAATCAATTTGAGTATCGTGGCTTGAGCCTTATGAAATTTGGGGGGTTGGATGGCTGAATGGTTAGCGTGCGAGCGCTGTATCATAAAGTCTGTCATTGAGTCGACTGGCGTGGTTTCGAATCCCCGGTTGTACGTGACAAGGAGTAGGGTCGCCTGTCCAACCTTGTGGGTTTTCTCCGGGTCCTTCGGTTTCCTCCCACTGCTAAAGACCCCTACGCGCAAGCAAATTATTGAAATAAAATTAAACCATATGTTAGTCCCGAAATGACCTAGTTTGTGTCGAGTGGACGTTAAACCCCATTTCTCTCTCTCTCTCTTATGAAATTTGATATTTTAGCGAACGAGCAGTTACCATGCAAGATACACCCACATTTTGTAAGAGTGGCTAAAAAAAAAGTGATTTTTCACACAATCAGGGGCCATAATCCAGTATGTTACAGTCGGACATACGAAAATATCAAAAGGAACCAAGATCTTTGGGTTATAAACATATATTTAAAGTTTCATCAAAATCGGATAAAAATTATGATCGCTATTTTTGAACTACTATAGCGAGAAGCCGAGAACCACCAGCTCTTTATCTAAATCTTACATAATGCATCTTTAATATAATTATTATAGCAAGAACGTCCAGCTCTTTATCTAAATCTTACATACTGCATCTTTAATATAATTATTATAGCAAGAACAACCAGTTCTTTATCTAAATCTTACATACTGCATCTTTAAAGTACATATATTGCTTACGTAGCATTTATAGCCTTAATAACAACATAACTTTCTTTTTTTTTTCATCTTGTTTTCCTAGATTACTTCTATCGTGTCATTTTATGACGTTCATATACAGTAATAAATTCTATTTTTATTTTTTATATATTTGAGATTATCACTAGGTCACTGTAACTTAAAATTATCTTTCTATAATAATTCAACAACCTGACTTTCTCTGCTCTACTGACAATAATAAAACCTTTATTCTCTTTACATATTATTCAAATACCGTATAGAAATGAAATGGGGGTTTAACATCATATTGTTCTGCTCAGACTGGGCTAATGTAGACAGGCAAACTTTCCCTCTGTATAGCACACTGTATGGCATACACCAGTCTTCATTAGCCCAGTCGGAACAGAACAGAACAGTAGGACGTTAAACCCCCTTCATTTCATTTATTATACAGCTTTACAAGGTTGTGTACTCAGATAGTATAAAACTTTATATTATTATATGGTACAGTAATATAAGTAGATTGCATAAGAAGATTTGAAAAGCTGATATTTCTTTTTGAACTGACAGTGTCTTTGTTGAGTCAATCTATTAATATTCTACGTGTATTTTATTTTTTATTCAATCTCTTTATTAATCTTTCCGACTTTTTTAAAATAAAACTTGACATTTCTTTTTGAACTGACAGTGTTTCTTGTCGCGTCTATTAATATCATTTTAATTCAATCATTATTAATCTTACAGGCTTCTTGATAACGCCACTAGAGAAAGCCCATATATATATGGGAAAATAGAACTTGAGAATGCTAATATCTATACGATAAGTTATATTGTAAGTTCAGGTATAATTATGATGTAACATATACATGTATTACGGACAAGACCATTGATAGTATAAATGATACAATCTGATTACAATACAGATCTATATTTTGTTTCGTTTTTTATACTTTCAATGGTCTCTACTGCATCTGACCAGTTGTAGTGGGAGATTGCGTCACGGGTCACAAGCAGCTTTTGACCCTATGAAATCACACATTTGATTAACCAATCAGCATGGATGTTTCTGGTGGGTTACCGACAGTTCCATGCATCGCATGGCTAAACACATCATCCAGAACGCGGGTACTCTTCCCGATCCTAGTGTAGTAAAGACAAGTAAAACTAAATTTTGAACTATAAAAATGAAACGAAATAGGATCTGTGGTTTAATCAGATTATTTGTTTGAGGTACATGTAATCGGAGATAAAGATATACATGTACTTGATACCTTTAAACCACAGATTGTCATGTGAAAATACTCTTAATCCCTTGCAATCTACAGGTGAAACAAAAATATATCCGTCCAAAAAAGACTGAATTCAATTCAATATTCAATACGATGAATTGAAAATTTTGCAACATCTGGCATCCACACGATAAAGAAGACAGTGCCACCCATATATTGGGTATAATATTTTGATGAGGCACTTTTTAATCGCATTAAAGGCTCAATACCACTCTTGTTGTAACTGAATAATATGTCCCAATCTTTATTCTGGTCAACAAATTGTACTATTTTACAATATTCCAATTAATTGATGATACAAATTTCATCTTAACACACCTTATTTAAAAATTTTGAAAAATTCAACATAATGGTTTGAAACGTCTAACATAAACCTTTTCAAATGAAACTTCAATTTAAAAATATTTTCGAACCCTCTGGACAAGTAAAATAGGATGTAATGGATAATTTACACAACAGGTAGGACACTTAAACATCTAGTACTTAGATAGAGATATTATTTATTTTCTGGAGCTTTCAAGCCAGCAAGAGTGTTATTGTCCCTTTAAATCCAAGTCAATAGATTGGCTACCTTGGATAATTTGTTTTGTTTTTCTTAACCCTTGGATTTATTTGGGGTATCGACTAGGAGAAGCATATCATTATTAATATATCCTGTAACTCTTTAAATTTACAAATGTATATTTTTGGGAAAGATCTTGAATTTCTCTATTCAGTGGTATAAAACATTTAACTTTTTTTGTCGTTTTTTACTTAGAAATCTACAAAATGGCCTCCTGATTAGGCTGACCTTAAAAATATCTTTGTTTCGCCTAACGCGACCGACTAACTAAAACCACCCCCGACTTAAATTATTTTATTGTACTTTTCCACGATCTTTTTATTTTATTTTGTGTGTCAACCTGAAATATATCATGAGAGTTATTTCCCTTTACTATGGCTATGGTTTGATTCATTATTGAAACTGGTTGATCAAGACGAAAGCGTCATAGGTGTCGCTTCTCA
Source organism: Patella vulgata (assembly GCF_932274485.2). Lineage (NCBI taxonomy): Eukaryota > Metazoa > Mollusca > Gastropoda > Patellidae > Patella > Patella vulgata. Next base: position 3,292,561 of record NC_065883.2, read on the forward strand.
ACAAAATGGTTGCAGACGAATACACGTCCATTCCCACGAAATGATTCTGCCTCTATGTCTGTGGTGCGTAGTTTTAAACATGACGACGATATTTTCAATATTCGTTTTCGAGAAAAATGAAGGCACAACCCGCACTATCGTTAAAAACGTGTTGAAGGAGTTTCACACTTCAAGCTCGTGGCAAATCGTGTGCGAGTCGATCATCACGAAAAATCCCGATGTCATTGATTTGTTTGCCAATAAAGAAGACGAATGTTTCCACCCGGAAAATTATTAAGCTGTCAAATTAGCTCTTAAGTTTAATAAAAACTTTCAGTTCGTTACTTTTTACGTCAGACCCCAAATTCATTAAACAAAATTAATGTATCTGTAGTATACAGCTAATAAGTTTTCTGTATTGATTTCTCTGACTTTAAAAAAAAATCTGAAAAAAAAACCGACCTACCGACCCTTCTCCTCGATTGTGGGTCGGGTTTGGTGAAACAAAGATATTTTTAAGGTCAGCCTTAAGCTTCCATCTGGAACATCTGACAGTTATAGGGTTAATTAAATTTAAAATAAATAATTTAAGTAGGCTACATTTTAGCATGGATCAAGTTGGGAAAATACTAGATATTGTCCTTAAAATGTGCAAGGGGGGGGGTGGATGGCCAAATGGTTAGCACATGCGCTCTGTATCATAAGGCCTGTCATTGAGTCAACTGGCGTGGTTTTGAATACCTGGTTGTACGTGACAAGGAGTTGGGTCGCCTGTCCAACCTTGTGGGTTTTCTCTGGGTCCTCCGGTTTCCTCCGACTGCTAAAGACCCATACGTGCAAGCGCATTATTAAAATAAAATTGAACCATATGTTTGTTCCGAAATGACCTTGTTTGTGTCGAGTGGACGTTAAGCGCCATGTCTCTCTTTCTCTCCGCCTTAAAATTCAAACCATTTATCAGCGATATTTGGTGCAAATATACAAAAAAAAACAACAAATAAATAAAAACTATGAGTAATATAAAATAATCATACTGCTAGGTTTCAAGTTGTTTTTACACATTTCTGTTATCTACACGATAAAACAACAACAACGACGACATTCCTTCGTAATCAAGTTATTTATGAGAATGTTTAGTGGCTGACATTGCTATCTATAAGTTAATAGAGTTCTCAGTTACGCTTCAATAATTCAAAATATTTCAATTATTAGATAATTCTAATATCCTAAGTTAACAGTAATAAAGATTTTAACTCGAAAAGAGAGGTGGTTTATTCACGTTTTCAGTTACGCTTCAATGATTCAAGAGAAATGGGGTAGGTCATTTCAGGAATAACATATGGTTTTATTGTATTTTAATAATTAGCCTGTGCAAAGGGGTCTTTAACCAAAAAGGTTGGAAGACAACACTACATGTACATGCTACGTACAAACCCCGCCACTTGTCTCAATGACAGTCTTTATGATTCTAAAGCGCACTTTAAAGAATTGTTATACATGTCGATAGTCGTTATAAGACATATAGAAATAGATTTCACTAAAATTAAAATTCTTCTATGGATGTACTACTTCTGAATTTGGGGGGGCACGGTGGCTAAGTGGGTAAGACGCTAGCTCGCTAGCCTGGAGGTCGGGTGTTCGATCCCTGCATTGGCCGAGAAAGTTAACCCAGATTTCCGGCGGGGTCCCCCCTTGTCAGTGATGCAGGACAGATGGCCTGACAAGGACAGCTGTCTAGTCATTCGGATGAGACGAAAAAACAAGGTTCCGTGTACACATTGGCGTGCACGTAAAAGATCCCTTGACAGTTGGAATTTGATATAAGAGTAGGCCATAGTGCCGCTGTCTAGGCAAAATTTCACCTCATAGCACACTGTATAGCACACTTCATTAGCCCAGTTCGGAGCAAAACAGTAGGACGTTAAACCCCCATTTCATTTCAATACTTCTGAATTTTATTAACATGCCCTGTTTCAATACACCATACCTGTATATTGTGATAGATAATAATACTTTGTTTATAATATTATTGATTAATATACATGTATCTACCGGTCATTAAAGCAATAATAATATTAAAATTATTCACTCCAATAAAACTATTTTAATATATTATAATAAAATTTCAATATAAACTATTTATAATATTATAATGAGATTAACAGAAGCATATGGCGTTTTTATCTAGACCTAAATACTTTTCATTTATTATACATGTACAGCAAAATCTATTTGTTAAGGCCGCCTCAATTTTTGTCGAGGTCGTTGAAATGTAAATAAGGTTAGGGCACATGATTGTTGGCGAGATTGTAGGTTAGGGTTAAGATTGGGGCTAGGTCCAGGGTTAGGATTAGCGCTAGCGCTGTTTACATCTCGTGACCTATGATGAACAAGCCAACAGTGAGGCTGATGTCCCCCGCCGAAATTGCAAAATAAATAGATGACACATATTAATTAATCGCACATTTATTTTTTTCACTAAGTTTCATCACTCTCTATCAGATAGAATCAAGATTATCTTGTCCCAAACCATCGACAAATGAAATCGATTAGCTCTGCTTAGCTTCAGCTCGAAATGTTAATTATTGAACTCAGTCAAGACATTCACCTAATGAACATCTACATATACATCAAGTTTAAACATTCACCTAATAGACACCTATGCCAAGTTTGAACATTCTACCTCAATTAGAAGGAGAGTTATTGTGTTCCAAAGTTTCTACCAATCAAATTGCTTATCACTCTGCTTACCCTCAGCAAAAAATGTTCATTATCGAACTTAGTTAAAGTATTCATATAATAAATCTATACACCAAGTTTCATCAATCTCACTTAATTAGAACTAAAGTTATCGTGTCCCAAAGCATCAACCAATCAAATTATTTATCTCTGCTTACCCTAAGCGGAAAATGCTCATCTTCAAACTCCATCAAGGCATTGACCTAATCAACACATACACCAAGTTTGAACATTCTAGCTCAATTAGGAAGAGAGTTATCGTGCCCCAAAGTATCAACCAATCAAATTGCTTATCTCTGCTTACCCTAAGCGGAAAATGCTCATCTTCGAACTCCATCAAGGCATTGACCTAATAAACACATACACCAAGTTTGAACATTCTAGCTCAATTAAAAGTTATCGTGTCCCAAAGCATCAACCAATCAAATTGCTTATCTCTGCTTACCCTAAGCGGAAAATGCTCATCTTCGAACTCCATCAAGGCATTGACCTAATCAACACATACACCAAGTTTGAACATTCTAGCCCAATTAGGAAGAGAGTTATCGTGTCCCAAAGCATCAACCAATCAAATTGCTTATCTCTGCTTACCCTAAGCGGAAAATGCTCATCTTCGAACTCCATCAAGGCATTGACCTAATAAACACATACACCAAGTTTGAACATTCTAGCTCAATTAGGAAGAGAGTTATTGTGTCCCAAAAAGTGTGACGGACGGACAGACAGACAGACAGACAGACAGACAGACAGACAGACAGACAGACGGACGAACCCATTTTAATAGTCCCCTGCTTTCTTCGAAAGGCGGGGGACAAAAATTGAGCTGGCCTTATCATTTAGCAGTAACCATACATGTAGTCTTGATCTTCCAACAATATACTACATATGGAAATGAAATGGGATTTAAAGGATAATTGCATATTTTCTAAGAAAGACAAAACATAATTAATCTTCTATACATGAATATGTATCTATGGCTTATAATCTTATACAATCATATGAATCATTTCCGTAATTTAAAAAAAAATTACACAAAATTTTTTTTCTTATTTTATTCGCTTACTTTACTTGAAAATTGTATAAGGGGAGTGGTTGAATTCTGCCGGATAATGTCAAACAGATACGGTCAAACAGATATGTATAATTATGCCTGATTGACGGAGACATCCTGCATAAGTCATATTGTTCAAATACAAAATATGCTCCATGGCCAGAACAGTAGGAAATGAAATGAAATGAAATGGGGTTAAACATCCTACTGTTCTGCTCCGAACAGGGCTAATGAAGACGGGCATACCCCTAACAGTGTGCTATGAGGGAAATTTTGCCCAGACAGCGGCACTATGGCCTACTCTTATATCGAATTCCAACTGTCAACAGATCTTTTATGTGCACGCCAATGTGTACACGGGACCTCGGTTTTTCATCCCGTCCGAACGACTAGACAGCTGTCCTTGTCAGGCCCTTCCGTCCTGCATCACTGACAAGGGGAACCATGACGAAAAATCTGGATGAACTTTCTCAGCCAATGCATGGATCGAACACCCGACCTTCAGGCTAGAGAGCCAGCGTCTACCCACTTAGCCACCGTTATCCAGTAGAATGTTAAACCCCATTTCATTTCATTTCTACCCAATGGAATCTCAACTGACAATTTAATGAATTATGGGATGAAATCATATGCATTATGTAAAATTTAGATAAAGAGTGGGTCATTCTTGCAAGATTAGTTAAAAAATAGATAATGAAAAGGGAATATGCTGAAAATTTTATTCAAATTTGTTTTTGAAGATATAGCGTAGATCGTTCAATATCGTAGCAACGGTACTTGACAACCAAGACTTAACTTTGATTATCCATTTTATCGTTAAATACACTGTATGTAAATCTTACAAGTGTTTAACCCGTTAAGTGTGTAGGTCGTTATATAACGTCCTGGAAAACTGCCACTCACTGTGCGTAGGGTGTAATATAACGCCTTGGAGGTATTTTCCCCTACCTATTCTAAGAACATAGTACATAGTTCTTCGTCACTTCGTCAAATTAATTACACAATAGGGGGCTGTTAACGTTTTAAAAACGTCACGCTTAACAGGTTAATTCCATTTAAATCTCGGGGATCCAGCTGTCAGAGAGTTGATTATAGGCTTGTCATGTGAATAAATGTCAAATTAATCATTTATACAACATTTGAAACCAAAAAATAAAGATCTTCAACAGTCAGATTTAGCTTTTACATAAAGCATCTTTAGGCATGAAATGTAATCTAAATTATTAATTAGACATTTATTAACATAATCAACTCTTGATGCCATCTTTTATGTTGGATTTTAGTTGGATTTTAATACAATCTACTGTTCAATATCTGTTGATGATTAAAAGCAAAAATGGATAATCAAGACTATGTTAATTATCGTGATAACGCATACAATGACAATCGAGGCTACATTGATTTTAAAATAAGGTTTTCTCGGCTTAGAGTGAATGCAATTTGACTGAAATTTTCAGCAAATTCCCTTTACATCATCTAGTTTTTAACTTTGAGAACAGTTTTTAACTATTAAAGGGAGGTTGGATGGCTGAATGGTAAGCATGTGAGTGCTGTATCATAAAGTCTGTCATTGAGTCAACTGGCGTGGTTTCGAATCCCCGGTTGTACGTGACAAGGAGTAGGGTCGCCTGTCCAACCTCGTGGGTTTTCTCCGGGTCCTCCGGTTTCCTCCCACTTAAAGACCCCTACGCGCAACGAATTATGGAAAAAAAATTGAACCATATGTTAGTCCCGAAATGACCTAGTTTGTGTCAAGTGGACGTTAAACCCCATTTCTCTCTCTCTCTCTTTAACTATTATATTTATAGTGAAAACTGCCAGCTCTTTTTCTAATATTACAAAATGTATCTTTAATATGTGAGCTGCAAAAAAACCTGACTGTCTAAACACAGTGTGCATGCCATGAGTCAATTGAGAAACATGATAGACTTGTTTGTCAAGTGTCAAGAATGAAGTATAGTTGACAAGTTGACTGTTTAGAGAATACATATAACCTAGAATATAATTCATTAATAATAACATCACCATGACATTCAGCAAGGTGTGATAATAATAGAACTGATATATACAGCAAAAAACTTTAATATTAATCATTGTATCACATGTTGTATCATTATTCATTATCTTGCATGCAATAACGGAACAATTATACAACATGGATGACATTGATTTATTAATACCCATTTTAGTTACTACATGTCTGTTGATTGCATAAAATATTCAGAATTTTATTGATGACCACATACATACAGCCATCTATTATCTGTCGGGAAAATACCATGACAGTTGAAGAGATGGAAGAGGTGATAGGATTAAAGTAGCATTATTTTTATCAAATGATAAAAAAACAAACAAATACACCCAAGATCATCTATAAACTTATTGAGTCTCACAAACTTCCACATTTCTCAAATTGGTTAGTGAGAGAAAGAGATCCACTCGACACAAACTAGGTCATTCCGGGACTAACATGGTTCAATTTTATCTCAATAATTTGCTTGCTCGTAGAGGTCTTTAGCTGTGGGAGAAAACCGGAGGACCCGGACAAACCCCAGGAGGTTGGACAAGCGACCTTACTCAATGACAGACCATATGATACAACGGCAACGCACATACATTAGCCATTTGGCCAATCAACCCCCAACTTGGTTAGCTAACAAAATAACATTGTCATTATCTCGTGATGAAAAATCATGGTATTATTTAAAGCGAGAATTTCAAATTTTCTAAGAAAGTCAAAACATAACTATTTCTATGTCTTTTGCTCAATAGGTTATCAAATCACTATTATACGATCATGGGCATTATTTCCCACCCTTAAAAATGTATGACACAGGAAATAACAACACAATTACCTCCCCTGTTTTGCTATTGACAACATGGTGCAGCCATTTTCCAACGTTGGAATTTGAAGTTAAAAATGATATTTTTGCCAATTTCTCAGCTGGCAATAGCGAATTATAGGATTAATAGGATTATTCTTTAACAAGGTAGGACTGTTTATGGATACCATCTATTTTAATACATTTTAAAAATATAACTTGAAAATTTGCAATTTCCGCTTAAGAATATAACAAGAACCAGACAATTTCTACATTGATATTCATGCATATTCAATATTTTGCTTGATAAGTGCACATATTATTGTAACTTGAACAGATTCACTGTCACTTTAAGGCCCCTAAATGTTTCCATTACTAAAATACGAGACAAATTTTCACGTTTATCTGTATGTGGTCTATGATGAAATAACCTAATGACCCTACCTAGTACCTGTACAGGTACATGTACACACCTATATATCACCTATATATTACTATATTAAATGTTTTTGTTTCAAGTGGTAAACAGAGATAACCTATGACGGTCATAGTATGACCTGTTAAAAGGGTTTAATATAACCAAGCATTTCAATATTTTTCCTGTGTTATGTATATTCAAAAATAAATAGTTCTTTTCATTTTATTATAACAGAATATTATACATTGTAAATTGAGATCAGCAATAACATTAAAATCAATTTACAACTACACGGAATGAACAAGATGATGTGAATTCTTTAGGATAAATATCCAACCAACACAAACTGGGTCATTTCAGGACTAACACATTGTTCAATTCTATCTTAATAATTCGCCTACACATACAGCGAAGGGGTTCTTAGCTGTGGGATGAAACCGAAGGACACAGAGAAAACCCACAAGGTTAGACAGGCCATCCTACTGCTCATCAGGTACAAGCTGAGTTTCCGCATGCGTTTCCGTTGGTTACAATGAAACTGTCACATTACATTTGCGTTACACTGACATTTCGCACCACGGAAACCCTGCCAAAATGCACACATGGAGAACATGCCTTACACCATTTGTCCACCCAACCCCCCTTTGATGTATCACTGAGTCATAGTGTATCAAGGATGAAGTGATCTGAATGATATTTCTAATATCAACCCCCCTAGTAGGATATTACTACATGTGTTTGTTTGAAGTGTTAAAACAATGATAACCTTTGACCTGTTACAAAGGAAAGGTGGACATATAAACAATACATGTAAGTAGGTGGGTGGAGAGTGAAATAGATTTATTACCTTCATCAGCCATCTTTAAATATCTTCTTTCCTTCACAACTTATCTAAAACAATACTTTACTGAAAAGAAAACAATAAAAACATTTATCAGCAAAAAATACCTTTTTTTACTTAGTTAAAGATGTGATACCTGAAACCTAGAGTATTTGTTTTATAAACAGTATTACTTTTACTCAATACAGAAGAAAATTCAAGAAATAAAAGCAGTTATTATTAGCCATAGTAGTTGTATAACACTATTAGTGATAACAGAATATCAGTTTTGTAAACGTAAAATTTATTTACATCACGAACAAGAATATAAAACAGGAACATAAATACAACAGGAACATGAATTAAACAGAGAGAGAGAGAGAGAGAGAGAGAGAGAGAGATAAATGTGGTTTAACGTCCACTCGACACAAACTAGGTCATTTCGGGACTAACACATGGTTTAATTTTATTTCAATAATTTGCTAGCGCGTAGGGGTCTTAAGTAGTGGGAGGAAACCAGAGGACCCGGAGAAAACCCATGAGGTTGGACAGGCGACCCTACTCCTTGTCACGTACAACGGGGGAATCGAAACCCCGCCAGTTGACTCAATGACAGACCGTATGATACAGCACAGCGCGCACGTGCTAACCATTCGGCCATCCAACCCCCCTGAATTAAACAGGAACTAAATTACACCAGGAATATAAACAATAACATTAACACGGTACATTAATAGAAAACCATTCTGCTCCTCTTCCTAGGCAGCACGTTTGATATATTCGCTTAGTGTGTCCGCTTTGCCGAAGTATTCGCCCAACTGTAGAGCTCATTAGAAAATTACCATTCATATCGAGAAGTCAGGTGATTGTTTGAAGTCATGGTCGCTGCCATGTTTAATCATGTGACGTGAAAGGTGATGCAATCGACAGGGGAATCATCTCGTGTGTCCACTGATTTGGTCAAATGAATTTGGCGCCGATTGATTTGGCTGAATGTCTCCATCGCTTAAGGAATCGAGTCTGATACAACGCACACATGTTAACCATTCGGCCACTCATTCACCAACAAGGTTACGCAGGCGACCCTACATCGGATGACAGACCTTATGATCTAAAGTCACTTTGAGTACATTTTAGCGTAAATTGTGAAGTGAAAAATTAGGTAAAAGTCTGAAAGTTTCTAAATAATTCTGAGCGATTTGAACTGATTCCTAAAAGTAAGCCTAAGATACATGCAAACAATCTGATTAAAATACAGATCTATATTTCGTTTCGTTTTTTATACTTTCGATGGTCTACACTACATGAATATCTGACAAGTTATAGCGATAGGTCAAGTCAGGGGTCAAAAGACCGACTTATGACCCTATAGTATGACATCAGACATTTGATTAACCAATCAGCATTGATGTTACTAGTGGATTACCAACAGTTCCGTGAAAAACTGACCGTTTCATTAGCTTATCACTGACACAATTCAGAACACAAGTTAAATAACAACTCTTCCAGATCCAAGTGTAGTAAAGACAAGTAAAACGAAATTTTTAACTATAAAAACGAAACGAAATAGGATCTGTGTTTTAACCAGATTGACATTAAAATAGAATCCTTTATTATTTACTAATAAAATGGGGTTTATTGACTATTTAACATAGAGATAAAATCATTTATATAAATAAATTGAGTTTAACATTCTATTTTGCTGCACTAATTGGATTTCGGTCTAAAAAAAGACGGCCTATATGTACATGTATATACATAACCAGTCACTAAAATACGAAACATTCAACTCGTCCAAGTGAATAAAGCTGTTAGATGTACCCGAATCTACTACAATACATCAACTACCTGGCACCCATTTTATAACACACAGTACTCAGATATATAAATAATCATCACACAGAACTAAAATACAAAACGTTCTTTTCATCCAAGTGAATAAAGCTGTTGGATATACCTGAATCTACTACAATACATCAACTACCTGGCACCAGATAAAACCTTAGTTAGAATATATAAACAATCATCACACAGAACTTAGATAAAACTATCATAAAAAATATCTACCAGTCTGTTGGATCATTAGAAAACACAGGAAGGGACTTGATATAAGAGGCTAATTAATGGAGCCATGTGTTTATAGAAGAACTGGTTATTGCAGGCTGCCAGCAATAAATAATGCCATTAACAGCCATGAGTGCCAATCCATATTATTGTAATGTTCTCATAACCTGACCAAGCTTATTATTAATTCAACCAGTTAATTTACAACTCAATTCAGTGATATATCCGATAGAAATCAAATGAAATGGGGTTTAATGCACCAAACAGGTTAAATGAAATGAAATGAAATGGGGTTTAACGTCCTACTGTTCTGCTCCTATACTGGGCTAATGAAGACAGGCATACGCCATACAGTGTGCTATGAGGGAAATTTTGCCCGGGCAGCGGCACTACGGCCTACTCTTATATCGAATTCCAAGTGCCAAGGGATCTTTTACGTGCATTCCAATGTATACATGGGACCTCGGTTTTTCGTTTCATCCGAAGGACAAGACAGCTGTCCTTGTCAGGCCCTCCGTTCTGCACCACTGACAAGGGGAAACCACGTTGGAAAATCCAGATGAACTTTCTTGGCCAATGCAGGGATCGAACACCCGACCTCCAGGCTAGCGAGCCAGCGTCTTAACCACCTAGCCACTGCGGCTCCCCCAAACAGGCTAATGAAGAATGTTATAATGTATGTGCGAAAAACAGTGTGCTAAACGTATGAGTGAAACTTTTACCCAACACTGGGCCTACACTAGCTACGAGAGCATAACTAAAAACGCTGAGATATACTGATGTGCTTGTTTTTAGCTACGATTGGATGCCTTTAGTTACAAGTGGCAAACTTAATTTCTTTATTAATGCATGTACCATCTTAAAAATAAGTTAATTTTATACTATTAGTACTTATTACACATACGCAGTCCAATCTACTGAAACAACATTCATTTACATGTATCAGCAAATATTGACAATAAAGTAAATCAAGCGTTGTTTTTATCAAAATTGATTCAGACGTTCCTAATTACGGCGTATTACTACTGCGCAACTCTTAGTACTTTGATTGGCTATTGCACACGAGACCCCGCCTTTATGTGTTACAGACGTAAATTTAAAATGTCGGAAAAGGCAATCTACTGTCGCTTCGATTTAAAAAGAGGGAATTTGTACCCGTTTCAGGTAGGATTATATGCTTAATTGTAGTTGGGTGTGGCAGAAATATTATAAATAACAATAATCATAGTTGTTTTGATTAAAAATATTGTCAATTTTGTTTACAAATACCGGGTGCGAATCGCTCCCGCATGTGCTACGTTGAAGTTAATAGCATCATTTCTTATCTCGAAACACGGAGGGTTGAGAGATAAGGTTTGTTATCTAGGCCTACACTTATTTCGAATTCCAACTGTTCAAGGGTTCTTTTACATGCACGCCAATGTGTACACAGGACCTCATATTTTTCTTCCCATCCAAACGACTAGACAAAGTTCCTCGTCAGGCCCTCAGTCCTGCACCACAAACAAAAGGAAACCCTGCTGGAAAATCCTCAGGAACTTTCTCGGTCAATACCAGAAGCGAACACAAGACCTCCTGGTATAGTGAATCAGTGGATCCCTAAACGAAAGGTGGTTTAACGTCAAGCAGTAAATTGTAAACACCGGCATGTGGGGTTTTCTTTTTGCCTAAATTTGAACTCTTTAGCTCTACCATACCACCATGAATAAAATACAAATATATCATGAATTACTGATAACAGAATAACGTACATCACCTGTACTGGAAACCAAATGGCTTTATTAGTAAACATGAAATACATGTAGACAGGTATTTATATCAAAATACAGGTAGACAGATGCTAGATTTAATATAATCAATATTTCCTGTTGACAGGGTTGTAAACAATTTATAATTTACATTTAAATAGAGAGAGAGAGTGTTTAACGTCCACTCGACACAAATTAGGTCATTTTGGGACTAACACATGGTTCAAATTTATTTCAATAATTCAGTTAATAATATGTTAAAATACACATATCTTTGTAGGGAGATCCAGACAATATACATGGTAATGAGAATGGAAATATCTTTTCTTATAAAAAGATACAGCTGAATAATTTTCTATGCTCATTCTTAAATTTTTAATTATTATAACCAAGTGATGACCCTTTTTATTGCTAGTGGTTAAACATTGACAGTTGAAATTCAATGAAGAGGCAGAAATGCTGTTGTCCTGACAAATTTCGTGCATATGCCATCTTCGTTTGCTATTTGGTGTATTAACCTCAGGCCTGTGAAATGTACACCTCAGCAGACACAAGCAATATTCAATGTTTGTGTGGCTTCTCAATATAAATGAGAAATAGGCGATTGAATAATATAGTACAGTCGTTAATAAAGTCTGAGTATGGGCAGTTGGCTAGTCCATATTCACACAGCTTTGGTTCATGCAAAGGTTAGATGTATTTCCTAAATGATCGTCAAGTCATTGGAAACAGGCGTAGTTTAAGTATTGTTACTCATACAACTAGGAAGTCGTGCATTTAGATGACTATAAAAGAAATATGACAAAACCTTTATAGAAATTTTGAATCCACTGACGTACATATATAGAACAAGGTGATAACGTAGAAATTTTGAATGAACAATAGTGAGTAATAGCTGATGTAATATTATTGTGATGAATAGTTGAGATATCTATAATACAATAACCAATTGTTTCAAGTTTAATACAATCAAATTAAAATGAAATAAGTGTTTTATTTTTAACAGACAAACCGAACCTATGTGTATCGGGTTGTCAATTGAGAGAGAGGGAGAAATGGGGTTTAACGTCCACTCGACACAAACTAGGTCATTTCGGGACCAACATATGGTTTAATTTTATTTCAATAATTAGCTTGCGCGTAGGGGTCTTTAGCAGTGGGAGAAAACCCACGAGGTTGGACAGGTGACCCTACTCCTTGTCACGTACAACCGGGGATTCGAAACAACACCAGTCGACTCAATGACAGACTTTATGCTACCGCGCACGCACGCTAACCATTCAGCCATCCAACCCCCCTGGTGTCAATTGAGGATATACTTTATATTTTATATGTAATAGTAGGGCATACCTTATGGGAATACATGTATTATTTATACATGCATTATGCAAGAGCTAAATCAGTCTATTGCAGGTCTTTCTTTAGGACTGAAATGTTATCTAAATTATTAATTAGACATTAATTAACCTATCCAGCTCATAATCAACTCTAGATGGCATCGCTAGCCTGCAATCTTAAGTGGATTGTGATCCGATTTACTGCATAACTTTCCTTCTCGATTAAACGAATAAATGGATAATCAAGACTATGCTGCTTAACATACTATGACTTTAGTAATGATGACCAAGGCTAGGCAGAAATTTCATTCGCTTAGTTCTCGGTTCATAGTGGATCAATTTGAATGAAATTTTCAGCAAATTGCCTTTACGTTATCTAGTTTTTAACTATAATAGTGAGAACTGCCAACTCGTTATCGAATCTCCCATAATCTAATATGGGTCTATCATCTTTAAAGGAGCTGGTGGGGGGTTGGATGGCAGAATGGTTAGCATGTGCACGCTGTATCATAAGGCATGGTTTTGATTCCCAGGTTGACTGTGACAAAGAGTAGAGCCTTCTGTTCAACCTTCGTGGGTTTTCTCCGGAACCTCCAACTGCTAAAGACCCCTAAGCATAAGCGAATAATTGAAATAAAATTGTACCATATGTTAGTCCCGAAATGTTTATGTCGAGTGGACCTTAAACCCCATATCTCTCTCTCACTCCAATCAATAAATCATAACCGGGCATTCTCTCTCTCTCTCTCTCTGTCTCTCTCAGACCACTAACTCTATATCTATCCTACATTTAAAGTTTTAATACAATCAACATCAAATATAGGTCAGCCATCTTTAAACTATGTTAATCACTTCCTTTCTTTCCTCCATTGATAACCTGCCCAGTGATGGTTGATTTAGTCAGTTAGTAACATCAATTACTATTATCAAATGTCATTTATAACAACAGGTACATGTACTCATGGTTTCACATACTAAATATGGACATGTCTTTCAATGACCATAGATGTAAGTCACCTACACACAGACATAATGATTTAGACAAAGGGCTGGCCATTTTTGATATTATAATAGTTCAAAAATAGACAATGAAACAAAAATATAATTTCATTTTAATTACTTTATCATTCAATTTTTAAATCTCAAGGTTTTTTTTAATCCATTTAAAACTCATTCATCCGATATTCTGGCGAATTAATTATAGGCTTTTCAATCTTTTCATGTGAATTAAAGTTTAAATATAGTTTATAAAACACTTGATGAAGCCAAAATAAAAACATGAAATAGATTTAGCTCTTGCATAATGCAAATGAAATGAAATGAAATAGGGTTTAACGTCCTACTGTTCTGCTCCTAACCTGGGCTAATGAAGACGGACATACGCCATACAGTGTGCTATGAGGGAAATTTTGCCCGGGCAGCGGCACTATCGCCTACTCTTATATCAAATTACAACTGCCAAGGGATCTTTTACATGCATTCAAATGTATACACAGGACCTCAGTTTTTCGTCCCATCCGAATGACTAGACAGCTGTCCTTGTCAGGCCCTCCGTCCTGCATCACTGACAAGGGGAAACCACGCCGGAAAATCTCTTGATGCACTTTTAATGAACATATAACATTTTACAATGTGTATATATTGTATGAAGCATGTAGGGAGGTTGGATGGCCGAATGGTTAGCGTATGCACGTGTATCATAAGGTCTGTCATTGAGTCAGCTGGCATGGTTTCGATTCCCCCGCTGTACATGACAACTGCTAAAGATCCCTACGTGCAAGCGAATTATTGCAATAAAATTGATCCTATGTTAGTCCTGAAATGACCTAGTGTGTGTCGAATAAAGATTAAAGGCTCAATACCACTCTTGTTGTAACTGAATAATATGTCCCAATCTTTATTCAGGTCAACAAATTGTACTATTTTACAATATTCCAATTAATTGATGATACAAATTTCATCTTAACACACCTAATTTAAAAAATTGGAAAAATTCAACTAAATGATTTGAAAAGCCTGACGTAAAGCTTTTCAAATGTGACTTGGATTTAAAAATATTTTCGAACCTTCTGGACAAGTAAAATAGGATTTAATGGATAATTTACACAACAGGTAGGACACTAACACATCTAGTACTTAGAATAAGGCTATTTTTTATTTTCTGGAGCTGTCAAGCCAACAAGAGTGTTATTGTCCCTTTAAATTCTCTCCTGTCTCGAGTAGGAGATTAAACCCCATTTCATTCCATTTTCATTTCATAAAGTTTTGTAACTTCCGTTGTCTATTTAAAAGACTATTAAATAACATCTCCATAAGTTATGCCCTACTATTACACATTGAATATAAAGTATATCCTCAATTGACACCCCCGTACTCATAGGGTCTGTTTGTCGTTAAAAATAAAACACACAGCAGTCTGCCCACTGTGTATACTTTCTGCCGACAATGTGTACTTGTATAAACTTTCTACACAATGTTACATGTCTGAAGTCAACCTGCTGTCACAACCTGATTTACTTAACAACCACTGGTTATAGAAACCTTCTGTAAACCAAATCCCAGCTTGTACGTTTGATTGAATATTTAAATCTTTTTATAAACATAAATCTATAACTATATCCTAGCTTGTCTGTTTGATTGAATATTTAAATCTTTTTATAAACATAAATATATAACTAAATCCCAGCTTGTCTGTTGGATTGAATATTCAAATCATTTTATAAACATAAATCTATAAATCTATAACTAAATCTCAGCTTGGAGTGTGATTGAATATTGAAATCATTTTATAAATCTATAATGTTATATTTTTTGAAATATAAAAACTAGAAATCTATAAAGTATCTATTAAACAAACATTTATGCAAGAGCTAAATCTGCCTATTGTAGGCCTTTCTTTAGCCTAAAATGTTATATATATATAAACTATAAATTAGACATTAAATATGCATTATGCAAGAGCTAAATCTGCCTATTGTAGGTCTTTCTTTAGGCCTGAAATGTTATCTAAATTATTAATTGGGCATTAATTAACCTCTCAGGACCATAATCAACTCTAGATGGCATATACTGCATAACTTTCCTTCACGATTTAACGATTAAATGGATAATCAAGACCATGCTGTTTATCGTATTGACTTTAGTAATGATGATCGAGGCGAGGCCGAAATTTCAATCGCTTAATTCTCGGTTCATAGTGGATCAATTTGACTGAAATTTTACATTATCTAGTTTTTAACTATTATAGTGAGAACTGCCAGCCCTTTATCTTATCTCACATAATGTATCTTTAAATTTTAAATTCTTTGAAATACATATTTATTAAAATACTTAATTTTATGAACAAAGACTATACATGTAAATCTATAAAGTATTTATTATATATGTTAATGTTAAATTCTTTGAAATACATATAATTATTATAATACTAGAACACAAAATATAATTTTAAATTCTTTGAAATACCGTACATATAATTATTATAATACCTAATTAAATTTTATGGCTTGCAGATTGACTGACACTGACAGTTAAAGCGAGAATTTCAAATTTTCTAAGAAAGTCAAAACATAATTATTTCTATGTCTTTTGCTCAATAGGTTATCAAATCACTATTATACAATCATGGGCATTATTTCCCACCCTTAAAAATCTATGACACAGGAAATAACACAATTACCTCCCCTGTTTTGCTATAGACAACATGGGGCAGTCATTTCCCAACGTTGGAATTTGAAGTTAAAAATGATATTTTTGCCAATTTCTCAGCTGGCAATAGCGAATTATAGGATTATTCTTTAACAAGGTAGGACTGTTTATGGATACCATCTATTTTAAGGCTTTATTTTAATACATGTACATTTTAAAAATATACATGTAACTTGAAAATTTGCAATTGCAACTTTAAATTCTCCAGTAGTGGGTTAGTTTCAATTTTCAATGCTGGTCAGTCAAGACTCAAGAGACTGGCAAATATACCCTCAGCTCTTGCATACATGTACTTGACATAGGTAACCAAAATGTTCACTGTATCTACTAATCAGCTTATCAGAGTGGTGGCCAGATTCCACAACCATGAGTTTTGTTCTGAGAACAAGTACTACATGTATTACTAAATACTAGGGATTGTTTTTAAAAAGGAAATGAAATGAAATGGGATTTAACGTCCTACTAGTATTGTTTTGCACCGACTGGGCTAATAAAGATGGGCATACGCTATACAGATTGCTATGAGGGAAATTTTGCCCAGACAGCGGCACTACGGCCTACTCTTATATCAAATTCTAACTGACAAGGAATCTTTTATGTGCATGCCAATGTGTACACAGGACCTCAGTTTTTCGTCCTATCCAAACAACTAGACAGCTGTCCTTTCTCGGTTTTTAAAAAGGAAGATCATCAATATCATTATATAAAATATTTTATTCTAGACCTGTTAAATTCCACAGACATGGATTGTTTTTAAAAAAGAAGACCACCAATTTCATTATATAAAATATTTTATTCTAGACCTGTTAAATTCCACAGACATGGATTGTTTTTAAAAAGGAAGACCACCAATTTCATTATATAAAATATTTTATTCTGTAACATAGCCATGTTAAATTCCCCAGTCAGTCAATTTGACAAAAACAACTACAAAGCAGAAAATAATTATTTTTAATACACAGAGTGTGTACATGTATAAATAGTAAATAATAATATTCATAGTAACCTATATTATCATTCCCTCAGGCAATTTCTACCCATTAACACTTCATAATCTAATTATACTATTATTACTATTCTATTTTACACCCCAGTATCATACCATTAGCACTATCTATTACTTTTTACACCCCGGTATATATTAGTAATAAAAGGCATATATTTACACCCTACTGTTAGTACTATCTATTACATCAGCACATACAGGTAATAAACATATCATGGGCCTACTATCCATTACATCAGCAGGGACATGTACAGGTAATAATAAACACATCAGGGGCCTACTATCCATTACATCAGCAGGTGAGAGAGAGAGAAATGGAGTTTAACGTTCACTCGACACAAACTAGGTCATTTCGGGACTAACATATTGTTCAATTTTATTTCAATAATTCGCTTGCGCGTAGGGGTCTTTAGCAGTGGGAGGAAACTGGAGGACCCGGGAAAAACCCACGAGGTTGGACAGACGACCCTACTCCTTGTCATGTACAAGCCTGGAAATAAGGCACCTGTCACTGACAATGTCAGGCATAGATTCAGGCTTTGTCAGGCACTAAACCTCTGATGCCTGTCATTTTGTCCGGCACTGATATGTTTTTTTTGCTGATATTATTAATACATGTCCGGCACTAAGTTGAAAATGTCAGGTACTATTTCATTATGTACATTTTGTCAGGTACATCTAAAACCGTTATTTCTAGGCCTGGTCACATACAACCGGGTAATCGAAACCACGCCAGTTGGCTCAATGACAGGCCGTATGATACAGCATGCACATGCTATGCTAACCATTCGGCCATCCAACCCCCCCCCCCCCACATCAGTATTTATATATGTAATAAATACATCAGGTACTCTTCTACCTTGATGCCAATAAAATAATACAATAGTAAAATTGATTTGTATATTGATACGTTTATCTATGTGATATTGGGCCTTAATTAATGGTCAATGTGTGCTCATTGGATCATAAGGTCGGAAATGAAATGAAATGGGGTTTAACGTCCTACTGTTCTGCTCCTAACCTGGGCTAATGAAGACGGGCATACGCCATACAGTGTGCTATGAGGGAAATTTTGCCCGGGCAGCGGCACTACGGCCTACTCTTATATCGAATTCCAACTGCCAAGGGATCTTTTACGTGCACGCCAATGTGTACACGGGACCTCGGTTTTTCGTCCCATCCGAACGACTAGACAGCTGTCCTTGTCAGGCCCTCCGTCCTGCATCACTGACAAGGGGGAAACCACGCCGGAAAATCGTGATGAACTTTCTCGGCCAATGCAGGGATCGAACACTCGACTTCCAGGCTAGCGAGCCAGCGTCTTACCCACTTAGCCACGTGATCATAAGGTCGGTCATTGAATCAAGAGATGTGGTTTCGATACCCCGGTTGTACGTGACAAGGAGTAGGGCTGCCTGTCTAACCTTGTGGGTTTTCTCAGGATCCTTCGGTTTCCTATGCACACCACAAGTGACTTATTGAAATAAAATTGAACCATGTTAGTCCAGAAATGACCTAGTTTGTGTCAAGTGGTTGTTAAACCCCATCTCTCTCTTTCTCTTTGACATCCTTCCTTATAGAACTTGCATAATTCTATTTCTTGTTTAGATTTAGATCGTCATAACTCACAAATTGCGAACTCTTATAACCCTGCTATCACAAATAACTGTGACAACGTTTTTTTCTCAACTGTATGGCAATTACTAAATTAGCGATCGAACCAATGCATACCCACTCTGCTATCGTTCAGAGGTACAGTATGTCCAACAAGAATGTTTCTTTCAAGAACTTGCAAATATGACTTATGCATAGGTTTGTAGAAAGAACTTCATTTTGACATATGGTTCCGTCAGACAAATTTGAAATAAATATACACGACACAATATAACGAGCTTGGGTGGTCAATCTTCAAATAAAAAGAGAAAGAGAGAGAAATGGGGTTTAACGTCCACTCGACACAAACTAGGTCATTTCGGGACTAACACACGGTTCAATTTTATTTACATAATTCGCTTGCGCGTAGGGGTCTTTAGCAGTGGGAGGAAACCGGAGGACCCAGAGAAAACCCACAAGGTTGGACAGGCAACCCTACTCCTTGCCACGTACAACCGGGGATTCGACTTCAAATAAAAGCTACCACTACACTATTATTATTATTCAACAAAAACATCTATCAACAATTGTCTGCTGTTCTAGCCTGCTGTTAAAGGAGCTAAATTGCTAACATTTGGGACATAGAAATTGACACAAATGGGTCGCAACACATATAATAATGTAATATGAATGTACCGGTATATAAACTGATTTACATTCAATCATTTCTGTTTATAATCTAATTTCAAATCAGTTATGTTCAACGAAATACGGCAGAAGTCTCAATGTTGAATCAAATGTCAATCTCTAGCGTCTGGTTATCATAGTCTACAATGATAGTATCTCGCATGCTCTCCAGATAAGAATATAGCATCACCATTTGATATGTCTTGTGGAATATGTCTAGCCTCGATCTGTGAGTCCCTTGTTACAAATGGCACCGAGATGCAGTATGGTAGCCTACACGATTCGTGTACCAATGGTAAAATGTTTATTTTGTCTTAAATATTGGATATCACTTATTATCAGACCGAAGCCCATCTTTTCCCCCGGGTAAGATCACAAGTTGATTTAAATTGACAAATAATTTGTGTTTTCAATGTTGAAATGGATGATATTGAGTTAGAGACTTAGTTACTCTAAATTGACAAATAAAATAATTTGTGTTTTCAATGTTGAAGACTTTGGATGACATTGAGTTAGAGACTTGCCTACTTTAATTGGAAGATTAATCAATTAACCAGATTACACACTTCAATCAACAACCGTCCTCTAGCCTAATACAGTAATAGAGTAGGCCTCAATGACGTGACCCTACCCTACCCTTGAAGTCCCTTGGCTTTAACTTTTATTTACTGACTTTAGTCATAAAATAAATAATAAATATTTTTTTCTTAAAAAGTATTGGATGTAGACTTCTTATACTTGACTGACCATTTTATAATTCACATTTACCAGATTATTCATTACCCAATCAATACCTGTATTTGACTCGTTAAACAGCAGTCGATGAATAATCCTGTATTCTCAATTGAATAGTGTCATTCCAGAACTGGATAGGGATTGAATATTATCCATACGAAGTCAAGACACCTTATTTGGAATACAAAATACAGACTAAGTACTGGGTTTCACAGAAATAAATAAAGCTGCACCCACCTCAAATAGATTTGAATAATTGTCCCTAGTATAGACTCGCCTATCAGTGTGACTCAAACTATTGTTATTTACACTACAAGTACAATTTCTCAAGCCAATATCCACTCCGCCATTCCAAAAACCTTGGCGCATGCGCATCTACAAGCCGCATCACGTGATCGCGTCTGGGCAGGTGTCCGGGTCTTGACTGTTTCGGGCATTGATTTATGGATTATTTACTAAGAAAGTAGGGGCTATTAGAATTTGTCCGTCCGCCAAACTGAACAACAGACCCACCCTACCTGCAAACTAGCTACCATTGAGTTTTCGAACGTCACTTACGTACGTACCTCCGTCCAGTGTCTGTCATTGTCAGACTGTCACACTTTCTCAAGTTTCTGCCAATTCTGGGTCTAGTAGTAGTACTTAGTAGTACGTTGACCCGGCTACTTTTGACTTACACTACTAACCCTAACCCTAAGTAGCCGGATCAACGTACTGCGCCCAATTCTGGGACAATATAATAATATAATCCTTCTTCTAGTTCTAATAGTAGAAATAGAATGGTTGAAATATGACTGTCTTGATCATTGATAATGTTCGATGATGAACATAAATAATATATATATTATAATGCTTAGAGAATACTTGAGTAATATTTTGCTACTTAGGCTAAGCAGAGGATGCTGTCGATTCTATCTGACTCAGTGATTGCTTAGGCCTCAAGTTTCAATCAAAACCCTGTCTTTGTGAGAAGTTCAATATAATATTAATAAAGCATTGGCTCAATACCACTCTTGTTGCAACTGTGTCCCAATCTTTATTCTGCTCAATAAATTGTACTATTATACAATATTCCAATTAATTGATGATACAAATTTCATCTTAACACACCTAATTTAAAAAATTGGAAAAATTCAACTAAATGATTTGAAAAGCCTGACGTAAAGCTTTTCAATTGTTACTTGGATTTAAAAATATTTTTGAACCCTCTGGACAAGTAAAATAGGATTTAACACATCTAGTACTTAGAATAAGGCTATTTTTTATTTTCTGGAGCTGTCAAGCCAGCAAGAGTGTTATCGTCCCTTTAAGTAGGCCTACTGTATTCCTAAGATATATTTGGTGGTACATTATGTATTGTATTTGAGAGATCCTCCTGCCATTAACAGTGGATAATAAAATTGATCTGGAAACCTGTAGTTTGTTATTCTTGTGTTAGTGTTAAAGGGGAGTGAGTAAATCAGAATGTCCTGGGTTCGAGATCGATCCTCAGTAATTTACATTGGTGCAAGACAGAGGGTCCCGACTAGGAACACTGTCTAGTTATTTGGATGGGACAAAAAAAAACAAGTTCCTAGTAGCCTACAAGAACCCTACAGTTGGACTTTGATGAAGAGTAGATGGAGACGTTGCTGTCCGGACAACATTCCACCGCCCCCCCATATCACACTGCATGACATTCCCCCCCCCCATATCACACTGCATGACATTTGCCCCTCCCAATATCACACTGCATGACATTCCCCCCCCCCCCAATATCACACTGCATGACATTCCCCCCCCATATCACACTGCATGACATTTTCCCCTCCCAATATCACACTGCATGACATTCCCCCCACTTCCATATCACACTGCATGACATCCCCCCCCCCCCCATATCACACCGCATGACATTTGCCCCTCCCAATATCACACTGCATGACATATCCCCCCCAACCCCCATATCATACTACATGAGATTTCACCCCATATCACCCATTCATTTCAACAACCAGACATGGTTCATCTCACCCGAGGGCGCTTACGAATGTTTCAACCCGCGCGTTGGATCGTAAGCTCTGTCATTTAGTCATGTGGCCTATTTTCGATTCCCGGCTTGTACACAAGGAGTAAGGCCACCTGACAAATCTCGTGGGTTTTCTCCTGGTGCTAGCACTGCTAAAGACCCATACGTGTAAGCAAATTGACAATAAAATTGAACCATATGTTAGTCCTGAAATTAGCTAGTTTCTGTCGAGTGGACGTTAACCCCATTTCTCTCTCTCACCCGATAGTGAATTGAAGGTACATGTAAATAACATTCTTCCAATTAAACAGTCCACAGTATCCCAAGTTTTTCTGTCTCGGATTTTCGGCTCAATTTGCAATACAATAGATGCATATCATATGTAAATACCTCAATTTATACCATTGGATTCCTGAACACGCAACTGGTTATTATATCTCTGATTGGTCAGGTCTAAATATTAAGGCCACCTGGAGTTTTGGTCAAGGTCACAAGATGTAAATGGGGTTAGGGCACTTGGTTCTTGACAAGATTGTGGGTTAGGGCCAGGGCTTGCCTTGTTTACATCTTGTGACTGATGAAATCTGCAGGTGGCTTTAATATTTGGACCTATGAATGAGGGGAAGTACTTCAAGGGATTAGGGGAGCCAAGGTGGCTCATTGTCTAAGAGTTTGGCTCACTAACATGGAAGTCCCGGGTTCGATACCAGTGTTTGCCGAGGAAGTTACTTCAGCTTCCCCCCCCCCCCCCGGCATGTTACACTGTATAGTCGTTCAGATGGGACAAAAAGGAACCCCTGACGTCACAAATTGTTTAGTAGGCTGTAGCGCTCATAACACATTGTATGGCATAGCTATTCCCCTCTTCATTAGCTCGGATAAAGCAGAATCCCATTTCTTTCCATTTTTATAGAATTTTGTTTAACAATAGGTTGTTTTTTTTATGATAAATTTATTAAGGTATATCAATTGAACAGAAATATTGAAAGTTTGTAAAACACCCACATCGGTATCACAGAAATCAATTTTGACTAGGAAACTTCAATCTCAAACTTATTCCTCCAGGAATTCTGGTAGATAAAGACTATCTTCAACTCAGTCCTCAATTCAACCAGGTCATTCACCTACCTAAAATAAAATTAAAAAGATATCAAAATTACTAAATATCAGTGAGTTTTAATTTAGTTACGATTTTAGTTCTATTTAAGATACTAAAATATTGGATGTTTAAGCAAACACCAGCATCGATGCAGCCCAAATGTCTAAATAGCCAGTCCGCCTCTACAACCAACAGATTAACCAACAGATCGTGGTATTCCAGAGAGAGAGAAATGGCGTTGAACTTCAACTCGACACAAACTAGGTCATTTCAGGACTAACATATGGTTTAATTTTATTTCAATAATTCGCTGGCGCGTAGGGGTCTTTTTTAGCAGTGGGAGGACATGACCCTTCTCCTTGTCACGTACAACCAGGGATTTGAAACCACGCCTGGTTACTCAATGACAGGCCTTATGCCACAGTGCGCATGTGCTAACCATTCAACCATCTAAACCCCATGGTATTCCAGAGATAGCAAGTTAATTGGAACCAATAAAATAGGGGTTGGACCAGGATTACAAAAGCCAAAGAATGTTTCATAAATTTTGTTTCTGTCTTAGATTATGTTTGTTTTGCAAATTTTACCATAACATTAAAAATTTAAAACAAAATTAGACCTCTGCGTCTATCAGAATTAGAAAATATTCACCTTACAAACAAACAACAACTCTGTGCCCTTGCTCATCTTTAGCCACTGGTAACAGATCTTGAAGAGAACAAGTCGTCGTCCACATCTTCAAAATATTAAAACAGTAAATATTAATAGACAATAATTATAAAATATTTGACACTGAAACAGCAAGAATTAGAGTAGAAACTGATAAAAAAGGTATTCCTATTAAAATATATTTATATAAATGCAGTGAGATGTTTTTTATTAATTACACCTATGTTGTTTTTGTTTGAGAGTAATAAGTCCTATCTTACCTTACGATAATCTTTAGCCCAATACCTAACAGTAGTACTACACTTAATACTGCAGCCCAATTCCTATCATTATCTTCCATATACAGTATTCTCCTACAATATATCCTTTGTTACCACCCAAGCCTGTCCATGGCCTACAATACTGACCCACCCTGTCCAAAGCCTACAATACTTACCCACCCTGTCCATAGCCTACAATACCGCCCCACCCCGTCCATAGCCTACAATACCGCCCCACCCCGTCCATAGCCTACAATACCGCCCCACCCCGGCCATAGCCTACAATACCGCCCCACCCCGGCCATAGCCTACAATACCGCCCCACCCTGGTCATAGCCTGCAATACCACCCCACCCTGGCCATAGCCTACAATACTGCCCCACCCTGGCCATAGCCTACAATACCGCCCCACCCTGGCCATAGCCTACAATACTGAGTCCACCCTGTCCATTGCCTACTATACTGAGTCCACCCAGTCCATTGCCTACTATACTGAGTCCACCCAGTCCATTGCCTACAATACCGCCCCACCCCGGCCATAGCCTACAATACCGCCCCACCCTGGCCATAGCCTGCAATACCGCCCCACCCTGGCCATAGCCTACAATACTGCCCCACCCTGGCCATAGCCTACAATACTGAGTCCACCCTGGCCATAGCCTACAATACTGAGTCCACCCAGTCCATTGCCTACTATACTGAGTCCACCCAGTCCATTGCCTACTATACTGAGTCCACCCAGTCCATAGCCTACAATACTGCCCCATCCTACAATACTGCCCTACCCTGTCCATACCCTACAATACCAACCCACCTAGTCCATTACCGACCCACCCTGTCCATAGCCTACAATACTAACCCACCCTGTCCATGGCCTACAATACCGACCCACCCATAACATCTTACTGGACTAGGACTGTCTATTGCCTACAGTAACAGGCCACCAATAACATCTTACAGGTCTGTCAACTGCCTACAATATTCCCCATTGCCTACAATACCATCCCATCCCATGTTACTCCTTACATGACAGTCCATTCCCTACAATGCCGCCCCATATATAACATCTTAAAGGATGTCCATTGCCTACAATACCGCGCCACCCGTAACATCTTACAGGACTGTCCATTGCCTACATTGTCGCCCCACCCATAACATCTTACAGGATGTCCATTGCCTACAATACCGCACCCCCCATAACATCTTACAGGATGTTCATTGCCTACAATACCATTTCACCTTTTGTTACAGTATTGTCCATAGCCTAGACTACCATCCCTCCCCGTTTTCAAGTTACATCTAAATAGTTCAGTCGATAGACTACAATATTGACCTAATTCGCTAAATCTTACAATCCTATCAATTGCCTACAATACCGACCCACATCTTACAGTACTAGCCATAGCATTTAATACCAAGTTATTAGCCTTTAATACCAATGTGTTACAGGCCTACAGCTACTACTAAGAGTATCCAAGTTTGCCCATTGCCTATAATACCACCCACAAAGCCCATCCTGAATAACCACCCGACCCACTTTTACTCTACCTAAAAAGACACTTATCCATAACAGACCTTTTCTACTTAAAGTACACTTAACAATTATACTATATGATCTAAAAATATATTTCACTGAATAAATATATTCACAAAAAATTTAATCGCTTTAATATTCGTATCAAGAATAGGTGCCTTTGAATGCAAAAAAAAAAAAAATTCAGATTTTAACTTAGAGTGCCAAGCGAGTGAGCAAGCTAAGAATATTATTGCTACGTGACTTTAGAAGAAGAAAGAGAAAAGACGTTTAACTTTGACGTTTTCTTTGTTTTCGATTTTTTTTATTATTTATATAGATGAGAGGATGATAAGATACATGACAATAATGATGACATTAAAAAAACAATAAACATACAATAAAACTCACATAAAGTCTAAAGTGCTAGTTTCCATGACAATGTTGATGACATAATGACAAAAATGGCTTAAATCTACAGGCAAGTAAGGGGGATGAATCGAGCTTATATCACACAAAAAAGATCTGATTTCATTTTTTTTTTTTCTCTAGCACTTTTCTTAATCCTAATGCAGAATTATTCACTTGCACTTTTTGAAAGATTAAATATATTTACACTCCTACACCCATTAACAAATCTGTATTCCCATAATCAGTTATAAATATATATATATATATATATGTATATATCTATATATATTAAAGTAAAGGGAGTTAACTCTCATCTTTCTATACATTAGAGACTATAATCAGCTTTCTTGGAAACACTTCTTTAAACAAGATCTTCGGCGATATATTTGTTCTTATTGCCTACCTAGAGGTTAAAGTTTAAAATAAAATTAAATATAAAAAGACATAATTGACATGACAAAAATTTTTGTTTTAAAAAAGATAAATCTCGAAATTGGTAGTTATGAAAGTTTTTTGGGGTTTTTTTGAGCTACGAAGTTAAAGTGTTATTGGAATTACGAATTAATTCAACTGACCTGTAGATAGAGCCGTTTGATTGGATGATGTATTAACGTCTGTAGCCACCATAATTACCGCCACCGCCACCACCATAGTGACCTTGACCTCCCCCTGATCCACCATATCCAGCTAAAAATGAAATCCCGAAATCGGTAAGCATCGCTCCAAATAAAGCTTCCCGTCGATTAATAGTGGATAGAATTAATTTGAATAGCTTAACTTTAGGTCGAAAACTCTATCAAGGTCCACAGAAGCAAGGGTATTTATTTTTAGTTTTTGGAGAAGGGACCAGATCTGACGAATCGAACTTACAACCGTAAGGTCCCTGACCCCGCTGAGAGAAATTTCCTCCTTTCAAAGCCCCACCTCCGTAACTGTTTCCATAGCCTGATCCAAAACCACCATCTCCCCAGCTTCCTCCTCCTCCACCTAAAAATACACAAGTACAAAACGTTCATTTCGATTCAAATCTCTATTGAAACATACATTATGCAAGAGCTAAATCTGCCTGAAACGTTATAAACTATTAGACATTTCTTAACATGAAAAGACCTTAATCAACTCTCGATGCCATCTTATGTGTCCGATATATATTGGATTTGAATCTGATCTGCTGTTCAACGCCCACTGAGGATTAAACACAAAAATGGATAATCAAGACTTAATTATGGTGACAGCAGTAACAATGATAATCAAGGCTACAGTGATTTTAAAATAAGGTTTTCTCAGCTTAGAGTGAAGCAATTTGACTGAAATTTTCAGCATATTTCCTTTACATTATCTAGTTTTTAACTATTATAGTGAGAACTGCAAGCTCTTCATCTAATCGTCCATAATGTATCTTTAAAGTTCGATTTCAGGGATATAATTGCATAACAAGAACAATCGATCTTTAAAATCTGAGTTGCTGAAATTTTCTGTAAAATCCTGAATGTCATACTAGTGACTGCCCAATATTGATACTGTAAACTGTCAAAATGTGCAGAGTCAGTTCATGACATCCAAAAGTTTTAAATAAATTTAAAATTGAAAAAAAGAAAAGTAATTTAAAAATAATTTAAAAATTGAAAAGTAATTTAAAAATTTAAATTTAGAGCAATAAATAAGATTATAATTAAAAATTTAAAAGTAATTTAAAAATTTAAAAGTAATTTAAAAATTTAAAAGTAATTTAAAAATTTAAATTTAAAAATAATTTAAAAATTTAAATTTAAAAATAATTTAAAAATTTAAAAGTAATTTTAAAATTTTAATTTAGACTAATAAATAAAATTATAAATATAAAAATTTAAAATGTTATTCAAAAATTTAAAGATGAAACTAAAGGTAAATATAAAATTGGTGTTACCTTGGTTGTATCCCCCACCATAACCACTTTCATAGCCTCCACCACCACCTTGTCCACCCCAGTTGTTGCTATAGCCACCACCACCTCCATATCCACCTCCATGATGGTTGCCATAACCACCACTATATCCACCTCCTACAATAAAAATAAAATGTCAATTCAACAACAAAATCTATTCTCGTGCCATTAGTTCCTCCTCGATATCCGAGCAGTGGCTGATTGAGATCTGGGTCTTCAGGGCCAGCTTGGTCAACCAGGCCCTAAAATAATGGTATAAAATATTCATTTAAGCTTTTTGTTGATTAGGGTGTGGTAATTGATCAAATCAAACGTTATTTTCGGATCCAGATATGCGCTCCAAATGACCATTGGCAACCAAGCAATCCCTTACCAAATATCTAGTGTCCGTCAATGCACACTAGAGCCATTTTTAAGAATTTATTTCAAACCACATTAGAAGGCATCATTTTTTATAGGGTGCCCAGAAAATGTGTTCATAACATACCTCCGTATCCACCCTGAGCTTGTCCGTATCCGCCACCGTAACCTTGGTTACCACCCCAATTACCACCTCTACTTCCCATAACTCCCATTCCTGCTGCCCCACCTCGTCCTCCCATAGGACCTCCTCTACCTGAAATATTTAGTATTCAACATATATGAAATGGGGTTTTAAGCCTTACTTTTACACAAACTGGGCTAATGAAGACGGCCATATCTAATATTCAACATGTCGTGTGCTATGAGAGAAATTTTGCCTGGACAAAGGCGCTATGACATACTCTTATTTCGATTTCCAAATGTTGAGGGTTCTTTCACATACACACCTATATGTAGGCCTACATGGGACCTTTTTTTTTTGTCCCAGACCTACACCCCGCTGAAAGGTGGAACCATGGTAGAAAATTCAAACACAAGCTAACTTCGTACTCACAGAGCCACCTCAGTGCACTATTTAACGTAAGAAATTTTACCCGGACTAGATGCCGCTCCCTACACAACTGACAAGGGGCAAAAACCAAATTTGACAAAAAATAATAGGGGAAACTTTCTCGGCCCAGGCAGGGATTGAACCCTCTGTGCTCTTGATATAAGCCAACGCCATTAAATGAAATGGGGTTCAACGTCCTACTCCGACTGAACACTGGCATACGCCATAAAGTGTGCTGTGAGGCAAATTTTGCCTGGCCAGAGGCAGCCATGAAATAAGAGTTTCAACAAACCTGAAGCATCTTTATTCAGAGCTTTTTTAACTTCCACTTGTCGACCATTTAAATCATGTTTCTTTTTTACTGTAAATATACAAATAATTTATATTAAACAAAAGCAGTCGAGGACGACGACAACTCTCGTAAATGATGTAAGATGATACACAACCACCTGTAACCATAAGTCTCATCTCAAATAATTCATTACATATAATCACATCAAGGAGTTAGATCTGCCTATTGCTGGTCTTCTTTTTGACTTCAAATCTTATATAAATCACACATTTATTCACCTACTAAACCCATAATCAACTCTCTAGATCATTGGATGGCGCCGATTGACAACTCGTGACATTTTAAAATAAACGATGTAATGGATAATCAAGACTATGTTTAGTTTGATAAGTATATGTAGCGTTGCTACAATAATTAACGATCTAGGCTACTTCTTTCAACAATCATAACTTCGCCTAGAATAAAGTCGATTCAACAATATATCATGCAAGCACGAATGGAAATATACCTAAAATATAAAGTGCACAATGGCATTGGGAGAAAACCTTTGAAACATTGCCTGAAGAAATTTGTAGTGGTCATACGTACATCATGTACAAGCATTGGATTTAAACTATGCTAATTGACTCAACGACAGGTACTACCTGACCTAAAGCTTACGCGATAGATCACTTGGTCTCCCAACTCTCCTAAATAAAAGTAAAACTTACAAACACATTTATCGACTGAATCGTAATCTTTAAATGTAACGAAAGCGAATCCTTTAACTTTTCCCGTGGCTTTATCCGTTATCAGATCAATTTTTTCTATGTCACCATATGAGCCAAACGTATCACGAATATGTTCTTCCGTTGTATCATCCTTCACTCCACCAATAAACAATTTTGTAACAGATTGTTGAGATTCGGGTCGCCCAGATTCCTGAAACGAAAGATTGAAAACACAAAATTAAAGATGCATTATGTAAAAGACTAAATCTGTCTTTTCAAAGTTTTTATTTTGGCTTCAAATGTGAGAGAGAGAGAAATGGGGTTTAACGTCCACTCGACACAAACTAGGTCATTTCAGGACTAACATATGGTTTAATTTTATTTCAATAATTCACTTGCGCGTAGGGGTCTTTAGCAGTGGGATGAAACCTGAGGACCCAGAGAAAACCCACGAGGTTGGACAGGCGACCCTACTCCTTGTCACGTACAACCAGGGATTTGAAACCACGCCAATTGACTCAATAACAGGCCATCCAATGTAAGATACTATAATTTAGACATTTATTAACACAAGCCTATACTAAATTAACGATAAAATGGATAATCAAGACTAAGTCTTGTTTGTCCAGTACCGTTGCTTCGATAATAAACAATCTGGGCAACATCTTCAAACACTCATAACTTCACTCAGAATAAAGTAATTTGAATGAAATTTTCAATATATTCATTTTCTATTATCTATTTTTGAACTATTATAGCAAGAACGGACAGCTCTTTTTCTAAATCTTACATAATGATGCATCATGAACACAGACCAACAAACATCTCCAAAAAAATTCCTGTCCAAATGACGCAACCATCAATATAGTCCATGAGGAGAGGATTTATTTTGACTTAGAATATGTTTTTTTGTTTTTTTTACAAAAATCTGTTCAGTAGTCCAGGAGAAAAATGCATAATTGTACAATGGTTCTCTACCTATAAGCGAGATTATTTGAAATGAAGTTTACATCTGATATTTCTACACCAACCGGTCAAAGAAAAAGGCCTGCATATGCCCTACAGTTTGCTATGAAAGATATTTTGGCCCATCCGAGGAGCTACAAGCTACTCTTATTTCTATTTGCAACTGTCAGGGGATCTTTAACATGCTGCCAATAGTACCTTGATTTTGTCAAAGGAACTGAGGCAATTAATAAATAAAAGTATGGAGTCAGACCACCATTAATTTCCCCATTGACTTCAATGTTAATTCTGGTCCCTTTTCGCAACTCCAACTTTTTCCCAAATTTTCGTTGGGCTGAATGCTTTTCACTACAGACAGAGAAACAAATTGTCATGTCTCTGCACTAAAATTTGTATGAGGTTGACTACCAAAATTTGTATGAGGTTGACCACCAAAATTTGTATGAGGTTGACCACCAAAATTTGTACGAGGTTGACCACCAAAATTTTGAGATACACAAACTTGAAGAAGCATACTAAAAACATTTAACTATTTGCCGTACATATCACCGTAGCCAACCTGATAACCTTGTTACCCTTCTGCCTCTAAATCATGAATATTTACCAAAACCTGGCAGAAAATGTTAATTCAAAGCCTCTTCGTCCATTCTAGACCAAAAAATGGACATGCAAAAGGGGAGAAAAGAGACAATGAGAGAATTGCTATAAACAGACGAACTATAATTTGTGGGTACCGAGATGGTGAAATTTAATGGTGGTCTGCCTCCGTATGATGCACTATTTATATGCAGTTATCTCCCTTGATAAAACAAACAGTGTTTATAGTTCATTCCTCCAAGCAGCTAGAGAGATATGAGGTTTAATGTCCAGTCAAAATAAAGTAGGTCATTTTGGGACTAATATGGTTTAATTTTATTTCAATAATTCGCTTGCGTGTGACTACCCTTCATGTACAGGCAGGGAATCTACTTAATGACGAACCACCAACCCACCAATCAGATCTGTGCATCAATCGTGTTAAAGAAAAAACAAAAGAAAACAAAATGGACATGAACTCACTTCACGGGGCATAGCTCTTTTACTTTCTACTTCTCTACCATCTATTTTGTGTGGTCGATTTTTCTGGGCTTCATCTAACATGGCAGCTTCTTTAAATGTGATGAATCCAAATCCTCTAGATCTTAAAAACAATTTATTTGTAATCAATTTACTCTCATATTGTTACTTTTAACAAGATTTAAACTAGTAAGGGGCGGATCCAGGAATTTTTGCAGGAGCAACCATTTTAGGTAAGCAACCATACTGTACTTAAAAATAAAATGAAACTGGGGGTTTAACGTCCTACTGATGTGCTCCAACTGGGTTAATGAAGATGGGCATACGCCATAGAGTGTGCTATGGGTGAACTTTTTTCCCCCCGACACCAGCTCTATGGCCTACTCTTATATCGAATTCCAACTGTCAAGGGTAATTTTACGTGCATGTCAATATATACATGGGACCTTGGATTTTTAGCCATCCAAGCGACTGGACAGCTGTCAGGAAACCACGGCAGAAAATCCTGAACTTTTATTTTGAATCTGAACTTCAAGGGATCTTTAACCTCCACAGGATCTTTATTTTTTGGGGGTCCCATCCATCCAAATGACTAGACACTGACATGACGAAACCAAGCTGGAAAATCCCAGGGAACTTTCTCGACCAACACTGGGATTGAACCCTGTACTTCTTGGTTAGTGAGTCAGCACCTTACTGAGCCAGCGGAGCTCCCCGTTTTCACCAGATAGCCGCCACACCTCACTGAAAATTACACTAACGGATTACCTTTTTGTGTTGGGGTCTTTCATGACAACACAATCAACGATTTCACCCCATTTTTCAAAATGTCCTTTTAAACCATCTTCCATTGTCTCATAACTGAGACCCCCAATAAATAATTTACGGAATTGTTCGGATTCTGGGTCAAGGTAGTCATCTCCTCCACCCCTTCCACGACCTCCACGCATACCGCCTCGACCTCCACCACGTCCATACTACAAAAGAAATGACATTTAACAGTTAATAAGTAATCACCCATTTATAAGATGAAGACAAGAATTTTATAAAGCAGACAAAATGGCTCATGAATTCGGTTTTGAAAATATCCCAGATACCTCCTCAAGTCATTCGCAAACAGGTTCATAATCGACATTTCATCCCATTGGCATAACAATGAAATGGGGTTTAATGACCTACTTTACTGCTCTGACTGGGCTAATAATGACAAGCTTACGCCAGTGTGCAATGAGCGAAATTCTGCCCAGTCAGCGGCGCTAATGCCTACTCGTGTATCGAATTCCAACTGTCAAGTGTTATTTATGTCAAGTGTTATTTACGTTCAAGCCAGTTTGTCCCATCAAAACGACTATTGTATACATTTAGTTTTAAATATTGGATATCAGAAGCCCATTTTTTCCCGGTAAGATCACAACATCAATGTTGATTTAAATTGACAAATAATTCGTGTTTTCAATGTAGGAGATTTTGGATGATATTGAGTTAGAGACTTAGCTACTTGAAATCAGATTGAACATAACCATTCCTCCAGCTATAAAATAATGCAATATACTACACACCACTGAATATATCTAGAGATATGACCACTTGTAATTTCCCAAACATTTCATTTAGTTGTTGAATAATCTGATTGTCGCAAATTGTACTTGTAGTCTTCAAGACTAAACTATATTCTCGGTCGACCAGTCCAGAAAACAATATGGTAAATCTGATCAGTGTTAGCCTAATTAGTTGAGTTCTTGACGAGGTGATCACATTTTTACTGCATAAACAAACAGGCAGGTTAGCCTCCCCATGGCTAGTTTAGCTGGAACAAAAATCCATCTAAAGTCTCAAAATGACAAATGTATTAACAACCGTTTTTGTGATAATAATATAAGGTTGATTACTAATCCTATTAAAAATTAACCATACCGGTAGCCTAGTCCAAAATGATAAATTTTTGTAAATATATTCTATGATATTCAGTAATAATATCAATCTAGGTCTAAAACAAACGTGAATTTGTAAGAAGTTTAAAAAAGGTAAGAGCACTGATTGACTTGAAGCTTGAACTGATAAACTGACCGATGCAAAACAGCATCTTGCCATCTATTCTAAAGCTGATGTCAATGACAAAGGCCCAATAGATTCCTGATCACACAGATTCAGAAGCAGGCAAGTAAACTCAACGTGTGTGGGAGAGAAAAGCAATTCTAAATCCACTTTACAACACACACGTTTAGGCTGTGAATTTGGTTACAGCCTAATAAATATTAGATTATGAAATTAGCAGTTACGGATGATACTCACTTCAGGCATTTTACTATTTTTTTTCTTTTATAACGAATCTTCGTGTTTTTAATATGGCTGCATGCAGCAAGCAAAGCTTTTATATTGGCATATCACGTGACCTAATTAATTTCCGTAAATGAAATCTACTGGCCGTTTGATGATATATTTTTCGTAAAATTCAAAGCTCAAGAATTGTGATCAATAAATTTAGGTTGAAAATCAGCAAATTAAATATTGAAAAACAAAATGAATACGTTTAATGACCTAATTCGTTCATTTACGGGAGATTCCGGAATTTTCCCGCGAAAATGACGATAATGAATTCCCGGATATAGGATTGACGCATGCGTGAACGTGAAAGAAGAGACGTTTTGTGGAAAAGGTAACAGGGTGAAAAATATTTTGGTATTTTATAAGTATTTAATGGTGTTTTAAGATCATTTTATTGCCCAGTAATAAAACATTTCAGGCAGATGTTATGTTTTGACATGATTTTGTATCTGAAATTGGTAATTTTTTGACATTTAGCACTGTTTTGATTTTCACAACATTGTCAATTTCATGCCTTTCAAAATGGCGCCGAACTCAGACAAGAACACAATTACTTTATTTTCTTATTATCAAAATCCCAAACTGTTGAGATATTACGCATGTCATCGACCCAGTTTAATGGTCATGGCTATTTAGATAACTTGAATGAATTAAAAAAAAAATTGGGAATCTTTTAATTTGATTAATCACCTGGATTTAAAAAGGCGAATTAAGGGTAGATCTAGACTTTTTTTCAAAAAAAAAAAAAAAAAATTGCCAGTAATATCAAAATAAATAGCTGAAACAGTGGAAGCTATACTAGTATCAGTTGTCACCCCCTTTGCATAAACCTGGGGTGTATTTGATCATAAATTTAGGGCAATTAATTAGTCTTCCCTTCCTCTCCCCAGTCATTGTTATTTTAGGCGAGCCATCGCTCTCGAGTGCCTGCAGCTCGCCTGAACGTTTACCGAGGGGAGTTTTTTTTCCCCTCTCCTTAAAATTGAAAATCGTTCTCCTTTACAAAGTCATGGGGGGGGGGGGGGGCTTGTTATCATTTATGAATTCAGGAATGACCCCCTAACATGTAGTTATTGATCTTCAGAACCATTTCCCATACATTTCCAAATCACTCTTTTTATCGAAACTGGGAGAGGCTTTTTAGTGGAGCGATTTTTTCAATTTGTTGATTAAGGGGAGCTTTTTTTGACTCTCTTCCAATACAAACGACGACTGTCTCCCATCCATATCAAAGCAAAGGCCCTTTTGAGTTTTGCAAGAGCAGTGAATGTTCTTAAAAAAAATCAAAAAGTCTGGTTCGTGTTGAATTTTTTTTTAAATTGATGGAAACAGCCTTTCGTCTATCTTTTACTGGTATATATGGGGACCATGGTGGCTAGATAATCTGGCTTATTGGGGTGGAGTAGGGCCTGGCAAGGGACTGTAAATTTTTTTCGGGTGGAACTATAAAAAAGGAGTTCCTTTGTACACGTAAAAAAGACCCTAAAAAGTTGAAATTCGAATAAGAGTTGGCCGCTGTCTGTGCAAAATATTTGAAAGTGCACTGCATGATGTAGACTATTGCTTGTCTTCATTAGCCCAGTCAGTGCAGAAAAGTCAGGCGTTGAATTTTATTTTTCTCCCACCCATATCAATATTGCAATGCTACATAACAGTATAACACTGATCGCAGTCCTGTTAGTTTAGTTATGAACACACATTGCATGGCATAAGCACGTCTTCAGGAGCCCAGTCAGTGGGAAAAAGTAAGGCATTAAACCTCCATTTTATGTTACCAGTGCAGTATATTATTGTTTTCATATTTTCTACTTTCCAGCTATAATAGGTGTTAATTTATAAAATGGAAACGGCAACTGAAAAAGGTGCATCTCCTGCCATAGAAGAAGAAGAGGAAGAATTTACAGTAGAAAAGGTGGTTGATAGACGTATGAAAAATGGAAAGAGGGAATATCTATTAAGATGGAAAGGCTATCCTGAGTAAGTCCTGCAGCCCCCTGGAATGAAATTATTTAATGTCTTTAATCGCTATCCATTTATCATGAATATAGAAGCCTAATTAAATTCTTGGATTATCGACTGCCCATGTCTTTTTCCATGATTTTTATCTCAGCAAGTGTTGTACATCTAACTCTCCATAAAGTTTATCAACATGTACATCAAGCGCTCAATCTCCGCGTACAGACATTCCTAATTGTCAGACTGCCAATTAGGGAAACCCTTACATTTTTGTCCTGTATGCGCTCCATGAGCTTTTTTCAGGTAATCTAGTATTTTTCTAGTAAGATTGGATATTTCTACTTTCCATATATACCAAAATTGCTTTACTTTCATTGGAAATAATCACCTTATCCATATATACCAAAATGTCCAGCTTCTTTATCAATACATTCAATGGTGTAAGACAGGAGGGAGCCACAATGCCTGAGTATGTAAGATGCTGGCTCGCTAACCTGGAGGTCGGATGTTCGATCCCTGCATTGGCCGAGAAAGTTCATCAGGATTTTCCGGCCCAGTCAGAGTAGGACGTTAAATTTTATTTCATTGTCCAAGACAAGAAGATTTAATAGTGTCACATATAACTTGCTATTGCAGAGAGTGTGAAGGGTTTGTCTAGGTGGGTTGTTTCCAAAGTGAGGTTAATAATGTCACATTCAAATGATGTTACATTACACCTGGGCTCTTTTTCTGGTCATGCTTCGGTAGTTTTAGATTATAAATTCTGTCATTGAGTCATTTGGCATGGTTCCGATTCCCCGCTTATAGTGACATGGGGTAGGATTGTCTATCCGATTTCGGGGGGGGGGGGGAGGTACTCCGGTGTACTCTCAGTACTAAAGACATGTGAAATAAAATTGAACCAACAATGTTAGTCCCAAAATGACCTAGTTTGTGTAGAGTGGATGTTAAACCCCTTGCCTTTGTAGACTAGTGCCCAATGTCCCAGGATCAAATCATGTTAAAGATTGGTGTAGAGTTGCTGGATACACCAATGTCTAGTCTCTATCAACCAGAAAAATATTCTACTAATATTAATCTGGATGCGATGAAAATAATAGGTAATGGCTTACATTATCATAAAGTCTAAGGGAGGTAACTAGTCCTAAATCAAAATGTTGACACACATGAAATTATTTTAAGAATGCCATTTCATGAAATTATTTTTAAGAATGCCATTTTATGAAATCCATTTGATTGCATTGTCAGTTCATTATCCAATACAGGGATCACGTGGCTAAGTGGGTAGACGCTGGCTTCTGGAGGTCGGGGGTTCGATCCCTGCATTGGCCGAGAAAATTCATCCCGATTTTCCGGCGTGGTTTCCCCTTATCAGTGATGCAGGACGGAGGGCCTGACAAGGACAGCTGTCTAGTCGTTTGGATGGGTCGAAAAACCGAGGTCCCGTGTACACATTGGCGTGCACGTAAAAGATCCCTTGGCAGTTGGAATTCGATATAAGAGGTCGTAGCGCCGCTGCCCGGGCAAAATTTCCCTCATAGCACACTGTATGGCGTATGCCCGTCTTCATTAGCCCAGGTTAGGAGCAGAACAGTAGAACGTTTAACCCCATTTCATTTCATTTTCATTACCCAATATTAACCTGTATCGAAATAACCAAAGTTGACGAGATTTTGAACTACATTCCATTTTTTCCAGCTCAGAAAACACATGGGAACCAGAAGAAAATTTAGATTGTCCCGATTTGATCGCAGAATTTGAAAATAACCGAAAAAAGAAAGAAGAAAAGAAACGAAAACAACCCAATGGTGTTGATGACACATCAACTAAGAAAAAGAAAAAAATTACTGAGGTAAAATCCAGCGTGAGTATCTTTCTGTATTTAAAGATAATACGCTTTTATTCATTAGTTTGCTTGGTGTTTGATGTGTGCATGTGGGCCTTGCACTGTATGTTGGTCAATATTTGGTAACCATTGAGACATTTTTGCCTGTCAATTTCGGTTTAGTATAAAAACATGTTAAGATTCGTAGAATTCTTGTAAATTTACTGAAGGAACAGTCCAAGTAGAATTTATAACAAAATATATTTTTTTGAAAATTTAGGCTTGGTTGAGGGTGGCACTGTATTTCTTATCCGCAAAAATTAAAAACTTAAGCTCTTCCGCTATGCATATTTTAATTTAAGTTAGCCCCAAAATATTCAGAAATAACTCATTAAATAATAGTGCTGAACAGTGTTTTTGTCAACTAGTTTCATTATTGGACTCGGTGAGTAAGATACAATCTCTCTGACCAGGAGGTCTCCGGTTCGCTGCCAGTGGTGGCGGAGTTCCTCATAATTTTCCCTGCACAGTTTCCTGTTGTCAGTGGTGCAGGACGGTGAGCTGACAAGGACAGTGTCTAGTCGTTCGGATGGAACGTAAAACCAAGGTCCCATGTACACGTTGGTGTGCACATAGATAAATCCGCTATAAGGCAGAAAGTGGTTTGGTTTCGACGATTCGCTTGCTTGTGCATGACAAGGAGTGGGGCTGTCTGTCAAACCTCGTCAGTTTTCTTGTGTCCTCCGGTTTCCTCCCACTGCTGATGACCCCTAAGCACTTGTGAAGTATTAAAATAAAATTTGGCCATGTTGGTGCCTATATAACCTAATTTGTGTTGACTGGAGTTAAACTGTTTGTTTTGAAACTATCTCTCTTTTTTGATGCTTGTTTTGAAAGCTTATTGGGGGGTTGGATGGCCGAATGGTTAGCACATGCGTGCTGTATCATAAAGCCTGTCATTGAGTCAACTGGCGTGATTTCGAATCCCCGGTTGTTTGTGACAAGGAGTAGGGTCGCCTGTCCAACCGCATGGGTTTTCTCCGGTTTCCTCCCACTGCTAAAGACCCTTACGCGCAAGCGAATTATTGAAATAAAATTAAACAATGTTAGTCCCAAAATGACCTAGTTTGTGACAAATGGACGTTAAACCCCATTCCTCTCTCACATTCCCGGTTACAAACTGGATGACCTAGTTTGTGTTGAATGGATGTTAAACCCCATTTCTCTCTCTGAAAGTTTATTACATGAGCTGATAACCTGTTATTTTGCAGGAAGATGATAATAAACCAAGAGGATTTGATCGAGGATTACAGCCAGAAAGAATCATAGGAGCTACCGACAGCAGTGGAGAATTAATGTTTCTCATGAAGTGGTAAATTATGTTTACAATAAAGATACATTCCCGTGTGGGGGGTGGATGGCCGAATAGTTAGCACATGGGCACGCTGTTTCATAAGGCCTGTCATTGAGTCAACTGCCGTGGTTTCGAATCTGTGGTGATACATTCACGAGTGGGGGGTTGGATGGCTGAATGGTTAGCACATGGGCACGCTGTATCATAAGGCCTGTCACTGAGTCAACTACCGTGGTTTCGAATCCCTGGTGATACATTCCCGTGTGGGGGGGGGGGGGATGACCGAATGGTTAGCACGTGCGCACGCTGTATCATAAGGCCTGTCACTGACGTGGTTTCGAATCCCCGGTGATACATTCCCGAGTGGGGGGTTGGATGGCCGAATGGTTAGCATATGCGTGCGCCGTATCATAAGACCTGTCATTGAGTCAACTGCCGTGGTTTTGAATCCCGAGTGGTACATTCCCGGGTGGGGGGTTGGATGGCCGAATGGTTAGCACGTGCGCGCTGTATCATAAGGCCTGTCAGTGAGTCAACTGGCGTTTCGAATCCCCGGTGATACATTCCTGAGTGGGGGTTGGATGGCCGAATGGTTAGCACGTGCTGTATCATAAGGCCTGTCACTGAGTCAACTGACGTGGATTAGAATCCCCGGTTGTACGTGACAAGGAGTATAATCGCCTTTCCAACCTTGTGGGTTTTCTCTGGGTCCTCCGGTTTCCTCACACTGCTAAAAGACCTCTACGCGCATGCGAATTATTGAAATAAAATTAAACAATATGTTAGTCCCGAAATGACCTAGTTTGTGTTGAATGGACGTTAAACCCCATTTCCCTCTCCCTATCACATTCCCACGTCCTAACTGGGTGATTTGATGACGTATTTGGACTAAAAACATATTCAAACTAATTTGCCTATCAAAATTTTGTTGCAAATCCTTCTCAAAACACGGTTTACGCGAGGGAATACCCAAACTATAAAAAAATCTATTAAACGAGGTAATGTCTGTGTCACGGGACTTGACTGACAAACTACAACTACCTAGCAACGGGTGTGAAGTGGAGAATTCATTGCATACACAAGACGATTGTTGTCTTTAAACGCTATCCATTTATCAAGAATATCGAAGCCTAATTAAATTCTCAGATTATCCACTGCACATTTTCCTTTTCAATGATTTTTATCTCGTCTTAACTCTTCATAAAGTTTATCAACATGTACATCAAGCGCTCAATCTCTGCGTACAGACATTCCTAATTGTCAGACTGTCGATTAGGGAAACCCTTACATTTTTGTCCTGTATGCGCTCCATGAGCTTTTTTCAGGTAATCTAGTATTTTTCTATTAAGATTGGATATTTCTTCTTTCCATATATACCAAAATTGCCATACTTTTGTTGGAAATAACCACCCGATAAATATTTTTCTGGGAACGTATCTTTAAAAACATCCTCCCATTGTTTACATTAAAAATTAGACCTGTAGGATAGCCTTGGTTAAGACTTGGTAATATTTTACAAGGGGATTGTTGCAGGATAGAACAGTGTTTTTATCAAGTTATGATTGCCATAGCAACTAAAAACTGGAAACAAATACAAATTTTTGCTAAGGTGTAAATTGTGACTAAATAGGTCAACATATTTTTCAAAACCCAAAATATGAAATTACTAGTGCTGGGTATTGCGACTGCAAATCACCAGGTTTAGGGGTACACAAACCCATCCACCTTGGGAAAACATGTACTGCGTATTTGTCAACAGCATTTAAACATACATTATGCAAGAGCTAAATCTGCCTATTGCAAGTCTTTCTATAGGCCTGAAATGTATAAACTAGCAATTTAGACATTAATTAACCAAGGTAGACGATAATCAACCCTCGATGGCATCGGTTCGCCTTCAAACATTTAATTTAAAAATTGGAAAATGTGGCCAAGTCTTGAATATACCAGTGCCCTAGTTACCACAATGCACACATCTTGTCAAAACTACAATGATAACTTGGCTTAGAATGAAGTAATTTGAATGAAATTTTCATTTTACGTTATCTATTTTCGAGCTATTATAGCAAGAATGGCCAGCTCTTTATCTAAATCTTACGTAATGTATCTTTAAGGAATATATATTAATACTTGTGTTTTTTTCTTGTTCTTTAGGAAAGACAGTGATGAGGCCGATTTAGTACCTGCACGCCAAGCAAATGTGAAATGTCCTCAAATTGTCATCGCTTTTTACGAGGAACGTCTTACGTGGCACACACACAACGATAACGATGATGACGAGAAAGGGAAAGACGACAAATAAATATTTTACGAACTTTCAAAAAGTGTAAATTAGGATTTTATAAAATGAATCGAGTCACAAATAAGATATTCATTGTTTTGACCCACCTAATATTTTCACCCTGAATGTGGACATGATATTTAAAAGAAAATAATACGCATGTCATAATTTAGCGGATGTTAAAATTTTTGAGGGTGGGTCACAAAGCAATAAGACTGGAAGAAAAAGGATGGAATGTGTGTAATGTTTGAAATTAGAGCGAGTGAGGAAATGTATGGATATCCAGTCTTGAAACCAGTCTTACCCGTTGATGAATAATACTACATATACTTTGTAAATTGAAAAATAAGTTCTGAATACTTTTTACTTTCTTTTTCTGTTTATATACATTGTACATACGTCATTTTATTTCTTAAGTCTTAAAAACTATTTTGTAACACATCACTGATTGTTGTCATTAACGAACCGACACATTTTTCTTATAATCGGTTTTGGAGAGAAAAATTCAAAATGGCCAAAAAATGTTCACATTTTAAAAGTATTATAACCAAAATGGTATTTTGATTTCATGAGGAAAAAAAAACACACGAGATCATGAATATCAATAATACCTTTAAGATTAACAATAAATGCATGCATGTGAGAAAAGTGTTTTCGTCCATCTGTGGTTTTCGAAGGATCCATGAAAGTTACTTCTGCATATTTGGAGGTTGCAGACTTGTTGCATTTAAAATATAGGAAGATGGGCATTATTTTAAGTGGTACATATTAAAATATTTAAAATCCAGATAATTTGATGTAAATAACAATTATGTCCTCTCTTTCTTTTTCTTTTTTAGTCCATTTTCATATCTGTTCAAAGAATTTGACAGAATAATAATACAATATTTTTTTTCACTTTCAATATGGTATTCGATGTTTGCTTTATTATAAAAACTTCATAATAATTTGTAATGTTGTGATATGGTCAAGAAACTGAGACTTACAGGATTTGACTTCTCATGAAAAATGATATTAATCGCCATGCTGTACTTATCGTATAATTCACATCTGCAAGTTTATTTTTTTGTCCTGGACACAACGACTGAACTTAAATACTTGTTGAATGAAAAAATCTCACCATGGTTAAAAAATGTTCCAATTTTGGCAGCTGTCATGTTCACGCCCCCTCACCTCTCCCAAAATTTGAAGTTAATGGATGTAGTTTTGTCAGTTCATCTTGATCTATTTAAACAGTAAATTTGTTGTATGTGGATCATTTATGTATATTGTCATAGTAATTAACATCATGGTAGGTTTATTACTTTAAATCGCCATGGTAATATATAGTAATGTACCTTTATTATTTGAAAATGCCATGGTAATCTAGTGATGTGGCTTTATTACTTGAAATCGCCATAGTAATTAGTAATGTAGCTTTATTACTTGAAATAACCATGGTAATATAGTAATGTAGCATTAATTACTTGAAATTGTCATATTGTACCTTTATTACTTAAAATTGCCATATAATGTACCTTAATTTGAAATCACCATGGTAATGTACCTTTGTTACTTGAAATAGCCATAGTAATTGAGTTACAAACAAAAAAGTGCTAATTATGTCATGTCTTGTAACTTCGTTAAGAATATTTCTGTGCTGTTCGTAACCTAGTCGTAATTAAAAGCTTTATCATCAGTTTTACACAGTCTCAGCCTCGCCCCTTCATCATTAGTCATCAGTTGCTATAGATATTAAAACTAGAAAATCTGATTTTTGACTAAATGAAAAGTTGGACTAAATGAGCTCAGTGGAAATTTGGTTTGATTTACACTTTTCTAACAATGAGTCGATAATTTTGAATTGAGTTAAAGCTTTTACCACTAAGAATTTTTATTTCACGAGTGCCACTGGCTTGTTTTTTGTGACAATGATTCAAGATAAAAAAAATTGAATTTTGCGACTGAGGATTTTGATTACGCAAGTGGCGATGGCTTTGATGGATACGTGCGATGTAACAGGAGTATTTTTTATCGTAGATAATCAAGTGAAATTTCTGTCTGTTGTATATTTGTCTTTATTTTGACATCATTATGGAAGATATCAAGTGTATGTGAAATAAATCTTGTCACATGTAGTCTGGTTTTATTGATTGTTTTTGTTTA
Source organism: Patella vulgata (assembly GCF_932274485.2). Lineage (NCBI taxonomy): Eukaryota > Metazoa > Mollusca > Gastropoda > Patellidae > Patella > Patella vulgata. The sequence goes on from NC_065883.2 coordinate 3,336,975, forward strand.
CGTCTGTCCGGGGGGGGGGGGTATTATTAAAATGGATTCGACAAAAGAGTTGTGTGGCCTGTCAACCTCGTTGGTTTTCTCCGGGTCCTCCGATTTCCTCCCACTGCTAAAGATCCCTACGCGCAAGCAAATTATGGACATAAAATTGAACCATGTTAGTCCCGAAAGGGCCTAGTTTGTGTCGTGTGGACGTTAAACCCCATTTCTCTCTTTCTCTTTATTCATTCTGCTTTTGTTTATGCCTGTCAGAGAGGCATGGGATTTTTAAAATGGATTCCACGAAAGAGTAGGGTGGCCATTTCAACCTCGTGGGTTTCCTCCGGGTCCTCCCACTGCTAAAGATCCCTACGCGCCATATAAGAATTCGGCCATATAAGATGAAACGAAATTTAGGTAAGCCTGGTGCGAAAAAATTGGGATATTTGAAAGAATTTGATTGTAAATTATTGTAATTTAGCTAGGCAAAGCAATAAATCACTGAAGATTCTCAACTTTTCAAAGATTTCATTTTTTTTTCTCCCAGGCTTACCTAAATTTCGTTTTATATAAGATGAAACGAAATTTAGGTAAGCCTGGTGGGAAAAAATTGGAATTTTTGAAAGAATTAGATTGTAAATTATTGTAATTTAGCTAGGCAAAGCAAAAAAACACTGAAGATTCTCAACTTTTCAAAGATTTCATTTTTTTTTCTCCCAGGCTTACCTAAATTTCTTAAATTTGTGCGTTACCCTTTCAATGATGTCCGCCAAGTCGGTTAGAAGACGGAGACGTATTTTTTAACAGCGTGTTGTGTCGCTCATACCGACTCTAGCCAGGTAAGCAAGGTCTTATTTTCTCCCTAAGATGTTCATTTATATTGTTCAGACGTTCACAGGGACTGACACGCGACCGGTTAGCGGTAAAAAGTTGCCCAGTAAAATTGACTGGGGAGCGATTAGATTTTCGACAAGAATTCAATAGGACAGTCCCTGAACGTAGAGGTCGAGTGTAATGAGACCTACGTTCAGAGCTGAACTAGCGCCGCCACTGCATACAGTGTGCTATGGGGGGAACTTTGCCAGGACAGCGACACTACGGCCTATTCGTATATCAAAGTCCAACTGCCAATGGTTCTTTTACATGCACACCAATGCGTACATGGTACCTCGGTTTATAACTCTGCATCTAATTGAGTTAAAATGTTAGAACTTTCATGGATTTTCTCCGGGTTGTCAAGATTCCCCCCACGGCTTAAGCTGTAGCACCATGGGTCTTCTGTTAGACGTGGGGAGTGGCCAATCCAAATCCGGTCGCCACATCCTACATATGACCCATGCATCTTTTCTTACTACATATCTTAGTAGCCTTGTGATCGTCTAGAATTTGTCTCTAGCTGTCTTTGCTTCTGCTTCACATTGTGTATTTTCTTCTTACTGTTTTCTTCGATGGGCGAGTCTGCTGATAGAAATTGCTACATCTTTTCCCTTCTGGAATCAAGGTGCTGTCTGGCGATTGCTCACAAATATGATAGTTTTGTAGCTTGGGTTCTGACGTTCAATTATCCAATTGGTCAAATACAGTGGCGTCGCCAGCCGTCGGTGATTGGAGGGGCAAAGTCCAAGGTTAAGGGGGCAAAGGCACGAGCTTTAACTAGGGGTAGGGGGCCTCCCCCAGAAAATTTTGAAAAACAGGTTGCCGGAAATGCAGCCTGGCAGTATTTCAGGCACTGATCGATGAGGTAAATAGATCTGACCAGATACCGTCCGTCGCCTGATCACTAGTTTATCTGACTAGAGAACAAAATGTCAAACGAACGGACTTGCGAACCTCAACGAATTCCCCTTGTGAGCGCCAAAGTAGCGAGTCCATTGGGGACCTCGCCAAGAAAATTTTGAAAAATAGACTGTCGGAAATGCTCTACAACATGCAAGTTTATGGCTGAGTGGGGATGTGGGATTTATTCACCGTAGAAGGTATTGATTACCGAAACGTATCACAAATACTTTTTTATTTTCTAAAATTATTGGGGGGGCAAACAGAGGGCAGACCAGATGCCCCCCCCCCCCCCGCCCCGGCGCCGCCACTGCCACTGGTCAAATCTAGATTTCCATTTAATATATTTCATTCTATGTTTTATTACTCGATTCATGTAATGCTTCTAGCATTCCGATATCATATTTCCATGTGAACACCTATACTAAGTCTTTCTGTTATTTATGTATTTATAATATTTATACTTATCCGGTAGCCTACCCATTCATCATACTTGTGTTGAATGTTGTGTCACTATCAGACCAGTTTGAGGTAAATATGTATTCTGAGATTATTATCATACTGTTTGTACATGTTCATATATTGTATGCTTTCCATAATGGATGTTTTGATACAATAAAATCTTATCTTATCTTATCTACACCCCGACAGCAATGACATTTCAACTGTCAAGGGTTCTTTTACAAGCACACCAATATATACACATAGGGTGACCACCTTTGCTTGATCATATTGCGGGACATCATCTTTTTTTTTTTTTTAAAAACCGAGGCAGTATGCATAACAATGTTGATTATAGTCACTTCACTTTTCGTCATAGCAACAATAGAAAATCAAACTATGAAATATTCACACAAGCCTGGTTTGTATTCGTGTGTCATATGATATTTACCATGAATCTTTTAGGATAATAATAGATAGCAACAATATAAATTCAAGTCATATAATATTCATATCTTTCATTTCAAACAAAATATACAAATTATTAATTTGTGCGACAGAACCGTTTGAAAGGGTGCGTTGGCGTTGAATTAAAGTTACAATCAAATGACTGCCGAATTATCATCCATGTACATTATTCGTATATCGCTAAAATTAGATCATGCCGAAGGTAGTGAAACGTTTTGAGATTTTATCGCTTAAGTTTAATCATGCTAAATGTTGTGAAACTGATTGAGATTTTATAATAACTTAGTATAAAGGATGTTATGCTGGTTAATGATGCATGATTTAAGAGCTGGGTGGGTTGGGTGGCCGAATGGGTAGCACGTGCGAGCTGTATCATAAGGTCTGTCATTGAGTCAACTGGCGTGGTTTCGATTCCCCGGTTGTACGTGACAAGGAGTGTCGCGGTCGCCTGTCCGACCTCGTGGGTTTTCTCTGGGTCTTCTGGTTTCCTCCCACTGCTAAAGACCCGTACGCGCAAGCGAATGATTGAAATAAAATTAAATCATGTGTAAGTCCCAAAATGACCTAGTTTGTGTCGAGTGGACTTAAAACCCATCTCTCCTTCTCTCTGGTATATTCGAGACTAAGCCCCGCTTTCCCATTTTTAAATTAAATGTTTAAATGGCGAACCGTTCTAATCTAGTTAAATCTCGAGTATCCAATGCCATCGAGGGTTGATTATGGTCTTGTTTTGTTAATAAATGTCTAATGGTTTATATAACATTTCAAGCCTAAAGAAAGGCCTGCAAAAGGCAGATTTAGCTCTTGCATAATGGATGTTTAAACTATTATTGCAAGAACTGTCAGCTCTTTATCTAAATCTTACATAATTCATCTTTTACTGTCCCTGGTTGATCATCACATACAAGATACCTTTACACAATCATCAGTTATACGTCAATAGATATATTTGAATTTTAATAATTCAAAGACGGCAAAGCGAAAGCGAATGTAATTGATACTCCATTAAACCAAGTATACATATCAAAATAAAGGAACAAGCAATTCGTTACATCCGTTCTCTTCCAGTTTTTTGGGGTTTTTTATATATATAAAATAGAAATACATAGCCTTCGGTCACGGCAAATGCCCCAGTAGTCAGCTAATGTTTTTTTTGTTTATGTGATTCATAATGTAACAAATACTATTATTTATTTAATTTTAATATTCTTTGGGTAAGAGGGTGGTTGGGTGGCCCCTTGGTTAACGCATCCATTTTAGATCATAAGTTCTGTCATTGAGTCAGGTGGCGTGGTTTCGATTCCCCGCTTGTACGTAACAAGGAATGGGGTCGCCATCTAACCTCGTCCACTGGTTTCCTCCCAAAGCTAAAGACCTTATGTGCAAGCGAATTATAGTTTGTTTCGAGTGTGCGTAAAATTCCATTTATCTTTTTCTCTCTCTCTTCTCTCTCTCCCTGGACTGATTTGACAATAATTGACTTTGGTAGTTTATTGCATAGAAAAGGTCTAGCATAGGTCAAAGCACGTTTTCCAAGTTGTAAGTTAACATTTGGAGATTTTAGAAGATGTGCTGTCTGAGAGCTGAGATTTCTACTGGTAGTCTAGGTCTTTACAATATTTTAAAAAATATAATATGTGAATTAATTATATTCATTTAATTTAATTTAATTTAATTTTCTTTGAGTATGGTGACGGTCGTGGTGTTGTCGGTTGCGCTGCTGATAGTGGTTGTAGTTGTAGTGTGGGTGTCAATGTTATATAAATTATATTCGTTGATTTTTGTCAATATTTTCCATTTCTTATGTTTATTATATTAAAATATATATTTCTTTGAGTTAAACGTAATTGAAATGTGATTTAACGCCCGAGGTGCTACGGCCTATACTCTTATATCGATTCCAACTGCCAAGGATTCTTTTGCGTCTCATCCGAATGAGTATACGTTGACCAAGGCCCTCTGTCCCGCCCCAGTGACAGGGGTGAACCACGCCGGTGGATTTTCAGAATGATGTACAGGGAAAGGTCATCTACATGTTGGTACCAAAAGACCTTCTAAACGAATTTTTGATTAGACTAATACCCAAATAGACTATAGCGGCGAGAGTAGATTCACGCATATTACTGTATAGAAATCTTCCATGTGAGCAATTGCGGGACAGTTTGGTTGGTTTTCGGGACGCGGGACTTGGAAACATTTTGCGGGACTAACCCGCGAAATGCGGGACGGGTGGTCACCCTATATACACAGGACCTTGGTTTTTAAATTTAATGCGAAGGACTAGACACGTTTTCTCGACAGACACTCGGTCATGCATCACTGACAAGAGGGGGGGGGGTGGATTTGAACTAGTATAACTCAGTATGTCAATGTCACTTCCCGACTACGTCTGCTCTTATATATCCAAAATTTCAGCTCTGGTGTGGCCGCCAACAGAGAGACAAGCAAGGCCGCCTTCGGCTGGTCCAAATGTTCGACCATAGTTCAACTAGGTCTCGGTCAAGTCAGATTAAAAATGGCGGCTCGCGACAAAACATGTGTTGTGTTGGAATTGTTAATTGAAGAGAGAACGTATACTACCAATGTTGCTCCAGAACCTGAAAGTTATTTAACTTCATATAACATATTTAAGTAGATTCCATATTATATAAAGTGGATAAACATGTTTTGTCAATCAATTCGACCAAGACTGGTGTCAGACTGAAATTGTGAAAGTGACAGTATTATAGTAAAAATATTTCATCTATTTGTGAATTTTATTTGGAAAAACAGAAACACAAACAAACGATTTTGTTTATAAATACATCAGTTTGATATACATTGTAAATATAAATTATGTAAATAAACTCTGGATATTTTGTTGGTTTGTTTATTTTTTTGTCTGGGGATAAGTCGGTCACTAACTCAACTGTGAGTAGATTTCTTGAAATCGTCGTTATCATATTCTACCTCTGGTATAGCGTTTTCAGCATAGTCTTTGGCAAACGTTTCGAGAATTTATCTCCAAAGAATGATGTGGTCATAATATATGAAAGTTCTCATTAAGCAAACTTGCGTTTTCGTTAATTAAAAGGTTTTGTAGCTGTTCATTGAAGAGAGCGGCGTCCATTTTGACGACTATGGTCGAACTAGCTTCCGTTCGGGTGTAGTGAACTATACTCTGCCGTTTAGTCGTGACCATACAAGCGCATCCGAAAGCTGCCCAGGCAGTCACAAATATTACATGGGCAAATATCAGTGGTCTGTATCCTGTTAGTGAATTGGTCGTACTTGATTCCCATTCCAAACCCCTAAAAAGCGAACTGTTCAAATGGATTACGGGATCAAAATCAATGAATAACAATGAAAATTTGTCGCTTTATTCATTTCCTAATCCTGTATTTGTCATATTCAAAAAGATTTTGTTTCAACCGTTCCTTTCTGTTAAAAGCAATCCTTCTTTTGTCTAGAGTAGAAACATACTTCCGGTGGATTGACCGCGACTCGATAATCAAGTACAGCACACAAAAATGGCGTCGTTTATGAGAAATCAAGGAGGAAATATCCTTCAAATGGATCAGTTTATGAACAACGCACCAATAAGTGCTTCTGAACGAGCGACAAGATCAGTATTCGTTGGTAATATTCCATACGAAGCCACAGAAGAACAGCTGAAAGATATTTTTATACAGGCCGGACCAGTTGTAAGCTTTAGACTCGTGTACGATCGAGAAACCGGCAAACCGAAAGGATATGGATTCTGCGAGTACCAGGATACCGAAACGGCACAGAGTGCCATGAGAAATTTAAATAATCATGACTTTAATGGTAGACCACTTCGTGTTGGGGTGGCAGCTGGAGAAAATAACAAAGAGGAAATGAAAGGGATGCAGCAAGCCTTTGGAGGGCCAGTTTTAGAAAGTCCATATGGAGATCCAGTGGAGCCAGAGAAAGCGCCAGAAGCAATTTCACAAGCTGTAGCAAGCTTACCCCCAGAACAGATGTTTGAGCTGATGAAACAGATGAAATTGTGTATTCAGAATAATCCAAATGAGGCTCGTAACATGTTGTTGGCCAATCCTCAACTTGCATATGCTCTGCTCCAGGCACAGATTGTCATGAAGATTGTGGACCCACAGGTTGCCTTGACGATGTTATACAGAGATACATCTCAGCCGGGAAATGATGTTCAGCCTGGTGGTGATGTTGGAATGACACCAAGACAAGGAGGACCAGTGCCCCTTATGGGAGGACCAGGACCGCAAATAGGAAGACCAGGACCACAGATGGGAGGTCTGGGTCCTCAGATTGGGGGACCTGGACCTCAGATTGGAGGACCAGGACCACAAGTTGGAGGGCCAGGACCACAAATGAGAGGACCACAGCCATTAATGGGAGGACCGGGGCCACAGATGGGAGTACCTGGGCCACAAATAGGAGGGCCAGGGCCACAGATGGGGGGACCTGGGCCACAGATGGGAGGACCTGGGCCACAGATGGGGGGACCTGGGCCACAAATGGGGGGACCAGGACCTCAGATGAATCGTGGTGGACCTGGGCCACATGGTGTTATGGGTGATGTACGAGGTGGATCAAGTTCAAGAGGACAAATGGGTGGCCCAGATATGGGTGGACCATTCCCCAATCAAGATTTGCATGATCCGAGAATGATGGGCGATATGCCAGCAAGAAGTATGGCGCAGGCGGCACCTAGTCGTTCCATGGCTCAAGGTTTACCAGGACTGTTGGGATCCGGAGTCCAAAACCTGGCAGGATTGGCAAATTTAACACCTGGAACACAGATATCTGCCCAAGATCAAGAAAAGGCTGCTCTTATTATGCAAGTCCTTCAACTAACTGACCAACAGATTAGTATTTTACCCCCAGAGCAAAGACAGAGTATTCTCATTCTAAAAGACCAAATTGCAAAATCTGCACAATAAAATACGGTGCTTATTCATTCATACAAGAACTTTAATCATCATTTCACATGTGTATAGAAAACAAAAAATGACGACCCAACATTCATATGAAATCGAAATAAATGGAATTTCGACAATCCAACATTTGTAAAAAAAAAATATTAAAGGGAAGGAAGACACCTGTCTCTAATTACGAATATCATCATACAAAAAAATCTGAAATTGTCCAACTCCTATTCAACTCCCAAAAGAACATTTTTTTCTCTATTTTATAAAAAAACCAATTCCATATAAAAATGTGTTCATAGCACAAATGATTCTTTTTGTTAATAAAATTACATCTGAGTAAGCCGAATGAAAAATATATTTAAAGAATTCTTGTATTGAGAAATGATTATTGTTTTTTTTCTCTGTGATTTTAGCTTAATACAAATCTTTCACTTGCAGTTTACTTTGTGTAATAAAAATCTTTGTTCTCTTCTTATGTTTGTGGTTTCGAATCCCCGTTTGTATGTGACAAGGAGTAGGGCATACTCCTCGCAGTGTTTCATTTGATTAGAGCTAATCCCATTACTCACTGCTGTAAAGAAGGAAAATTTTTGTTCTAAATTATGACTGGTCAATAGTCCGATTAACAACCAATAGCTAACTGCGTAACAATACCAAACAGAACTCCAAATATGTTTACATAACGTTACATCATGCTTCAAGATTTTATTATGCCCAGTTAACCAGTGCATAGCAGAATATTCCAGAAAAACTAATTGTGTGACAAACGAGGCTATCAGCAAGGACATAATGTAAATAATACTGTTTTGAGTCAAACAACACTTTCACCGTCTTTAATACCTTAAATCACTGTCCAAAGTTTTAGGAAAGGCCCCTGATTAAAAGATGGGCCGTCCTATTGCTGTGTTTGCTGACTGATTTGATTGAACGGGAAGAATAGACACTGTGCCTCAAACAAAAGCCCAAGTATCAGAAGCTAATCCAGCAATGGCCAGAGAGGGATTTCTCGAGCCATTGCTTCAGGAATATGGGAGTAGGGTCACCGGTCCAACCTCGTGGGTTTTCTCTGGGTCCTCCTGTTTCCTCCCACTGCTAAAGACCCCTACGCACAAGCGATTTATTGAAATAAATTTGTACCGTATGTTAGTCCCAAAATGACCTAGTTTGTGTCGAGTGGACGTTAAACCCTATCTCTCTCTCTTCTTATGTTTGAATATGTTTTATTGGATGACACCAGACAGATCTATGAGGCTGTCAGGGTTGGGTGTCCGAATTAGATTGTACAATCTGTCAATGAAATGGAGTTTAACGTCTTACTGTTCTGCTCCAACTGAGCTAATGAAGACGGGCATACGCCATACAGTGTGGCTGAGTGTGCTATGGGGGAAATTTTGCCCAGGCAGCAGCACTATGGCCTATTCTTATATCGAATACCAACTGCCAAAGGATCTTTTATGTGCTCGCCAATGTCGTATTCACGGGACCTGAGTTTTTTGTCACATCCGAACGACTAGACAGCCGTCCTTGTCAGGCCCTCCGTTCTGCACCACTGACAAGGTGAAACCAAGCCGGAAAATCCTGATGAACTTTTTCGTACAATGCAGGGATCGAACACACTGCCGAGCCAACATCTTACTCCTGTCCGTCATTGAGTCAAGTGGTGTGGTTTCGATTCCTTGCTTGAAAGTGACAAGGAGTAGGGTCGCATGTCCAACCTCATGGGTTTTCTCCAATTTCCTCCCACTGCTAAAATACCCCTACTACACAAGCAAATTACTGAAATAGAATTGAACCATATGTTAGTCCCGAAATGACCTAGTTCGTGACGAGTGGATGTTAAACCCCATTTTTCTCTCTCATGGAGACTGTTTAGTGAAAAAATTTGGGCCTACTAACAAGTGTTGATTCAGGGATTTTTTGTAGTGCCCAGAATTCCAAGTGTCACAATTCCTGGACGATATTTGGTAGACCTATGGAGACTCACCAGAACAAGGTAGTTATTTAACTACGGCGGGGACACCAAAATTTCGAAAATATGGCGGCCGCAAGCGTTTTCAAGCTTGTCCAACCCGATCCTGCAACTTGTAAGTGGTTCAATTAGCCTTATCCCACTCCTTGCCGACCTAAATTCCAATCACCCAATTAATCAGGCGGTTGCAGCAACATTCACTGGACACCTGAAATGTTACATCTCAAAAAAATAACGAAACAAATAATGATGATGTCAGAAAAGCAGAGTGACTATCCAAAAGTGACGCTTATCTTAAACACTGTTTATTACACTGATTTTAAATATTTTCAATTTCAATCCATTTGTCAAATTGCGATTCCGAAAATTTCATGAAACCTATAACGATCATATCGAAAAATGTCGCACAAAGCAGATAATAATTCAGTACACTGATTAAAAGAAATAAAAATTAGATCATAACGTAGAAGTCGTCGGACTTCTTTCACTTTATTTTGCGACTAGATGGCAAAATATTTTTTGCCACAAGAAATATAATATAACTCTATTTGATCACTTTACTCGTCTATCCAAAAAATCGGATTTCCAGAAAGTTAGGGATGGTAATGCGACTTTGCAGCATTAAAAGCGTAGGCTTATATGAAAAACGTTTCCAAAATGTATGCACTCTACTCCGTTCTGGGTCTTTCTTTGGTATTAGGTCTAAAATTTAAGGCCCACTGCAGATTTGGTCATAGGTCACGAGATGTTCACTGGGCTAGCGCTAACACTAACCTAGACCTAAACCTAACTCGTCAACAATCACGTGCCCTGGCCCTATTTACATCTCGCGACCTATGTCGAAATCTGTAGTGGATCTTAACTTTTAGACTTTACCGTCTTTCAGTATTATTTTGTGCAGGGGTGTGGTGTCGCTGGTTTTGTGCGAGGAAAAGATTCTGTGAGGGTTGAACCAAAACCCAATATTTATATAATTTTGGGCTGTGTGTGATAATATGCCAGAGCAGGGGCGGATCCAGGAATTTTTGCAGGAGGGGGTTCCTGTTAAGGAAATCTGTCATCATCGTCTCTAAATTACATATAGACATAGGCATACATACAAATTGAGCTTTTTAAAGAGAGAAATCATTTTTATAATGATGTAGGAACACATTGTGATTTAATTTCATTGATGCAAGGCATTCAATTTTTTTTATGTAGCTGAGCAGGGTGGGGTTTGGACCCCCCCCCCCCCTCTGGATCCGCCCCTGCAGAGTCGATATGTAGATATGCCAAATTTAAAATATTTAATTTAAAAATTATTGAAGAACTTTCAGTTAGTTCATCATTCTTTTTTTGTCTTTTGATACTGTTACCGGTTTTGTCGTAATTAATACTGACGTGTATAAAAGCTTAGAAAAACTCTATTCACGCGCTTGGCGATTGTTTGTGGTTGATTATTGCTTATATTTCGAATTACAAATGTATGGGGACACCAAAATCTTTTAAGTGATTTGCGCCTCAATCCGAAGCTGAGAGGAGCTAATTGTAGACTAAGTTTAGTAACAATAGTATACACCGTGTCCTTGCCCCCCCCCCCCCCACACACACACACACACGCGCGCACACACACGCACACACAAGGCACTGAGACATACGGTGGTGAATTTTATCTCAATGAAGTTCATTTCAGATCGCAGTAGGCTGTGATATTCTATCGAATCCTAGTACAAAAATTTATCACATACAGTTAACCGTGGATTAAAGATACATTATGGGAGATATAAATAGAGAGCTGGCAGTTCTCACTATAATAGTTAAAAACTAGATAGGCCTTGCCTCGATCATCATTACAAAAGTCGGTACCATAAAAACAAATTTTTGGATTAAATCACCAATGAGCGTTGAGCAGCAAATCGGATTCAAATCCAGTAAATATCGCAGGCTAGCGATGACATCAAGAGTTGATTATGGTCTGGATAAGTTATTTAATGTCTAATAATTTAGATAAAATTTCATACCTAAAGAAAGACATGCAATAGGCAGATCTAGCTCTTGCATAATGTATGTTTAACTGTGGATGAAGTCGATGAATTGTCGTAGTTTTTGAAATGACGTATAAGAACCCTTACCTCTCAAGAGATAATTAGCCGAACCTGCCAAACTAAGACAACGATTTATTTTTTTAGATATACACACCCATTGTGCACACAGAGAACTATCTACTTTCAAAACAGATCGGGGGATCACGTGGCTAAGTGGGTAAGACGCTGGCTCGCTAGCCTGGAGGTCGGGTGTTCGATCCTTGCATTAGCAGAGAAAGTTCATCCAGGTTTTCCGGCGTGGTTTCCCCTAATTGTCACTGATGCAGGACGGAGGGCCTGACAAGGACAGCTGTCTAGTCGTTCGGATGGGACGGAAAAACGATTTCCGTGTACATATTGGCGTGCACGTAAAAGATCCCTTGGCAGTTGGAATTCGATATAAGAGTAGGCCGTACTGTCGCTGTCCGGGCAAAATTTCCCTCATAGCACACTGTATGGCGTATGCCCGTCTTCATTAGCCCAGTATAGGAGCAGAACAGTAGGACGTTAAACCCCATTTCATTTCATTTCATAACAGATCTCTTTGTATTATATATATAGAGAGAGAATCTCCTACCAGTCTTTTTTGATATCAAAAAATATCAACACAAGTTGATAAAGTAGAGCCTCGTTTTTTTTTACTTTATCAACGAGTGTTGATATTTTTTGATATCAAAAAAGACGAGTAGGAGATTTTATTTATCACCCAATCCCTTCTTACATGCACAAATAGATAAATATAATTCTTTGCTGTAGATTTCACTTTTACTGAACATTACGGCGTAGTGATACATCATTTTTTGACAGCAATTCAACCATTGCAATGTCATTTATATTGACCCAGTGTTTCCATCAAGGTCAATTGAATAACAATAGTTCATTTTTAATATAAAAAAAGTTACTTCTAATAAGAAATGAACTGTCCTTTGAAAATAAAAAAAAGTAGTTCTTTTTCAACTGACCAATCAAATTCATGTAAAGCGATATCTCCTAAGCGGTAGATTATGAAATATATCACACAAGCGATATCTACTGTAGAATGTATTATTGGGTGATAAATTGTGGTTCTAAGCCGTTTTACACCTTTCAAACACACAAAGACTAGATCAACATTTTCTATTTTATTAAATGGGAGCCAAATAAATTCTCCTCAAAATGTTCGATGTAATACTCAGTGTTTTCGATAAAAATCGTCGATTTCGGAAGCAAAATGTCGGTCAATCAATCGGTTTTACGTGTCTTTCTCAAGTTAGTTTCAGTAACGCTTTGTTTATAACAGCTTTTTATATGTATTCATTTAAAGCTTCCTTTTGACTGTAAATATTTAAGGGTTTATCACAGGATTACGAATCAGTTCATTTCATTGTTTTGATCTAGTTCTTGCTATAATATATATATTTATGGCTTCCTTTTACTGTCTGAATACTTAGGGTTTTATGTTATCATTTGCGAGAGAGAGAGAGAGAGAGAGAGAGAGAGAGAGAGATGGGGTTTAACGTCCACTTGACACAAACTAGGTCATTTCGGGACTAACGTGTGGTTCAATTTTATTTTAACAATTCGCTTTCGCGTAGGGGTCTTTAGTGGGAGGACCGGAGGACCCGGAGAAACCCCACGAGGTTGGACAGGCGACGATACTCCTTGTCACGTACAACCGTGGAATTGAAACCACGCCAACTGACTCAATGACAGACCTTATGACTATGATACAGCGCACACGTGCTAACCATTCGGCCATTCGGCCACCCAACCCCTTGCTTGACGAAAACGAGACGAGAGTATTACATAGAGCAAGTGTATATTTCATATTAGTCGACATTTTATATTTCTTATCGTCATAGTAATAATGTATTTTGCATTTTACTTATTTATTATTATGCACTGAATATTATTATAAGACTCACTTACACTGTATATACCAGCACCCGTAATAAATGTCAGTCAAGTCTTAAAAGTATTCCTTTCCCTTAGTTTTTAGACGCTCCAGTGCCAACATCCCCCCCACCCCAACGACAACGTATCCGTATTGCTGTGGAACAAATGTTTCCCCGTTGTGCATTTTCGGAAGACAGTTAATATAGTCTATTATAATAAATCCCCCGAGGGGCCACAGATTATCAAGGTATCCTCGTTGTTTAAGGACGAATAAATGATCGCAAAAAAAAAAACAACAAAAAAAAAAAACATTCGCACATAAATAGTTTTTAGTGAGCGTAACTTTTGTATATTGTTAAAGTGGCATTTAGTACCTGGATGAGAATAACACATGACACAATTATATGGAATACAAGTTACTTGAAGAGTTTATTCAACGACGTTTCGACGAGGGTTCTCCCGTCTTTATCAAGCAAATAAACTTTTCAAGTAACTTGTATTCCATATAATTGTGTCATGTGTTAACTTTTGTATGATACAATGCCAAACTGTGATTTTGTAAATGACCATATGTCCACTATATAATCACAAAGCTTTGTTTGTGACATAAACTTGTTACATAACGTAATTAAAACCTGATTCTGTGTCTGATTAATTCTGACATTATTACCTTCTTTTCTAAAATAAAAACATAATATAAAAAAATGGACGGAGATTTGTGTCTGAATCTCTTGATATATATTTTATGATTGTGTGTTTTTCATCATTTTTAAAACATCAATCTTGGGGGAAATATACATTTTGAAACACGAAAAAAGAGAACTATTAAAATACGGAATCTATTTATAATGGGAGAGAGGGATGAGGTTTAACGTCCACTCGGCACAAACTAGATCATTTCGGGACTAACATACGGTTCAATTTTATTTCAATAATTTGTTTGCGCGTAGGGGTCTTTAGCAGTGGGGGGAAACCGGAGGACCCGGAGTAAACCCACGAGGTATACCGGGAATCGAAACCACGCCAGTTGACACAATGGCAGACCTTATGATACAGCGCGCACACGCTAACCATTCGGCCATCCACTCGCCTTTTATCATAGGACTATCGGCTATCCATTTAAATGCTACCCTGTTAAATTTGTTAAAATACGAGACCTATTTGTCCATAGGACTTATTAGCTTATCCATCTAATTGCTACCCTGTAAGAATATGGAACCTATTTTGTCATCAGCTATCCATCTAAATGCTATAACCCTGTTAAAATACGGAACCAATTTTTTCATAGGACTTATCGGCTATCCATCTAAATGCTCTAACCCTGTAAAAATACAGAACATATTTGTTCACAGTACTTATCAGCTATCCATCTAAATGCTACGTCTATAAAAATATGGAATCTATTTTGCCCTCTTATTATTTGATTACCTGGTCGAAGTGTTTTTCTCCAAAAATACATGGTCGGAGGGGGGGGGGGTAAATAAACGTAAAAACCGTGTTGTGTGTGAAATAACTTTATTTAAATATTATAAACATGTAACGGTAAATCTCCTTGATCTTTGGTGTCCCAGAATAACTTGCGGTCTGAAAGTCGGGTGGGGGGGGGATATGTACAGAGAAACTTGGGGTTATTCTTCTGAAAGTTTTTCTTTAAACCTGTAACGAGTTATTCTTCCAGGGTAGGGTTTTTTTCCATAAGAAAACATGATATACGGTTTTTCTTGCGGGAATTCTGGGATATTCTCATCTTGCGTATACGTGTAAACAGACGGTTTATAAGCAAGATATAAAGTCCTCGACTTCGGTTATGCTGGGGAAGAAAGACTTCAGAAAAAAAAACCCTCGACAGAAAAACCTCGGGTTCATCCAGTCTTTCTTTCCCCAGCATAACCTCAGTCTTGTGCTTTATCTCGGGTTTTTTTCTTCAGTCTTTCTTTCCCCAGCATAACCCCAGTCCCGTGCTTTATCCTACACATAACGTCCGCTTTCACCGAAGTTATAAAATACGGAATCTATTTATCATGTAAGATAAATGATATTTCATGTTGCATGCTGCATATTATTCCCGAGGCTTCCCGACGTGGTTTCCCCTTGTCAGTGGTGCAGGATGGAGGGTCTGAAAAGGACAGCTGTCTAGTCGTTCGGGTGGGACAAAAAAACGAGGTCCCGTGTATACATTGGCATGCATGTAAACGATCCCTTGGCAGTTGGAATTCGATATAAGAGTAGGCTATTGTGCCGCTGCCCGGGCAAATGTCCCTTATAGCACACTATGTATGGCGTATGCCCGTCTTCATTAGCCTAATCGGAGCAGAACAGTGGGATGTTAAACCCCATTTCATTTCATTTCTTTTCCCGAGGCTTAAGTTTTGAAATTTGGGCAGCAGCGGGTCCAAAGTGGAGAAAACGTCAAGATCCCGGGGATTACCTGCGAATTTGGTAAAATCCAAACCTCCGAGACAAGATTTCTGTTCATGTAGGCTATTTTGTATAGGGTTAGAGTGGTAAAGTAAAGGTAAGGTAAAGCAAATAAAAGAAAGTATATGGAGTGGGGCCAAACGGCAGCAATAAGATGCCCCGCACGTAAATTTTTAGTTTGATGAATGTATTAGGATACAATTAAGTACTCCACGTTAGCAGGAGTTGACCCCGGTCACCACTAAATCTCCACCTGCACGCCATAGACTGTATGGTCACTTTTTTTGTCCAAACCTGTACCGAATTAAAGCCGGGCTTGCACCTGCTAAATATCCCCCCCCCCCCCCCAAAAAAAAAAAAAAAAAAAAAATTAAAAAAATCGAATATTTATACGGTGTATATGTACACGATTCACACACACAAGACAAATTAATATTGAATTTCTTTGCTTTACGTTTCTGAATGCCATTTCAATTTCTCTTATCTCAACTTTGAAATAGTTTAAAACAAAGAAGTCAATACTTCAGACTAAACACAAAATGACAAAAGATGAAAGAACCGTCAAAGATTATAGATTTTATTATTATACAAGATCAATGACAAAACAGGACAAAGGAATTTCTTGCACTGTGCCCCTTTGTTCTTGCTTGTTCCCCGTGGCGATCAATTTATCCCGAAGCCATGTGTTTAGCTTAGAGGTGTTGACATTTGATAAGCTGGCCGTCGCTAATCCAGCCGCTAATGGATAATTATTAAGCTTATCCACTCTCTAATTTCATTGGTTGAAATTTGAGAATTCTGCGGGAGAAAATGGCCAATCTGAGCGGTCTTTTGCTTTATGTCTGGGTATTCGAGATACATATTTCCGGGAATTAATTAGATCACGTGACATAGCTTGATAAAACGCCACGCTTCTCTTTCAAAATCTAAAGTAGGTCAGGAATTTGGAAGCAACAAGATCTCAAATAATTAAACATGCCTGAAGTAAGTAAACCGTTATCTTATGCTTTATTTTGATGTATAATATCTCACTGCATTGATTGGAATGGTTTGTTTTACTAAAATGTTTTCAAAATTAGTAAAAATAGGATTTTTCCTAATGCATTACCAAACGCGCACTTGTCCCAGTAGGCAGCCATTTTAGTTTTAGCCGGTACATTGAAAATATTTGGTTTCTTTGTTCTCTGCCATTAAACTAGCACGTGTTGGTTAGATTTTGATATATTTGTACAAAATGAATGTTTCATCAGCGCCCCATAGTTTACAAAAATATTTTGTTGGCGTAATTTCATCTGTTTTATCAAGGTAAAGTAACGAGACAAAACGGGGGAATGAAAAACAACGCCGCGTGTGAATCGAGTGACAATGGCCATGCGTCGTGATAGTCGTTGGTTGGGGGGAGGACAATCGGTGCCAGATCGTATAAATTTTTATGTATAACGTTGAATAATGTATCGTACTGCATGCCCTCGGATCAATCACGATATCAGCGGTTGAACACTTTAAAACTAAATTAAATTGGTAATAAAAACAATTGGCCAGCCACTACCAAACTGGAGTGACCTACTTTGCCCGTTCGGCACAGCTACTCGAATCTTCTCGGAATTTTACTTTAGCACCTGTGTAAGTCGGAGAACAGAAAAAGTTCTGCTGGATTGCAGTATCAATTGTGCATTTAAAAAAAACTTGTATCTAATTCTTTTTTTTTTCAGTTTGGAATGCGCCGTGGGGGTGGCAGAGGAGGCCGTGGTGGTGGTGGCAGAGGAGGGGGTGGGCGAGATGACTACCTTGACCCCGAATCTGAACAGTTCCGTAAATTATTTATTGGTGGCCTTAGCTACGAAACTTTAGAAGATGGTCTAAAGGGACATTTTGAACAGTGGGGTGAAATCGTTGATTGTGTCGTGATGAAAGATCCCAACACAAAAAGGTAGGTGTGCTCAAAAATAGTTTAAAAATTTCAAATATTCCTCGTCTTAATATGAGGTTGTTTATCAAACATGCCTCGAGCAAAATTGTAGGTAGTAAAATGAATGACAAAATTATGTCTACAAAGCATCAACTTCTCAACTCTGTAGGCATAAGAAATCATTGAACAATATATGTATTTTAAAGCGATCCCAAGTTTCGCGCTAATGTTGATCAAAATTGAATTCGTTGAATTTTAATTTCAACACTTATTTGATATCTTTACTGATTTCAGGTCTCGTGGTTTTGGTTTTGTCACATTTAAAGAATCCTCCATGTTAGATGAAGCTCAGAAAAACAGACCACACACAATAGATGGACGTGAAGTTGAATCCAAGCGAGCCATGCCCAGAGCTGTAAGTAAATTGCTTTATTCTACAAGATCTTGGTAGCCTTGAAATCCCAGCTTCATATTTAGTGAACCAATACAGCCGAATGGTACCTGAATCCTATATAAATCTTAGTATTGAAACCTAGAGATATTGCCAGGTTCTGATTCAGATCATGCATAGTACTGTTAGTGTCTCATTTTGTCTTTAATCAGTATTTGTAATACAGAGAGAGATGCGGTTTAGCATCCACTACACAAACTGGGTCATTTTTGGGACTAACATGGTTCAATTTTATTTTAATAAATTCGCTTACACTTATGTGTCTTTAGCAGTGGGGGGAAACTGGCGGACCCGAAGAAAACCCAGAATGTTGTACATTTGTTGTGTCATTTCTATGTTCGGTGCTAATTTCTGAACATCTTTCTATTTTAATTACATGCATGATGATTATTTTAATGTTTTTTTTCACCCTGTAGGAATCTGGTCGTTCAGAATCTCAGCAATCTGTAAAGAAGATGTTTATTGGTGGAATGAAGGATGACACCACAGATGATCAGATTCGTGATGTTTTCAGTCCGTTTGGTCAAATTGAATCCATTGACATCATCAAGGACAAAGCTACAGGAAAACCCAAGGGATTCGCCTTTGTTACCTTTGATGATTATGATACAGTTGACAAATGTGTTTGTGAGTATTATTTATCCCATTTAGGTATTTGAATGCTTGAACGACAAGTCATCTGATGTGTATGAAATTTGTATGCATTATTTAAATTAGGCTGAACTCAAAATTTATATCCTTTATTTAGATCAGTGAAACTAAACCACTGTCGAACTCGAATGATCGATGTACGAAATTTATAATAAATATGCATTATTTAGATTAGTGAAACGTAAAAGGCTGTCGAACTTCAACAATTTTTGTCCCAGAGTTAAAGCCCTTGTTTCAATTTGTAGCACCTTGTGAACGCTCAAAGGACAAAAATTATAATCTGATCTGTATGAAATTGTCTTGTAAATTCCCTACATTGCCTTCAAAAGATTAAACATGTGACAACCTGTCTTGACCGCTCGGACAATTTAGGTGCTGTGAGTGTTTTGTTGCCTGGCAACCTATCTAATAATGTTGATCGTTATTTCAGTAATCAGCAAACATGATTTAAATGGAAAGAAAGTTGATGTAAAGAAAGCACAAGCTAAAGATGGCGGTCGAGGTGGTGGTCGCGGAGGTGGTCGAGGCGGGGGACGTGGTGATTATGGTGGTGGTAGCCAGAGTTATGGCGGAGGCGGTGGTTACGGAGGAGGATCCGGAGGTGGATACGGAGGTAAGTTATATACATCTGGAATCTCGGAATCTGTGAATTTAAAAAAAAAAAAACTTTAGTAATCTGTTATGAATTTGTCAGTAGAGAAAGTGATTGTACATGTTAAATTGGAAACTTTATAAATTATAATCATTAATTTTATATAAGAATTGTTTGGGTAGATATTTTCCACGTTCCAGACGTCTGGATAGAATTTGGTTTTAAACATCTGTATTTGAAGAAACATGATGTTGTTTGGTTACATGTGTTTAAATGTTTATGCAGGTGGTGGTTATGGAGGTCAGAGCGGTGGAGGCTACGGAGGTGGCGGCTATGGAGGCGGTGGCTGGGGAAACCAGGGAGGAGGTTATGACAGCTCCTATGGAGGTGGATACAACCAAGGAGGTGGCGGTGGAAACTGGGGAGGTGATAGTGGTTTCGGCTCCGGATATGGAGGCAGTTATGGCGGTGGAGCCATGAAGGGTGGAAATTATTCACAGAGAGATACAGGACCTTACGGATGTGAGTATTTATCTTTCGATAGATTTCAAGCGACACAAGTAAAAATATTCCAAACAATACTAATGTCATTTATATAGTGCCAAATCCACAAGACCTGTCCATAGCACATTGGCTCCATTTATGTAATGTATTTTGAAAGGTAGTTTTAACAATCAACTAAGTTCGCCCATAGTTGAATTTAATCTTTCCGCATTGTCAACAGATAAAATTGGGAGCTCCAAACTTAATCGCCTTATTAAATTTTTAATTGTAGCTGGTTACGGTAGTCAAGGTGGTAACTATGGCGCTGGTGGCGGTAGTGGTTACGGAGGTGGATACAGCCGTCATTAAACATCATTTCATTCAACAGGCTTCATTTTTACAGGTATGTCGAACCTCTCATGGTACAAATAAAAAACAAAATTTTGAGTAAGATCTCGAATAATAAGTATGCTATGATTTATAAGAAAAAGTTAGAAAATATTTTGTTAAAAGAAAATGAGTTTTGTTATATAGATTTTAATACCTGCTTGAATTTTCTTTACAACTTTAGGTAGGCTATAAATAAAACACAATCCAGATTAGTGAAAAAGACAGCTTTAGTTGTGTAGTGTTTCCAAGAAGAATTTAGTTCCCTTTTTTCTAAGGACAGGCAGGATTATTTCCCTTTGAATATGTATCATATGCAGCAGGATAACCTTTCTTTGAATAGAGAAGCAGAATGAGATTAGTGAAGAATTGTGAATAGCGACAGTTTAGGGATAAGTTACCTCCCTTTAATAAGAGAAATAGCCGCCGAGTTGAACAGGTTTTCTTGTGATCGAGAGAATAAATTCAATCTTGCGATTCCTACCAGAAGTCGTCGTCATGTAAATAGACAAGAATCAAGTGTGAAAACTATCGACCATTTGTATAATCGTGTTTTTTTTTTTTAAAAGAAAATAATTTGTTAAATTTCTATTTCTTGTGTTGAAGATTCCCCGATTGAAATAAAAGAAACAAATTATTTAGACAATTTTAAAAAAGCCTTTCTCTCAAAAAAAGAGCCAGTGCTACTTTCATTTTTGTATCATTTATTTGTGATTTTATGTCATTGTGTATTTATTTTGTTGCATTGTAATATCACACATCAAAATAAAAACAGAAGAATTTTAGGAGACTGTTGTATTGTAGCATTTCATTCTCGTTGCCATTGGTTCCCTAAAAAATTGAAATTCAGATTCCTTCTAGAATTGCATGTGAAAGAGTAAAACAGCTTTGAAAAATACTGATTCCTTAAAATATAGAATGGGATTTTTAAGGACTTCCACAAGCTGAAAATGTGTAATGTCAATTAGAAAATTCAGATTCCATTAAAAAAAATTGGAACTTACACCATGACTTGAACATGTGTAGTAGTGTCCAGTTGAAAATTCTAATTCCTTCCTTAAATAATAGAATTTAGTTACAGAATTTGAAAATAGATCAGGAATATCAAGTTGAAATTCAAATTCCTTGAAAATATAAGGAATTTCATGTAAAAATGCAGAATTCCAAGAATTGCTGAAAATGTGTAATGTCAATTAGAAAATTCAGATTCCATAAAAAAAAAATTGGAACTTACACCATGACTTGAACATGTGTAGTGTCCAGTTGAAAATTCTAATTCCTTCCTTAAATAATAGAATTAGTTACAGAATTTGAAAATAGATCAGGAATATCAAGTTGAAATTCAAATTCCTTGAAAATATAAGGAATTTCAAGTAAAAATGCAGAATTCCTAGAATCGCACGTTGAAACTGAAAATTTTAAAACAAGATATAAGATATTGAGAAATTTAAGATTTTCGTTAGTAAATATCTTGACTTTTGTTTGAGATCAACATTTTAAATGTCCCTTTTGGTGTTTTTTATGTATGGGGTAAATGTAGGGCATGGGATTAGCAAATATAACGCTTGGTGTTGTGTACAAAGGGTTTCATATTTGGGGAGTTAACTGATAATTCTTTTGTTTTAAAATAATTAAAAGCTCTTGTGTAAGTATGTAGGTAATTTTTAATGTCACCTAAGATCTGGAGAGACATCAGAATGTAGGGCAGTGAGATAAGTTGAGAGGACTTCGTTATTGGTTAGGTGAGAGGAGTTCGTTATTGGACATATGTCCACTGTATGGTTAGGACAGTTAGGTGATAAGTTCCATATATAGATGTAAGGTAAGCAGGGAGTTTACTCCAAAATTCACTTTGACTTTCATATTTGAAATAAGAATATTTTTAGCCTCAAGAAAGGAGTAAGATAAAAAGATTAAGAAATCTATTGAACTGTTTGTTTGCTTTTTAGATTAGTGGATATAGGTATGCTTATTTTTTAAACATTCTTAATTTTGTTGTTTTATAGAATAACTTTGGTTTGTTTCCTCATGGAGAATCGGAATGAAAATTCGAATTGAAGAGGCTTCCAGAATAGTGTGAGAGGTAAAATGAATATTAATTCTCGTGTACATTCTATAATAATGTGATCCTGTAATTGAATGGTTAGTGTGTGTGCACGCTGTATCATGACACGATTAGATTCCCCGGTTGTACACAAAGAGTAGGGTTGCCCGTCCAACCTCATGGGTTTTCTCTGGGTCCTCCGGTTTCCTCCCACTGCTAAAGACCCCATTTCTCTCTACATTTGACTGAGAAAGTTGCTCTGGGTTTTCGGCACTAGAAATTGGAGGTTCTGGCAAAGAAATGTCTAGTTCTTTGTATAGGAAGAAAAATCAAGGTCATGTGTGTGGACATTGGCGTTAATGTAAAAGACCCCAAGATTAGACTAGCATTAGCAGAACCCTATTTAATATTATAGCTAATGGGATTCAGGTGCCATGGTTAGGTGATAATGGATGCCCAAAGTAATTGATCCCTGTTCACCTGATCCAGGGCCTCAACAAATGAAAAGGTTAATATCTTTTGAAATTAGTTTAGAATTTGGTTAATTCTGTGTAATGGATATATTTCCTCAGATTGTCTCCAAACAGTAACAAATTGAAATTTTATGACTATATTTGGGTAGATAATCTAATCTTTAAGTTGCATTTAGCGATTGGGAAACACAATAACAGAACACAGTTTTTATGGGATACAATCACTGGTTTATTAGATCTAATTTACTTAAAGAATTAAATTGTTATTTTAGTTTGGTAAATGGAAAGAGAGAAGGATGGTAGATGGAGAGAGGATGTTCTTCATGGATCATTAGGAAGTCAGCCCCCTCACTGCTAGCTGCTTAACCAGGTATGTTTTCTTTAATTTACAGTTTTCTCTGTGACAGCAACACACAAGGCAATTATCTATTTATTCACCAATATGACCAGTGAATGATATAGGCCAGTTATCCAAATGAAATTGTCATGTGTTGGTCCCGAAATGACATTTTGTGCTATATGGATGTTAAAAGCCCATCCCTCTGGCTGTGCCAACAAAGAATATATTATGCTAACATGTGTGGTGGCATTGGTTAAAATTTGTGTTTACCCTTTTTTTTTTTTTTTTTTACAGGTGTGACTTCGATCAGGAAGGAAATGGTTTTAGACAAATGCAAGTGGTACTCAGTGGACCTTAATCGATAATGCAAAATCCTGATGTGATGAGATTAATAAAATTATTTTAAAAAATGATTTGTGATTTTTTTATGTAGTTAGTTGAATATTAAATTGATAAAAAACTGACTACTACCTGCTGCTTAACGTGATATTTATGCTGTTTTGTGACTGTCAGTTCGGGGTTGGTGGCTACACTTGGGCTGTCCTGAGTCTGTAAATTGGGGTAGGTTGGACCGGGGAGTACCATAGATCTAGGGTTAGACTCTATTGATAAAGCCAGCCGACTCAAGTTACGCCAAAGATCACGAGATTTAAGCGGTGCTAACACTGGACCAAACCCTTATGCTTACCCAAGCCCTAACCTACAATCTCGCCAACATTCACGTGTCCCAATCTTATTTAAATCTCGGCGACCTTAACCAAAATTGGGCTGGACTGGCCTTGGATAGATTTAGCCGTGGGGATGGCTTAAGACTATTTCCGGTCAATGGCTATACACCTTTGGTTATATAAAAAAAACAAACGTGAATTCAATCTTTCTTGAAAGGATACTGAATGTTATGAATTCATATCTCAAATAGGAATTGAATCTTCTCTCAAATTATCGGGGGAATAAGTCATTACAAATATGTTCTGATTTCGAATTCGGGATATATCCTTGTCAATGGTGTAGGATCAGGGCCGACGGAAGCAATTCTTGATTTGGGGGGGGGGGGCAAATCCGCCAGACCTGAGGATTAGCATGTGGCTAGGCACAACATAGATGGGACGAAAAACCAATGGATCTAAATAAAGCCTAGGCAATTTGAATTAAAAGTAGGCCATGGGGGTCGCTGCCCTGACGAAATTTTCCACGGCACCATGTATAACATGTGTCCGTCTTCATTAGCCCATAAGCAATAGGACATTAAACCCAGTTCATTTCCAAAGGTATCCTTATCCCCTGAGGGGGATCACATGGCTAAGAGGGTAAGACGCTGGCTTGCTAGCCTGGAGGTCGGGTGTTCGATCCCTGCATTGGCCGAGAAAGTTCATCCAGATTTTCCGGCGTGGTTCCCCCTTGTCAGTGATGCAGGACGGAGGGCCTGACAAGGACAGCAGTCTAGTCGTTCGGATGGGACAAAAAACCGAGGTCCCGTGTATATATTGGAATGCACGTAAAAGATCCCCTGGCAGTTGGAATTCGATATAAGAGTAGGTGATAGTGCCGCTGCCCGGGCAAAATTTTCTCATAGCACACTGTATGGCGTATGCCCGTCTTCATTAGCCCAATATAGGAGCAGAACAGTAGGACGTTAAACCCCATTTCATTTCATTTTCTTATCCCCTAAAGTGTAAGAACCCTATCTCTAATCTATAGTATGGCCTTGAGATTGGAAACCGGTGTGTGGTTTCAATTCCTTTCCCCATTGTACCTAGCAAGGGGTTTGGGATTTCTATGGTTTCTTCCAACTGCTCAAGCCCTCAACACACGAGCATAGACCATAGAATAGATAGTTCCGGGGTGCAATGTAAGCGAATTATTGAAATAAACGACCTAGTTTGTGTCCAATAAAAGCCCCAGTCCAGTCGGAGTAGGCCGTTGAACCCTATTTGTCCAGTGTCTTCATTAGCCCGGGGGGGGGGGGGGGATTGTGCGGCTGCATGGTTAGTGTGTGCACATTGTATCATAAGGTCTGCCATTGAGTCAACTGGCATGGTTTCGATTCCCTGGGCGACCTTCGGTTGCACGGATTTTCGTACTATGGTCGAACCATCTGCATGCGAATGACATTTAGTTCAACCAGTGGTCGTGACCAGCCGTACAATGCGATAAAGCACGGTCGGGATAGTTCAAAGATGACTGACAAAGCTGACACTTGAAAATATTTTCTGAAAAATATAATAAAATTGTCGGTTGCCGTTGCGTTATTTAGACCTTGGTCGGTATTATAGGGCCCATGTTAACGCCTGAAAGTTAGTGAATGGGCATTGTATAAGTATAGATGTTAAATATGATTTTCTTTTTCGTCTTTTTTGATGAATTTGACAGATTAGGATCTTCTTATTCGAATATATATAGGCACACGACAACAAAACTGAACGTGTGAAATGATTTGGTTGGATGACATAATTCCAATGAAAAATATTCTGATATTGACTAATCCTATTTGTAACCTATTTTAATCTTGCTTTCACATCGCAGTATGGAAAATTAACCAGTTTTTAAAAATACATGAGTAAATAGGAGAAAATATAGCAGGCGGAACAACTGACTTGGTCGCCACCATATTGAATAGTGAATGGCTAGGACCATTCGCGTTTGGATGCTGGTTCAGACTGTAGTCGCGACCATAGTCTACATCCGAAGGTCGCCGGGGATGTACGTGACGAGGACTAGGGTCGCATGTCCAACCTCGTGGGTTTCCTCTCACTGCTAAAGACCCCTACATATTTTCAAGGTGGAATTTGCACTTTTCAACAGATAAACAAACATGGCCATAAATAAACCAGCCAATAAATTATCTACAGGTGTAGGGCTACGGGCGGTGGCAGGTAAATTTATCTACAGTAAAAGTGCAAATTATATATTTATCATAAGATAAATGTCCGCAAATTTTTTAAATGTCTAGTTCGTATTCTTAAGTTGGTTTTACAGTCGTTACTGTCATGGTGGCAAGTAAATCATAGTAAAATAAATATGGCAGAATATTAGATTCACAATTCCATGACGAGCTTTGAATGAAAGTACATAGATTAATTTTCAAATTTTTTATACAGGTGGCCCGGCATCACTCTGGTTTCCATGGATGTCAGGGTAATACAGTCCCACATCTTAATACAAATAGGTATTCTCTTCAAGGTGGGGTGGTCATGTGTTGGTTGGTTGGGTGGTTGTGAGGGGCAGGGTTGATGATCTAATAAGAGCTCTTTAATCATAAGGTCTGTATTGAGTCAAGAGGCGTGGTTTAGATCCCAACTCCCAAGCAGTAGGAACACC
Organism: Patella vulgata; assembly: GCF_932274485.2. Classification (NCBI taxonomy): domain Eukaryota; kingdom Metazoa; phylum Mollusca; class Gastropoda; family Patellidae; genus Patella; species Patella vulgata. Next base: position 3,363,519 of record NC_065883.2, read on the forward strand.
TCCCTAACCTCATGAGGTTCCTCCAGGTGAATTATTGAAATAAAATTTAACCATGTTAGTCCCACAATGACCTAGTTTAAGTCGAATGGACATTAAACCCCATTTCTTCCTTTAGTTTATATTAATATGGGTATGTCATCAACCACTGGGCGCCATACATCAGTTTTTCAGATCTCACAAAAAAAAAGCAAATCAATATTATGCGGTTTATTTTATAACAATATAATCAATTCTACATATCCATAATAACAATAAAAAAAACAGGTCGTCTTGCTGCATTGGCAGGCTGGGCAGCTTTCTGCACAGAGAACTGGGGGGTTGGATGGCCGAAGGGTTAGCACGTGCACGCTGTATCATAAGGCCTGTCATTGAGTCAACTGACATGGTTTTGATTTCGGTTTTCCCCGGGTCCTCCGGTATCCTCCCACGGCTAAAGACCCCTACACGCAAGCGAATTATTGAAATAAGATTGAACCATATGTTAGTCCCGAAATGACCTAGTTTGTGTCGAAAAACCGAGGTCCCGTGGCACGCACGTAAAAGATCCCATGACAGTTGGAATTTGATATAAGAGTAGGCCGTAGTACCACTGTCCTGACAAAATTTCCCTCACAACACACTGTATGGCGTATGCCCGTCTTCATTAGCCCAGTTCGGAGCAGAACAGCAGCATGTTAAATGACACAAACTAGGTAATTTTGTTCGGGACTAACATATGGTTTAATTTTATTTCAATAATTCGCTTGCACGTAGGGGTCTTTAGCAGTGGGAGGAAACCGAATTATTCGGAGAAAACCCACAAGGTTGGACAGGCGACCCTACAAGTTTAGTATGGGGATCTACAATACTGTTAAGACGGCCCTGTGACTTTTATATCAACAAACATAAAATGTGTTTACATGAAAAATCAGAAATATATATCCACTTTCAATTTAAGGCAAAAATCAACAATTTTCTTTAACACACAGTATCATTGATAAATTCATCCAATTACATATATATATATTTTAAATAATGTTTAATTAGAGTATTTTTGATTATTTTTATTTGTTGTAGAAAATTTCTTTTTTGGAACATTTTCTTATTTTACAAATATTTACAAAAATACTATTGATCAGCTTGCGTTAAAAACTATCAAAATCTGCAACAAAAAAATTCCTAAACAATAATAATGATAAAACATTATTTATAAAAACTTAACAAACTATTAACAATCACCTGTGAAGGAGAATCGGAGGGGTGGGGGGAGGGGGTAAGTTGAAGGAGAGTTCTATTTTGTTGGAATGCTCACTAGTCCGCGTGTTCATTAGTCCACCGATATCTATTATAGGGGTTGGATTAGGGTTAAGGTACACTAGTCCGCGGTTTCATTAGTCCACCGATATCTATTATAGGGGTCATATTTATGCTGTTTTGTGACTGTCAGTTCGGGGTTGGTGGCTACACTTGGGCTGTCCTGAGTCTGTAAATTGGGGTAGGTTGGACCGGGGAGTACCATAGATCTAGGGTTAGACTCTATTGATAAAGCCAGCCGACTCAAGTTACGCCAAAGATCACGAGATTTAAGCGGTGCTAACACTGGACCAAACCCTTATGCTTACCCAAGCCCTGCTTACCCAAGCCCTAACCTACAATCTCGCCAACATTCACGTGTCCCAATCTTATTTAAATCTCGGCGACCTTAACCAAAATTGGGCTGGACTGGCCTTGGATAGATTTAGCCGTGGGGATGGCTTAAGACTATTTCCGGTCAATGGCTATACACCTTTGGTTATATAAAAAAATAAACGTGAATTCAATCTTTCTTGAAAGGATACTGAATGTTATGAATTCATATCTCAAATAGGAATTGAATCTTCTCTCAAATTATCGGGGGAATAAGTCATTATAAATATGTTCTGATTTCGAATTCGGGATATATCCTTGTCAATGGTGTAGGATCAGGGCCGACGGAAGCAATTCTTGATTTGGGGGGGGGGGGGCAAATCCGCCAGACCTGAGGATTAGCATGTGGCTAGGCACAACATAGATGGGACGAAAAACCAATGGATCTAAATAAAGCCTAGGCAATTTGAATTAAAAGTAGGCCATGGGGGTCGCTGCCCTGACGAAATTTTCCACGGCACCATGTATAACATGTGTCCGTCTTCATTAGCCCATAAGCAATAGGACATTAAACCCAGTTCATTTCCAAAGGTATCCTTATCCCCTGAGGGGGATCACATGGCTAAGAGGGTAAGACGCTGGCTTGCTAGCCTGGAGGTCGGGTGTTCGATCCCTGCATTGGCCGAGAAAGTTCATCCAGATTTTCCGGCGTGGTTCCCCCTTGTCAGTGATGCAGGACGGGGGGGCCTGACAAGGACAGCAGTCTAGTCGTTCGGATGGGACAAAAAACCGAGGTCCCGTGTATATATTGGAATGCACGTAAAAGATCCCCTGGCAGTTGGAATTCGATATAAGAGTAGGTGATAGTGCCGCTGCCCGGGCAAAATTTTCTCATAGCACACTGTATGGCGTATGCCCGTCTTCATTAGCCCAATATAGGAGCAGAACAGTAGGACGTTAAACCCCATTTCATTTCATTTTCTTATCCCCTGAAGTGTAAGAACCCTATCTCTAATCTATAGTATGGCCTTGAGATTGGAAACCGGTGTGTGGTTTCAATTCCTTTCCCCATTGTACCTAGCAAGGGGTTTGGGATTTCTATGGTTTCTTCCAACTGCTCAAGCCCTCAACACACGAGCATAGACCATAGAATAGATAGTTCCGTGGTGCAATGTAAGCGAATTATTGAAATAAACGACCTAGTTTGTGTCCAATAAAAGCCCCAGTCCAGTCGGAGTAGGCCGTTGAACCCTATTTGTCCAGTGTCTTCATTAGCCCGGGGGGGGGGGGGGGGGGATTGGGCGGCTGCATGGTTAGTGTGTGCACATTGTATCATAAGGTCTGCCATTGAGTCAACTGGCATGGTTTCGATTCCCTGGGCGACCTTCGGTTGCACGGATTTTCGTACTATGGTCGAACCATCTGCATGCGAATGACATTTAGTTCAACCAGTGGTCGTGACCAGCCGTACAATGCGATAAAGCACGGTCGGGATAGTTCAAAGATGACTGACAAAGCTGACACTTGAAAATATTTTCTGAAAAATATAATAAAATTGTCGATTGCCGTTGCGTTATTTAGACCTTGGTCGGTATTATAGGGCCCATGTTAACGCCTGAAAGTTAGTGAATGGGCATTGTATAAGTATAGATGTTAAATATGATTTTCTTTTTCGTCTTTTTTGATGAATTTGACAGATTAGGATCTTCTTATTCGAATATATATAGGCACACGACAAAAAACTGTACGTGTGAAATGATTTGGTTGGGTGACATAATTCCAATGAAAAATATTCTGATATTGACTAATCCTATTTGTAACCTATTTTAATCTTGCTTTCACATCGCAGTATGGAAAATTAACCAGTTTTTAAAAATACATGAGTAAATAGGAGAAAATATAGCAGGCGGAACAACTGACTTGGTCGCCACCATATTGAATAGTGAATGGCTAGGACCATTCGCGTTTGGGTGCTGGTTCAGACTGTAGTCGCGACCATAGTCTACATCCGAAGGTCGCCCTGGATGTACGTGACGAGGACTAGGGTCGCATGTCCAACCTCGTGGGTTTCCTCTCACTGCTAAAGACCCCTACATATTTTCAAGGTGGAATTTGCACTTTTCAACAGATAAACAAACATGGCCATAAATAAACCAGCCAATAAATTATCTACAGGTGTAGGGCTACGGGCGGTGGCAGGTAAATTTATCTACAGTAAAAGTGCAAATTATATATTTATCATAAGATAAATGTCCGCAAATTTTTTAAATGTCTAGTTCGTATTCTTAAGTTGGTTTTACAGTCGTTTTACTGTCATGGTGGCAAGTAAATCATAGTAAAATAAATATGGCAGAATATTAGATTCACAATTCCATGACGAGCTTTGAATGAAAGTACATAGATTAATTTTCAAATTTTTTATACAGGTGGCCCGGCATCACTCTGGTTTCCATGGATGTCAGGGTAATACAGTCCCACATCTTAATACAAATAGGTATTCTCTTCAAGGTGGGGTGGTCATGTGTTGGTTGGTTGGGTGGTTGTGAGGGGCAGGGTTGATGATCTAATAAGAGCTCTTTAATCATAAGGTCTGTATTGAGTCAAGAGGCGTGGTTTAGATCCCAACTCCCAAGCAGTAGGAACACCTCCCTAACCTCATGAGGTTCCTCCAGGTGAATTATTGAAATAAAATTTAACCATGTTAGTCCCACAATGACCTAGTTTAAGTCGAATGGACATTAAACCCCATTTCTTCCTTTAGTTTATATTAATATGGGTATGCCATCAACCACTGGGCGCCATACATCAGTTTTTCAGATCTCACAAAAAAAAAGCAAATCAATATTATGCGGTTTATTTTATAACAATATAATCAATTCTACATATCCATAATAACAATAAAAAAACCAGGTCGTCTTGCTGCATTGGCAGGCTGGGCAGCTTTCTGCACAGAGAACTGGGGGGTTGGATGGTCGAAGGGTTAGCACGTGCACGCTGTATCATAAGGCCTGTCATTGAGTCAACTGACATGGTTTTGATTTCGGTTTTCCCCGGGTCCTCCGGTATCCTCCCACTGCTAAAGACCCCTACACGCAAGCGAATTATTGAAATAAGATTGAACCATATGTTAGTCACGAAATGACCTAGTTTGTGTCGTTTGGACATTAAACCCCGAAAAACCGAGGTCCCGTGTACACATTGGCACGCACGTAGAAGATCCCATGACAGTTGGAATTTGATATAAGAGTAGGCCGTAATACCACTGTCCTGACAAAATTTCCCTCACAACACACTGTATGGCGTATGCCTGTCTTCATTAGCCCAGTTCGGAGCAGAACAGCAGGACGTTAAATGGCACAAACTAGGTAATTTTGTTCGGGACTAACATATGGTTTAATTTTATTTCAATAATTCGCTTGCACGTAGGGGTCTTTAGCAGTGGGAGGAAACCGAATTATCTGGAGAAAAACCACGAGGTTGGACAGGCGACAGTACAAGTTTAGTATGGGGATCTACAATACTGTTAAGACGGCCCTGTGACTTTTATATCAACAAACATAAAATGTGTTTACATGAAAAATCAGAAATATATATCCACTTTCAATTTAAGGCAAAAATCAACAATTTTCATTAAAACAATTATCATTGATAAATTCATCCAATTACATATATATATATATATTAAATAATGTTTAATTAGAGTATTTTTGATTATTTTTATTTGTTGTAGAAAATTTCTTTTTTGAAACAACGTTTTCTTATTTTACAAATATTTACAAAAATACTATTGATCAGCTTGCGTTAAAAACTTATCAAAATCTGCAACAAAAAAATTCCTAAACAATAATAATGATAAAACATTATTTATAAAAACTTAACAAACTATTAACAATCCCCTGTGAAGGATTATCGGAGGGGTGGGGGAAGTGGGGGGGAGGGGGTAAGTTGAAGGAGAGGTCTATTTTCTTGGAATGCTCACTAGTCCGCGTGTTCATTAGTCCACCGATATCTATTATAGGGGTTGGGTTAGGGTTAAGGTACACTAGTCCGCAGTTTCATTAGTCCACCGATATCTATTATAGGGGTTGGGTTAGAGTTAAGGTACACTAGTCCGCGGGTTCACTAGTCCACCAATATATCTATTATCAGGGTTAGGGTTAGGGTTGGGCTTATGTTTTTTGATACCAATATTTATAGTATTTCTTATAGCTGCGGACTAGTGAACCCTTCTACTATTTTGCAGTTTAAAATGTATATTCTTATCCCCAACCTCCAACTCCTTCATCCACCCTGATTATTATTATTATTATTATTATTATGTCATAGCCAATGCCAGCACTGCAATATAAATAAATAATTGGTCACTCTATATTAATGCAATGTTCCCACAGCTGTGCGATTCGTTACGATAGGAATGTCCCTAGTGAGTCCACGATCTGGTACGTGCAGATACATTTGGATACGATTCAATACGATCGACACGATTGCTATGACTGACCTCTATATATGATAAGATCTGATAGGATCACCATGATTACTTCACGATTAAAACCACGATTTCAATCGTAGCACGAATCGCGATAGTGGGAACCTAGCATGAAAAAAATCATTGAAGAATATTTCAATTTATAAATTATAAGTGACGTATTTCATACTAAAATAGTAATATGCTCAATTTAAAGTAAATATAAAAATACATTTCATTTTCTTCTAGACACCATGTTAAGCACTAGAAAATTATTTCAATAAACGCTAATCAACAAATATTGCGAATTCAGGATATTCCCTACTTTAACTTTATTTACACATTATAAAGGGATGCCTCCTGTTTAACTATTCTTCATCTCTGTCCAATTCCATCCATCCTCACAAAACTAGAGCTATTCAAGATCCAAAGCCCTGGTATACTTCATGCGCTATCTGTTGAACGACTGGATGTATTAGTCTCTCGATGTTGTAGTGGTAACCACGTTTAGTTAAAACAATCACAATAGTGCCGTCCTCTGCAAATCATAGGTGCGACACCACAATCTGGGCCCTTATTCACGAAAACTTAACCTAAGATAAAATCGAAATTTTAAGAAATACTCCAACTTCATTGGATATATGCAAATTGATTTTACTGGTCAGCCAATCGAATTGCAGTATTTCTTAAAATTTCGATTTTATCTTAGTTTAAGTTTTCAATGAATAAGGGCCCAGGTCAACAGAAAGAGAACAGGGGCGGATCAAGGATTTTCAGAAAGGGGGGTTACGTGCTGCCCCCACTTGGGAGTGCGAAGCCCGGGCCCTCGGTGGGCGGACTGACGGGCAATCAACCAAGTCATCAACCGGCTCGTTTCGGAGTAAATTACGACGGGGATCACTACCACTTTTAAGTATTTTTGTTCTCTTTTCCCGCGAGAATATATGGGGCAAAAAAATTTTCGCCAACGGAAAAAAATAGGGGATCCGCACCTGGAGAATTAATTGGAATATTGGATGGGTCTGGTTTTGCGAGGATGGTCAAATTCCACTATTTTCCATGAATAACCATTTCACTACAAGATCACGTTTTTTAAAACATGTTAGTTTTTCTATCACGATGTTTTTTTTGAACGAGTTGATGTGTGTTTTTTTACGCTGAATAATATTTAGCACCGGGTTCAGCGTGTTCTGTTAAAACTTCACATTCACTGATATACACCCGCTTGTATTTTCTGGCGTAAATGAGTAGAAAGAATCCCCACTTCCACGTCATAAAACACCAAACGCACGTTAAATAATATCCTGGACCTATTATTACTAAACCTGAAAAAAAAAAAAAAAAACAAATCGTAAAATTAAAAGAGACTGGAAAAACAGAAGGAACTTCCTTCTGCCAACTCTGGATTTCATTGCCACACGCACTGACCCACCGTGGCTCCCCAAAAATAACATTTCAGACAAAACCCCATATATCCAGGGAAAATAACATATCTTCAGGTAGTTCAAGCCAAAATATGTCCAGGCAAAATAACATATTTTCAAGCAGTAATCTGTTAATCAATATTCTTCACTCACAGCACAAACTGTATGGCTCATAGCACACACTATATGGCTCATAGCACACACTGTATAGCTCATAGCACACTGTATGGTGTATTCCTGTCTTCATCATTAGCCCAGTTGGTGCAGAAAACTAGGAGGTTAAACCCCATTTCATTTCATTAATTCATTTTGTCAATATGCATGATTAAATTCAGAAGATCTCATAAGCATTGCAGACACCTATAACTCCGGGTCACTGAGCGTTAATCGATATGAAACTAATTCCAGGTATTAATATACCTGATCACAGGTAAACGTTTGATCTGGTTCATAACAGGTAAATAGCCACGGCATGCTCGACCAGTTTTAATGAAAGATTTAATAATAGCTGATCCTCTCTTTAAACTTTATGATAAACTGTGGGAGACAGACAATTAAACTATACAATGTATCAATATAGGTCTATATAGGTCTATAAAAATACACCAGTGTGTGGTCACCTCAAAATAGAGAAATGGGGTTTAACGTCCACTAGACACATACTAGGTCATTTCGGGACTAACATATGGTTCAATTTTATCTCAATAATTTGCTTGCACGTTGGGGTTTTCAGCAGTGGGAGGAAACAGAAAGACCCAGAGAAAACCCACAAGGTTGGACAGGCGACCCTACTCCTTGTCACGTACAACCGGGAAATCATAACCACGTGCTAACTATTTGGCCACCCAACCCCCACAATTGTATCAACAGGAAGTCACAGTGGTTCTGTGAGCAAGACGCTGGCTCGCTAACCAGGAAAGTCTCACATTCGCTTGTCGTGATTTTCCAGTGTGCACGATGCTAGCTCGCTCACAAGGAGCGTCTCGCGTTCGCTCGTCTGGATTTTCTGGCGCCTTCTCAACCCCATGGGTTTACTGCGGGTCCTTCGGTTTCCTCCCACAGGAAAGACCCTTAGGCTTGCGCTAAGATAATAAAAATGAAAATAAGACAACTTGTCTGTGATATCACCCTCAGTGGAAGCGGACGTTAAAAAATAAAATAGATAGAGCCGCTATACGGGCAAAAGTTTCCTCATAGTCTCGTTGGTACAGAACAGTAGGATGTTAAACCCCATTTTATTTCCTTTCTGTATATCCTGAAGGAAGCTATGTACTTAAATTTAATCTCTTCACTTGACCCTAGTAGCAGCTTATCCTTTAACCTATGACCTATGACTTACCCTGATTTTTTGTAATGGCGAGCACTAAGTAAGTAACGAATCCACAGCATCCAACTAACTGAATCAGACATCCAGTCAACATAAAATGTTGTAGTACAAATGGATTGGCTTGAAAGGCTTGTCGTAGATACGCTGTGTGGACATAGATTGATATACTAGCAGCTAAACCTGAAATATATAAATAAATAAATAAATAAAGGGGTTTAATATGCCTGTTCCCCAATCCCTATTCAATACACAAATCTCAATAAAAATATTGCTTATAAAAAAAAAAATGGCATTGTTTTCGGAGACAAAGAAATCAGTTTTGGTTTCAAGTGAACTGCATTATTAGGGACTATAAGTTTTAAGGGTAAATTCTGTTAGCGTGAAGGGTACCTTTTTTGTAATGTAAATTACTTTAAAATTTTTGAAGTTTATTCTTTAAAATGTGAGAGAGAGAGAGAAATGGGGTTTAACGTCCACTCTACACAAATTAGGTCATTTTGGGACTAACATATGGTTCAATTTCCTTAATTCCCTTGCGCATAGGGGTCTTTAGCAGTGGGAGGAAACCGGAGGACCCGGAGAAAACCCACGAGGCTGGACAGGCGACCCTACTCCTTGTCACGTACAACCGGGGATTCGAAACCACGCCAGTTGACTCAATGACAGACTTTATGATACAGCGCGCACATGCTAACCATTTAGCCATCCAACCTCCCTTTAAAATCTGTAACACTAAGTGATAAATTCCTGCAATAGGCAGATTTAGCTCTTATATAATGTATGTTTAAGATAAGAGAAATTTGATATTATTAGCAAAAAATGCAAAATGAGTATCATTACTTTAAATGGTATTTGTGGAATGGGCACAATAACCAGCGGTTGCCATGCAACATACGCAAAATTTCCCTCATAGCATGTATGGTGTATGCCCATTTTCATTAATCCAGTAGGACATTAAACATCATTTCATTTCTCCGATGATATTGTGCTTGAAATGTGCTTTATACTGTATGTACAAACCACTGATTGTAAAATGTGTTCCCTAAAACTAGCTGATTGACAGCTGGCAAAAAAGCGGTCATTATCACCTATCAATAAACTATAACACATACTTATGGAAAAACAGCTACTTATTTATTTGGGCGAGTTTCGAAGAGTATTCTCTCAACGTTTTCAAGCTATTAATACAGTAATACAAAAATTATGAGGCCAATCCCAATGTATATACAGAAAGACTATTACTGTATTACCTTGATAACGTTGAGAGAATACTCTTCGAAATGTCTCCCAAGTAAATAAGTAGTTGTTTTTTCATAAGTATGTGTTATAATTTATTGCTCTATCCAGTTACTAAATGCCTCTAAAAGATTATTATCACCTTATCTTTATAATGAAAATCATAGAAACATTACGATTGACAACTACAAATATGTAGTCATTATCTTTATAATAAAAATTACAACTATAATAATGATCTTTGACTTGACAAGGAGACAAAGGTTCGTTATAATGACCTAATTAGAACTAACTTAATAACCTTTGTAATTAGATAGTGATTAATGTTATAATATTGACTGACATATATACATCATATTATATAAGTTTGAATTAATGTCAACAAATTAACAATATTCTATAAGCCGGGAGTTTTGATAGATAAATAAATAGGGGGGAGAGAGAGAAATGGGGTTTAACGTCCACTCGACACAAACTAGGTCATTTCGGGACTAAAATATGGTTTTAATTTTATTTCAATAATTCGATTGCGCATAGGGGTCTTTAGCAGTGGGAGGAAACCGGAGGACCCGGAGAAAACCCACGAGGTTGGACAGGCGACCCTACTCCTTGTCACGTACAACCTGGGGATTCGAAACCATAAATAAATAGGACTCATGAATGATGGTCTGTTTAGAATTTCAAAACTTAAATCATTTCACACTTAAAGGCTCAATACCACTCTTGTTGTAACTGAATAATATGTCCCAATCTTTATTCTGGTCAACAAATTGTACTATTTTACAATATTCCAATTAATTGATGATACAAATTTCATCTTAACACACCTAATTTAAAAAATTGGAAAAATTCAAATAAATGATTTGAAAAGCCTAACGTAAAGCTTTTCAAATGTGACTTGGATTTAAAAATATTTTTGAACCCTCTGGACAAGTAAAATAGGATTTAATGGATAATTTACACAACAGGTAGGACACTTACACATCTAGTACTTAGAATAAGGCTATTTTTTATTTTCTAGGCTGTCAAGCCAGCAAGAGTGTTATTGTCCCTTTAACAAATTTGAGAAGAGCAACTTGGGTTTTTTTTTTTTCATTTCACGCCAAAGCAATTTCTTGACAGATGTTTTGCTTAAAATTTTAAAACTTAAAACACAACTAAGTACTTTAATTGTTATCTCCTCAGGGTCTCTTGAAGGGTGTTGTGTTTAAAATTTAAAATAAAAAATTTGGAACTACCGGTAACCTAGCATTTCAGAAGAGCAACCAATTATTTTTTGTTTTTACATTATTTTTTACCCAAATAACCAGGAAGCAAAATCTTTCATAAGCAAAATTCAGATTGGGGTGGCGTATACTTATCAAACAGACTATAACAACTGTTTTCAAATCTATAATACAATAGTAAATAGGCTACAACAACTATTATATAATATTATAAAGTTGACAGGAATTTAACAAGGCTGATACAAGAGATAATAATTTATTAATTAATCTTTCAGATAATATTCAATTAATTAATCTTTCAGATAATATTATATAGAGAATCTACTACCAGTCTTTTTTGATATCAAAAAAATAGAGTAGGAGAATTTATTTATCACCCAATCCCTTCTTACATGCACAAATAGATAAATATAATTCTTTGCTGTAGATTTCACTTTTACTGAACATTACAGCGTGTGATACATCATTTTTGACAGCAATTCAACCATTGCAAAGCCCTTTATATTGACCCAGTGTTTCCATCAAGGTCAATTGAATAAAAATAGTTTATTTTTAATAAAAAAAAAGTTACTTTTAATAAGAAATGCACTGTTCTTTGAAAATAAAAAAAAGCAGTTCCCTTTTCAACTGACCAATCAAATTCATGTAAAGCGATATCTCCTAAGGAAAAACCCCAGTAGATTATGAAATATATCACACAAGCGATATCTACTGTAGAATGTATTATTGGGTGATAAATTAAAGTAACGATGGCTTACGATGCATATATGATTTGCAGATTAATTATTCAACATTGAATTATTAAAACCAAATGAAAATACCAACCCTAGATTTAAAATGTACATAGATTATTTCATTAAAGGTGGTTGCAGGGGCGGATCCAGTAATTTTTGCAGGAGGGGGTTTGCCAGGTTCCTGAGAAAATGTATCTCCAACCCCCCCCCCCTCGGCTTGAAATTTTTTGAGAAATAAATGGTCTCTATTGTCATTTTGGCGTATATACATACACATTGAGCTTTTTAAACAGAGAAATCCAACATCCTGTTTGACATCAATTTTTATTATGAATTAATACCATGACATTGTGATTCAATTTAATTATTGATGCAAAGCATTAATTTTGATATCACATATATCATTATCTCGCGCTTTGAGTGTCCATCCTGTCGCACCATCTGACGATAAAGGATAAAGCACAATTATGACACTTTTCTCACAAAAAAAGTTGTTTTACAAAAAAAATTTTTATGTAGCTGAGCGGGGGGGGGGGGGGGTTGGATCCGCCCCTGGGTTGGATGGCCGAATGGTTAAAGTGTTGTATCATAAGGTCTGTAATTGAGTCAAGTGATGTGCGTGGTTTTGATTCCCCGGTTGTATGTGACAAGGAGTAGGGTCGTCTGTCCAACATCGCAAGTTTTCTCCGGTTCCTCCGGTTTCCTTTCGCTGCTAAAGACACTTGTGCTCAAGCGAATTATTGAAATAAAATTGAACCATATGAAAGTCCCCAAATGACCTAGTTTGTATCGAGTGGACGTTAAACCCCATTTTTCTCTCTCTATTTAATTAACGACAAATTCCCAGGTGGATTTAATCAGATTGAAAACAGGCCAATTATTTTGGTTCACAGCAAATAAAGATGGCAGCTGCATAGATCCATGGAATTTTGAATTCATATCTTTGTAAATACGGAATTGAACCATTTTTTATACTGATAAATACCGATCAGGGAGAGGGGTTTTACATAGGCTAACCCTGTTCCCCAATCCCATTCAGAAAACTTGAATAAAAATATTATTTAGTAAATTAAATTCAATTTCAGGTCTAAAAATCGCCAATAAAATCGCATAAAATGTCCTTAAAATGTTGATGGGGAATGCTCCCTTCACAGGTGAGGAACAAAATCTGCTAGCATATTTTTTAATTTTTTTTAAAATTTGATAAAATAAATGACCAGGTTTTTTTTCTTATCAACGCTGCCGATAAAATTAAAAAGCAAACACAACAATATTTCCAACGTCAACAGGCGAACAGCGTTAATAAAACTCTTTAAATTTCAATAAACTTATATTTTCATACAGTACGGTATTAAAAAATTGCCGTCGTCAATAGGCGATTTGCCATGGGGTCAATTTATGCTGTCGACGTTTTTGGCTAATTGCCAGAGCTGTATGTGACTATTTGTTTTTGCCCACAGTGGAATGAAAGTCATGACTCAACTCAATGTATACAAACTCGCAATTTTTGGGTCAGATTCAGGCTTTTAGATTTAAGTTTCTCGGACCCTTCAAATTTTCAAGCCTGAGCAGGGGGGGGTCCGGACCCCATGGATCCCCCCTCTGGATCCGCGCCTGTTATGATTTAGATTATATAAAGTTAATTAATGTCTAATTAATAGTTTATATAACATTTCAGGCCTAAAAAAAAAGACCTGCAATAGACAGATTTAACTCTTGCATAATGCATCTATAGTTTTATCTGTCAGATATTCAACTTTATTCTAATTATTTAACTTGTTGTGTTAAATAATTCTTCAAACTAGGACAAGGGCGGTCTTTACCTAGGGGGTAAGAAGTACATTTAGAAATGACACATAAGGATAGTGTTGACTCTGAAACTCCCAGACTATCACGAATTTGAATTTTTTTTACCTTTCTCGATCACAGACTTTTATTTTTTGCTTTAGATATTTTTGTTTTAAAGTTAAATGCTGAGGTAAGAAAAGGGTTCTTGACTCCCTTGATTCTCTACAGGTCGAGTGTAAATGAGACCTACGTTCAGAGCTGTAGTAGTTAGTTGTATTTTACGTCCGCTTCCACCGAGGTGATATCGCAGACACTAATTTCTGACCTTATATAGGCAACCAAGTGCAAATTTAAATTGCATATATAGGAGATATTAATGTTCGAATAAAACCCTGCAGGCGTGTTTTTATGTAAATATTCAAAATATTACGGTAAATATAAGAGTGTTTCAGAAATAAATCATTTTAACATTTAATTTTATTAAAGAATTAAAAACTGATTAATGGTCTCATCATGAATAATGAGACTAAGGTCATATTCCTAAAACAAAAGCACTGGTTTAAACCGAATTCAATTTAAGTTGCAAGCATGTTTTTATTCAAATATTAATTTAAACATAAATAATGCAAGAGCTAAATATGTCTATTGGAGGTCTTTCTTTAGGCCTTAAATATCATCTAAATTATTAATTAGACATTAATTAACCTATCCAGACCATAATCAACTCTAGATGGCATTGCTAGCCTGCGATCTTAAGTGGATTATGAGCAGATTTACTGCATAACTTTCCTTCACGATTTAACGATTAAATGGATAATCGAGTCTATGATGTTTATCGTACTGACTTTAGTAATGATGGTAGAGGCTAGGCGGAAATTTCAAACGCTTAGTTCTCGGTTCATAGTGGATCAATTTGAATGAAATTTTCAGCACATTGCCTTTACATTATCTAGTTTTTAACTATTATAGTGAGAACTGCCAACTCATATCTTTAATTTATTAAAAAAATTATGTAAATATAAGGGTGTTGCAGAAATTTTATTGAAGAATGAAAAACTGTTTTATAGACTCGTCATAAATAAAAAGAATGAAAAGGTCATCTTCCATATTCGTAAAACAAAACCACTGGTTTAGACGGGCCTACATAGAATTTAATTTAAGTAGCTATAATGTTATTGGGTGGAGTCAGGCCTCACGAGAGGAGGGAAGTGCAACTGGCACACCACCCTAGGGCCCATAGTGTGTGAAACCATTTGCTTAATAAACTCAGGGGTGTGTATAGAAAAATTTCGAAAGTTTGAAGTCAATTTCCTTGCATCTAAGGCCATCTTTGAAGAGTGGAAACTTTACTCTTATAAATGTATAAGCTCTCCCCTAGGCTCTCACTTGCATCTTTTCTCTATAGGCTCTGCATGAGTGGGGGATGGTTGGGGCTGGGGGTGGGGGTTGTCTCGCCTGAAACTATTAGAATATTTAAATCTAGATGAATATTCAACAGTTAGTATGATTAAACACTTAATTAACGACAAAAAAATATTCTGGCTTCCAATATATTTAATTCCCCTTTAACCCTCTATTAAATCTAAGATCTAAATATCTAGTTGATTAAATCTAAGATCTAAATATCTAGTTGATTTGATTTGCATGGTTAACCATAACTCCTTAAATTCATTCAGCATGAAAATTGGTCAAACATCCATTGATAAATCGTGAGAGTTATTGTTTAACAATAATCAGTGTGTACCTGTACCTGGCTACCTGTGTACGTCATATATCTATAAATAGATCTTAATCATTCTATTGACGGCCGTCTAAATCCCTTAATCATTAAAGGAAAAACATATAGACCTGAAATTATTTTTTAATTTTTTACAATTTTACAGTTTTTGTTTTTTCAATTGAATGGTGTTTTTTTGCAACTGAATGATGTTTTTTTTGCAATTTAATGGTGGATTTTTTACAATTTAATATTGTTTTTTTTTTTATTAATTTAAAAATAACATCCTTAATATTAGATAATTCAAAATAAAAGGAAAAACATCTTGACTTTTTAAAAAAAAATATTATGGGAATTTTTTTTCACAAATTTTAAGATATCATCCTTAAAGGATCCTAGTGGGTTTTTTTGCAATTGAATAGTGTTTTTTTGTTTTTATTAATTTAAAAATAACATCCTTAATATTAGCTAATTTAAAATAAAAGGAAAAACATCTAAGACTTTATTGTAAAAAAAATAAAAAATTTTTTCACAAATTTTAAAATATCATCCTAAAATGACTGTAGTGACATGTATGTTATGAAAATTAGAAATGGGGTTTAAAGTCCTACTGTTCTGCTCCAACTGGGCTAATGAAGATGGGCATACGCTATACAGTGAGCTATGAGGGAAATTTGCCCATAAATCAAAATCCAACTGGGATCAATGTGTTTTTTGTTCCATCCGAACGACTATACGTTGCCAGACCCTTCATCCTATAAACAATATTAAAAACAAAATTTATAATTCAATATTGGGCCATTTTAATCAATACTGCTGTTGTTATCGTGATGTAAAAATAAAGGATATCTATAATTTAAAGAGAGATAAGACAGATTTGAGGAATGGACTCAGGTGGGATAATGGTAGAAGTCAGTGGGGAATACGTCCATAGATTAATAACCACCTGATACCACTTATCTTACCTGATAAAACAAAGAACCTGCCATTATAGTTTTATATAGAGATAGAGAGAGGGGAGGGCGGTGCAGAAAGAATGGGAGAGGGTGAGAGAGAGGGTGGGGGGGGGACAGAGAGACCTACACACAAGCAAATTATTGAAATAAAATTGAACCATATGTTAGTCTCCAAATGACCTATCAATTATCATCACAAGTACTTAAATACTTTCTCATTTTTAATAACATAATTAATTAGCATTACTTGATATTTTTTGACAATACAGAGAGAGAAAAAAATGGGGTTAAATGTTCACTAGGTTGTTTTGGGACTAACATATGGTTCAATATTATTTCAATATTTCGATTGGGCCTGGGGGTCTTTAGTAGTGGGAGGAAACTGGAGGACCTGGAGAAAACCCACGAGGTTGGACAGGCTACCCTACTCCTTGTTACGTACAACCGGGGATTCGAAACCACGCCAGTTGACTAAATGACAGGCCTCGTGATACAGCGTGCACGTGCTAACCATTCAGCCATCCAACCCCCCTCATATTTATTGTGTTTTTCATCTATTACATGGGTAATTGCATAATTATTATTTTTATAATAGCATATTAACCATTATTATTATATTTATATGACCAATGTCTAGGTCATATGTTATTTATCATTTTCAATTCTGTTTTTAATTTCAAAACTATAATTTAATATTCATTAATGCTTGGTGAGTCATTAGAGAGACAGACAGCAATTAATCTGTCAGTCAACTTAAATTATGACAGGCTGGCAACTAGTGGGTCATGGGTTAAGTTTCTGTAACAATTGTTTTTTAAATGACTTAAAGCTCACCGTAAAAGCTTCATAAATTTTTAAAATAATATCAATGTTACCTGCCACAAGCAAATTTCAATGTTAGCGATTTCAGCCATTCCCAGTGAGTAAAACAGCTGTGTCGTAATTTTAGTCTCTTCTGCTCATATTCTAGTCTATATTTCCATGAGCAGAAAGACTAAAATGACGTCACAGCTGTTTTATTGGCGGAAATCACATACGTTGAAATTAGATACGAACTACTCTTGTATCGAATTCCAACTGCCAAGGGATCTTTTACTTGCACACCAATGTATACATAGGACCCTCTTTTTTTGTCCCATACAAACGACTATACATTTGGTTTTCTGTATACTGTCGAATAAACTATAGTAAATAACTAAAATTCATAAAATATTGTTAATTAAGCCGTACTGTATGTTAGTCCCAAAATGACCTAGTTTGTGTCGAGTGGACGATAAACCCCATTCTCATATGGTACTGAATATAATCAATGAATATAGATCTATTATCAATTAAACATACATTATGCAAGAGCTAAATCTGCCTGTTGCAGGTCTTTCTTTAGGCCTGAAATGTTTTCTAAATTATTAATTAGACATTAATTAACTGATCCAGGCCTTAATCAACTCTCGATGGCATCAGATTTCTCCGATATTAAATAGATTTGATTTAATCAAATATGGAAGACCGAGACTTAGCTTCAATCAACCAGTACGGTGGTTGAAATTATTGCACACGTCTGTCAAACCTTCAAAGGCTAATATCTTCGCTTGCAATAGAGTAATTTGAATGAAATTTTCAAATTATTCATTTTACATAATCTACTTTCGAACTATTAGAGCAAGAATAGCTAGTTCTTTATCTAAATCTTACATAATGTATCTTTAATATTTCACCGGTAACTAAATGCTGGGTCATACTGGTCATGGTTTATTGAATATAAAAACATGGTATATATGTTTCTATACACTGACTGTATAAATGTGTAATATACATGTAATTGCTGTGTCACCATGACCAGTACATACTGGCTACTCAAGACTACTGGTGTATATTAAGTTTTATTGCATATCTAATTCACTGCATCAGGGGTTTTTACTCTATTTTACTGTGTATCACAGGCAACTGGGGAATATAAAGTTTTATTGCATATCTAATTCACTCAGGAATGAAATTAAATGAAATGAAATGGGGTTAACGTCCTACTGTTCTGCTCCGAACTGGGCTAATGAAGACGGGCATACGCCATACAGTGCTATGAGGGAATTTTTGCCCCGACAGCGGCACTACGGTCTACTCTTATATCCAATTCCAACTGTCCAGGGATCTTTTACGTGCACGTCAATGTGTACACAAGACCTTGGCTTTTTCGTCCCATCCAATCAACTAGACAGCTGTCCTTGTCAGACCATCCTTCCTGCATCACTGACAAGGGGGAACCACGCCAGAAAATCTGGATGAAATTTCTCGGCCAATACAGGGATCGAACACCCGACCGTCAGGCCAGCGTCCCACCCACTAAGTCTCCGTGACACAGGGGTTTCTACTATATTATACAGTATGGGCTACTCGGGAATATAAAGTTTTTCTATAGCATATCTTATTCACTGTAAGATAAGATAAGATGTTTACTGCATCAAAACGTCCATTAGGGACAGCATGCATACATATACACTTAGACATAGTCATATACATATTACGTATAGACAACACAATACATTCATACAAACAGTATACTACATGTATATCAAAGGGGTTTCAGTTAGATGTATTTGCCACCAAATTTGATTTAACGTCCACTCGACACAGACTAGGTCATTTCGGGACTAACATATGGTTTTAATTTTATTTAAATAATTCGCTTGCGCGTAGGGGTCTTTAGCAGTGGAAGGAAACTGGAGGACCCGGAGAAAACCCACGAGGTTGGACAGGCGACCCTACTCCTTGTCACGTACAACCGGGGATTCAAAACCACGCCAGTTGACTCAATGACAGGCCTCGTGATACAGCGTGCACGTGCTTACCATTCGGCCATCAAACCCCAAGCGTAAGTAGGAGTATAGCCAGATGAGCAAACTTTATTTCTGATACTGTACCAGGCTCTTTTCGCTTTATTTTCCTAAGTCTGACATGGCCTGTTTAAAGCTAGAGTTATTGGATATACATACACCCAGATACACATACGTATTTACATTTTCCATGTTATGAATTCCAACATGAAACATTTTATTAATTTTTTTCTTATTATTAGAGAAGAACATTATTTTTGATTTATCTGTGTTTACATCTAATTTCTTGTATGTGTTTTTGTCTGATTTTAATTAAAACCAAATAACATTTATAATATCGTGATAAAATTTAAATAATTTATCAAAATTTTAGTCACATTAATTTCAGATAGCATAAAGAATAACAGATGCAATGATTGATGATTTTGTACCATGTTAAACCCATTTGCATATATCTTAAATTTGAAACTGATGTGTAAATGAGAAAGTGCCCTGCCCCCTTTTTTTTTGAAGAGACATTTCATAGTTTATGGTTTATACAACCTCCATCAAACAAGTAATAAAACTGTGTGAATATTTGTCTCAAGTCATTAAGTACAAGCCTACTTAGTTTAGTTTAATAGTAAAACAAAAATCTACAAGATAAACCTGCGGAAAAGACAGAAAAGAGACATCGCACCAAATAAACAAATATCAAATCAAGTGAATGAATCCGGGGGTGTCTCTTCAATGTTGTACATCACTATATTAAAACACATTTATTGAATCAGGACATTACCCCCCCCCTCTCTCTCTCTCTGTTTTGTAAAATTATTGAATGTTAACCGAAGATTAAGGTGAATATATAGGTTAAAGACATGTGTTTAATATTGAAATCAGTCGGCCTATTTCTATTTATCTATCTATCTATAGATCATTGACTAACATAGATAAAACAGATAACAACAGCTAGTCAATAAGTATGTGTAGCAGGATGTCCTTATACTATGTTAGATATAAAAATATATTTTATAGGAGATATATTTTGTCTTTATTATCGTGTGTATATAAAAATATCTTTTGTGCAATAGTCCACTTGTCTAATGTAGAGTCAAATAACAGGATGTTACATTAAAATTATTACACATACGTCTACATGTTTTCTTATTTTAAAAATAGTTAGAGTGACCAGGATCTGCCTACTGTATAAAGCTAGGTTCTCACTATAACGATTCGTGCTACGATTGAAATCATGGTTTTAATCGTGGAGCAATCGTAGTTATCCGTTCAGATCTTATCATATATTGTGGTCAATCTTTTTGATCATATTGAAACATATCTGAATGTAGAATTATGGTAGTTACCCTCAATGAATCAGTAGCATCATTGACAATTGATATTCATTAACCCTTTATCACCCAAAACAAGTGTCTAGTCTTTTGGATGGTACAATAAACTGAGGTTCAGGGTACACATTAGCATCCTTGTTGTAAATGAAACACTGACAGTTGGAATTCGATGGAGAGTGGGCCAATGTTATGTACCTAATATCACGATTCATGCAACGATTAGAATCGTGGAGTAATTGTGGTGATCTTATCATATATTGAGGTCAATCGTAGCAATAGTATTGATCTGAACGTATCTGTACGTACCGACCGTGGACTCAATAGATGCGATCCTCTCATAACGCATCGCACGACAGTGGGAACATGACGAAACACAATCACATAGTTATATCAGAGAAAGAGGGATTATCCTCTGCTCAACATAAACTACGTTTTTCCGGGACTAGCATATGGTGCATAGTTATTTAAATAATTTGTTTGCTTGTAGGGGTTTTCAGCAGTGGATGGAAACTCAAGGACCCAGGAAAACCCAGTGAATTACGCACAAGTGAATTATTGAAATAAAATTGAACCGTACGTTAGTCCCAATGACCTAGTTTGTGTCGAGTGGATGTTAAACCCTATTTCTCTCTCTCTCCATTTTTTCTTAATTTCTGAAAGGGGATATGATGTGTACCTTGTTTGAATTTGACCCCTAACAGAAGTGCAATGATTGTCCGAACTCCCTCCCCGCCCCATACATCACTGGTCAGGCCATACCAATTTATGTCTGCAGGAACACCCATTAAAGATTTTACTTACTGTTTCTTCACCGTCTTCGGGTAAAAAAATAATTTTAAAACAAAAACACTTGGTTGCTCTACTGAAAGGCTTTTAGTTCAAAATATTTAAAATTTTAAATTTAAACACAACACCCTTCAAGAGACCCCTGCAGGGTGGGCTTTCTTTTTATTTATTAAATCCCCAAAGAAGTTAAGAAACAGAAATGAAATTGCTTTGGCCTCATGTATAGGCCTAGATAGATATCTAGAATATATGCAACCCATATACTGACCTTTTTTTATTAAAAAAAAGAAACAATCTGATAATGATGTAATAACTATATTTGAGAGGGAAATGAGGTCTAATGTCCACTCAAAACTAACTAGGTCATTTTGGGTCTTAACACATGGCTCAATTTTATTCAATAATTCGATAGTGTGTAAAGGGGTCTTTAGCAGTGGGAGGAAACCCAAGGACCCGCAGAAAACTGGTGATCCTACTCCTTGTCACGTACAAGCAGGGAATCTATACAACACCACTCGACTCAATATCTATATTTGAATATTATTATTATTATTACAGCATATTTATAATATTTACAATAGTTTGCTTGCGCGTAGGGATCTTTAGCAGAGGGAGGAAACCAGAGGACCCAGAGAAAACCCCCGAGGTGAATCATTATTAAAGGCATGAACCCTCTAAATCATTATTAAAGTTAGAACATGGCTAGATTAATCTACTGAATTCATTAGCCATAATATGATAATCTGTTTATTATTAACGGAGTATTTGATTCAAGGGTGATTAAAGAAATGAAAAGCGGCCATTAAGGAAAAAAAATAAAGATTACCCAGTTTTCTTTCAATGATTGCCTAACCTAAAGCAATTGATGTAATCAGTCATTTCGTTTTAATGACCCTAGGCTAGAGAGTATTAGCTTAGTTTCAGACTCTCTATGTGGCACTATACTATCAGACTCTCCATGTGGTACTATATAGTTTCAGACTCTCAATGTGGCACTATAGTATCAGACTCTGCATGTGGCACTATAGTTTCAGACTCTCCATGTGGCACTATAGTATCAGACTCTCCATGTGGCACTATAGTATCAGACTCTCCATGTGGCACTATAGTTTCAGACTCTCTATGTGGCACTATAGTATCAGACTCTCCATGTGGTACTATAGTATCAGACTCTCCATGTGGCACTATAGTTTCAGACTCTCTATGTGGCACTATAGTTTCAGACTCTCCATGTGGCACTATAGTTTCAGACTCACCACATTAAGCCTAGTGTTAACTTCTTACTTTCCTTCAAATAAATTGAGCCAATGAAGACGAGCCTAAGTCATGCGATGTACATAAGCCTACTACACTAGAACAAGTTAAATTTTGCTCGGACAACAATTTTTGCCTACTCTTCTTTCAATTCCAATGTCAAGAATTCTTTTTTTCTGTCTGTCTTCATTATCCCAGTTGGTGCAGAAAAATAGGACTTAAACTCCATTTATTGTACCAGCCGAACAACTAGACAGATTAATAGTGTGTAGTTCCACAGAATCAGTCTTTAAAAAGTTTAAGCTGAATGATTTTTACCAGCTTACTTTCTGTAATTATTACATTTTTTTCCCACTCCATTATTTAATTTAATTCATAAAATATTTAATATCTAATAATCTGTTTTAAGAAAAGAAAATAGCTGAAAATTTTAATTTGAAGAAATAATTGACTGATGAAATTATGGTAAGCAGATCATCCCACTACCACTACCACTACCAAAATCGTTCACATATATTATTCACTCACTTACCTGATACTAAACCCCATAACGACGTGTTCCAATTATCATATTTGAAACCAAATGTTACAAAAACACTAACACCTACTAATAAACCTATTACACTGAAAACAGCTCTTGATGTAACGGAGCATTCAGTCGGTAAGGCCATCTTGCATGAATGACAGCTTTTCACCGATTGCACGCCTAACGGTTTCGTCTGCTTACTTATCCTTGAACGACTGGATAAAAACGTTTAATGTTCTGTCTGGATGTAAAAGACTTCCAATTCTCGTACAATCTCGTAATTCCTTGTACAATCTCCTGAGATTTTATTGCGCCGGCTTCATTATTAAGAATAGTAAGGAATTTGTTTTCAGCTTCTTTTTTATCTCCTAAAACCATTAAAGATGCCACGAGGAAAAGGACGAGGCAGGGGACGATCGGCTAAACCAAAGGTCGAAGTTGTTGCGGAACCGATGACAGGTAAAACTATAAACAAATCATGTCTAATTATATTCATATTGGAGACAATTGTAGTAAACAAAAATCGAAAGTAGACTGTTTGCCCGTACAAAGAAAAACGTGAATCCGAAACTTCCTAGAACAAGGAAGGAGTAGTTCAAATTATAAAACTACATTTTTTTTTCACTCCATTCTTCTTAATTGACTTGCCGTCCATGATTTTTCGTGAAGACGACTTCGTTTGTGGACGACTTGTCTGGCATTCTTTCTTTGTTTTTATTTTATTTAAATGTCAGAAACTGAAAGAAGGGGTCAGTCACTCAGTGTCGGATATAATACTACATACAAATACATACAAATATCTGGGGTGCCATTCTGTATACAGAAGAGTATCTGATCGTATGGAAAACTCTGTAACGGTAACCAGACTTCTCGCAAGGTAATTCAGCTCTGAACGTAAGTCTCGTTACACTCGCCCTGTACGTTCCAGAACGGGCCTTGACTCCATGTTGAAACTTTTTCAGTCCCCAGTAAATTTTATTGGGCAACTTTTTACCGCCAAACGGTCGCGTGTCAGTCCCTGTGAATACCTGTACAATGTAAAGGAACAATTACTTAGAACATATATCAGACCTTGCTTATCTCGCAAGTGTCAGTATGTTCGACACAACACGCTGTAAAAAATATGTCTTGAACGTACAGAGCGAATCTAATAAGACTTGCGCCCAGAACAGAATTACCTGCAAGGTAGAAATGGTTCCACTACTGATGTCTTCCGCCTTACTCCAGATACAGTAGTGGCTTGTCCTACGGAGTTCCTTTGCGCGAGTTTTTTAGTCAGCACAAGGAGTAGGGTCACCTGTCCAACCTTGTGGGTTTTCTCTGGGTCCTCCGGTTTCCTCCCACTGCTAAAGACCCCTACGAACAAGCGGATTATGGAAATAAAATTGAACCACATGTTAATCCCGAAATGATCTAGTTTGTGTTGAGTGGACGTTAAACCCCATTTCTCTCTCTCTCTATTCGCCCCGATTCAAAAACCTAAACAAAATATGTTTAAATTGGTCCGTCATTATGAAACTCGCACTTGTGCGCAAAATGTGTTTTGTTCGTGTTTTGAATCAGAAAATTCTCCTTAAAAATAGTTCTGATTTATTATAAATGTGTGTCAAGAAATGATTCCTTTTGGCTAACAAAGGTGAATCACGATGAAAAATAGACAATAAGAATTCCAAAATACATTTGTAGTCTTAGAACAGAGGTGGGGGTAGAGTGGTATTTTCATATTACAGCTGAATAGGAATGAACAGGAACATTCGGTGAGAGGACATCAACTGATTAGACACTGTTCCTAAAGGAACTAGTGTTAATCAACAAATTATATTAACAAATAATAACGAAGATAAGTTTGGTTTATTATTATGACTACCATTATACTACGGTTTCCTGCAACTGTGGAAATTTATTCCTGCAAATTCCAAAGTCAAAGTCATGTAGCGATAATTTTTGCCACAATATCACATGACCACCTGCTAGATTTTACAAACTCGGATGACAACGATTGGGTACCCTTCTGTATACAGACAGGTCTACCCTGGGTACTTTTGACTTTAAAGGAATTTATTAAGTGGACATCGCGACACGTCATTGGGAATTTATTACCAATATATTGTTTGTTTCTCATGGGTAGCATGATTTACCCAAAACTACCCACATCCACCATTATTTCAACTCATATTGCAATAATATATATCGATATTTGATCATATGCTGTTCTTTAAACGTACATTATACAAAAGCTAAAACTGCCTATTGCAGATCTTTCTTTAGGCCTGAAATGTTATATAAACTACTAATTAGACATTAATTAACTTATCTAGACCATAATCAACTCTTGATATCATCTCTAGCCTGTGATATTTACTGGATTTGAATCCGATCTGCTGCTCAAGGTCATTGATGATTAAATCCAAAAATGGATAATCAAGACTTTGTTTTTTATCGTACCAATTTTTGTAATAATGATCAAGGGTATGCCTAAAATTCAATCGGGGTGGATCAATTTGACTGAAGTTATCAGCACATTCCTTTACATTATCTATTATAGTAAGAACTGCCAGCTCTTTATCTAATCTTCCATAATGCCACTTTAAGCAAATTGTCATTTTTAATTAAAAATTTTGTGTCAAAGACTCAAAATACCCCTCAAAATAATCAAGGGACATAACTCACATGATATGCAATCCTACATGTACCCAAAGCCACCATTATTTTAACATCACATTTAGCCACAAATATGCTACAATTTTAAAGATACATTATGGAAGATTAGATAAGGAGTTGACAGTTCTCACTGTAATAGTTAAAAATACATTATAGAAGATTAGATAAAGAGTTGACAGTTCTCACTATAATAGTTTATGTAAATGTAAAGAGGAAATGCTGAAAATTTCAGTCAAATTGCTTCACTCTAAGCCAAGAAAACATCATTTTAAAATCACTGTAGCCTCGATTGTCATTATTACGGTTGTCAAGATAATTAACAAAGTCTCGATTATCCATTTTTGCATTTAATCATCAACATTAAACAGCAGATCGGATTCAAATCCAATGAAAATCGGACATACAAGATGGAATCGAGAGTTGATTATGGTCTGGATAAGGTAATTAATGTCTAATTAATAGTTTATATAACATTTCAGGCCTAAAAAAAAGACCTACAATAGGCAGATTTAGCTCTTTCATAATGTATGTTTAAATTAAAAATGACAATTTAGCTTACAGAACCATAAGTTACCAATAATCAATATAACTTATTGTAAAGTGAGTTGAAATAATGGTGGATTTGGGTAAATTGTGCTACCTGTTTCTCATCCTAGGTATCCCCAGTGTTGTCATTCCGTTCTACTCCACTATACCCTGGGTTAATCCATAGGGTTTCCACGATTGCAAATTATCTGCCCTGGCCTTGATTCTAGCTAAAGTCTACGAACCAATCAAAAAACAGTTTACTAACCAGTCGGTTCGCCTTCATTTTTATAAGGGTAGATAACCATATTTATGTCCATTTACTGAATGATTTATGTAAATAATGTTTATATTTCTAATTCATTTATATTTAATTGTATTATCAAGATGTGTAGTATGTGTTGTTGATTTCAAATATGTATAACATCTATATGTTTGACTTTTGTTATTAGTATTACTATTCATGCTTTTTCTGAAATGTTTCATTTTGTTATGTTTATTTTTATTGAACTTATACTTGGCAATTTGCTTCTCTCTACCGGCACTTCTTTATTTTTGCGCCTGTTATATCACGTCATGTCCTGTTATTTATTGTCTTCTGTACATATATATATATAAAAACCTAAATATCCTTTTTTTTTCCACTAATCACATTATAAATATTTTCACCTTGTATATATAACATGTAATTGTCTGCAATATCACTTCGGTGGAAGCGGACGTTAAAAAAAACTATTTCACACACACACATTCTCAATAAAACTGTTGAACCTACATACATATAAAGGTTTGGTCTTCTTTAATATATTAATTAATTTCTAACCTTGTCTCTTGAAGGGGAGCCTTTGCGTTTTGCTTACTTTATCCGATGAGAATTACTTCCCTAGGCCAACTTCCTTTGCAATTAACGATTTATGGGATTGGTCGATAAAAGCACAATCATCAAGGGCCGAAAACTTGAAAACGTATCCCCCCCCCATACCCCCTTAGATTAACTCAAGGGTTAGTGAAGTTGAACGAAATAGCACAATCATCAAGGGCGGAAAACTTGAAAACGTCTCTCCCCCCCCCACCATCTTAGATTAACTCGAGGGTTAGTGGAGTTGAACGGAATGAGTTCGCTGGGGATATCGAGGATACCTGTTTCTTATATCAAATTATTGTTGACTTGAAATGATAATTTTTTCATTGCAGTTAATCTTTGTGAAATATTTTTGTATATATGTTGGAGGTGATACAATCGGTTATTGTCGTTCGAATTGAGGTGTTCTAGATTTAGACAAAAGCAGTACGATTATGTCAAATGTTGCGATTTTGGTAAGAAAAATACCGTGGGACAATTCGACAGGCTGCAAGTTCTGGAACAGAAATAATCGTGTGTAACTTTAGGTAGCTTATGGTTTTCAATATTCTTGGCTGTGTTTCTGGTGAAATTAGTTTTCAATTGTTTATATAAAATATGTAGAGTATTAGCCTCATTGTGTTTTTAGAGAGACGGAGAGATGGGGTTTAACTTCCACTCGACACAAATTATGTCATTTCGGGACTAACATATGATTCAATTTTATTTCAATTTTATTTCACTTGCACGTTAGGGTCTTTAGCAGGGAGGACCTGGAGAAAACCTACGAGGTTGGACAGGCGACCCTACTCCTTGTCACGTACAACTGGGGAATCGAAACAATGCCAGTTGACTCAATGACAGACCTTATGATACAACGAGCACACGCTAACCATTCAGCCATCCCCCTTTTAGGTTATGACCTTAAAATACTGAATTGAAACCCTGTTTAACATGTTACCGGTACTTTTCGAACTAGTGAAGTGTGGTTTGAGTCATATTTCAGACGGGAGCCAGTTGGAATTCGATATAAGAGTAGGTCATATTGCTGCTGTCCGGGCAAAATGCCCGTCTTCATTTGCCCAGTTGGAGTAGGACGTTAAACCCCATTTCATTTCTTGGGAGCTGGATGGCCGAATGGTTAGTGCGTGCGCTGTATCATAAGTTCTGTCATTGAGTCAACTAGCATGGTTTCGATTCCCTGGTTGTACGTGACAAGGAGTTGGGTCGCCTGTCCAACCTCCTGTGTTTTCACCAGGTCCTCCGGTTTCCTCCTACTGCTAAAGACGCCTACGTGCAAGTGGATTATTGAAATAAAATTGAACCATATGTTAGTCCTGAAATGACCTTGTTTGTGTCGAGTGGACGTTAAACCCTATTTCTCTCTCTCTCTCTCTTTATCTACCATTGATAAAAATCTTTAATTCATTGTAACATGGATTACGAATGATACGAAGATTGAGAATCATCAACTTCAATTTTCTGTATTTAAATGGAAAACATAATGAGGCATAGTGGTTTTATTAAACAGTAATAATAATAATAATGGCTAATGTTTTCTTTACATTATTTTGTAAAAATGATTAAGAATAAGTCTCACCAGAAGTTAAATGTTTGGAGTAATTGAACGATTGGGCTACCGAAAGATGCCGTCAACAAAAGTCAAGCGAAACTGCAGTCTGTGTCCTAATTCTTTACTTCAGGAATATTTCATACTTTTATGAAACTTTAGTCGTAGGCCAAGTCAATCTGATTTTCTGTTCTTCAAAGTCCTGATATATAACAATCTGATTAAAATACAGATCTATATTTCGTTTTGTTTTTTTATACTTTTGATGGCCTACACTACATGAACATCTGACCGGTTGTAACAATAGGTCACGTCAGAGGTCATACGAGCGGCTTTTGACCCTATGACATCAGACATTTGATTAACCAATCAGCATTGATGTTACTAGTGGATTACGCAAAACACGCCTAAAGCTCGCCGTAACAGACCGTTTCATTGGCTAAGCCCTCACACCATTCAGAACACGTCAATGATAACAACTCTTCCAGATCCTAGTGTAGTAAAGACAAGTAAAACGAAATTTTTAACTATAAAATGAGGGCTATACTATATACCGGAAAACACTGGAAAACTACAGGAAAACACCATGTTATACTGAACACCGGAAAAACACTAAATACCAGAAACCACCCTAAATACGTAACCCGGAGAAGGGCTATACTATAAACTGTAAACTAACCCTAACCCAGGCACACAGGGGACCAGGCTCCCGGTTACCTATTTAGGGTATTTATTGTGTTTTCCGGTATTTAGTGTTTTTCCGGTATTCAGTATAAAATGGTGTTTTCCGGTTGTTTTCCTGTGTTTTCCGGTATATAGTATTGCCGTAAAAACGAAACGAAATAAAATCTGTGTTTTAATCAGATTGACGGAAGAAATAGCCTCTTGAATCATTGATCTTTTGAAATGAAAGCTTTCGAACAGCTCAACCAAGTGGGCCTACTTTTGGTTTTTAAATTAGTCTGAAGAAATAAGAAGCAAAATTTGGACAGGTTTTTCCCCGAAGAACAGATGATCAAATTGGTGTGGACTAAATGAGAATTTGATATTTTCTTCGTTAATTTTGTTGTATGGTATTGATTGGCTCAAATAAAACACTATTTATGGATAATAATTACCATGGTTTATTCTTCGGCAACGTTTCATCATATGAAATTAATCAAGGTACGTTACTTTTGATTGTTTTATGGGATTCTTTGATTAAATTAATATTCATATTTTGTAACTTTTTCTAGAATGTGAGGTACCAGAAACAAAGGAAGACACGAGTTTCCAGAAAACAGAGGAACCAGCCGAAACCAAAATGGTCAAAGTTGAAGTAAAATCGGATGCAGAAATGGTGGATATTGCTAATCCTAAGCCTAAAGAAAATTCTACATTAGCAGAAGTTGAAGTTTTTTTAAAAGAAATGAAAGAAATTTCAGAGCTTAATCCAGAAAATGTGGTAATGGGAGATAACTCCGATGGGACTAAAGCTGGGCTTGAGCAGACGTCGGACATGGAGCAGTCAACTTTAGGACAAGACTTCGCCAGATCAACCAAACAGCCAGCCATGTTGTTAAACGAGAAAATACCTGGTCTGAAGTACGAAATAACGAGAATATCCGACGATCCCAAGGTCCCAGAATGCGAAATGAAAGTATGTGTCAATGGTGAAGATTTCTTGGCAACTGCACGATCGAAAAGGCTGGCTAAACAAGAAGTTGCTCGTCTGCCTTTGATGAAGTTCTTTAATACTGTTTGTGTTCCAGGTATGTCCATTTTAATTTTGTTATTTTAAATTTTTATGGATATGTTGACTGTTTTTTCAATTTATATAAATGTACAACCAGTACCCAGGATACATCCCCACATTCACAGGTTACTGAAAAGGTTCTGGTGGAAATAATTTGTATTTTAAATTGTAATATTTTGGACCTAGAAATTGGCACAAATGGGTCACAACACATATAATAATGTAATATGAATGTATATAAACTGTTTTCCATTCAATCGTGTCCGTTTTACTGTGAATTGTCATCAGTTATGTTCGGCGAAATACGCCAGAAGTCTCAATCGCAAGTCAGTTTCTAGCGTCTGGTTATTCCAGTCAACACCGATATTATTTATTGCGCATGCTCTCCAAATAAGAATATGATATCACCGTTTGACATGACTTGTGGAATATGTCTCGCCTCATTCTTTGAGCACCTTGTTACAAATGGCGCTGAAACGCATTATGGTACACGATTCGTGTACCAATGGTAAAATGTTTATTTTGTCTTAAATATTGGATATCAGACGCCCATCTTTTCCAGGTAAGATCACAACACCAATGCTGATTTAAATTGCAAAAAATTCGTGTTTTCAATGTCGAAGATTTTGGATGATATTGAGTTACGGACTTAGCTACTTTAAGTCTATGAAACACATACATGTAAAAGGGTTCTGGTGGGAAGAAACTGTAATATTAAACACATATTATGCAAGAGCTAAATATGTCTATTGCAGATCTTTCTTTAAATTATTAATTAGACATTAATTAACTTATCCAGACCATAATCAACTCTCGATGGCATCGCTAGCCTGCGATATTTACTGGATTATGATCCCATTTGCTGCTTGACTTCCATTCATAATTTAATCTTGAATTGGATGATCGAGACTATGCTGTTTATTGTACTGACTTTAGTAATGGTGATCGTGGCTAGACAGAAATTTCAATTGCTTTAAAGTTCTTGGTTCATAGTGGATCAATTTGAATGAAATTTTCAGCAAATTATCTTTACATTATCTAGTTTTTAACTATTATAGTTAGAACCGCAAACTCGTTATCGAATCTTCCATAATGTATTTTTAAGTCTATGAAACACATACATGTAAAAGGTTTGTTTAAAATTGCGAAATTGGGAGTCGTTTGTTCGTTCGTTCGTTCCTGTAGTTTTACGTCCAATTCCACCAAGGGCGATATCATAGACAAGCTTTAATACCAGCTTATACCTGTGTTTATATAGTTACTTGCCCCCCTTCCCCCCTCAAAAGGAAATGAAATGAAATGGGATTTAACGTCCTACTAATGAAGACGGGCATACGCCATACAGTGTGCTATGGGGAAAATTTTGCCCAGACAGCGGCACTACGGCCTACTCTTATATCGAATTCCAACTGTCATGGGTTCTTTTACATGCAAGCCAATGTGTACACGGGACCTCGGTTTTTCGTCTCATCCGAACGACTAGCCAGCTGTTCTTGTCAGGCCCTCCGTCCTGCAAATCTGGATGAACTTTCTCGGCCAATGCAGGGATCGAACACCCAACCCCCGGGCTAGCGAGCCATCGTCTTAACCACTTAGCCACTGTGACCGCCCCCCTTCAAAAGTGGTCTGCCGGTTGTAATGTCTTGGAATTTGTCTGCAGAAAACCACGCTTAGGCCGATTTATAGTACCTGGAAAATACAGTGTCAATTTTAATTCACGACAAGATATTTAACAGGCATTGCCTGACTAAAACTTTCACAATTAATCTTGTCATGTGATTGCGCAAAAAATGTTATAGTTTCGTTTCGTGTCAAATTCCAAATTGTATTACGAGTATTGAATTAATTATGTTAAAAACAAAACAAGCGAGAGAATTAATTCCATTGATGTCATTATGTAATCTTGCTTGGGCAATATTTGATAGAGGGGAGGTAACTCTAACTAAGTTGACATGCACCATTTCCTGTTTTGCCCAATCTTTCTGGTTTTGGTCTGTGAGATTTTTAGTTACACTCCTGTGTTAACGGAAAATATTCGTATACAATTTAAATTAAATCAATTTGGAGTTTCACATGGAACGAACACCTGATACCACTTACTCTTTCTAGAATATCTGATACTGTTCAACTAGTCTCTTTAAGTTATCAAGCACCTGTTTTATGGAATAATCTACCATTTAGTTTAAGATGCTGTACATCTCTAGACTTTTAAAAAACAACTTAAAACACATTTATTTAATCAGGCTTTTAACTGACTCTGTATACAATCGTTAACATATCCATAATCTTGTTGTTTATTTATGATTTACATTGTCACTTTGTAAAGTGCCCCTGAACATGTTATATGAAAGGGTGCACTATAAATATGCTGTAATAATAATAATAATACTCGCCCTCTCTAGAACACCCCATACCACTTACTGTCTCTACAACACTTGATATCACTTACTCTTTCTAGAACACCTGATATCACTTACACTCTCTAGAACACCTGATATCACTTACACTCTCTAGAACACCAGATATCACTTACACTCTCTAGAACACCAGATATCACTTACTCTCTAGAACACCTGATACCACTTGCTCTTTCTAAAACACCCGATATCACTTACTGTCTAGAACACTTGATACCACTTACTCTCTCTAGAACACCTGATATAACTTACTCTGTAGAATACCCAATACCACTTACTCTCTCTAGAACACCTGATACCATTTACTCTCTCTAGAACATCTGGTATCACTTACCCTCTCTAGAACACCTGATATCACTCTCTAGAATACCTGATCAATGTTACTTACTCTAGAACATCAGATGCCACTTACTCTCTCTAGAACACCTGATATCACTAACCCTCCCTAGAACACCTGATGCCACTTACTCTCTCTAGAACACCTGATACCACTTTCTCTGCCTTTAGAACACCCAATACCATTCTCTCTGCCTTTAGAACACCCGATACCATTCTCTCTCTCTAGAACACCTGATATTTAAGGCATATTTGAAATTCTCTGATATTAAATTTGTACATTTTCAATGTTACTCAACTTGGTGAACGAAATGTAAATTGATTCGGAATTCGCTTCTCGGATAATCAGATCTGATTTACTGCCTTTTAATATGATTTGGACCTGGCGGTTGTTACTCTGTTTAAAAACAGAATCCCACTTTTTTTTAATGACCAAGCGCTATTGTATTCTCTTCTCAGCAGACGGCATTCCATATCAGTTGATTTTATGGTATCTATAATTAACTTTGTCTTCACACAACGCTCAAATAAAGTAGTTTTAGATTACTGGAGAAATTTAGCTAAAGGGGGGAAATTATCGACATTTCGAAACAACCAAACAAATTAACACAAGAGAGAAAAAAATATCGCTCTCTAATAGCCTGTTCAGACGCTTAAGTTGAACTGGTTTAAAAACCCCGGGGATCGTTAAACCAGTTTAACTTAAGTGTCTGAACGCAAATGTGGGGCAAATAAACCAGTTTAAAAACTCCTGCTCGCGACCTGTCTTCGAGAAGGCTTTTTATTTTAAACTGGTTCATCTTAGCCGTCTGAACGGGTTGGCTTAAAAACCCCAGCTCCAGCTTGCTTTGAGCATGCGCAGTACGCAGTTAGTTACATTCCTGTGAAAATATATTGGTGTCAGACAGTGCCAATGTTATCGAAAGCGTGCGAGAACCGAATAAAGAATATGAAGCTACCCATGCGCAGTTAACTTTAACCTCCGACCGAAGAGGTCAGAATAGTTAAACTGGTTTGGCTTATAGTACGTGTGAACGCAACACGATGCTGTCTTAAAAACCCCAGCGATTATGAACTGGTTTAAAAATAAGCGTCTGAACGGGCTATAATTCTAGCTCTGTAATATTCGCCTCTTAGCAGTAAATACATTCCACCGTTGCATATCGACATAGGCAAACTATTGCTATATAAACAGGATGAATTGTAATGGCTGCGTTGATTGGCTCATATCCCCCGAAGGCGAAATACGAGTCTGTTTCGTTTTCCATTGTTTGTTTAACTAGTTCCTTTAGATTCCGTCAAAGACTTACAGACTCTTTAATTTATTTCTGTAGTTCAGACTTAAAAGAATTTTGTTCATGTTTTGTTTAAAGTTACAAGTACACGCCCTAGGGTGGTGAAGGTTAGATTCTGATTTACTGAAATGTTAAGATTTATGTAATTTCTCGCACATTTTTAGGACATTAAATTCTTGAGCATTTTCGTTTTCTACTTAGATTTCTGCATACTGGTATATAGAGAATCTCCTACGAGTCATTTTTGTTATAAAAAATTATCAACACAAGTCGATAAAGTAACTGCCGAGTTTTTTTTACTTTACCAACGAGTGTTGATATTTTTTTAAATAAAAAAAAGACGAGTAGGAGATTTTATTTATCACCTAATCCTTTCTTACATGCACAAATAAATAAATATAATTCTTTGCTGTAGATTTCACTTTTACTGAACCTGATTACATTCCGGTGTAGTGATACATCATTTTTTGACAGCAATTCAACCATTGACCCAGTGTTTCCATCAAGTCAATTAAATAACAATAGTTCATTTTTAATAAAAAAAAATTACTTTAATAAGAAATGAACTGTTCTTTGAAAATAAAAAAAAGTAGTTCCTTTTCAACTGACCAATCAAATTCATGTAAAGTGATATCACAGTAGATTATGAAATTTATCACACAAGCGATATCTACTGTAGAATGTATTATTGGTTGATAAATAGATATATACATGGCATTTAATTATTGAGTTGGATACCAGAATCTATTTTCACTTATACCTCCTCTCTCTCTCTCTCTCTCTCTCTCTCTCACTCTCAGTATTTAGTTGATATAAAGCAGATGAATGTGTATTGTCCATTATCTAAATTTTATATTATCTCCATTCATCTCTCGTACTCAATATTTACACGTTTATCAGATAAGTTTTTGACAGGTTACAGAAGTCAACTTGGCATTTTATAAACAGTTTTTAGTTCTTCAGTTGGGCAATTGAAATATCAGGAATAGCAGAAATTGGGTTTAATATCCTACATTTCTGCTTCAATGTATATCCTTCGATTTTCAACTGTCATGGGATCTTTAACGTGAGGTGTTATGTCTTATCAAAAAAACTAGGCATTTTTCCTTGATAGGCTATCTGCTCTGCACCACTGATGTGACAAGGGGTAGGGTGACACCTGTCCAACCTTGTGGGTTTTCTCCGGTTTCCTCCCACTGCTAAAGACCCGTACACACAAGCGAATTATTGTAATAAAATTGAACCATATCTTAGTCTCGAAATAACCTTTTTTGTGTCGAGTGGTTAGTCTTTCTCTCCCATTTCCTGTTTCCCCATTTTACACGGCAATCCATATTGACTGGCGTAGAAATGAAGAAAATATTTTGAGTATTTTGGTAAATATTCATGATTTTAAAGTGGACGGATAAGAGGGTTGGTTAGGTTGAAATGTAGGGCGGACAGTTGCATGTTTAATGCTATCCTACTTCCAATTTGTGTATCTTAAGATTCCATGGCGCACCTCAGATCTGCTTTTGAGCCAGAGGTTGCCACATGTTGCTCCATCTCTCTCTCTCTGTCTCTCTCTCTCTTGTTGCTGATGATATGAAGACTTCTGTCAGTGTAAAAGACATTATAAAAAGATGTTATACAGCCGTAACCCAGGTGTTAGAGACCAGTCATTTGTCCTGAAATTAATAAAACATGAACATTCTAACATGTAATAAGTTGTATTCTGTTTATCATAGAATAAAACATCAAAAACATGTGGTTGATGTGGTTAAAATCCTCTGATTGAAATCATTCCCAGGTGTTCAATTTAAATCTTTCTGTTTTTCTAATCCAATAAAGTGAGATTAACGATTCTACTCGGTTGTTTTGATGGATTGACAGGAGTTTTTAAATCGTTAAATGTAAGAAGTAAGTTGATTGGTTAATGACCTAATTGTGGGTTACAGATGTTGTTTGTTGATAGATGTAGCGAGGAAATGTTTTTATTTGTTTGGTAATAAGAATTGAGAGTGATGAAGATGCGAACTTAATAACATGTGACCACCCACAAAGATCGTTATCTTTCTAATAAACTGTTTTATGTTGGGTTATATATATATAGTAGTGGTATTAATAAACTTAGGCTGTTTAATGTTGCATTTATAAAACAACTTAAAGAGGTATTATCACTCCCACCCAAGAAAAGTTTTAAAGGGGGGTTGGTACTTTAGGTCATAAGATCTGTCAGTGGTAGGGTCACTTGCCTAACCTCTAGAACATCTGATATCACTTACTCTCTCTAGAACACCTGATATCACTTACTCTCCCTAGAACACCTGATACAACTTACTCTCTAGAACATCTGGTACCACTTATTTTTCTAGAACAACTGATACCACTTACTCTCGCTAGAACACCTGATATCACTTACTCTTTCTAGAACACCTGATATCACTTACTCTTTCTAGAACACCTGATATCACTTACTCTTTCTAGAACACCCGATATCACTTACTCTTTCTAGAACACCTGATACCACTTACTCTCTCTAGAACATCTGATATCACTTACTACCTCTAGAACACCTGATACACCATACTTTCTCTCTAGAACACCCGATATCACATACCCTCTCTAGAACACCCAATATCACATACCCTCTCTAGAACACCTGATATCACTTGCTCTCTCTAGAACATCTGATACCACTTACTCTCTCTAGAACATTTGATATCACTTGCTCTCTCTAGAACACCTGATATCACTCTCTCTAGAACACCTGATATCACTTACTCTCTCTAGAACACTTGATATCACTTACTCTCTCTAGAACACTTGATATCCCTTTCTCTAGAACACCTAATATTACTCTCCCTAGAAGACCTGATACCACTTACTCTCTCTAGAACACTTGATACCACTTACTTTCTCTAGAACACCTGATACCACTTACTCTCTCTAGAACACCTGATACACTTACTTAATATTACTTATCCTTCAGAACACCTGATACACTTATATCCTCCTGTCTCTAGAACATGCGATACCACTTATTCTTTGGATTACCCAATACATGTTACTCTCTCTAGAAAACCTGGTACCACATACTCTTCAGAAACTCGATGCCGCTTCTCTAGGGAGGAGTTCACATAGATAACTTTGTTGCACCTTTGTACAAGATGAATTTAGTAAGAGTGCAGAGAGATCTCTTAAAATTTTAAAAATTGTATTTTATAAAAATTAGCAAATGTTGCAGTTTTTCTAGAGAATATTTGTTATTTTGTGTTTTGGCAAAGATATAAGATATACATGTAAGTGTAAAATATACCACAGTTTAAATCCAAATGAGATAATCATTGATTTATCATCTCTTATTTTCTCTTTCATATTAAAGATACCTAATGTAATAACTAAATCTGCCTATTGCAGGTCTTTCTTTAGGCCTGAAATGTTATATAAACTATTAAACATACATTATGCAAGGGCTAAATCTGCCCATTGCAGGTCTTTCTTTAGGCCTGAAATGTTATATAAACTATTAAACATACATTATGCAAGAGCTAAATCTGCCCATTGCAGGTCTTTCTTTAGGCCTGAAATGTTATATAAACTATTAAACATACATTATGCAAGGGCTAAATCTGCCCATTGCAGGTCTTTCTTTAGGCCTGAAATGTTATATAAACTATTAAACATACATTATGCAAGGGCTAAATCTGCCCATTGCAGGTCTTTCTTTAGGCCTGAAATGTTATATAAACTATAGTCTTCAAAAACTGGATAATCGAGACTATGTATTTTATCATACCGACTTAAATAGTGATGATCGAGACTAGGCCTAAGATTCAATCGCTAAATTCTCGGTTAACAGTTGATCAATTTGGCTGAAATTTTCAACAAATTCCCTTTACATATCTAGTTTTTAACTATTATAACGAGAACTGCCAGCTCTTTATCTGATATCCCATAATATATCTTTAATGATACATTATGTAAAAACTAAATCTTCCTATTTAAAAGTCGTTTTTATGGCTTCAAACATTATCTAAATTATTTTTTATTCACAAAACATTGGTGTATACATTGGCATGCACGTAAAAGATCTCTTGGCAGTTGGATTTCGATATAAGAGTAGGCCATATTGCCGCTGCCCTGGGCAAAATTTCCCTCATAGCATACTGTAACGTTTAAGCCTGTCTTCATTAATTTAGCCCAGTCAGAGCAGAACAGTAGGTCGTTAAACCCCATTTTATTTCACATGACATGGCTTTATAATCAACTCTCCAGATAATCGAATGTTAATTGGATTGGTTTATCAGCACATTTTATTTACGAAAAAATGGAAAATCCAGACTTTGTTTGTTAGCGTAGCCATGACAATTATGCTATTCTTGTCAAAACTTCGCTTAGGGTAAAGTAATTTTTTTTTTCATTGTAATAAAAGCGAGAACGACCAGCTCTTTATCTAAATCTTACATAATACATCTCTGAAATATTTACCTGTAGGAATATTACACCTAGACTGATAAAAACAAATTTTTTTTTGCAATGTTTATAAGTTAAATTTTTTAAAGAAATTTGATAAAGGTTGCTTAGTTCTGAAGGTTTAGGATAAATGAAGGTTTTTGTATCAGAAAGTCGTTTCTATTTTTATTTTCTGCTGCTTTGATATTTGCCAAATAAAACATCTTTATCCTTGATACTAACTCGAGTTGTTACGACATGCTATTTGTAAAATGTCAAAGTTTCTTAACAGGTTCGTGTTCTCCACTTAGAAGGGCAACAGACTTTGATGCATATTTTATTTGCTTCACTTCTAGTAGAGTGAAATTGGGCACATGCTTACCTTTAATTGGTTCCTGCCTTTCACTTCGCTGTCTGATATTCATTACGTTCTTCTTGTCTTCTGTTAACCATCTTGCTCTTTTTCTTGGTTAGAAAATTCTTCTCGAGATTAACCCAGAACCAGTCTGATTAAAATACAGATCTATATTTTGTTTGGTATTTTTATACGCCCACATTTTCATGTGGACGTATATTGTCGTCGCCCCTGTCCGTCCGTCCGTCCACAATTGTTTGTGAACAGTGTACAGGTCACAATTTTTATCCGATTTCAATGAAACTTGAAATATAGGTTTATCACCCTAAGATCTCGGTTCATTTCGATATTGGCATCTATCGGACTGTAACTTTATGAATTATGGCCCCTGATTGTACGAAAAATCACGTTTTTATCTTGTGAACACTGTAGAGGTCACAATTTTTATCCGATTTGGTTTAAACTTGAAATGTATGCTTATAACCCACAGATCTCGGTTCCTGTCGATATTCGCGCATATCGGAACGTAAGTTCCTGAATTATGGCCCCTGATTGTACGAAAAATCGCGTTTTTAGCTTGTCGACCCTATAGAGGTCATAATTTTTATCCGATTTAAAAAAAACGTATTTTTATATCACCGTTACACCCTAAGGACGGCTGAGTTCGAATTTACGTGAAAATCGGCTCAAAATTGACAGACAAAATGGCAGCCGTTCGTTCTCAAGTAGCGTAAAAATATGGTATATCAAGGTTGTGGACCCTATAGAGGTCACAATTTTTATCCGATTTTGTTGAAACTTGAAATGTAAGTTTATAACCCAAAGATCTCAGTTCCTTTTGATATACGCTCATTTCGGACCGTAACTTCCTGAATTATGGCCCCTGATTGTACGAAAAATCGCATTTTTAGCTTGTGGACCCTATAGAGGTCATAATTTTTATCCGATTTAAAAAAACGTATTATATCACCGTTACACCCTAAGAATGGCTGAGTTCGAATTTCGTGTAAATCGGCCCAAAATTGACAGACAAAATGGTTGCCGTTCGTTCTCAAATAGCGTAAAAATATTGTATATCAAGGTTGTGGACCCTATAGAGGTCACAATTTTTATCCGATTTTGTTGAAACTTGAAATGTAAGTTTATAACACAAAGATCTCGGTTCTTTTCGATATTTGCGCATATCGAATTGTAATTTCCTGAATTATGGCCCTTGATTGTAGGAAAAATCACTTTCTTTTTAGCTTGTTCTCTATCCATCTCTCGAAAATGTGGGCGTATCCTGCCTGGCAGCCGCTGGTTTATACTTTCGATGGCCTACACTAAATGAAGATCTGACAAGTTGTTCTCGGAGGTCGCATCAGGGGTCGTACATGCATCTTTTGACCCTATAACGTAAGACATTTGATTAACCAATCAGCAATAATGTTTCTAGTGGATTGCCCACAGTGATTTCCATGCACCTCATGCCAAAAGCTCACCATAACAGACCGTTTCATTGGCTAATCCTTCTCTTCAACCAGAACACAGGTAATAATATAACAACTCTTCTAGATCCTAATGTAGTAAAGACAACGCCACATAGCCTATGTTACTCCTTTGTCCGGCCTACCGCTAGACACCTAATTTCATCCTAGGGACAGCCCTGGTATAACAGTCAGGACAAAGAAATAAACGGCAGTCACAAATATTAGTATAGATGGTAAAATATTTATTATGTCTTTTTTTTTTCGGGAGCCACGGTGGCTAGGTGGTTAAGATGTTGGCTCGCTAGCCTGGAGGTCGGGTGTTCGATCCCTGTATTGGCCGAGAAAGTTCATCCCGATTTTCCGACGTGGTTTCCCCATGTCAGTGGTGCAGAACGGAGGGGCTGACAAGAACAGCTGTCTAGTCGTTCGGATGGGATGAAAAACCGAGGTCCCGTGTACTCATTGGCGTGCACGTAAAAGATCCCTTGACAGTTGGTATTCAATATAAGAGTAGGCCGTAGTGCCGCTGTCCGGGCAAAATTTCCCTCATAGCACACAGTATGGCGTATGCCCGTCTTCATTAGCCCAGTTCCAAGCAGAACAGTAGGACGTTGAACCCCATTTCATTTCATTTCATTTCATTTATTATGTCTTAAATATTGAATATCAGAAGCCCATCTTTTACCGGTAAGAAGACCACAACATCAATGTTGATTTAAATTGACAAATAATTCTTTGGATGAAATTGTCTTTGGATGATATTGAGTTAGAGACTTAGGTACTTTAAATGTGGGGTATATATTTTAACAAGAGACTAGTTTATCTACACATAAATTCCTTCTTTATATTTTTGTTTGCATAGTCAGAATTCTATAATACAGCAAGTGTTTAATCCAGTCAATGGGTTTCATTATTGTATGTTTTTATACCTGGACACTTGTTAAATTTGATGGTATATGTTGCTGTTACCCTTGCTGTCTGTCCATTGGTCTGTCGTTCACACATTTTGTTAGCATGCTACACACGTTACTTTAATCCTTATATAGCTTTTTGAAATGGATTTTCTGTCTTTTCTGTGTTTTGTTATGCAGTCCTCCTGCTTTGTCGGTTAAAGATGGAATCAGACATTAGTTTAAATTAAACCTTTTGAAATGGGTTGTCTGTCTTTTCTGTGTTTTGTTATGCAGTTCTCCTGCTTTGTCGGTAAAATATGGAATCAGACATTAGTTTAAATTAAACCTTTTGAAATGGGTTGTCTGTCTTTTCTGTGTTTTGTTATGCAGTTCTCCTGCTTTGTCGGTAAAAGATGGAATCAGACATTAGTTTAAATTAAACCTTTTGAAATGGGTTGTCTGTCTTTTCTGTGTTTTGTTATGCAGTTCTCCTGCTTTGTCGGTAAAAGATGGAATCAGACATTAGTTTAATTCTCAAACCTTTTGATAAGGGTTGTCTGTTAATTGAATTGGTTTATCAACACATTTTATTAATGAAAAAATGGAAAATCAAGACTTTGCTGTTAGCGTAGCCATGACAATTATGCTATTCTTGTCAAAACTTCGCTCAGTGTAAAGTAATTTGATTAAAATTATCTATATTTTGTTTTTTCATTGTAATAAAAGCGAGAACGACCAGCTCTTTATCTAAATCTTACATAATACATACCTTAAATAAACGGCAGTCACAAATATCAGTATAGATGGTAAAATATTTATTATGTCTTTTTTTTTTCGGGAGCCATGGTGGCTAGGTGGTTAAGATGCTGGCTCGCTAGCCTGGAGGTCGGGTGTTCGATCCCTGTATTGGCCGAGAAAGTTCATCCCAATTTTCCGACGTGGTTTCCCCTTGTCAGTGGTGCAGAACAGAGGGCCTAACAAGGACTGCTGTCTAGTCCTTCGGATGAGATGAAAAACCGTGGTCCATAGTATACATTGGAATGCACGTAAAAGATCCCTTGGCAGTTGGAATTTGATATAAGAGTAGGCGATAGTGCCGCTGCACGGGCAAAGTTTCCCTCATAGCACACTGTATGGCGTATGCCCGTCTTCATTAGCCCAGTATAGGAGCAGAACAGTAGGACGTTAAATCCCATTTCATTTCATTTATTATGTCTTAAATATTGAATATCAGAAGCCCATCTTTTACCAGTAAGACCACAACATCAATGTTGATTTAAATTGACAAATAATTCTTTGGATGAAATTGTCTTTGGATGATATTGAGTTAGAGACTTAGGTACTTTAAATGTGGGGTATATATTTTAACAAGAGACTAGTTTATCTACACATAAATTCCTTCTTTATATTTTTGTTTGCATAGTCAGAATTCTATAATACAGCAAGTGTTTAATCCAGTCAATGGGTTTCATTATTGTATGTTTTTATACTTGGACACTTGTTAAATTTGATGGTATATGTTGCTGTTACCCTTGCTGTCTCTCCGTTGGTCTGTCGTTCACACATTTTGTTAGCATGCTACACACGTTACTTTAATCCTTATATAGCTTTTTGAAATGGGTTTTCTGTCTTTTCTGTGTTTTGTTATGCAGTTCTCCTGCTTTGTCGGTTAAAGATGGAATCAGACATTAGTTTAAATTAAACCTTTTGAAATGGGTTGTCTGTCTTTTCTGTGTTTTGTTATGCAGTTCTCCTGCTTTGTCGGTAAAAGATGGAATCAGACATTAGTTTAATTCTCAAACCTTTTGATAAGGGTTGTCTGTCTTTTCTGTGTTTTGGTACTCAGTTCTCCTGCTTGGTCTGTTTTTATTTCGGTAGAAGTTGTATCCTGCTACTCTAGGTGGAAAATGAAATGGAAAGGAAGACTGGCATACATCAACTCAAATTTCTAATTTACGTGCATGTTCATGAGACTGTGGGTTTTTTTTTTTTGTCCCATCCAAACGACTAGACACTGACAAAGGAAAATATCCGGATATGTCCTGGTTGGTGAGCCTGCACTTTACTAGGATGAAACAGATGTCAACCCATACTACAGGTCTCTTACTAAACCAAGTGAAATGAAATGGGGATCAACGTCCTACTTATCTGCACCGACTGGGCTAATGAAGATGGGCATACGCCATACAATGTGTTATGAAGGAAATTTTTCCTTGACAGTGGCACTACGGTCTACTCTCATATCAAATTCCAAATGATTTCAAGTGTTCTTTTACGTGCACGTCAATGTGTTTTCCTTGCCAGATCCTCCCTTCTCCAGACAAGGGGGAACTTGGTCAACACAAAGATCGAACACAGGGCCTCAGGTTATCGAGCGACTGAGCCACCGTGGCTCGGACAAAAACAAGTATACAATTATGTGGCTATTTATCTCAATATATACGTTTACACGTACAAATTAACTAATAAAACGCTCTTCTGTTGTAGCGTTTAGACTAACATAAAAAAAATCCCCCATAATACATTAAATATTTATTAGAAGTCGTACTAGTACAAGGAGGACAAGTATTTGATTGTGAGGGTTTGTATTTTGGTTAGAGACTGGTTTATCTCGTCTGACCATGA
This sequence comes from Patella vulgata, assembly GCF_932274485.2. Lineage (NCBI taxonomy): Eukaryota > Metazoa > Mollusca > Gastropoda > Patellidae > Patella > Patella vulgata. Next base: position 3,407,875 of record NC_065883.2, read on the forward strand.
TTTACACACTAGAGAACATCAGTGTACTAGACGATGATCAAACATACACACACCACTAGCTAGCGGAGAGCTGGCTATAACACACACAGTTAGAACTATGTACTCACTACTAGGATATCCCTGGTGTACTCGCCAATCGGATTATTTTAAATATGATCGATATTCATCAAGATTTGGTGAGTTTTCTATCCGTTTATTTGTAGAATTAGATTTAAAATTTAGTTACAGATCTTTGAAATATTTTAATTCAATTTCTTGTGATTTTAATCTTTGAGAGGTATTTAGTAACTGGATAGAGCAGTAAACTATAACACATACTTATGTGTTCTCGTGATTTGTTTTTTTTTGTTGTAGAGTTTCCACTGACTTTTTACTTTCGTTTCAATGGATAAGGTCCTGTGTATGAATTAGCATCATGTTAATGCTCCCCAGGCAGTTGCAAATTGAAATATTTATTTTTATTTATTAATATATATATTCAGACGGGATAATTCAAAAATACCCGCCCAATAGTCGTGTGGACAGACGGAAAGTGGATTAGACTAGAGGAAATCCCTGCTCAGTAGTCGTAGAGACAAGACTGAAAATGGATTAGAGAGGTTGTTTTATACGAACATTATTTAAAATATACACTAATAATCGGATTTATTATTTTGGTTTTGTTTATATCCTGAATTGTTTGATATACTAAATATAGAATTATAAATACAAGATTAGTTGATAGAAAATGAAGTAAATACACTTTGATTCTTTATTTAAACATGAAATGTGATTTCAAGATTACAGATTAAATAAAAGCCCTGCATTTCTTGTGATATTTGTGTACATGTTTGTTTTTGTTTTTTCAGTTATTTACTCAATTTGAGATAAAATTAATTTCATGAAAGACTTAATATCAATTTTTTCAGGGCTTAATCCATGTTAAAATCTACTAAAGTTGATTATTTAATATTTAATTAAGAAAATAAATGGTAGAAGAGTAAAAAGAGCTCAAATTTTAGGTTAACATGTCATCTGCAGAGGGTGGTGCTAAATGTTAACAAAATTTTAATTGATCATATCTTTGTATGGCCGAATGGATAATGTCTGTCATTGGGTCTAGTGGTGTAGTTTTGATTCCCTGGTTGTACTTGACAAGGAGTAGTGTTACCTGTCCAACCTCGTGGGTTTTCTCTAGGTCCTTCAACTTTCTCCCACTAATATGACCCCTACTAGCAAGCGGATTATTGAAATAAAATTGAACCATATGTTAGTCCCGAAATGACCTAGTTTGTGTTGAGTGGTGGTTAAATCCCATCTCTCTCTTCTCTCTCTCTCTCTCTCTCTCTCTCTCTCTCTCTCTCTCTCTCTATAAATGGAATTGAACTCATTTTTTGCCTGATATTTTGGACATTGGTATTCACTACATTGCTACTGTATATAATGTGCAGTTATAAGACAGTGAATAGCATGAAGACGTAGTATTAATTGCTAGTTTAAATGTAATGGTATGTTGATGGCTAGATTGTTATCAGACGTAATGGTATGACACAATGAATAAAATGTTGAATAACTAACTCATTAGTACATGAGCGACAAACATTCTCCTCTGATATTACAGGGAGTCATGGTGGCTAAGTGGGTAAGACGCTGGCTCGCTAGCCTGGAGGTCGGGTGTTCGATCCCTGCATTTGCCAAGAAGGTTCATCAGGATTTTCAGACATGGTTTCCCCTTGTCAGTGGTGCAGGACGGAGGGCCTGACAAATACAGCTGTCTAGTCGTTTGGATGATATGAAAAACCGAGTTCCTGTGTATACATTGGCGTGCACGTAAAAGATCCCTTGGCAGCTGGAATTCGATATAAGAGTAGGCGATATTGCCACTGCCCGGACAAAATTTCCCTCATAGCACACTGTATGGCGTATGCCCATCTTCATTAGCCCAGTTGGAGCAGAACAGTGGGACATTAAACCCCATTTCATTTCATTTCTGATATTACATATAGTGTGACATACCATATTCATTGGGTCTTGTCCCTTCCTGAGCTCCTGGAGACCCTAAGAGATAACTAAGTTGTTGTATATATGTTATTATTTGAAAAAGGGTATTACAACCCAAAATGTTATATCATTAAAAAATCTCAACTCTAAACCAAGTCTACTCTAAATTTATTTTATTGCTCTCTGGCCCCGCTGATCATCTCCCTGATCCAGTACCCACGTAGTTCTACCAGACTGTCCAGCTGTAGTTACTCTGTCAAAGGAGTGTTGCCATTCCTCTTCTGGTATACAAATAACTATATTAGTACAACATTGCTGTCAATATGGTTGTTCATTTTGATTAGTACAATATTGATGTCAATATGGTTGTTCATAACGGTTGTGGAAGATCTGGCAGGAACAGATTCTAGCCATTCAAATTACTTTATTCTGTTTTAAGTGTTGTATATTATTATAGATACAGTACTGGAAAAATGAGACTATATTATTATAGAAACAGTACTGGACAAATGAGACTAAGTCTTGATTATTCATTTTATCATTAAATTTTTCAATCTGTCAGCCGTTCCAGTCCATTTAAGTCTCTGCCATCCAATGGTCCAGAGTAGATAGTTTAGGCTTGTCGTGAATATATGGTTAAAAATAGATAATGTAAAGGGAATATATTGAAAATTTCTTCATTATTACGATAATAAACAAAGTCCCGAATATCTATTTTTAGATTAAATCACCAATTAAATCGTGATTATTATTAATAAACAAAATCACCTATTAAATCGTGGGGGGTTAGATGGCTGAATGGTTAGCACGTTGTCATTGAGTCAACTGGCATGGTTTCGAATCCCTGGTTGTACGTGACAAGGAGTAGGGTCGCCTGTCCAACCTCGTGGGTTTTCTCCGGGTCCTCCGGTTTCCTCCCACTTCTAAAGACCCCTATGCGCAAGCGAATTAATGAAATAAAATTGAACCATATGTTAGTCCCGAAATGACCAAGTTTGTGTCGAGTGGATGTTAAACCACATTTCTCTCTCTCTCTATTTATGTTTCAATCCGTTCAAAATGACAACCATCCAATGATTGGGAAAGTTGATTATGGCCTTGTTAAGTGAATATATGTTAAAATTAATATAACATTTTGAAGTCTAAATAAAAACCTACAATAGACAGATTTATATCCTACATAATGTATGTTTAACATAACTGGCCTTCCACCCACCCGCACAGTACCCTATTGACTTAAACTGGGGGATCACGTGGCTAAGTGGGTAAGATGCTGGCTCGCTAGCCTGGAGGTCGGGTGTTCGATCCCTGCATTGGGGGAGAAAGTTCATCCAGATTTTCTGGCGTGGTTTCCCCTTGTCAGTGATGCAGGACGGAGGGAATGACAAGGACGGCTGTCTGGTCGTTCAGATGGGACGAAAAACCGTGGTCCCGTGTACATATTGGCGTGCACGTAAAAGATCCCTTGGCAGTTGGAATTTGATATAAGAGTAGGCCGTAGCGCCGCTGCCCGGGCAAAATTTCCCTCATAGCACACTGTATGGCGTATGCTCCTCTTCGTTAGCCCAGTTTAGTAGCAGAACAATAGGACGTTAAACACCATTTCATTTCATTTCATATTGACTTAAACTAGTATTTTATATACTGGGTATATAATAAGACCGGGCCCCGGGTTCACAAAGCATTCTCAGACTTAAGTTAAGAATTTACTCAACTTTCAATCACTGTTTATAAGAAATATATTTGATCCAGAAACACGAACCCTTGCACATAGTTTCTTATGGATGTATTTGATACATTAAAACAACCAAAGTTTTATAAAAGTCTATATTTTAGTTAAAATAAGGAGGACAATTTTGAGTAAATTCTTAACTTAAGTCTGAGAATGCTTTGTGAACTTGCGACCCGCTCTCTTTATAACCGTTAATTTCTCCTCTTTTCTCTATTTGTATAATTCGCTTGCGTGTAGGGATCTTTAGCAGTGGGATGAAACCTAAGGACAGATTTATATCTTACATAATGTATGTTTAACATAACTCTCCTTCCACCCACCCATATACCCCACTGACCTAAACTAGTAAAAGTAAACAAAAGATAAGTAGTGATAACTTATAAAGCTTTCACAAGTTGATGTTACCAGATTTATCAAAGTTATTATATGATTAACAGATATTTATTTACTTACGTTTTCAACAAAAAATTTTTAATGTTTCGCAAGTTTCTGAAAGTCTATAGATCCATCATAAACATAACGTGCTTGTACACATTGGCGTGCTTGTGAAAGATCGATTGGCAATTGAAATTCGAAATAAAGAGTGGGCTGTAGCACCACTGTCTGGGCCAAATTCCCCTCATAGCACACTGTATAGCGTATGTTTGTGTTCATTAACCCAGTCACAGCAGAACAGTAGGACGTTAAACCCTATGTTTTTTTTCATAAAATCGGTTGAATAACAATCAATGCTGACTACGTATCTTGTATGATCTTGCTCTTATTTATAATACCAACTGTCAGGGGATCTTTAACGTACTTTTTTATACTACCAACTGTCAGGGGATCTTTAACATGCACCCAATGGTATACACAGGACTGACTGTCAGGAGATCTTTAACATGAACCCAATGGTATACGCAGGTCCGACTGTCAGGGTGTCTTTAACCTACGCCCAATGGTATACATAGGACCAACTATCAGGGGATCTTTAACATGCACCTAATGGTGTATGCAGGTCCAACTGTCATGGAATCTTTAACATGCACCCAATGGTGTACACAGGACCATACTGTCAGGAGATCTTTAACGTGCACCCAATGGTATACACTGACCTCAAGAAACTGAAAAGAAAAACTATTGTAGGCAATCTATAAGATTCGTAATAACACAACTTTATGGATTTACTACGTCTTAATTTATTACATGTAACCACCTCCTATTAAAACCATTTGTTATAAACAATCTATAATATAACTTATTTTTCTCAAGTAAAAAATGAAAACGGGTTCATAAATCAGAATGTTATAAATTTATGTGGAACTTGTTACAGAGAAGATTCTTTTATCTTGACAACATCAAATGGATAAAACCAGTTTTTATTGCACATTGATACTTCTCTCTCTCTCTATTTATAAAAAAACAACTTTATGTATTAGAGCAAATAATCGGCCAATAACTTTTATGGAGTTCCCATGAAATGAGGATCAATGAAATGAAATGGGGTTAAGGTTTAACACCCTACTTTTCTGGTCTGACTGGAATTAAGAGAGAGAGAGAAATGGGGTTTAACGTCCACTCGACACAAACTAGATCATTTCAGAACCAACATATGGTTTAATTTTATTTCAATAATTTGCTTGTGCATAGGGGTCTTTAGCAGTAGGAGGAAACTGGAGGACCCGGAGAAAACCCACAAGGTTGGACAGGCGACCCTACTCCTTGTCACGTACAACCGGGGATTCGAAACCACACCAGTTGACTCAATGACAGGTTTTGTGATACAGCGCGCTCGTGCTAACCATTCGGCCATCCAACCCCCCCTTGGAATTAAGACAACAGGCTAGTGCCATACAGTGTACTATGAGGAAAATTTTCAACGGATATTGTTTTCAAACATGAGGGGCTCTTTTTTGTGCCAACTGAAGGACTAGTCATTGATCTTTGCCAGACACTCGATCCTGCATCATTGACAAAAGATCAGAGCCCAGATCTCCTGGTTAGTGCATGTGATCAGTGAAATATTTGGACATGAAAAATTCTAGTGTCGCCTTACCTTTAAGAATCCTGAAATCACAAAGACTCATATTATCGATTCTGGTATTCCAGTGTTGCCTTTCCTTTAAGAATCATGAAGACTCGTATGATCGATTCTGGTCTTCTAGTGTCGCCTTTCCTTTAAAAATCATGAAGATTCATATGACTGATGCTGGTCTTTGGACGTGATGTATTCTAGTGTTGCCTTTCCTTTAAGAATCATGAAGACTCATTCATAAAGGTGTATGATCGATTCTGATATTCTAGTGTCGCCTTTCCTTTAAGAATCACGGTGACCGATTCTGGTCTTTGGACGTGATGTATTCTAGTGTCGCCTTTCCTTTAAGAATCATGAAGACTCATTCATAAAGGTGTATGATCGATTCTGATATTCTAGTGTTGCCTTTCCTTTAAGAATCACGGTGACCGATTCTGGTCTTTGGACGTGATGTATTCTAGTGATCTTTTAGAGGCATTTTAGTAACTGGATAGAGCAATAAACTTTAACACATACTTATGGAAGAACAATTACTGATTTATTTGGGCGACGTTTCGAAGAGTATTCTCTCAACGTTTTCAAGTATTCTAGTGTCGCCTTTCCTTTAAGAATCACCATGACTGAGACTGGAATTTGAACATGAAGTATTCTAGTGTCACCTTTCCTTTAAGAATCACGGTGACCGAGACTGGTATTTGAACGTGAGGTAGTCTAGTGTCACCTTTCCTTTAAGAATCACCATGACCGAGACTGGTATTTGAACATGATGTAGTCTAGTGTCGCCTTTCCTTTAAGAATCACCATGACCGAGACTGGTATTTGAACATGAGGTATATTCTAGTGTCGCCTTTCCTTTAAGAATCTTGAAGAATCACTATGACCGAGACTGGTATTTGGACGTGACGTATTCTAGTGTCGCCTTTCCTTTAAGAATCACCATGACCGAGACTGGTATTTGGACATGATGTAGTCTAGTGTCGCCTTTCCTTTAAGAATCACCATGACCGAGACTGGTATTTGAACATGAGGTATATTCTAGTGTCGCCTTTCCTTTAAGAATCGTGAAGAATCACCATGACCGAGACTGGAATTTGGACATGAGGTATATTCTAGTGTCGCCTTTCCTTTAAGAATCGTGAAGAATCACTGTGACCGAGATTGGTATTTGGACGTGATATATTCTAGCGTAATCTGTGTTATATTAATTAGTTAACCACTGATCTCCAGATCATGTGACATTTAAATAATATCAAACCGTGACAAAAACAACAATTTATTTCCTGTTTGACCTGATAAATCGGATCTGATGTGAGATAAACTATCATATTTATTACCAATGTCTATTAAACCTTTACCTGACATTTAACATGTAATGCACATGCATATTTTTACTGGGGTTTTTAACCGACTATCAGATAAGAAGACATACTGTTTAGTCAGCTTTACAGAATTCTTTTATGTTGCTAAGCAATTGATTCTTGTTGTACTCTTGTAACCAAACAGCTTGCATCCAGTCTTTTTACTCATCCTGCACTGATTAACGGATTTATACACGATCCTGCGGTGCAGCTGAAATAAAATCTGGCTATGCGTTTCCAACTGAGCTAATGGAGAGAGAGAGAGAGAAAGAGAGAGAGAGAGAGGAAGGGGGAGGAAGACCAGAGGAAGGGGGAACATCTCTATTTGCATTGATTATGTTGGCCCTGAAAAGGGCCGTTGTCCTCAATGTGAGGGTTCGTTAACAGGAACACTTCGGCTGCTCCGCCGAATACCTTGGCCGCTTCTGGCATTTCAATAGATTCTTACACCTCCTATGATAGGTGTTGGAAACATCTACTCCACACCAGTAGCAGAAAAGATAATATTACCCCTAAACATAGGGTAATACCCCCCACAAGTTGTGCAAAAGTGTTTATCTTTTATTTGTTGATCAGAATAAAGATTGGGACATATTATTCAGTTCGACAAGAGTGGTATTGAGCCTTTAAGGGTCATAGAGTTGTTTTAAGGCCACATAACAACCTGCTAACAAAATTCTCTGACAGACACAGAGAGAGAGGTTATATGTTTATTTTTTTACTCAAAGATCTTTATTTATCCTCGTTTCTGATGTTTATTTATCCTAATGACCATATGGACAAAAAAATACTTAAAAGAAAATTATCAATATTTGTAACACATTTTTCAAACATTTTGGGTGTAGTTGAAATAACTGGACTAAAATTTCACAATCTTAATTCTCTTACATCTCACTAGGGATTTTATTTTATTGTTGTTTTTGTAAACGATTATCATAATAAATAGTACATGGATACCGCGGTAATCATTTTACCACTGTTTCTCTCCCAATATGTCCTGAACGTTTTTTAAAAAAAAAAAAATGCCAAGAAAACAAAATTAGTGAGAACGATGTTGAACATAATACTCCCACATGGTATTGGGACTAAATTTAATGATGGTGAATTTCAATAGCAGACTTGTCATGTTGATTAATAAAACATATTTTTCGTAACCCCTGTATATCATTCTTGTCATTAATGGAAGAGAACAGATTTAAAGGACGATATTGGTGTCAGTCTGGTTAAACACGTTCCAAATATTATTTTAAAACAGAGATCATTGCTACGATAGATGATGCGTTATGAAGCTTTTAAGAAAGGAAAGTAACAGACGCAAAAGGAAAACACGAGTTATCCTTCTACATGTATATAAACTGACTGAAGTAACGAGTGATAACAGATACACATATGTGATAATGACTGACACCAATATTGTCCTTTAAACGAATGATCACGTATTACATATATACAGACAACGATTGATATCATTTATTAAAAATACATTGTTAGATTTATATAGAGAGCTAGCCATTCTTACTATAATAGTTCGAAAATAGATAATGCAAAATGAATTTATTGAAGATTTCATTCAAATTTTGCTCCACTGTGAGCGAAAAGATTAACTTTTAAAGGTTTGACAAGATGTGTGCATTAATTGCAACCACCGCACTGGTTTATCGAAGCATAGCCTCGCTTCACCATTTCACCATGTGGCTGAACCGTTCTAATCTACTTAATATTGGAGATATCCGATCGCATAAAGAGTTGATTATTGTCTTTTGATGTTAATAAATGTCTAATTAATAGTATATATAACATTTCAGGCCTTAAGAAAGACCTGCAATGTATGTTTAAGTTTACTAACTGCCATGGTTTCAGTGAGGGGTAACCCCATCGTTATCAGGCAATGATGAGAGTATTCCTCACTGGAAGATATTATACCCTATAGTTACATTGTATATTTCTAGTTTCAATTCCCGGGTTGTACATGACAAGGAGTAGGGTCGCCTGTCCAACCTTGTGGGTTTTCTCTGGGTCTTCCGGTTTACTCACACTGCTAAAGACCCCTATGAGCAAGCTCATTATTGAAAATAAAATTAAACCATATGTTAGTCCCGAAATGACCTAGTTTGTGTCAAGTGGAGTTATGCCCTCTCTCTCTCTCTCTCTCTCTCATTATGGTATACGATTCATTCATTCATTCATTCATTCATTCATGTACCAATAGTAAAATGTTTATTTTGTCTTGAATATTGGATACCAGAAGCCCATCTTTTCCCTGTAAGATCACAAGACCAGTGTTGATTTGAATTGACAAATAATTCATGTTTTCAATGTCGAAGATTTTTGATGAAATTGAGTTAGCGACTTAGCTACTTTAAAATGTAATTTTATTGTAATAAAGTTTTAAAACTTTACATGTTCATCTAGATTTGCCCAAAATGCTAGAAACATGTGAATTCCTCCAATCTGTTTAAAGTTTAAATGCCTGGGAATTGAAGTATAAACAACCCATAACAGGGTGTCTTCAGAATTATTGGTTAGATGTGAAGGATATTTGATTACTTCAAAAAGAAATGAAACAGTTTTATCTTTTACACTTGTATCAAATTTGAAATTTTCAATATGCGTGTGATTTCTTGAGAGCAGTTATTTTTTTTCTTTTATTTGATTGAAGTTGAGAAGGATAAATTTGGTTTGTGTAATGGTTGAAATTACTGTTCCCATTGCAGTTGTATCATCAAAATATTGTTAAAACCTTGATCAACAAAGAGAGAGAGAGAGAGAGAGAGAGAGAGAGAGAGATGGGGTTTAACTCCACCGGACACAAACTAGATCATTTTGGGACTAACACATGGTTCAAATTTATTTCAATAATTCGCTTGCGCGTAATGGTCTTTAGCAGTGGGAGGAAACCGGAGGACCCGGAGAAAACCCACAAGGTTGGACAGGCCACCCTACTCCTTGTCATGTACACCCGGAGAATCAAAACCACGTCAGTTGACTCAATGACAGACCGTATGATACAGCGAGTGCACGTGCTAACCATTCGGCCATCCAACCCCCCTAGTGGGAGAAAACCAAAGGACTTGGAGATAAAACCTGAGGTTGGATAGATAATAGAAAGACAGATTGTATGGTGTAAATCTATGGGAGGTGATTGATTGATGATATATGGTGTGAAGGTGTAAATCAGATAGTATAGTATAGGTGTGTAATTAGTAGAATGATAAGAGATCAGGTATCACTAATTACTACTCTAATTACCTTATCTACACCTAGAATACTCAATAATTCATCATGACACAATATATATCATAATTAAACTTGTATTTTATAATAATTATTAAAGGAGCTATACTAGTGGTTCTCAACCTTCTTTTGCCGACGGCACACCTTGAAACACATGAAAAAATAGCAGCACACCTAGATAAATATATATGAAAAATATTTGAATTTTGCATAGAAAGACTCAAACTAAATAAAGACATTCGTTCTATAATAGTTAAAAAATATATAATCCGACCCATTCGAGGGTCTAGAGAGTTGATTATAGGCTTGCCATATGAATAAGTTAATTAATGTCAAAATAATAATTTAAATAACATTTGAAGCCAAAATAAAAATCTGCAATAAGCAAATTTAGCTCTTTCAAAATGTATGTTTAAATAATCAGATAAAACTGATTTATTAAAGAAATAAAACCACATAAGTTATTACAAGAAACACATGAAAATATTGAATTATTTATTTTCAAAACCTGCTCATCCTTTGATTAAAGACATGTAAAACAAGATAGGATATTTATTATTTATATAAAGATAAGTTTTACATCTCTTGAGTCGAATAAAGTTGGTAAAACATTAATAATACACTTTTTAATTAAATTATCTGTCAGGGTAATTTATCACTTAATATATCTTCCCCTGATAGAAATCGTGAGGTCTCCGATCTCGGCTCTTGTTTCAGCTATATTTCTCAGTCAATGGACTCTGATCGGGGTTCTTGTTTCAGCTATATTTCTCAGTCAATGGAACTAAAACCATACAGATTCAACTTCCACAATATTAAAGTTTGTAAGGATTAACAGGGTGGGTAACAAAAATAACACAAGGTATATATAGAGAAAACTACCGGTAGTTCTTTGAACTTATGGGGGGGGGGGGGTCGAATGGTTAGCATGTGCATGTTATATCATAAGGTCTGACATTGAGTCAACTGGGGTGGTTTCGATTCCCCAGCTGTACGTGACAAGGAGTAGGATCGCCTGTCCAGCGTCATGGGTTTTTTCCGGTTTCCTCCCAGTGCTAAAGACCCCTATGTGCAAGCGAATTATTGAGATAAAATTGAACCATATGTTAGTCCCGAAATGACCTAGTTTGTGTTGTGGACTTAAACCCCATCTCTCTTTCTGACAAACAGTAGAACAGATCAGTCAATTTACATGTTTTAAAATTAGAATTTCGTAGAATATATCTTTAAAACACAATATGTACAATAACACCTAAAAATGTCATTATGTAGAATATAACTTTAAAACACAATATGTACAATAACACCTAAAAATGTCATTATGTAGAATATAACTTTAAAACACAATATGTACAATAACAACTAAAAATGTCATTATGTAAGAGGTAATTCTGCCTATATCAGGTCTTTCTTCTTGCCTTGGGGGGTTGGATGGCTGAATGGCTAGCGTGCGCGCGCTGTATCATAAAGTCTGTCATTGAGTCGACTGGCGTGGTTTCGAATCCCCGGTTGTACGTGACAAGGAGTAGGGTCGCCTGTCCAACCTCGTGGGTTTTCTCCGGGTCCTCCGGTTTCCTCCCACTGCTAAAGACCCCTACGCGCAAGCGAAATATTGAAATAAAATTAAACCATATGTTAGTCCCGAAATGACCTAGTTTGTGTCGAGTGGACGTTAAACCCCATTGCTCTCTCTCTTCTTGCCTTAAAGGGACAATAACACTCTTGCTGGCTTGACAGCTCCAGAAAATAAAAAATAGCCTTATTCTAAGTACTAGATGTGTTAGTGTCCTACCTGTTGTGTAAATTATCCATTAAATCCTATTTTACTTGTCCAAAGGGTTCAAAAGTATTTTTAAATCCAAGTCACATTTGAAAAGCTTTACGTCAGGCTTTTCAAACCATTTAGTTGAAATTTTCCAATTTTTTAAATAAAGATTGGGACATATTATTCAGTTACAACAAGAGTGGTATTGAGCCTTTAAGTGTTATACAAATCAACTCTGGATGCCAACAGATTCCTCTGATTTTAGCTTATTTTGAGTAAGTGGTATCTGTTTGTGGTATACAGTGCAGGTTGTATCTAATTGACATTATTATGTAACACATAACTCACACATGAGATAGTCAAATTACAGAATAACTTTAACCTTATTTATATACCAACCTTGTAGATTATACACATGTATCTAGCCAACTTGTTAATATTATATACATGTATCTAAATCAGAGAGAGGGGTTACACATAGGCATAACTTGTTCCCCAATCTATATTCAGATTTAATGAATAAAAATATTATCCTTAAATGACATTTAGAAGTAGAGGTATAATAAAGATACCTGTAAGAGTGTTGAAACGTTGCATGTAATAAAGATACCTGTAAGAGTGTTGAAACGTTGCATGTAATAAACCTGTAAGAGTATTGAAATGTTGCATGTAATAAATCAAGAAATAGTAAATCCAAAAAAAAAAAGGGTTACCCCCCCCCCCCGCCCACCCACCCCAAAAAAAAAACAACCTTGTTGATATTATAAGATACTAGAATTTTACTTCTTCTATGTGATATATGTAACAAAACTACATATTCTCAAATGAATAGGCAAAAGGATTTTAATCCAGGACTCTTGTCAGCTATGAACTAGTTGTATATAACCTATTTTGGGTGTAACTAGTTATTATTATTAATATTATTATAGAATTATTTAATATAGACAGTTATTATAGAAATGTCAGTTTTTATTTCCTGCTTTAAATCAGGGGTGAGAGAGAGAGAAAGAGAGGTCCACTCGACACAAACTAGGTCATTTCGGGACTAACATATGGTTTAATTTTATTTCATTAATTCGCTTGCGCATAGGGGTCTTTAGCAGTGGGAGGAAACCGGAGGACCTGGGGAAAACCCACGAGGTTGGACAGGCGACCCTACTCCTTGTCACGTACAACCGGGGAATCAAAACCACGCCAGTTGACTCAATGACAGACTTTATGATACAGCGCGCACACGCTAACCATTTAGCCATCCAACCCCCCTATCAGGGGTGGGTGAGTGTGGGTACTAAAATGGTTGGCAAGTGGTTGAGTCAACTGGTGTGGTTTCGAATTCCAACTGTTTACAGGATCTTGGTTCTTTTTTGTCCCATCCAAGCAACTAGACACTGTTTATATAAAATATATCCATTAATTGCCCAGGCTTGATATTTCCTTCCTTTCTAAAGAAAGTCTTTTAAAAACTGTATATAGATTCTTTTTTTCATTTTAAATAATAAAATAATAATAAAAAACTTTATTAATTAAGGCACATATTTAGTTTGCAACAAACCAGTCTTCCATAAGTCTCTCCTAAGTTAAAGACACATATACATGTAATATCAGGATAAATTCAAAATCATTTGAAATGCAATAGCAGTTTCAAGTGAGAAGTTTGGGTTAATAAGTCCATCCTAAGCTACAAAACATATGGTCATGTAGTATTAAGGAAGAATAAAATGTTTCTAAAAACGTATTCAAATAAGATAAAATGCAGTAGCAATTTGAGGCTCAAAGTAGCTAAGTCTCTTAACTCAATATCATCCAAAGTCTTCGACATTGAAAACACCAATTATGTGTCAATTTAAATCAACATTGATGTTGTAATCTTACCGAGAAAAGATGGACTTCTGATATCCAGTATTTGAGACAGAATAAACATTTTATGATTGGTACATTCATAATACATTATTGTATGCATTGTGACGCATTTGAGTTAATTTCTAGGTCCCCAATTTTAGCGATTTAGTTCCTTTAAAGGACGAAAAAATAAACATTCATAAACAATGTAAGATGAGATACAATGTTTCCAATTAACTCTTTCAATCATTCCTCAGGCGGTTATTATTTTCATAAATCACTCTTAAATAAAAATAACTGAACTGAAATATATAGCCACATTGAATTCTGTTTTTTTTTGTCTACGAAAAAGTCAATAAACGAAATATTGCGTGTAAAAAAAAAACTTTGGCTTTTAATTTCCCCGAACTCGAATGAAGTTTGAAAAATGTGTTTTAAATATGTGTCTTCAGACACGTGTTTTATCTGGGAATAGCAAGTGGTTCGATTATTGTCTCGGGTAGCGTGAAGCACGAAGAGATAATTCAACGTTTATGTTTCTCGTGAGATAAATCATTCTTTATATGATAGTTACTCGTGCCCGGGAGACCTCAGCCAATCAAGTGCATGAAGTGAAAGATTTTCTATAGACGCATGTTTATCGACTGTCACAGTTCACGCCGACTAAAACCAGTTCCTTAAGATTTGGCGCCCGACAATAATTTCAACGTGACTTTCCTGTGCTGTTGTCGCTTAATGATCTGATTGGTGGTCAAAAGGATGACTACATCTTGGACCACGTTGTAATTAATAGTCTTGATAATCCAGACGTTCAGCTGCATAAAGGATGGTTTGAAACAAATTTTCACAAACCCCTGAGAATAATGGAACCGATAAAAGTTTGAAGCTTCGATTTATGGTCAAAAGGTTCGCTATGTCTAAAATCACTTTCATACGTTACAATTAGCAGTCTTGATAATCCAGTCTTTCAGATGCCTAAAGGAAGGTTTAAAACAACTTTCACAAATTGAACCGATACAGTATGAAGGGTGGCTACGTCTTCGATCACTTTCATACGTTAAAATTAATAGTCTTGATAATGCAGACTTTCGGCAATTTTCCGCTAATGCATCAGAACTGTTGATAGCCGATTAAACTTTAAACCTTTGATTTTTGTCTAAAATAAATAATTTCAATGGTTAGAGAGAGAGAAATGGGGTTTAACTCCCACCCGAAATAAAACTGTACAACATGTTAGTCCCAAAATGACCTAGTTTGTGTTAATTGCAGGCCTAGAAATAACAGTTTTACATGTACCTGACAAAATGTCAGGCACAAATGAAATTGTACCTGATATTTTCAACTTACTGTTGGACATGTATTAATAATATCAATAAAAAGGACAAATCAGTGCCGGACAAAATGACAGGCACTAGAGGTTTAGTGCCTGACAAAGTCTGAATCTGTGCCTGACATTGTCAGTGACAGGTGCCTTATTTCCAGGCTTGGTTAATTGGAGGTTAACCTCCCTCTCTCTCTCTCTCTCTCTCTCTGTCTCTCTCTCTCTACCTCTCTCTCTCTCTCTACCTCTCTCTCTGTGAAAATGAAAATGGTTTAATTGTTAGAATCACCACAGCTGACATGTCATCAATTTGATTTGGTTTATCCCCCCCTGTTTCTCTCTCTCTCTCTGAAAATGGTTTAATTGTAAGGATCACCAACAGCTGACATGTCATCAATTTGATTTGGTTTATCCCTCTCTCTCTCTCTCTCTCCCTCTCTCTCTCTCTGTGAAAATGGTTTAATTGTAAGGATCACCGACAGCTGACATGTCATCAATTTGATTAGGTTTACCCATCACAAGAATTCTCACACAGTAAATAATATCAGATACGAATAGGGTTTGTTCAGAATCCACGAGACACATTTTTCGGCCTTGGTTGAAAGATCGTTGAAGTGATTTAATTACCATCCATGTAGTGATCTTGATAGAATGACTTGTTCATGTTTAAATTGAGATTTATTCATCAATCTAAAATGTCATGAATGTTTGCCGAGAGGATCAACGAGGGATTAGAAATCAACGATTAGTTTAAATCTGTTCAGCTGTCGAAGATAAAGGTTGCAGTCATGTCAAACGTGTTCTATCAGCACACATCACCCTTGATTTTATTGGTTGATAAATTATTTGCTGCTTGCTGAAGAAGATTTGTAATGTCTTTACTTTCATTTCTGTTATTCCTTAAAGATACATTATGGGAGATAAGATAAAGAGATGGCAGTTCTCACTATAATAGTTAAAAACTAGATAGTGTAAAGGTAATTTGCTGAAAATTTTAGTCAAATTCATCCACCATGAGCCGAGAAAGAAGCGGGTGAAATTTTTGCATAGTCTCGGTCATCATTACTAAAATCATTAATATAAACAGCAAGTCTCGATTATCCGCTTTTCTTGATTTAATTGTCAACGGCCGTTAGTGGCATATAGGAATCTAATCCAGCCAACATCGAAGGCTAGCCTTGACATCGAGAGTTTATTGGTCTGGATAAGTTAATTAATGTCTAATTGATAATTTAGATAACATTTCAGGCCTAAAGAAAGACTTGTAATAAGCAGATTTTGCTCTTGCATAATGCATGTTTAAGGATGCTTATTCACATTTACTTTCTTTTCTATTGTTGTTTGGAGGGTTGGATGGCCGAATGGTTAGCAGGTGCGCGTTGTATCATAAGGTCTGTGATTGAGTCAGCTGGTGTGGTTATCGATTCCCCGGTTGTACGTGACAAGTAGTGGGGTCGCCTGTCCAACCTCGTGGGTTTTCTCCGATTTCCTCCCACTGCTAAAGACCCCTATGCGCAAGCGAATAATTGAAATAAAATGAAACCATATGTTAGTCCCAAAATGACCTAGTTTGTCTCGAGTGGACATTAAACCCCATTTCTCTCTCTATTGTTGTTTAAAGTTGCATTATTCACATTTATTCTACAAAATGACCTAGTTTGTGTCGAGTGGACGTTAAACCCCATTTCTCTCTCTATTGTTGTTTATAGTTGCATTATTCATATTTATTCTACAAAATGACGAAATGAAAACATGAGATGAGAATGCAAATAATATCAAAATTTAAACTTCAGTTTCCCCAAATATTTCCAGGATCTCATATTTTACTTGGATTTCTGCTGAAGCCAGAAAAGAACGAACCATTGGCTATGTAGGATTCTAATTAGACGTTACAATAGGCAAAATTAGCTCTTCCATAATGCTTCTTTAACAGGAGATGATGATAGTATTGGTTACATCAGTGGGGCTTGGTGTGTCGAGTGGATCAGAGAGAGAGAGAGAATTAGGGTTTAACTTCCACTCAAAACAAATTAGGTCATTTTGGGACTAACATACTGTATGGTTGTATGGTTTAATTTTATTTCAATAATTCGCTTGAGCACAAGGGTCTTTAGCAGCGGGAGGAAGCCGGAAGACCCTGAGAAAACCCACGAAGTTGGACAGGCGACCCTACTCCTTGTCACATACAACTGGGTAATCAAAACCACGCTAGTTGACTCAATGACAGACTTTATGATACAGCATGCACTCGCCAACCATTCGGCCATCCAACCCCCACTTTAGATCAGAACTGTAATGACGTGGCTTTGACCTCATGCTTGTTTCGTTAGAACATTGACGTTAAATTGAGATAATGCTCCAACTTCATGGGTTTTCTCCATTTCCTCCGGTTTCCTCCCGCATTTAAAGACCCCTACACAAGCAAATTATTGTAATGGAATTAAAGCATGTATTAGTCATGAAATTACCTAGTTTGTGTTGCATGGACATTAAACTCTCTCTCTCTCTTTCTCTCTTTCTCTCTCTCTCTCTCTCCGCGATAACCATAGAATTGATTGCAATTTTTCCACATGATAGAATTGATTGTAATTGCTCCACATTATTTCACTTAATGAGAGGAACAATGAAAATTGATTTGAAACCTTGTAAATCGATCTAAAGAGGAAGTTATGCTCTGATAAATCACCAATTAATACTCGGTTCATTATCATGGTATTATAGATTCACTAATCTCGATTATTCTCTATCCTATAATATTCGACTACTTCTAAGCTAATGACTGTAATTTACTTCCACCGATAAAATAGATAGTAACGAATGAACAGACAAGTATTATTTCCGTATTTTAACGACCGATATAGCGTAAACAGTTTTCTGATTGGCTTCATTTTTAAACTCCTGATGTTTTCTGTGATTTTAATGAGTATCATTTATCACTGTTGTAATTTTACTGATGTAAAGCCCCCAGAGCAGCTCAGAGAGAGAGACAGAGACAGAGATAGAGAGAGATTTGGTTAAAGTTTATTTCAATACTTCGCATAGGGGTCTTTAGCAGTGGGGAGGAAACCGGAGGACCCGGAGAAAATCTACAAGGTTGGACAGGCGACCCTACTCCTTGTCACGTACAACTGGATAATTAAAACCACACCAGTTGACTCAATGGCAGACTTTATGATACAGTGCGCACATGCTAACCATTCGTCCATCCAACCCCTCTCGCAGAGTTGAATTGTTGGGGCTTTACATTAATATAAATTAGTTATTATTATTATTTCAATGTTTTGTAATGTAGAATGTGAATTCTACTTAATTGACAGATGTAGTTTTAAGTCCAGATTCCCCATGTCAGTGTTGCATTACATGGGGATGGCAAGGAAGAGCTTCTAAAAAAAACAAACAAACAAGGTCCCGTGTACAGATAAGCATGTTAATATGTTACTTACTGCAATAGAGAATATCTCTAAATTCCTGATGTGCGAATTATTGAAATAAAATTGAACCATGTGTTAGTCCCAAAATTACCTAGTCTGTGTCAACAATGACCTAGTTTGTGTGAGTTAATGTTAAACCCTATTGAATTATTGAGATAAAATTAAATCAAATCTCTCTCTCTCTCTTGGGGGGTTGGATGGCTGAATGGTTAGCGTGCGCGCGCTGTGTCATAAAGTCTGTCATTGAGCCGACTGATTGGTTTCGAATCCCCCGGTTGTACGTGACAAGGAGTAGGGTCGCCTGTCCAACCTCGTGGGTTTTCTCCGGGTCCTCCGGTTTCCTCCCACTGCTAAAGGCCCCTATGCATAAGCGAATTATTGAAATAAAATTAAACCATATTATGTTAGTCCCGAAATGACCTAGTTTGTGTCGAGTGGCCCCCATTTCTCTCTCTCTTTTCTCTCTCCCTTTTCTCTCTCTCTCTCTCTTCAGTATAATTCAAATGTTTATTTATTGGACTTTTTTTTATGCTTTTTCCTAAAATAACTGAGCATTGGTGTCAAGTGAAAAATTGTGTTGCCTAATTAGAGGAGACGCCTATTCGCCCACCATTTGATTTTGTTTTAGCAGAAAGAAGCGTTTATCTATTTGAATAAAGTGTGTTGTTTATTTTGTAATGGATATAATTCCATAGGTGTGATCATATGACACCTGTTTCCTTCAATTTCTTCCGTTTTATTTCCTGTATACCTGTATCTGTCTTAACCTGCTCATCTACCTTAAGCTAATTGCACCTATCTATGGTGGGGGGGCGATGGCTGAATGGTTAGCGTGCGCGCACTGTATCATAAAGTCTGTCATTGAGTCAACTGGCGTGGTTTCGAATCCCCGGTTGTATGTGGGAAGGAGTAGGGTCGCCTCTCCAACCTCGTGGGTTTTCTCCAGGTCCTCCGGTTGCCTCCCACTGCTAAAGACCCTACGGGCAAGCGAATTATGTAAATAAAATTAAACCATATGTTAGTCCCAAAATGACCTAGTTTGTGTCGAGTGGATGTTAAACCCCATTTCTCTCTCTCTCTCTCCTATCTATGGTTGATACTCATCCTCCAACTTACATGTATGCTAGGACCTAGGGGACAGACCAGCATCTTACCTGTATGCTAGGACCTAGGGGACAGGCCAACTTACATGTATGCTAGGACCTAGGGGACAGGCCAACTTACCTGTATGCTAGGACCTAGGGGACAGACCAACTTACCTGTATGCTAGGACCTAGGGGACAGACCAACTTACCTGTATGCTAGGACCTAGGGGACAGACCAACTTACCTGTATGCTAGGACCTAGGGGACAGACCAACTTACCTGTATGATAGGACCTAGGGGACAGACCAACTTACCTGTATGCTAGGACCGGGGGGCTGGGGGCACGGGGACAACAACTGGCCGAATGGTTAAACTGTGCGGGCTTGATCAGAAAGTCTGTCATTGAGCCAAGTGGTGTGGTTTCGATTCCCTGCTTGTACTTGACAAGCGAGTTATTAAAATAAAATTGAACCATATGTTAGTCCCAAAATGACCTATCGTGTGTCGAGTGGATGTTAAACCACGTTGCCTCTCACTCTCTCTCCCTTAGGATGTTAAACCCTATTTAGTAAGG
The DNA here is from genome assembly GCF_932274485.2 of Patella vulgata. Taxonomy (NCBI): domain Eukaryota; kingdom Metazoa; phylum Mollusca; class Gastropoda; family Patellidae; genus Patella; species Patella vulgata. The sequence goes on from NC_065883.2 coordinate 3,428,208, forward strand.
GGGTTTAATGGCTGAATGGTTAGCATGTGCGTGCTGTATCATATAGTCTGTCATTGAGTCGACTGGCGTGATTTCGAATCCCTGGTTGTACGTTACAAGGAGTAGGGTCGGCTGTCCAACCTTATGGGTTTTCTCTGGGTCCTCCGGTTTCCTCCCACTGCTAAAGACCCCTGCACGTAAGTGAATTATTAAAATAAAATTGAACCATATGTTAGTCCTGAAATGACCTAGTTAGTGTCGAGTGCCATAAAACCCCCTTTATTTCTCTCTAGACATCTTTATTAAGTATTTTGTTGAGATGAAACAAGATTTTATTATAGTTATTCATAGATCTGGCTTTTGTGATGGCTGAATTAATCTAGTTTATATGTCGGTCTCCAGAAATAATAGATGATTATTAGTCCTGAGCTGAAAATGTCAGATCCTCTCTCTCTCTCTCTCTCTTTCTCTTTCTCTCTCTCTCTCTCTCTCTTTTTATCAGTGTGTTGGTCACGAAAATTCCATTGAATTTTCCACCATGGTTTCCCAATGTCCGTGGTAAAACGGAGATCCTGACAAAGAGAAGTGATCGTGCTACAGACGATTATATCTTATTTATTATGTCGTCATTTTGTTGAGCCATTTTCCTGAATTGTTTTTGATAGGTTATTGTAAGAAGGATGTCTAGACATTTATCGTTTCGGATCTCTTTATTCATATTCTGTGTTGGGTTTTTATGGACGTAACAAACATTAAACAAACAACAGGTTTTTATTCTTGCAGCTTTTAATCGTTTCAGTTTATTACGAGTCAGGTGTAGTCAGAATATTTGGGTGGGAGTCTGTTTACTTTCTGCTTAGCCTTGAAACAGTGGAGGCTGCCATTTGTAATTTTATAACACTTTCTTTCATTCGACATTTGGATAAAAACCTTTTTATATATATCTTTGTGTCAACTGAATGAGAATATTTGGTGGCACGCTTGCAACTTTTTGCAATGTTAAAGAGGCATAATGTGAAAACTAAATTTGCCAGACGTTTCTCTGGCTTCCAGTGTTATATAAATTATTTAGACATTTATTCACATAAAAAAAAGTGGGGGTTGGATGGCTGAATGGTTAGCGTGTGCGCTGTATCATAAGGCCTGTCATTGAGTCAACTGGCGTTGTTTCGATTCCCCAGTTGTACGTGACAAGGAATAGGGTCACTTTTCCAACCTCGTGGATTTTCTTCAGTTCCTCTGGTTTGCTCCCACTGCTAAAGACCCCCTACACGCATGTAAATTATTGAAATAAAATTGAACTATAGTCCCAAAATGACCTAGTTTGTGTCTAGTGGATGTTAAATCCCATCTCTTTCTCTCTCTCTCTCTAAATGCTGTCTCTCTCTCTCTAAATGACCTAGTTTATGTGGAGTGACTGGATGTTAAAGCGCCCACCCCTCCCTCTCTCTCTCTCTCTCTCTCTAAATAAAAATTCTCTGAACTGGTTTGCAGTGTATTCACCTCACTTTCTATAATTCTGCTATTAGTAAAGAAAGATTTAATGTTTTATTGCATATAATGAATTTATATCTAGAAATGGTCTTCCCACATTTTTAAACCTTCGAGGGAAATTAAATATTTATTTAAGTTAAATAAACATAATAATTTGTGGGAGTTATTATATACAGGCATGGACTCGAAATTTATACTGGGAGCTGTGTTTTTATGTCTGTTTTGAAATGGTTTTCAGTTTTGTTGAACTTGCGAAAAAAAGGGGATTATTTTTTGCACTGGTATTCTAGTTTTCTCAGCTCATTATAAAAGGTTTTTCAGAAGCGACCATGTTTACAAGATTAAAGTTAATTCAGGGTGTTATCTGGTGCAATCTGGCTATTATTCGTATGGTTAAACCATCGTGTATTCTCAGACACATTTAGCGATAGGGAAGTGTTTGATCCATCTAAAATCTTCTTGTGAAATAGACTAAGATGTCCGATTGAAAGTCATCAAAAGTCCAAGATTATACATTCTTACTAGTTGGTGGGAGAGAGGGAGGGAGAGAGAGAGAGAGAGAGAGAGGGTTTAAAAATCTACTTGACGCAAACTAGGTCATTTCAGGACTAACATGGATCAAAAAAATTTTTTTCAATAATGGGAGGTCCAATCCTGTAGGTTTTCTCCTTGTTCTCCGGTTTCCTCCCACTGATAAAGACTCCTACGCGCAAGCAAAATATTGAAATAAAATTGAACCATATGTTAGTCCCGAAATGACCTGGTTTGTGTCGAATGGACATTAAACCCAAAATGAGTTAAAGACACATTATAGAAGATTAGATAAAGAACTAACACTTCTCACTATAATGGTTAAAAACTAGATAATGTAAAGGCCTAGCCTCAATCATCATTACTAATGTCGGTACGATAAAAACATTGTTTTGATTATCCATTTTTTGATTTAATTATCAATGAGCATTGTGCAGCAGATAGGATTCTAATCCAATCAGTATTGCAGGCGTGTGATGACATTGAGGGTTGGGGATCACGGTGGCTAAGTGGGTAAGGCGCTGGCTCGCTAGCCTGGAGGTCGGGTGTTCGATCCCTGCATTGGCTGAGAAAGTTCATCCTGATTTTCCAGCGTGGTTCTCCCTTGTCAGTGATGCTGGACGTAGGGGCTGACAAGAACAGCTGTCTAGTCGTTCGGATGGTACGAAAAACCGAGGTCCCGTGTACTCATTGGCGTGCACGTAAAAGATCCCTTGACAGTTGGAATTCGATATAAGAGTAGGCCGTAGTGCCGCTGTCCGGGCAAAATTTCCCTCATAGCACACTGTATGGTGTATGCCCGTCTTCATTAGCCCAGTTCGAAGCAAAACAGTAGGACGTTAAACCACATTTCATTTCATTTCATTTACATTGAGGGTTGATTATGGTCTGGATAAGTTAATTAATGTCTAATGAATAATTTAGATAAAGAAAGACCTGCAATGGGCAGATTTACCTCTTGCATAATGTATGTTTAAAGGTTTAACGTTTTTTGGGTCTTTAATCTGAATTAATTTGTCTAGATTTCTCTAGTCTAATTCCTCGGCATGTTCGTCAACTGAATGATAAACTAACAGCCCTAAAATAAATATCACACTTTCTTTTTTTTTGTCTACTTCAAATGGTTAAAGATACATTCAAATACAATGCCGTTTAAACATTATATACTCTCATTTCCAAAAGGTTAAGACCACCAAGAATGTTTTCCTCCCTCCTGTTGTGTTAGATTACATCAGCCAGACTTTTTTTGTAAATTATTTTGAATGCTTGATTTTTAAAAAAAAATCATCTTGGTCATAGGAGAACAATAGGCGAGGGAGAAAAGTCCTTGGGCAGATGGTATACTTCAGATCCTGATTTAAACTGACGTTTAAAAAAAGAACGCTTGGTAGTCTTAAACTTTTTCAAATGATTTGTAGGTTAAGATACATTTCCTCGAAGAAAGTACTTCATGATGACGTGATTTCCACTTGTCAGTCGTGCACGACAGATGGACCAGTAAGGAACAGTGTCTAGTCCTTCGTATGGGACGGAGGGGGGGTTGGATGGCCGAATGGTTAGCACGTGCGTGCTGTATCACAAAGCCTGTCATTGAGTCAACTGGCGTGGTTTCGAATCCCTGGTTGTACGTGGCAAGGAGTAGGGTCGCCTGTCCAACCTCGTGGGTTTTCTTCGGGTCCTCCAGTTTCCTCCCACTGCTACATACCTCTACGCGCAAGCGAATTATTGAAATAAAATTAAACCATACATTAGTCCCAAAATGACCTAGTTTGTGTCGAGTGGACGTTAAACCCCATTTCTCTCTCTCTCTCTTTCGTATGGGACGGAAAACCAAGATCTTGTGTAGATGGTGTCATGTACATAAACCAATTTGATTAAAACACAGATCTTGTTTCGTTTCGTATTTTTATAGGTCAAAATTTCATTTTACTTGTCTTTACTACACTTGTAAACCATCGATACCCGTTCTGGCCTGAAAAATCTAACACCTTCTGAAGATTGATAAACGTAAACGCATATATTTATATCAATCAGATATGTTTTTTATAGTTCAAAATTTTGTTTTACTTGTCTTTACTACACTAGGATCTGGAAGAGTTGTTATATAAACTGCCTTCTGGATGATGTGAAGAATTAACCAATTAAACGGTCTGTTACGGCGACTTCTTGGCGTGTCATGCACGGAACTGTGGGTAAACCACTAAAAACAACAACGCTGATTGGTTAATCAAATGTCTGATGTCATAGGGTCAAACGCCACTCGTATGTCCACTGACACGACCTTCCACTACAACCTGCCAGAACTTCATGTAGTAGAGGCCATCGAAAGTATAAAAAAAAAACCGAAATATAGATCTATATTTTAATCAGATTACCTTTTTTTGTTGTTTTTGTGAAGAAATGAAATGAAATGAAATGAAATGAAATGGAGTTTAACGTTCTACTGTTCTGCTCCTAACCTGGGCTAATGAAGACGGGCATACGCCATACAGTGTGCTATGAGGGAAATTTTGCCCGGACAGCGGCACTACGGCCTACTCTTATATTGAATTCCAACTGCCAAGGGATCTTTTACGTGCACGCCAATGTGTACACGGGATCTCGGTTTTTCGTCCCGTCCGAACGACTAGACAGCTTTCCTTGTCAGCCCCTCCGTCCTGCATCACTGACAAGGGAGAGTTTTTGTGAAGAAGTTGTGTGTAAAATGAAGAATTACTGTGGGCTATAAACATAGAATGTCTTTAAAGATTTAATATGGCCAAAAGACAGGACATTATACTAAAGATAAACCTATTAAGTCTCTGTGTGGCTGGTATCGTGGTTTTCCGATTCTTTTTTTCCTCCCAGAATGGCCGTTAATAGATTGGTGATTTGTTCGATGGTATTACTGGAAGTAATTATCTGGCATGTAGAATAATAGAATTTCTGTTAATAACGCATAATGGCTAAAAACTATGTAAGTGTCATTTTAAAGGAACCAACTCATTGAGTGTTGCACTGGATCTAGGCACTGGATCACTATGAATGTCTTTCAAGACACTGGCTTGGTGAGTTTTGCACTGGATCACTATAAATGTCCTAGGCACTGGATCACTATAAATGACCTTCAAGCCACTGGCTTGGTGAGTGTTGCACTGGATCACTCTATAAATGTCCTTCAAGGCACTGGCTCGGTGAGTGTTGCACTGGATCACTATAAATGTTTTTCAAGGCATTGGCTTGGTGAGTGTTGCACTGGATCACTATAAATGTCCTTCAAGGCATTGGCTCGGTGAGTGTTGCACTGGATCACTATAAATGTCCTTCAAGGCATTGGCTAGGTGAGTGATGCGCTGGATCACTAAAAATGTCCTTAAATATTTGGAACTAAAATTTTTTGAGAAGTGTAGTTAAGAACTTTTATTATTTTTTTTCGGAAGAAATTGGAGGCAGAATTTTAATTAATGCTCCCAAAGAACATAAAATTAAATTTTGGTGGCCTTATGTAGTAAATCATATTTTGTTATTTACCTAGCCATTTTGTTTGCGCTTTTACCCATTGCACCAGCATGATATAAATGATCTCAGATAAAAACGTAACTAATTTGACTTCAGATATCAACAACCTGATGAAATTAAAACAGAATCAAATCTCATTACAATAAATAATGTTTCTATCTCTAACAACATTTATTCCTAATTAACCTTCACAAATTATATGGCCTATCTGAAGTCATCTAGATAATATTTGACACATGGAATGTATAAAGTTCGGCCACCTCTGCTCTATAAATACCATCAATTTAAAGTCACTTTACCTCATTTCCATTTTTATATTGTCGCGACCCATGTCTGTCGCTCAGCACGTCAGAATTTTTATCCAGTTATGACAAAATTTAAAATGGTTCCTTTTGATATTGTCACATGTCGGACCATAACATCCTGGATTATGGCCCCAGATTGTACGAAAAATATTTTTTTTTATTGCTTGTTCTCTGTCCACCTCTTGCAAAATATGGGTATATTTTGCATGGCAACTGCTTGTTCACTAGAATTTCTCACGGCTCGATCCAATTAGTATGTACTCAGATTGATTATTTAACATTTAATAAAAAAATCAAAATACCAACGCTAGATAATGTCCCTTGGATTCAGTTGGATTTCAAACGGGCCCATCAATTTGGTTCACAACAAATAAAGATTGATAGAGAGCATAGATTGATGGAATTTTAATTACACATAACTTTGTAAATACTGAAAGGAATTGAACCATTATACGACTAATATTCCTTTGAGAGATTAAACTTTTACAATATTTTAGCATACGGGGAATTCCTCTAGCGCTAAATTCACGCACATCGACTTTAATGAGTAATTTTTACATAGCACTTCTTCGCTCGACGAAATCCCATAATTTGTTTGGAAAACTGCAAAGCTACACTGCTTAATTTCTTCTCTGAAAATAATCTTAAACTCCGATTTAATTCAAAATTTTTGCTTTTTTTCTGAGATATTGAGAGGAAATTGTAAACTTTATATCGTTTAGTGCACTAAGGTAAGACCAAATCAGATTCATCTTTAGTTATTCATGGTGTTGATAAATAAACATCTACTGCAATCCTGTGATTGAAATTTCAAATCTTAAAAATTAAGGACAAAAAGGTTTTGTGAAGTTCAACTAGGTACCTTTTGCTCTTTGATCAGTTTTTTTCCCCAAAAAATTATAATAAACATATTTGATATATGTTCTTGAAATTGTTATTTTAAAAGTTTGAGGGTGGTTGGATCACCGATATTGTATCATAAGGTCTGTCAATGAGTCAACTGACATGGTTTCCATTCTCCGGTTGTACGTGACAAGGAGTAGTGTTGCCTGTCAACCCCGTGGGTTCTCTCTGGGTCCTCCGGTTTCCTCCCACTGCTAAAAACTCTGAAAATGCCCTAGTTTGTGTCGAGTGGATGTTAAACCAATCTCTCTCTCTCTGCTCTCTGTTGGTAATATTAACTTTATTCTGTCAGTCATCACAGTAACGATGTTATTACTACTTGTATATCTATCAAATATACATGTCAACTCTTGTATCATTGAAGCTGTTTAATGCTTGTTAAAGAAAAACTTAAATAAACTTTATTTTCTTATGGTAAATAAAATCGTGAATTAAAAACCCTTCCCATGAACACCAAATCTACCCTTTTCTGCTGAATACTGCATGTTTTATTTACTTGGGTAAAATCGGTTCTTTTGTATCATCATATCCTTTGAAACGAATAAATGGATGAATTGGGGTTTAATGTCAATTTTAAGGGTATTTTTGCCGGGACAGCAACTGAATTCCAACTGTCAAGGGTAATTCTTTTATGTGCACTTCAACCAACATCTACATATTAGCAGGACCATGTTTTTTGGCTCATCCGAACGACAAGATGCTCTTCTGTGACAAGCCCTCAGTCCTTAACAACTGACATGGGGAGACCATGCTAGCAAATCTTGGGGAAAACTAATCAGCATACAATACTACAAAGACTAATTAGCAAATTATAATTAATTAGCAGATACTCGTTAAGAGTTGTTTAGTTACTGGACGAAGCAATATACTTATGGTAGAACAATATAATTAATTAGTAGATGGAACAATATATGTGTAGCGGATTAAAAAGCAGGTGATACAAACAAAATAATTAGCTGCTATAACTAATTAGCAGATGGAATACTGGAACTAATTAGTTGATTGAATACTATAACTTATTAGTAGATGGGTTACTATAACCAATTAGCAAGCAGGATGTACAAAAAACCCAACTTAATTAGCTGAAGGAATACTGTCATTAATTAGCAGATGGAATACTATAGCCAATTAGCAAATGAATACTATTACTAATTAGCAGATGGAATTCTATAGCTAATTAACAGTTGAAATAATATAACTAATTAGCAGTTGAAATACTATAACAAATTAGCAGATGGAATACTATAACTAATTAGTTGATGGAATACTATAACTAATTAGTTGATGGAATACTATAACTAATTAGCAAATGAATACTATAACTAATTAGTAGATGGAATACTATAACTAATTATTTGATGGAATACTATTTAGTAGATGGAATACTATAACTAATTAGCAAATGAATACTATAACTAATTAGTTGATGGAATACTATAACTAATTAGTAGATGGAATACTATAACTAATTATCAAATGAATACTATAACTAATTAGTAGATGGAATACTATAACTAATTATTTGATGGAATACTATTTAGTAGATGGAATACTATAACTAATTAGCAAATGAATACTATAACTAATTAGTTGATGGAATACTATAACTAATTAGTAGATGGAATACTATAACTAATTAGCAAATGAATACTATAACTAATTAGCAAATGAATACTATAACTAATTAGTTGATGGAATACTATAACTAATTAGTTGATTGAATACTATAACTTATTAGTAGATGGGTTACTATAACCAATTAGCAAGCAGGATGTACAAAAAACCCAACTTAATTAGCTGAAGGAATACTGTCATTAATTAGCAGATGGAATACTATAGCCAATTAGCAAATGAATACTATTACTAATTAGCAGATGGAATTCTATAGCTAATTAACAGTTGAAATAATATAACTAATTAGCAGTTGAAATACTATAACTAATTAGCAGATGGAATACTATAACTAATTAGTTGATGGAATACTATAACTAATTAGTTGATGGAATACTATAACTAATTAGCAAATGAATACTATAACTAATTAGTAGATGGAATACTATAACTAATTATTTGATGGAATACTATTTAGTAGATGGAATACTATAACTAATTAGCAAATGAATACTATAACTAATTAGTTGATGGAATACTATAACTAATTAGTAGATGGAATACTATAACTAATTATCAAATGAATACTATAACTAATTAGTAGATGGAATACTATAACTAATTATTTGATGGAATACTATTTAGTAGATGGAATACTATAACTAATTAGCAAATGAATACTATAACTAATTAGTTGATGGAATACTATAACTAATTAGTAGATGGAATACTATAACTAATTAGCAAATGAATACTATAACTAATTAGCAAATGAATACTATAACTAATTAGTTGATGGAATACTATAACTAATTAGTTGATGGAATACTATAACTAATTAGTAGATGGAATACTATAACTAATTAGTTGATGGAATACTATAACTAATTAGTTGATGGAATACTATAACTAATTAGTTGATGGAATACTATAACTAATTAGTTGATGGAATACTATAACTAATTAGCAAATGAATACTATAACTAATTAGTTGATGGAATACTATAACCAATTAGTTGATCGAATACTATAACTAATTGGTTGATGGATTACTATAACTAATTAGCATGCAGGGGTACAAAAAAATCCCATAATTAGTTGATGGAATACTGTAACTAATTAGCAGATGGAATTCTATAGCTAATTAGCTGATGAAACAGTATCATTTATTAGTAGGCGCGACGATTTAATTAATTAACAGCTGTAACAATATAACTAATTCAAAAGTAGTCTGTAAAAAAAAAAAAAACAACCCATATTTGGCCATGGAATACTACACAGCAGACTATCAGAAATTGACGGGTGGATGGTCGAATGGTTAGCACCTGCGCGCTGAATCATAAGGCCTGTCATTGAGTCAACCTCGTGGGTTTCCTCCCACTGCTAAACACCCCTACGCACAAGCGAATTATTTAAATAAAATTAACCACATGTTAGTCCCGAAATGACCTAGTTTGTGTCAAGTGGATGTTAAAACCCATTACTCTCTCTCTCTCTCTCTCTCTCTGTCAGAAATTAAATAAAATTAACCACATGTTAGTCCCGAAATGACCTAGTTTGTGTCAAGTGGATGTTAAACCCCATTACTCTCTCTCTCTCTCTCTCTCTCTCTCTCTCTCAGAAATTAACAGCTGTAACAATATTATAATTTAACTGTACATGTTCTCAATGTAATCCAGATCCATTCACAGAACCTATGATCGACATCAGCAGATGGATCAGTAATTAGCACCCAGTATATATATATTATGTCATGTTTTTATTTGTAAACAATGAAATATCATCAATATTTGACACCTGTATGGTGAGGGAGATTCCACATGGTGTGTTGATAGATTCATCATGCCAAAACAGAAAAAAATATTCACATATTTCTCTCTGAACAAAAAATACATCTACATCTATGATCTAGTTTCTAGACAAATATATTAAAGATGGGTTCCCGCGTACAAACTGGGCGATTCAATGGTATGTATGGACTAAAAACATATTCTAACTAATCAATTTGTCATAACTTTGCTTCAAATCCTTCTTAAACATTGTAATTGCGAAGGAATGTCCTGCTATAAAAATTTGATCAAACCCGGTAATGTTTACGTCACGTGACTTACCTCTCTTGGAAGTCAGAGGAGAATTCATTGCATACATGAGACGATGTTGTCTTTAATCGCTTACTATTTATTACAAATATCAAATCCTAATTAAATTCTCGGATTATCCACTACCCGCATCTTTTTCCGTCATTTTTATCTCAGAAAGTGTTGTACGTCTAACTCTTCATAAAGTTAATCAACTTGTACATCAAGTGTTCAATGTTCGCGTGTGACCTTTGACATCACGCATGCAGAAATTCCTAATCGTAGGGCTGTTGATTAGGGGAACCCTTACATTTTTATTGGAAATAACCACCCGATAAATACTTTTCTGGGAACCCATCTTTAACAGTTTTAAAACAGGTGACAATTCTATAGAATACAATTACTGCTTATTACTTAGAGATGTTTCCACTAGGTTTCTCCATTAATTGAAATTTTCTTGATCAACTGAGCCAGCGACTTATTCAGGATAGTGGGTCGGTCATTCCATGTCAAGTGGATCAATTTTCAGAGATTTATCGATAACTCTTGAAACTCAAATGCCTTTATCTCAGTCAATTTTTAAGCTACAGACCACAAATTTTGCACAGTTTCTAGTTTTTGCATGTACAAGAACATATTTTTTTTCCAGATTTTTTCGAGGGGGTCGATTTCCCACCCCTGGCCTACATGACATGGAATGACACTAGTCTAAAGAAGTCTGGTGGAAACATCGCTCAGTAATATTAAACTATAACTGTATTCCATGGATTGTGTCTAGTCTGTATTCCATGGATTGTGTCTGGTCTGTATTCCATGAATCCTGTATTTCATGAATTTTGTCTAGTCTGTATTCCATGAATTGTGTCTAGTCTGTATTTCATGGGTTGTGTCTAGTCTGTATTCCATGGATTGTGTCTGGTCTGTATTCCATGGATTGTGTCTGGTCTGTATTCCATGGATTGTGTCTAGTCTGTATTCCATGAATTGTGTCTAGTCTGTATTCCATGGATTGTGTCTAGTCTGTATTCCATGAATTGTGTCTAGTCTCTATTTCCGGTTTAATTAGTAGATACCATGGAAACAAATGATATTTGTTTATTGTTTCAGTGTTTGCTGATATAAATGAACTATCATTCAGTCATCTGCTATCAATATAAAAATCAAGATGGTAGAATAAAATCAATAGTTAATTATGTATTGATTTATTTGAATAACTTTCTGAATCAATGTGGTTGATCCTGTAGCTGGCCACGTTAAGTACCCTTGCATGGTTTCGATTCCCCATTTGTATGTGATAAGGTGTAGGGTCGCCGGTCCAACATCGTGGGTTTTCTCCGGTTTCCTCCCACTGCTAAAGACCTATGCGCAAGCGAATTATTAAAATAGAATTAAAACCATATGTTAGTCCCGAAATGACCTAGTTTGTGTCGAGTGGACGTTAAACCCCATATCTCTCTCTCTCTCCTATTCAATAAATACATATGGTTGTTGGTCTAGTATTATTTGTTGATCTGACTAGATGCAGCTGATTGTCAAGTTGTGAAGAGAGATGAAAAAAATAAAAATATGGAATCTAATCTCTTAACCTTTTAAGCATTGTTGACTTGCAGATGTTCCACCATTTTGTTCACATCTGTTGCTACGGGTACAGTTTCTGCTCTGTATTTAGAACTGTTTCTTCTCCAAGAATTTTTAAGCTATGAAAATATTTTCAGAAATTCCAACACTTAAATAAATTTGTAGCACACTTTTTCTTTGATTACTCTCCGAATATTTTCTATGTAGAAATGTTTTTGTACAATAGTAAAATATTTTACTCAACGGTCTGCGGCAGAAATATTTCTTCCAGGAATTTGAATTCCGGGTGAGATATTTAACTTGATTTAAATAAATTTTGTTTAAATAGGAAATGGATGTGAAAGTTTTGAGGCATGTTTTAAGATTCTTTCGAAAGAAGAATGCAGAATATGAATTGAAATATGACCGAGATGTGAACTCACTGTGTTTATATTACACACTCAACATATGAAATAATATTTATTTAAAACAGACGAAGGGCAGGTACAAACCTGATTTATGGTCAAGAGAGAGAGAGAGAGGGGGAGAGAGAGGAGAGAGGGAGGGAGGGAGAGAGAGAGAGAGAGAGAGAGAGAGGGGGGGGAAGGAGAAAGAGGAGAGAGAGAGAGATGGAGAGAGAGAGAGAGAGAGATGGGGTTTAACGTCCACTCGACACAAACTAGGTCATTTTGGGAGTCTTTAGCAGTGGGAGGAAACCGGAGGACCCAGAGAGATCCACGAGGTTGGACAGGCGACACTACTCCTTGTCATGTATAACCAGGGAATCGAAACCATGCCAGTTGACTCAATGACAGACCTTAAGCAGGTGCTAACCATTCGGCCATCCAACCCCCTGATTTGAGAAATGTGGTTTGATAACCACTCGACACAACAGCAGAAATTAGATTATATGGTAGAGTTTTATATCAGCAGGGAGGATGGATGGCCGAATGGTTAGCACGTGGGCATTGTATCATAAGGTCTGTATCATTGAGTCAACTGGTGTGGTTTCATTTCACTGGTTGTACGTGACAAGGAGTAGGGTCGCCTGTCCAACCTCATGGATTTTCTCTGGGTCCTTTGGTTAGCACGTGCACGCTGTATCATAAGGTCTGTCAATGAGTCAACTGGCGTGGTTTCGATTCACCGGTTGTACGTGACAAGGAGTAGGGTGTTTGTCCAACCTCATGGATTTTCTCCGGGTCCTTTTGTTTCTTCCCACTGCTAAAGACCCCTACGCGCAAGCGAATATTAAAATAAAATTGAACCATGTGTTAGTCCCGAAATGACCTAGTTAGTGTCGAGTGGACATTAAGGCCCATTTCTTTCTCTCTCTTTATATCTCCTTTAAAGATACTTTCCCGCGTGCAAACTAAGTGATTTGATGATATATTTGGGGTAAAAACATATTTAAACTAATTGACCTATCAATTTTTTTGCTTTAAATCCGTCTCAAAACATTGTTTTCACAAGGGAATCCCCTCGCTTAAAAAATCTATTAAAAGAGTTCATATTTGTGTCTCGTGACTTGGCTGACGCGCTATCTAACAACGGTGTTCGAAGCCAGAGGAGAATTCATTGCATATACAAGACGATGTCTTTAATTGTTGTCCAATTATCATAAATATCAAAACCTAATTAAATTCTCGGATTATCCACTGCCCACGTCTTTTTCCATGGTTCGTATCTCAGAAACTTTGTACTTTTAAGCTCACCGTCAAGTTCATCAATATATACATCAAGCACTTACTTATGCTGGGAGATAAGACAATCTTCGTGTGCAACCTTTGATGTCACACGAACAGACATCCCTAATAGACTTGTTGCCGGTTAGGGAAACCATTACATTTTTGATCTGTATGCGCACCATGGGTGTTTTTCAAGTAATTCAGTAATTTTTTTCGTAAGATTGGGTGTCTATACTTACCATATACCTGATTTGCCATACTTTTATTGGAAATAACCACCCAATAAATACTTTTGTGGAAAGTAACTGTAAGAAGTAGCATCTTTTATATATGGAAGTTGATGGACCATCTCTTTTAAGAAATGAATTGGGCTAATGAAGACGCATACGCCATACAGTGTGCTAGGAGGGAAATTTTGCCTGAATAGCGATACTACAGCCTACTCTTATATCAAATTCCAACTGTTCAGGGATCTTTTACGTACATGCCAAGGTGTACACGGGACCTCGGTTCTAAAAGTCGGAAAATAATTTAATTAATATCAGATTATTGTTTATTTTTCAATTATTTCATTTGAAAACGGCTGGGGGTCACGGTGGCTAAGTGGGTAAGACACTGGCTCGCTAGCCTGGAGGTCGGGTGTTCGATCCCTACATTAATCTCTCTCTCTCTCTCTCTCTCTCTCATTCATTTAGTAATTGGGGATCACGTGGCTAAGTGGGTAAGACGATGGCTCGCTAGCCTGGAGGTCGGGTGTTCGATCCCTGCATTGACCGAGAAAGTTCAGCCCGATTTTCCGATGTGGTTTCCCCTTGTCAGTGATGCAGTGCGGAGGGCCTGAAAGGACAGCTGTCTAATCCTTCGGATGGTACGAAAACCCGAGGTCACCTGTATACATTGTAATGCACGTAAAACATCCCTTGGCAGTTGGAATTCGTTATAAGAGTAGGAAAAATTTCCCTCATAGCACACTGTATGGCGTATGCCCGTCTTCATTAGCACAGTTTAGGAGCAGAACAGTAGGACGTTAAACCTCATTTCATTTCATTTCATTTAGTAATTGAACTGAAAATAAACCGGATACATTTCTAAGGATTACGTTTAATACTGAGAGAGGTTTTAACTAGGATTCTCTAGTAGTCACGGTTACGGAAAAAACAAAAAAATCTGTAAATAATGAAATGGAATTGAAAAGAAATATATATATTGCCGCTGGATAATTATGGGAGTCCCTATAATGTGTCTATTAATCTCTTATGAATAGTTATTATCCGTGAGAAAGATTAAAAAAAAAATCAGCAATATAAGCTGTTTGATAACGTAAAGCAGAGTATCTAAATATCACGATCTTACTCCTGCACGATATTCCACCATTTAAATAGTTTGATTCATGTTATTATTATCGGTTTGAGATCCGTTAATTCCTAGCCTCTTCTTCTACTCTCTTAATTATCATGAGTAGAGTAGAGTTGTGTTTATCGACGTACTGAGTTTATTGATGGGTATTGTTTGGTATGACAGCTTGCTCACTCGTACATGTAATTGGACTTACTAAAGCATGGTGATTGTCATTCTCTTTCTGCTATGTGAACAGTAAGTCAAGACTTCATTATTGGAAATATTTTGTCATGCTTTTATGGTCAGTTTGTTATTATTTTGTAATGTTGTTATTGATTGTCACTGCAAATATGTTGTATTACTGTTATGGTCTTTCGGGAGTCACGGTGGCTAAGTAGGTAAGACATTGGCTCGCTAATCTGGAGGTCGCATGTTCGATCCCTGCATACATGAAGGTTGAGAAAGTGTATCGGGATTTTCCGACGTGATTTCCCCCTTGTCAGTAGTGCAGAACGGAGGGCTTGACAAGGACAGCTGTCTAGTCGTTCGGATGTGACAAAAAACTGAGGTTCCGTGTATACATCGGCTTGCATGTAAAAGATCCCTTGGCAGTTGGAATTCGGTATAAAAGAAGGCCATAGCGCCGCTACACGGGCAAAATTTTCCTCATAACACACTGTATGGCGTATGTCCGTCTTCATTAGCCCAGGTTAGGAGCAGAACAGTAGAATGTTAAACCCCAACACCGTGATCGAACTCGCGATCTCCAGGCTAGCAAGCCAGCGTCTTACTGACTTAGCCACCGTGGCTACACAGAGAATAGAACAAAGCTTCATCCTTGTTTATCACGCTAAATTATCGAACAAAACTTAGTTCTGTGTTTATCACGCTAAATCATCGAAATAACTTGAGCTCTAACTCACTAAGCCACAGTGGCTCCACAAAGAATAGAACAAAGCATCACCCTGTGTTTCTCACGCTAAATTATCAAACCAACTTTCACCCAGTGTTTATCACGCTAAATTATCAAATAACTTGTGATGTAAAGTAAAATATAAGTAATAACTCTTTGTGCATGAGGTCTCGGCAAAGAGACTCCATTTCTGTTTTATTTATGTGTTTGAGGAGTTAGATGACGGAATATATTGGTATTTGGAATACAAGTTACTATCAAGTTTATTTCTGGCGCCATTGTGGTAAGACTTCTCTTGTGTTTATCAAGCAAAGATTTTTGGAAGTGAATTTAACCACATGTTAGTCCCATGTGCCGACGTTTCCCTCTATTTATCAAACAAAGATTTTTTAAATTGAATGTAAACATGTCAGTCCCGAAATGACGTAGTTTGTGTCAATTGGACGTTAAACTCCATTTTTCTCTTGTTAATTCAGAAATATTGAGTTTGTGTTCTGGGAATCCCTGAATGATTAACGATTATTGTGAATGATAGAATGTTATCGACACTAAGTAGGTTATTTATGTCAAATTGTCAATATTAATTTGTGATTTGTATTGATTGTGTACAGCAGACGAGGCTCGGAAACCAGGCAACTAAATATTTATTAATTGATCTCTGTCTTTATCGTTATTGATGTTATCTAAACCAACATGAAATATATAAAAGAGGATGTTGATCTTTGTTCATCCAGCATTGTTTCTTTTTGTCCGTTGCTAGGGAGGGGTGGTGGTCGAGTGGTTAGCGCGTGCGTGTCGTATTTTTAGGTCTGTCATTGAGTCAACTGCCGTGGTTTCGATTCCCCGCTTGTACATGACAAGGAGTAGAGTCGTCTGTCCAACCTCGTGGGTTTTCTCTGAGTCCTCTGGTTTCCACCCACTGCTAAAGACCCCTACACGCAAGTGAATTATTGAAATAAAATTGAACCAAATGTTAGTCCAAAAATGACCTAGTTTGTGTCGAGTAGATTTTAACCCCTCTCTCTCGCTCTCTTTAACACATATTTTACTATTCTTTAAGTGGCATTTAGTAACTGGGCAGATAAATAAACTATAAACATACTTATGGAAAACAGCTAGTGATTTATTTAGGCGACGTTTCCAAGAGTATTCTCTCAACGTTATCAAGCTAATACAATATAAGCACCATGTCTATATATATGGTGCTTCAAATTTTGTTATATTGTATTAGCTTGAAAACGTTGAGAGAATACTCTTCAAAACGTCGCCTAAATAGATCAGTAGTAGCTGTTTTCCATAAGTATGTTTATAGTTTATTTATCTGCCCTGTTAGCTAAATGATGCCACTTAAAGCATATCCTCTTGCAGTGTCATGGCCATCTGACCCACTCCTCTTGTTGTTGCCGTGTATGGATTCAACCTTGTTATTGTAATTTTGTCTGTATATGTTGCTTCAAATTTTGTTATATTGCATAAGCTTGAAAGCGTTGAGAGAATACTCTTCGAAACGTCGCCCAAATAAATCAGTAGCTGTTTTCCATAAGTATGTTTATAGTTTACATATTTTACTGTACCTTACGTTGTATTTTGCCTAGGCAGCATCAAACTATCTACTCTTATTTAGTATTCCAACCTTCAAGGGTTCTTTTACATGCATGCCACTGTGTACACGGCACCTCTCCTGGTTCAATTTTATTTTAATAATTCGCAGTGGGAGAACTCCAGAGGACCTAGAGAAAACCCACAAGGTTGGACACAAACTAGGTCATTTCGGGACTAACATGTGGTTTTAATTTTATTTCAATAATTCGCTTGCGTCTAGGGGTCTTTAGCAGTGGGAGCAAACCGGAGGAATTGTAGAAAACCCACAAGGTTGGACAGGCGACCCTACTCCTTGTCACTTACAACCGTGGAATCGAAACCACGCCAGTTGACTCAAGGACTATTTGGACACTTATTTAGATTATGAAATAAAATGATATGACGTGTAATGTCCTACTTTTCTGCTCCATCCGGGACTAAAGAAGATGAGCCACTTTAGATCATAAGGTTTGAGATATGTCAAGGATCCCTAGGTTCATACACAACTGGCGTGGTTTCAATTCCCCGGTTGAACGTGACAAGGAGTAGGGTCGCCTGTCCAACCTCGTGGGTCTTCTACAATTCCTCCAGTTTGCTCTTATTGCTAAAGACCCCTATGTTCAAGCGAATTATTGAAATAAAATGAAAACCACATGTTAGTCCCGAAATGACCTAGTTTGTGTCAAGTGGGCGTTAAACCCCATCTCTCTCTCTCTCTCTCTCTCTCTCTCTCTCTCTCTCTCTCTCTCTCTCTAGATGCATGCAAACTATTGACCCAAAATACCCTACATTGTTATAAGGGCTGTCGTTAATTTTTCACAGTTGATTAGCACTAGCAGAACGTGCTAATCAAAAAGTCCAATTTTGCCAAAATTGATTAGCAAATTTAAAAATTGATTAGCAGTTTTTTTTACAAGGTACAATTTTTATGGATAAACAATTACTGAGTTTAAGACTAAGCGACATTTTTACGAGGATACTCTTGGCTTTATCAAGGGTCCTCCGGTTTCCTCCCATTGCTAAACCCCTTCGTGCAAGCGAATTATTGAAATAAAATTAAACCATATGTTAGTCCTGAAGTGACTTAGTTTATGTTGAGGGGATGTTAAACCCTATTTCTCTCTCTCTCTCTTTCCCTTTCATTGCCCGGTCTGTTTCTATGGAGACAAAACTCGTAGTCAGTCAGCTAATAAATTTCATCTTACCAAGCAATTCTATGAATCCTGATGAAAAAAATGGAAAATTCTAAAATTGCCAACTTTTCTTTATTTTTTTCTGATGATGAATTTAATCATGAATAAATGAAGAAAACCATCAAAGTTGATTACTTTCCTGTCTCTTCCTAATTATTACAATGCATAAAATATTTGTTTTACAAAGTTACAGACATAAAAATGTAACAATGGACTTGAGTTGAATGTTATTTTAACTAAAAGCTTGTGTTATGGTGCATTTCAGTTGATTTGTTCTGTTAGTTAAATGGCAATCCCCATAATATTTTGAAGAAAAAAAATGCTTAATTTTGTGTTAAAATCCCTTAAAAGCCTCTAACATAGGGCCGAGCAACTAACTCAATATATGTGATACGTTTTCGAACAACTTAAACCTGTCAGTCTTCATCTGGAAATGGAGACTGGTGTCCCGAGCTGTATTATACGGTGTCTGGATAAAACCAGACTTTTATTTGTAGGTGAAGTTTACGTTTCGTTATCAAGTACAGCACATGGGTCATTCATTGTATAAACCTCAAAAGGAACGGGAATGAATTATCAGGTCACCCGTCAAAAAATTGACCTGAAATCTTAAAAGGGTTATGTGTCCGGATAAGCAGTTTTGAAGATCACGTCCAAATGACTCAATATATTTAGCTAAAATTTTTAGACGGTGTAAATACACCATTCCTCTATATTAAATTTCATACGTACTCGGAATTTTATTTTGTAGACTCTTTTCAAATCGGGATAGTCCCTTTAAAGGAACAGGCCCTGTTCAAATCGGGATAGTCCCTTTAAAGGAACAGGCCCTGAGATCACAAAGCATTCTCAGACTTTAAGTTAAGAATTGACTCAACTATCAATCACAGTTTATGAGAAATATCTTTGATTCAAAAACACAAAACTTTGTAAATAGTTTCTTATTGATGTATTTGATACATTAAAACAACAAAAGTTTTATAAAGGGCAAACAATTTTGAGTAAATTCTGAGAATGCTTTGTAAACTCAAAGTTGGGACTGATAGCAAACGATTTGTTATATCAGTTGAAACATGAATATACCGTTCAGACGCTTATTTTTTAAACCAGTTCAAAATCGCCGGAGTTGCGTTCACACGTACTTTAAGCCAAAACATTTTAAATATTCTGACCACTTTGGTAGGAGCGGGGGAATGATGGCCGAATGGTTAGCATGTGCGCGCAGTTTCATTAGGTCTGTCATTGAGTCAGTTGGTGTGGTTTTGATTCCCCGGTTCTACGTGTCAAGGAGTAGGGTCGCCTTGTGGGTTTTCTCCGGGTCCTCTGGTTTCCACCCACTGCTTAAGACCCCTACACACAAGCGAATTATTGAAATAAAATTGAACCATGTGTTAGTCTCAAAATGTGCTAGTTTATGTCGAGTGGACTTTAAACCCCATTTCTTTCTCTCATAAATATATGTAGGATACTCTCTCTCTCTCTCTCGCTAGCCTGGAGGTCGAGTGTTTGATCCCTGCATTGGCCGAGAAAGTTCATCCAGATTTTCCGGCGTGGTTCTCCCTTGTGAGTGATGCAGGATGGAGGGGCTGACAAGGAAAGGTGTCTAGTCGTTCGGATGGGACGAAAAACCGAGGTCACGTGTACACATTGGCGTGCACGTAAAAGATCCCTTGACAGTTGGAAAGAGTAGGCCGTAGTGCCGCTGTCCGGGCAAAATTTCCCTCATAGCAGACTGTATGGCATATGCCCTTCTTCATTAGCCCAGTTCAGAGCAAAACAGTAGGACGTTAAACCCCATTTCATTTCATTTATCTCTCTCTCTCTCTCTCTCTCTCCCTCTCTCTCATGTCTGGTTGGTTGGTTTTTGTTTTGTCTGTGCTGTTGTTCATGGGTTTGTCTGGTTTGATTGTGTGTGGTGTTGTTCTCCTTCAATGATTATTAATAATAAACAATGAGAGACATGATAATAACTGGGCAATAAACAATAATAATATTCCCATGTCTGGTGTATATCTCCGGCAATTATAAAACAATTAGGAAACCAGACAACTGGACAAAAATCTCTTTTCTTACTCTCTCGAAATCTGATGAAAGAAGCCATTGTTTATTTTAGTCGATTGTAAATCCTACTCCGATTTTTATCCAACAATCTTTACTTGTTCAAGTTGTTGTAAAAATGACAGTTTGAAAGGTAAATGTTTATTTTTAAGGGAGTTAGGTATTTATGAAATCTGTTGGGTATTATATAACGAGGAAAGGGTGTGGTTGTGTCAGTTGCCTAGTTACCACTGTTATCGAGGTATAGGAATTTTAACTTCTAGTTTAAAAAAAACTTAAATTGGATA